>NC_090377.1:116789592-117457117 GCF_036365525.1 Heterodontus francisci
GTTGCTTTCCCTTTTTGTCCCACTTATTTATTTTTAATGTAACAGTTGATCAAGCTTTCATGGTAACGATTATAATAAGTGTATTAACGCATTAAAATCAGTGTTTTAAGCCCAAAAGAGGAAAGAGAACCATGTAACTAGAGTAACAGTTGCTTTATAGTCTTGTATATCACATAATAAGACATATTTAACAGATGCTGTAAGGAATTTGATATAGATACAATGTCATATACAGGGTTAAAAAAAGCAAGGGGGTAATAGACTTGCATATTGATTTTGTATGACTGAGGACTGGATGGATGTGTTATAGATCCAATGTCACACTGATCAAAACCCAGAATTCAAGTAAAGTTTTATTTTATAATCATGATGTGGTCTCCTGTACATTGGGGAGACCAAACACAGATTGGGTGACCATTTTCCGGAACACCTCCGTTCAGTCTGCAAGCATGCCCCTGAGCTTCCAGCTGTCTTTCATTTTAATTCTCCACTTTGCTCCAACTCTGAAGTTTCTGTTCTCGGTCTCCTGCAGTATTCCAATGAAGCTCAATGCAATTTCGAGGAAGCACCTCATCCTTCAACTGGGCACTTTACAGCCTTCCAGACTCAACATGGAGTTCAATAATTTTAGATTGTAACCTCTGCCCCATTTTGTTTTCTTTTTCTGTGCTGGTTTGTTTGTTTACTCTCTTGTTTCTTTCTTCCTTTGTTGCTTTCGGATGGCAGCTATTCAGGATCCTGCCATTCACACCTTCTCTAGACTCATCTTTTGTTTCTTTACTTGTCCCATTACCATTCCTTTTAACCTTGCATCATGAAACCTTTTGTCATTTAACTTCTCCTGCTTTCCACCCTATCCCAGACCTTCCCCTTTGTTCTTCTTCTCACCCTTCCCAGCTTTCACTTGCTCAAAAACTGTTACATTTCTAACTTTTCCCAGTTCTGATGAAAGGTCACAGATTTGACACGTTAGCTCTGTTTCTGTCTCCACAGATGCCGTCAGACCTGCTGAGTGTTTCCATAATTTTCTGTTCTTGTTTCAGATTTTCAGCATCTGCAGTATTTTTCTTCTGTATTAGAGCTTCTTAAATTAGTTTTGATCTCTCACCTTCATGTGTTGGAGAAGTAAGCACTGATAAATGTGATTCCAGCCAATGGCTGAGGAAGTGGGAAGGGGTTCAGCCACTGAGACTGACACTGGCCATTCTTCGAGATGCTGCCACTATTTCTACAAGTATCCAGGAGGCGCATTCAGGCCTTCGACTTAAAAATGTAGGATCCAAAAAGATGTTGGATTGGGGAAGATCCCACAATGTTATAGTCACAAAACGGAGCCAATGAGACCATTTAGTGCTGTAACAGACTCTAAAATGCAAGCTTGCTTACATTCTCTTAAATCTATTTTGTTTTTTTCTTAGGGTATGTTACTTAAGAGGAGTGGGAAGTCACTAAACAAAGAGTGGAAGAAGAAGTACGTAACACTGTGTGATAATGGGCTCTTGACGTATCATCCTAGTTTACATGTAAGTGTGCAACTCCACCTGGCTCTTCTCGAACTCTCGCCTATTCATGTTCCCAGACAGGCAGAAGGAGCTGTTGTTGGTGGAACTGAATTGATGGAAATATCCTCACAGATGATCAGGTTGTTTATAACTTTGGATTTCAACATCATGGTCTTTTAGGACTTTGCTTTAAATCACTTTCTGTAGCTTTGAAAATTGCATAGAGTTACAGAGAAATGTACAGCGCGGAAGCAGGCCGTTCAGCCTAACTATGCCAGTGTTTATGCTGCACATGATCCTCCTCCCACTCTATTTACTTAATATCACCCTATCAGCACATCCTTCTACTCCATTCTCTCTATCTACCTTCCCTTAAATGCATCTATGCTATTCATCTCAGCTACTCCCTGTGATAGTGAGTTCCACATCCTCACCACTCTCTGGCTAAATAAGTTTCTCCTGAATTCCTTATTGGATTCGTTATCCTGTATTTATGCCCCTTGTTTGGACATCATCTCTACGTTGATCCTATCGAACACCTTCATAATCTTTGAGATCAAACCTAGGGCCTTCCAGGAGTGTACGGCTCATTAAGCATCTTCTATGAAAGATGTCTGGAGCACATTTTGAAAGCTGTCGTCGTTGCTTGGGGATCTAAGTTTACTGCTGCCTAGGCTGACATATGGCCAGTCGTCCTGCATATACCTGTTGTTGGTGGACTATTTGCGTGTGGAGTGTCTCTCAAGATCCAGTCCAATCCTGTCCTTACTGAATATCCACACTAAGTACATGCTTTTCTTAGCAGGGGTGCCTCCAGATACCAATCAGGAATCCTGAACATTTTGGCAGTTTTTAATCACATTGCACCACCTCACCAACCCTGTTCCTCTATTGACTAATTTAGCACATACCTAGAAAAGCTGATTCATGACATTGGAGATTTGAGTTACAAAGGAAGATTGGAGAAACTGGGGATTTTCACAAGGGAGGCAATGGAGAAATTACCTTGTAGAATTTTGCAAGACAGTAAACAGTGTAGGTACAGTAATCCTAGAACAGTCCTTCAAATTGTGCTAGGAGGCTAAAATAAAGGGACAAGGAAGTTTAACACAAATAACAGGAAGAATGTCTTCAAGCAAAGAGTGGTCTTCTGGGGAAGGATGTTGCACTTGAAACCCTTCGACTCATTGAGCAGACAGAGGATAGAATCCAAGTATTTTTGTAGTTCAATTGGTTAAGTTGAGCCCAGTGGCCTCCCTTATCTGGTTCTGTTTTGTGATCAATCCTGGAACTGATTTGTCTGTGGGGCTGAGCATTGCCCCAGGTGGTGCATATGCCCCTGAGCCATTGTGATTAGTGGAGGGGCTGTTCCGTGTATTCATGTAACAGTAATAAATTAAACTGAAGTGTTGTTTGGATTAGTGTCAAACGCACAATCCGTTTTTACTTGAAACCATAGCTTCCAGTGAATTGAAAGACTGTGTTTGTGTGCTTATACGTGTGTTGTGTACGTGCATCTGTGTGCAAGATTCTGGCTGCATGTGTGTGATTCGGACTCTGTGCCCAAGCTCGACTCTGTGTCTGCACATGTCTGTGTGCAGGTGCATGTGACTATGTGCACGCAGCTCTGTGTACACGTGTGACTATCTGCGCATGTTCACGATATTGTGTGCGCACGTCACTCTGTGGAGGCACGTGACTGCACGCAAGAATCTGTGCACGTGTGATTTTGTGCATGTGTGTGACTGCACGCATGGCACTGTGTGCATGTGTGACTGTACACGTGTGATTGCATACATGAATGCATGTGTCACTGCGCATGTTATTCTGAGTGTGCATGTGACTGTGTGACTCTATGCACATGTGTCCCTGCAGACCTGACTGCGTGTGTGTGACTCTGTGCTTATATGACTCTAGATACTTGACTGCAGGCGTGACTCTGCGCGCCCGTGACTTTGTGTACACGTGACTCTACATACTCGATTGTGCGGGCATGACTGTGCGTACGTGACTGTGTGCGTGCACGTGACTGTGTGCTTGTGTATGTAACTCTGCATGCACATGGCTCTGTTTTTACGGATGGCTGGATAGCATGTGAGCTCTGCAGCATTGACTATTTTAGTTGGAATTTAATGTTGTCCCTGTTGTGCTATCACTGAATTTTTAATCATTACAATTAAAAATTGCAATAACTAGTGACACCATTGAGCTTCCTTCTTCCTTTGCAGCCATTTCAACTACCGGCAGCTCACGCTGATGTATAAATTCCTTATTTTACGGAAATGAAGCATGATTAAAGTAAACCTGGGGGGCGATTGTCAAAGTGATGACTCCATCTGGAGTAATTTCTAAATTTAAAAAATGTACAAGAAATTCCTCGTGTGAACAATTTAAAGCATTGAGTTGTGTCCCTGTACACTGGTCGTGTTTACCATGGCCAGGAGCAGACCCGTGCAGCTAACTGTAGATTCACATCTCTGTCGGGGACGTACGGAGTTTGATTTTGATCTAGTAAGAAATGGAAGGGATTATTCCGCAAATTTGCAACATCGTATAAACAGGAGCTTTTTAGCTGCACAGTTCATGTCTTTATGTGTCCCTTGATAGCTAAGATTTAAGCATTTAAAATTTTAAGAGTAAAATTCCTAACAGAGAGTGGACAGGAGTCCTTAATGACCTTTGTGCTATTAGCCCTGCTGTGATACAAGAACCGAGATGGCCTTCCATACCCTAGGAGAGGTTGGTATCCTGGTACAGTTTAGGAAGGAATGGTGCTGTGGGTTTTTGCCAGAGATCCATAAAAGGATCAGGCTAATTTGTCAAAATAAAGGTGACCACATTTAAAGATTAGAGCAATGTAACTTCAAAGAGAAAGCTGCTCCTTTTCAAAGGGTGCCATGGTTGTGATCTTCAGCACAATGTGTGTTTAAACTGTAAAATAAAAGCAAAATACTGCAGCTGCTGGAAATCTGAAACAAAAACAAAAAATGCTGGAAACACTCAGCAGGTCTGGCAGCATCTGTGGAGAGAGAAGCAAAGTTAACGTTTCAGGTCTGTGACCTTTCTTCTGATGAAAGGTTACAGACCTGAAACGTTAACTTTGCTCCTGTCTCCACAGATGCTGCCAGACCTGCTGAGTATTTCCAGCATTTTTTGTTTTTGTTGTGTTTAAACTGTATAGCTGAACCACAAAGATAGACCAGTGGACTTTGCAGACCATGTGATGACGGGTTTATTCAAATGACAATTTTATTCAGGTGACGGGTCAGTTCAGGTGTCAGGTTAGTTCAAAGGTCAGGTTCATTCAGGTGACGAGTTAGTTCAAAGGTCAGGTTCATTCAGGTGACGAGTTAGTTCAAAGGTCAGGTTCATTCAGGTGACGAGTTAGTTCAAAGGGCAGGTTCGTTCAGATGGCGAGTTAGTTCGAAGGTCAGGTTCTGTTCAGGTGACAGGTTAGTTCAAAGGTCAGGTTCTATTCAGGTGTGCTGTGACAGAGTGTAAGTAAAACAGTGCAAGTTGTGTGATTTTGTATTTTGGGTTTGCTTGTATTTATTTTGGACGCTGCTGTTGGTATTATGTGCCTGTCAAATGTGAAATATTGTCAATCAAAAAGCAATCTGGAGGCTGCTCTGGTGCACTTGTGTAGCTGCTGCACGGTATTGGCTATTTCCCCGCTGCAACTTTAGGCAAGACATAGCTGATTGTTACATTAGGCTAAGCTGTGAATTAAATGAACCATGTCTTATTTAGGTGCAACTAGCTTCGAAGCTGTCTGCCCCCAAGGCCATTTTATAGCATTTTATGCCTTTAAAATTAGCGCTGCCTCACATTAGCTGCAGGCTCTGTGTGTTATGCCTTTGAACTCCAGAAGCAACGGGAACCTGGACAGCTTTTCACAGGTCGGCAGCTTGTTTTGCATCTTTTCCAGACACCGTTTGTCTTGATTATAACTGATTAAAAAAAACTTTAAAGCTTTTTGGAAAATTGGTCCCGTTCACTCTCCAAAACAGCTGTTGTTTTGCTTGCAGTAGTTGTTATATCTTTGAAGCTCCTTTTCAGCGGGTATTCCTTCCTTCTGGCCACAGTAATTCACGGCAGTGTTGTTGACTGTGGTCTTTTTATGTGTCTTATTATGTCAAATGGTGGGTTGATTTACAGGCTTTCTGTCTCACTGGTATAGGCTGCTTTGCTGTTTGCACAGTCTATAGAAGGTTAACTGATTTTGTGGAAGAAACCTTAATGATAACCAAGTCTCTATCCACTGCTGTTCTGTAAGAGCCAAATGTCCTTGTGTCTCCCTCCTTGATCAAGCAACTGTACACCACATCGTCCCTGGAACACACCCCTCACTGCCAACAATGCATTTAGGACATGACTTTGAAAAGTCTCCCTTTAGAGGGGGCCTTGTCTAATCAAAAGAAAAGTCAAAAGAGTTTTGGATCTGGGTCAGTTTGAAAGTGAGCGAAGTGACATCTCATTTGAACAATTCTCTGACCCTTATAAAAGAAAGGCATACATTTCTATAGCACTTTTCACATCCCCAATTGCTTCACAGCCAATCAATACTTCTTCAAGTTTAGTCACTATCGTAAAGTAGGAATCGCAGCAGACAACTTGTGCACAGCAAGCTCCCACAAACAGCAATATTAATATGACCAGATCATCTGTGATTTAATAATGTTGTTTGTGGGATAAATATTGGCCTGGACACCGTGGGGAGCTCCCCTGCACTACTTTATATGCTTTTTATGTCCACCTGAGGGGGCAGACAAGGCTTCGGTTTAACATCTCATCTGAAAGTGGTGCCTCTGACAGTGCAGCACTCCCTAAATTGTGTTATCAAGTGTCTAGTGTGAGACTTGAACCCACAATCTTCTGACTCAGAGACAAGACAGTGTCCCAATAAGCCGCAGCTGACACCTTGTAGGGCACCACCATCTCTGTCTCTGTTCCCTCCCCAGCATGTTGTGATGCAGAGGTACACCTTTAGTCCCACTTACACTATCACCGCTGTTCGTAATACAAGCTGTGCCACAGCTATGAAAATACTGATCCTCAACTGCACCTATATCCATCTGCACACTTGGGATCAGGTTCCAAAGGGGTGCGGACACAGTGCAGATGGTAGCGGGTTGACTATCCCTCATGACAACACTACTGTAAAAGTCAATGGAGAGGAAAAAAGGAATGAGTGTATAACAGGCAGCCATTCTGCCGCCACGCCAGACTGTGACAATGACAAATTTGGATTCAGCTCATCATTGATACAAAACTATGGCAACAGCTACAGGCACAACCATACACAGCTGTAATCACCGATATATTAACACCTGTACACAGCTGTAATGACTGATGCACCCACATCGTACACAGCTGTAATCACCGATACACCCACACCTGTGCACAGCTGTAATCACCGATACATCACATCTGTACACAGCTGTAATCACATCCACATCTGTACACAACTGTAATCACTGATACATCCACATCTGTACACAGCTGTAATCACATCCACATCTGTACACAGCTGCAATCACTGCCACATCCACACCTCTACACAGCTGTAATCACCACATCCACACTTCTACATAGCTGTAATCGCTGATTCATCCACATCTGTCACAGCTGTAATCACTGATTCATCCACATCTGTACACAGCTGTAATCACCACATCCACATCTGTACACAGCTGTAATCACCACCACATCCACACCTGTACACAGCTGTAATCACTGCCACATCCACACCTGTACACAGCTGTAATCACCGATACATCCACATCTGCACAGCTGTAATCACCGATACATCCACATCTGTACACAGTTGTAATCACTGCCACATCCACACCTCTACACAGCTGTAAACACTGCACATACAAAGCTGTAATCACTGATACATCCACACGTACACAGCTGTAATCACCGATACACCCACACCTGTACACAACTGTAATCCCTGCCACATCCACACCTGTACACAGCTGTAATCACCGATACATCCACATCTGTACACAGCTGTAATCACCGATACACCCACACCTGTACACAACTGTAATCCCTGCCACATCCACACCTGTACACAGCTGTAATCACCGATACATCCACATCTGTACACAGCTGTAATCACCGATACACCCACACCTGTACACAGCTGTAATCCCTGCCACATCCACACCTGTACACAGCTGTAATCACCGATACATCCACATCTGCACAGCTGTAATCACCGATACATCCACATCTGTACACAGTTGTAATCACTGCCACATCCACACCTCTACACAGCTGTAAACACTGCACATACAAAGCTGTAATCACTGATACATCCACACGTACACAGCTGTAAACACCGATACACCCACAGCTGCAATCCCTGCCACATCCACACCTGTACACAGCTGCAATCCCTGCCACATCCACACCTCTACACAGCTGTAATCACTGCCACATCCACACCTCTACACAGCTGTAATCACCACATCCACACTTCTACATAGCTGTAATCGCTGATTCATCCACATCTGTCACAGCTGTAATCACTGATTCATCCACATCTGTACACAGCTGTAATCACCACATCCACATCTGTACACAGCTGTAATCACCACCACATCCACACCTGTACACAGCTGTAATCACTGCCACATCCACACCTGTACACAGCTGTAATCACCGATACATCCACATCTGCACAGCTGTAATCACCGATACATCCACATCTGTACACAGTTGTAATCACTGCCACATCCACACCTCTACACAGCTGTAAACACTGCACATACAAAGCTGTAATCACTGATACATCCACACGTACACAGCTGTAATCACCGATACACCCACACCTGTACACAACTGTAATCCCTGCCACATCCACACCTGTACACAGCTGTAATCACCGATACATCCACATCTGTACACAGCTGTAATCACCGATACACCCACACCTGTACACAACTGTAATCCCTGCCACATCCACACCTGTACACAGCTGTAATCACCGATACATCCACATCTGTACACAGCTGTAATCACCGATACACCCACACCTGTACACAACTGTAATCCCTGCCACATCCACACCTGTACACAGCTGTAATCACCGATACATCCACATCTGTACACAGCTGTAATCACCGATACACCCACACCTGTACACAGCTGTAATCCCTGCCACATCCACACCTGTACACAGCTGTAATCACCGATACATCCACATCTGCACAGCTGTAATCACCGATACATCCACATCTGTACACAGTTGTAATCACTGCCACATCCACACCTCTACACAGCTGTAAACACTGCACATACAAAGCTGTAATCACTGATACATCCACACGTACACAGCTGTAAACACCGATACACCCACAGCTGCAATCCCTGCCACATCCACACCTGTATACAGCTGTAATCACTGATACATCCACACCTGTACACAGCTGTAATCACCGATACATCTGTACACAGCTGTAATCACCGATATACCCACACCTGTACACAACTGTAATCGCCAATACACCCACATCTGTACACAACTGTGATCACTGCCACATCCACATCTCTACACAGCTGTAAACACTGCACATACAAAGCTGTAATCACCGATACATCCACATCTGCACAGCTGTAATCACCGATACATCCACACATGTACACAGTTGTAATCCCTGCCACATCCACACCTGTCCGCAGCTGTAATCACCACATCCACACCTGTACACAGCTGTAATCACCGATATACCCCACCTGTACACAGCTGTAATCACCAGTACACCCCACCTGTACACAGCTGTAATCACCGATACACCACACCTGTACACAGCTGCAATCACCAGTACACCACACCTGTACACAGCTGTAATCACCGATACACCCACACCTGTACACAGTTGTAATCACCAGTACACCCCACCTGTACACAGCTGTAATCACCGATACACCACACCTGTACACAGCTGCAATCACCAGTACACCACACCTGTACACAGCTGTAATCACCGATACACCCACACCTGTACACAGTTGTAATCACCAGTACACCACACCTGTACACAGCTGTAATCACCGATACACCCACACCTGTACACAGTTGTAATCACCAGTGCACCACATCTGTACACAGCTGTAATCACCGATAAACCCACACCTATACACTGTTGTAATCAGTGCCACACCCACACCTGAACACATCTGTAATCACCGATACATCCACACCTGTACATAGCTATAATCACTGTCACAGCCACATCCGTATACAGCGGTAAT
This sequence comes from Heterodontus francisci, assembly GCF_036365525.1. Classification (NCBI taxonomy): domain Eukaryota; kingdom Metazoa; phylum Chordata; class Chondrichthyes; order Heterodontiformes; family Heterodontidae; genus Heterodontus; species Heterodontus francisci. The sequence goes on from NC_090377.1 coordinate 116,799,363, forward strand.
CACTGCCACATCCACACCTGTACACAGCTGAAATCACCGCACATGCATAGCTGTAATCACCAATACACCCACACTGGTATACAGCTGTAATCACCGATACACCCACACCTGTACACATCTGTAATCACCGATACACCCACATCTGTACACAGCTGTAATCACTGCCACATCCGCACCTCTACACAGTTGTAATCACTGTCACATCCACACCTGTATACAGCGGTAATTACCGATACACCCACACCTGTATACAGCTGTAATCACCGATACACCCACACCTGTACACAGCTGTAATCACCGATACACCCACACATGTACACAGCTGTAATCACTGCCACATCCACACCTGTACACAGCTGTAATCACCGATACACCCACATCTGTACACAGCTGTAATCACCGATAAACCCACACCTATACACTGTTGTAATCAGTGCCACATCCACACCTGTACACAGCTGTAATCGCCGATACACCCACACTTGTACATAGCTATTATCACTGTCACAGCCACACCCGTATACAGCGGTAATCACTGCCATATCCACACCTGTACACAGCTGTAATCACCAATACACCCACATCTGTACATATCTGTAATCACTGTCACATCCACACCTGTACACAGCTGAAATCACCGCACATGCATAGCTGTAATCACCAATACACCCACACTGGTATACAGCTGTAATCACCGATACACCCACACCTGTACACATCTGTAATCACCGATACACCCACATCTGTACACAGCTGTAATCACCGATACATCCACACCTGTACACAACTGTAATCACTGTCACATCCACACCTGTATACAGCGGTAATCACTGCCACATCCACACCTGTACACAGCTGTAATTACCAATACACCCACACCTGTATACAGCTGTAATCACCGATACACCCACACTGGTATACAGCTGTAATCACCGATACACCCACACCTGTACACATCTGTAATCACCGATACACCCACATCTGTACACAGCTGTAATCACCGATACATCCACACCTGTACACAACTGTAATCACCGATACATCCACACCTGTACACAACTGTAATCACTGTCACATCCACACCTGTATACAGCGGTAATCACTGCCACATCCACACCTGTACACAGCTGTAATTACCGTTACACCCACACCTGTATACAGCTGTAATCACCGATACACCCACACCTGTACACAGCTGTAATCACCGATACATCCACATCTGTACACATCTGTAATCACCGATACACCCACACCTGTACACAGCTGTAATCACCGATACACCCACACATGTACACATCTGTAATCACTGTCACATCCACACCTGTACACAGCTGAAATCACCGCACATGCATAGCTGTAATCACCGATACACCCACACCTGTACACAGCTGTAATCACTGCCACATCCACACCTGTACACAGCTGTAATCACCGATACACCCACACCTGTACACATCTGTAATCACCGATACACCCACACCTGTACACATCTGTAATCACCGATACACCCACACCTGTACACAGCTGTAATCACCGATACACCCACACATGTACACAGCTGTAATCACCGATACACCCACACATGTACACAGCTGTAATCACTGCCACATCCACACCTGTACACAGCTGTAATCACCACATCCACACCTGTACACAGCAGTAATCACTGATATTCCCACACCTGTACACAGCTGTAATCCCTGCCACACCCACACCTGTACACAGCTGTAATCCCTGCCACATCCACACCTGTACACAGCTGTAATCACCGATATACCCCACCTGTACACAGCTGTAATCACCAGTACACCCCACCTGTATACAGCTGTAATCACCGATACATCCACACCTGTACACAGCTGTAATCCCTGCCACATCCACACCTATACACAACTGTAATCACCGATACACCCACACCTGTACACAGCTGTAAAAACTGATGCACCACACCTGTACGCAGCTGTAATCACCGATAAATCCGCACTGGTACATAATTGTAATCATTGCCACGTCCACGCCTGTACACAGCCGTAATTACTGATAAATCTATACCTGTACACAGCTGCAATCACCGATACACCCACACCTGTACACAGCTGTAATCAATGCCACATCCATATCTGTACACAGCTGTAATCAGCGATAGATCCACACCTGTACAAAGCTGTAATCACCGATACACCCACAGCTGTACTCACCAATATACCATACCACAGGTTTTTCGAGAAGGTGACCAAACAGATGGATGAGGGTAAAGCCGTGGATGTGGTGTATATGGATTTCAGTAAGGCGTTTGATAAGGTTCCCCACGGTAGGCTATTGCAGAAAATACGGAAGTATGGGGTTGAAGGTGATTTAGAGCTTTGGATCAGAAATTGGCTAGCTGAAAGAAGACAGACGGTGGTGGTTGATGGCAAATGTTCATCCTGGAGTTTAGTTACTAGTGGTGTACCGCAAGGTTCTGTTTTGGGGCCACTGCTGTTTGTCATTTTTATAAATGACCTGGATGAGGGTGTAGAAGGGTGGGTTAGTAAATTTGCGGATGACACTAAGGTCGGTGGAGTTGTGGATAGTGTCGAAGGGTGTTGTAGGGTACAGAGGGACATAGATAGGCTGCAGAGCTGGGCTGAGAGATGGCAAATGGAGTTTAATGCGGAGAAGTGTGAGGTGATTCACTTTGGAAGGAGTAACAGCAATGCAGAGTACTGGGCTAATGGGAAGATTCTTGGTAGTGTAGATGAACAGAGAGATCTTGGTGTCCAGGTACATAAATCCCTGAAAGTTGCTACCCAGGTTAATAGGGCTGTTAAGAAGGCATATGGTGTGTTAGCTTTTATTAGTAGGGGGATCGAGTTTCGGAGCCACGAGGTCATGATGCAGCTGTACAAAACTCTGGTGAGGCCGCACCTTGAGTATTGCGTGCAGTTCTGGTCACCGCATTATAGGAAGGATGTGGAAGCTTTGGAAAGGGTGCAGAGGAGATTTACTAGGATGTTGCCTGGTATGGAGGGAAGGTCTTACGAGGAAAGGCTGAGGGACTTGGGGTTGTTTTCGTTAGAGAGAAGGAGGAGGAGAGGTGACTTAATAGAAACATACAAGATAATCAGAGGGTTAGATAGGGTGGATAGTGAGAGTCTGTTTCCTCGGATGATGATGGCAAACACGAGGGGACGTAGCTTTAAGTTGAGGGGTGAAAGATATAGGACAGATGTCAGAGGTAGTTTCTTTACGCAGAGAGTAGTAGGGGCGTGGAACGCCCTGCCTGCAACAGTCGTAGACTCGCCAACTTTAAGGGCATTTAAGTGGTCATTGGATAGACATATGGATGAAAATGGAATAGTGTAGGTCAGATGGTTTCACAGGTCGGCGCAACATCGAGGGCCGAAGGGCCTGTACTGCGCTGTAATGTTCTAATTCTAATTCTAACCTTTACACAGCTGTAATCACCGATAGACCCACATCTGTAATCACCGATACACCCCTCCTGTACACAGCTGTAATCACTGATAAATCCACACCGGTACACAGTTGTAATCACTGCCACATCCACACACCTGTACCCAGCTGTAATCAGCGCCACATCCACACCTGTACATAATTGTAATCACTGCCACACTCACATCTGAACACAGTAGTAATCACGGATAGACCCACATCTGTACACAGCTGCAATCAACGATAGATCCACAGCTGTAATCATCAATACACCACACCTGTACAGAGCAGTAATCATTGATAGACCCCCAGCTGGAATCACCAAAACACCCACATCCGTTTACAGCTGTAATCATCACTACACCCACTCCTGTACACAGCTGCAATCACTGATAGACCCTCACCTGTACACAGTCGTAATCCCTGCTACGTCCACACCTGTACACAGCTGTAATCACTACCTCATCCACACCTGTACACAGCTGTAATCACTACCTCATCCACACCTGTACACAGCTGCAATCACCACGACACCCACACCTGTTCACAGCTGTAATCACTGATACACCACACCTGTACACAGTTGTAATCACCGATATACCCACATCTGTACACAGTTGCAATCGCCGATCCACAGCTGTAATCACCAATACACCACACCTGTACACAGCTGTAATCACTGCCACCTCCACACCTGTACACAGATGTAAACACTGCCACCTCCACACCTGTACACAGATGTAATCACTGCCACCTCCACATCTGTACACAGCTGTAATCACTGCCACACCCACACCTGTGCACAGCTGTAATCACTGCCACACCCACACCTGTCCACAGCTGTAATCACTGTCACATCCACACCTGTGCACAGCTGTAATCACTGCCACAACCACACCTGTGCACAGCTGTAATCACTGTCACATCCACACCTCTGCACAGCTGTAATCACTGCCACATCCACACCTCTGCACAGCTGTAATCACTGCCACATCCACACCTCTGCACAGCTGTAATCACTGCCACACCCACACCTCTACACAGCTGTAAACACCGATACACCCAAAACTGTACACAGCTGTAATCACCACACATACACAGCTGTAATCACCGATACATCCACACCTGTACACAGATGTAATCACTGCCACACCCATACATGTGCACAGCTGTAATTAGAATTAGAACATTACAGCGCAGTACAGGCCCTTCGGCCCTCGATGTTGCGCCGACCTGTGAAACCATCTGACCTACACTATTCCATTTTCATCCATATGTCTATCCAATGACCACTTAAATGCCCTTAAAGTTGGCGAGTCTACTACTGCTGCAGGCAGGGCGTTCCACGCCCCTACTACTCTCTGAGTAAAGAAACTACCTCTGACATCTGTCCTATATCTATCACCCCTCAACTTAAAGCTATGTCCCCTCGTGTTTGCCAACACCATCCGAGGAAAAAGACTCTCACTATCCACCCTATCTAACCCTCTGATTATCTTATATGTCTCTATTAAGTCACCTCTCCTCCTCCTCCTCTCCCAACGAAAACAACCTCAAGTCCCTCAGCCTTTCCTCGTAAGACCTTCCCTCCATACCAGGCAACATCCTAGTAAATCTCCTCTGCACCCTTTCCATAGCTTCCACATCCTTCCTATAATGCGGTGACCAGAACTGCACGCAATACTCAAGGTGCGGTCTCACCAGAGTTTTGTACAGCTGCATCATGACCTCGTGGCTCCGAAACTCGATCCCCCTACTAATAAAAGCTAACACACCATATGCCTTCTTAACAGCCCTATTAACCTGGGTAGCAACCTTCAGGGATTTATGCACCTGGACACCAAGATCTCTCTGTTCATCTACACTACCAAGAATCTTCCCATTAGCCCAGTACTCTGCATTCCTGTTACTCCTTCCAAAGTGAATCACCTCGCACTTTTCCGCATTAAACTCCATTTGCCATCTCTCAGCCCAGCTCTGCAGCCTATCTATGTCCCTCTGTACCCTACAACAGCCTTCGGCACTATCCACAACTCCACCGACCTTAGTGTCATACGCAAATTTACTAACCCACCCTTCTACACCCTCTTCGAGGTCAATTACTGCCACACCCACACCTGTGCACAGCTATAATCACTCCCACACCTGTACACAGCTGTAGTCTCTGCCACATCTACACCTGTGCACAGCTGTAATCACCACACCCATACCTGTACACAGCTGTAATCACTGCCACACCCATACATGTGCACAGCTGTAATTACTGCCACACCCACACCTGTGCACAGCTGTAATCACTGCCACACCCACAACTGTAATCTCTGCCACATCCACACCTGTGCACAGCTGTAATCACCACCACACCCATACCTGTACACAGCTGTAATCACTGATACGCCACACCTGTACACAGCTGTAATCGCCAATAAATCCACAGCTGTAATCACTGATACACCACACCTGTACACAGCTGTAATCACTGCCACACCCACACCTGTACACAGCTGTAGTCTCTGCCACATCTACACCTGTGCACAGCTGTAATCACCACACCCATACCTGTACACAGCTGTAATCACTGCCACACCCATACATGTGCACAGCTGTAATTACTGCCACACCCACACCTGTGCACAGCTGTAATCACTGCCACACCCACAACTGTAATCTCTGCCACATCCACACCTGTGCACAGCTGTAATCACCACCACACCCATACCTGTACACAGCTGTAATCACTGATACGCCACACCTGTACACAGCTGTAATCGCCAATAAATCCACAGCTGTAATCACTGATACACCACACCTGTACACAGCTGTAATCACCGATATACCCACATCTGTACACAGTTGCAATCGCCGATCCACAGCTGTAATCACCAATACACCACACCTGTACACAGCTGTAATCACCGATATACCCACATCTGTACACAGTTGCAATCGCCGATCCACAGCTGTAATCACCAATACACCACACCTGTACACAGCTGTAATCACTGCCACCTCCACACCTGTACACAGATGTAAACACTGCCACCTCCACATCTGTACACAGCTGTAATCACTGCCACATCCACACCTGTGCACAGCTGTAATCACTGCCACACCCACACCTCTGCACAGCTGTAATCACTGCCACAACCACACCTGTGCACAGCTGTAATCACTGTCACATCCACACCTCTGCACAGCTGTAATCACTGCCACATCCACACCTCTGCACAGCTGTAATCACTGCCACACCCACACCTCTACACAGCTGTAAACACCGATACACCCAAAACTGTACACAGCTGTAATCACCACACATACACAGCTGTAATCACCGATACATCCACACCTGTACACAGCTGTAATCACTGCCACACCCACACCCACACCTGTACACAGCTGTAGTCTCTGCCACATCTACACCTGTGCACAGCTGTAATCACCATACCCATACCTGTACACAGCTGTAATCACTGCCACACTCATACATGTGCACAGCTGTAATCACTGCCACACCCACAACTGTAATCTCTGCCACATCCACACCTGTGCACAGCTGTAATCACCACCACACCCATACCTGTACACAGCTGTAATCACTGATACGCCACACCTGTACACAGCTGTAATCGCCAATAAATCCACAGCTGGAATCACCAATACATCCACACCTGTACACAGCTGTAATCACTGCCACCTCCACACCTGTACACAGCTGTAATCACGTGTTCGTATGTCCCTTGTTTTTGTATTCTGTGCCCCTCTTTATGAAACCCAGGATCCCATGTACCTAATTAACTGCTTTCTCAACCTGCTCTGCCACCTCCAATGATATGTGCACATATACCCCCGGATCCGTCTGCTCCTGCACCGCCTTTAGAATTGTGCCCTTTAATTGATATTGCTTTGCCTCATTCTTCCTGCCAGAATGAATCACTTCAAGCTTGTCTGCATTAAATTTCATCTGCTACTTGCCTGCCCATTCCACCAGCCTGCCAATGTCCTCTTGAGGTTTATCACTCTGCTGGTTGGAGTCATGCCTAGCGCAAAGGAAGATGGTTGTGGTTGTTGGAGGTCAATCGTCTGAGCTCCAGGACATCAATGCAGGAGTTCCTCAGGGTAGTGTCCTAGGCCCAACCATCTTCAGCTGCATCATCAATGACCTTCCTTCCATCATAAGGTCAGAAGTGGGGATGTTTGCTGGTGATTGCACAATGTTCAGCACCATTCGTGACTCCTCAGATACTGAAGCGGTCCATGTAGAAATGCAGCAAGTCTTGGATAATATCCAGGCTCGGGCTGATAAATGGCAAGTAACATTTGCACCACACAAATGCCAGGCAATGACCATCTCCAACAAGAGAGAATCTAACCATCTCCCCATGACATTCAATGGCATTACCATAGCTGAATCCCCCACTATCAACATCTAGGGGCTACCATTGACCAGAAACTGAACTTGAGTAGCCATATAAATACCGTGGCTACAAGAGCAGGTCAGGGGCGAGGAATCCTGAGGCGAGTAACTCACCTCCTGATTCCCCAAAGCCTGTCCACCATCTACAAGGCCGAAGTCAGGAGTGTGATGTAATACTCTCCACTTGCCTGCTGGGTGCAGCTCCAATAACACTCAGGAAGCTCGACACCATCCAGGACAAAGCAGCCCGCTTGATTGGCACCCCATCCACAAACATTCACTCCCTCCACCACTGACGCACAGTGGCAGCAGTGTGTACCATCTACAAGATACACTGCAGCAATGCACCAAGGCTCCTTAGACAGCACCTTCCAAACCCGTGACCTCTACCAACTAGAAGGACAAGGGCAGCAAATACATGGGAACACCACCACCTGCAAGTTCCCCTCCAAGTCGCACACCATCCTGACTTGGAACTATATCACCGTTCCTTCACTGTCACTGGGTCAAAATCCTGGAACTCCCTTCCTAACAGCACTGTGGGTGTACCTACCTCACATGGACTGCAGCGGTTCAAGAAGGCAGCTCACCACCACCTTCTCTGGGGCAATTAGGGATGGGCAATAAATGCTGGCCAGGCCAGCGATGTCCACATCCCATGAATGAATTTTTAAAAAAAACTATCCTCCTCACAGTTCACAGTACTTCTAAGTTTTGTGTCATCTTCAGATTTTGAAATTGTGGCCTGTACACCCAAGGTTAGATCATAGAGTCATTTCCATCACAGAAGGAAGCCATTCGACCCATCGAGTCCATACCAGCTCTCTGCAGAGCAATCCGTCTGTCCCAATACCCCGCTCGATCCTGGTAGCCCTGCAAGTTTATTTCCTTAAAGGGCCCACCCAATTTCCTTTTGAAACCATTGCCTGTCTCTGCTTCCACCACCCTTGTCAGCAGCAAGTTTCAGGTCATTACCACTTGCTGCATCAAAAAAAGTTCTTCCTCACATTCCCTCTGCATTCTTGCCCAAAACTTCAAACTATGTCCCCTAGTCTTTGTACCATTTGTGAATTTGAACAGTTTGTCCATGTCTAACTTATTTAAGCCTGTCATAATCTTGTATACCTCTATGTAATTTCCCCTCAATCTCCTTTGCTTCAATCAGAACAACCTCAGCTTTTCCAACCTAATTTTGAAACTAAAATCCCCCATCCCTGGAACCATTCTGGTAAATCTCCTCTGCACCCTCTCAAGGACCCTCACATTCTTCATAAAAGTGGTGACTAGAACTGGATACAGTACTCTAGTTGGGGCCTAAATAGAGCTTTATAAAGATTTGGCATAGCTTCCCTGCTTTTGTACTCAATGCCTCTATTTATGAGGTCCAAGATCCCATATGCTTTCCAAACCACTCTCTCAATATGTCTTGCCACCTTCAAAGATCGATGCACATGCACCCCCAGGTCCCTCTGTTCCTGCGCACTCTTTGGAACTGTGCCACTAAATCTATATTGCCTCACCCTAACACTTCTGCCAAAATATATCACCTCACACTTGTCTATTAAATTCCATCTGCCACTGTCTGCCCATTCTGCTGGCCTATCAATGTCCCTTTGCAGGTAATTCATCTCATTCTCACTGTTTGCCACACCTCCAAGTTTGGCATCTTTGGCAAATTTTGAAATTCCACTGTGTTCCAAGATGCAAGTCATTTATATATCTCAAAAAAAGCAGTGAGCCTAGCTCTGACCCTTGGGGAACACCACTGCCTACCATCCTCCAATCTGAAAAACAACCATTTACCACAACTCACTGTATTCTGTCCTTCAGCCAATATTTTATCCAATTAATAGCCCCCCTGTTCCATGAGCCTCAATTTTGTTAACCTGCCTTTTATGTGGTACTTTATGAAATGCTTTCTTAAAATCCATATAGGCAACATCCACCGCATTCCCTTAGTCAATCTTCCCTGTTACTTCATCAAAAAATTCAATTAGATTCAAGTATGATCTGCCTTTTACAAATCTGTTCTGGCTGTCCTTAATTAACTCATTTAACCCAAGAGCCTTCAGTCCAGTAAGCTCACTACGAATTGCATTTTACATTCTTCTGGAGGAGAAGCAGATTGCAATTTCTTAACAAGTGTAGTCGTAAGAACGACTTTGGAGCTTGTTAAATTAAAACCATCTTCCTGTAATTCCGGACACTTCAACTTCCTACAGATTTTTCAATGTTATTAATTAGTCCCGCTCTTTCCCAGCAGCCCTGTACATTTTTCCCATTTTAAGTATTTAACATCAAAAAGTTAAATCGTATAACTTGATGAAGGATATAATGCTATGTACAGCCAAACAAATCTGCTGTTAAGATAAATGCACTGATGTACAGAACGTTAAGCAAGCTTTAGTATATGCTGCTTATATTAGAGTGAGAGAGCCAACTGTCCTGGCTTCCCAATTAGTGCTTTCCCTAATTTGAGTTGTTTAATTGTTAATGACACCCAAAGGTCCACACAATTAGATTATTAAGTATAATTTCAGTTACCAGACAATTAAGGAAGCTGGTGCAGGAGATAAAGATATTATTGATGAAGGTTTTCTGTTACATTAGGGAAATCACAAACCAAGATTACAGGGAGAAAGTACATTGTTTGAAAACACATTTAGGCGTAGGACTCCCATCTGTTTGGTTTTGCACCAGATAGGCAGGTTTTTGAATGAGCTGTCAGGAATTTCTAACATTGTAAATAGAACACTAAAAGGCTGCTTTTTAAAATAAAAGATAACTTTCCCATCCCCATTCTCTCCCCACCTCATGCGTTTTCTGAAATGAAGCCATTGGTTAATTATGAATTTAAAATTAAAGAAGATGTCGGCTGTGCCTCAGTTGGTAGCACTCTCGCCTCTGACGCAGAAGGTTTTGGGTTCAAGTCCCACTTCAGAGGCTTGAGCACAAAAATCTAGGCTAACATTCCCAGGGCTGTGCTGCGGGAGTGCTGCACTGTCGGAGGTAGCATCTTTCAGAGGAGACATTAAACCAAGGCCCCACCTGCCCCCTCGGGTGGACATAAAAGATCTCATGGCACTATTTTGAAGATGAACAGGGAAGTTCTACTTGGTCACTTGGCCGATACCTTTCCCTCAACTGACATTACTACAACAGATCATTATCTCATTGCTGCTGCTGGGAGCTTGCTGTGCACAAATAGGCTGCTGTATTTCCTACATTGTAACAGGGACTATATTTTAAAATTATTTTATTGGTTGTAAAAGCGCTTTGGGATGTTCTGAAGGTCATGGAAAGTGCTATATAGATGCAAGTCTTGTTTTTCATCAGCATCAAAGCAGACATCTCAAATCAAATGATAGTGTTAATCCACGCACTGTGCCCATCTCCTTGTTTTGTTTCTGACTTCTCAAAAGATGCCAGCCCTCTCTAGGTCAGTTTTTGTTTTGGAGATGACCCTAGTAGTACATTCCAGTTTATCAACTGGTTGTGCTGAAGGATATGTATCGTGGCCCCAGTGCTGCCTGAGCTTCTAGACTTGGTTAGATATCGAGCAGAGGTACGCAGCATTGTTCTGCTGAACAAAGGGGGAGGTGAGGAACGCAGGATAAATTACTTCCCATCACCTATGCCTGGGATTTCATTAAAATTGGTCTAAAAAAAGAACTTGCATTTATATAGCACCTTTCACAACATTAAGATTTGCCAAAACACTTTACAGCCAATGAAATATTTTTTGAAGTGCAGTCACTGTTATTTCGGAAATATGGTTGTCAATTTGCACACAGTAAGATTCTACAAACAGCAATGAGATAATGACCAGATCATCTGATCAGCAATTTTAATGATGTTGATTCATGGATAAATATTAACCGGCACAGCTAGAAGCAAGTACCTATTGATTGCAGGGTAATGGGTGGTAACAAGAAACCCTGATATAAAGACATTTTTTTAAAGTGCATTAGAGGAAGAAGCAGATTAAGGTTGTTTGTGCAGGGCGATTGTGAATATAAATTGAGTGCAAGCATCATGTCCATCTCATCACCATGGGATTTCACCACTATCAGCTGATATCCCGAGATGTTCACCTGAGGCCTCATTACCCTCTCAGGAGGATATAAAGGATCCATTGACATTATTTGCTGAAAAGCAGAGGGATTTTCCCAGTGTCCTGCCCAGATTATACATCTCAATAGCGCTAAAAACAGATGATGTGGTCATTCATTTCCTTGCTGTTTTTGGGGCCTTGCTGTTTACATAATTGGCTGCCACATTTCCATGAAACACTGACATCTACCCGACAAGATGGAAAATTGCCCAGGTATGTCCTGTCCGCAAAAAGCAGGGCAAATCCAATCCGGCCAGTTACTGGCCCATCAGCCTGCTCTCGATCATCAGCAGAGTGATGGAAGGGGTCGTCGACAGTGCTATCAAGCGGCACTTGCTCAGCAGTAACCTGCTCACTGACGCTCAGCTTGAGTTTCACCAGGGCCACTCAGCTCCTGACCTCATTACAGCCTTGGTCCAAACGTGGACAAAAGAGCTGAATTTACGAGGTGAGGTGAGGGTGACTGCCCTTGACATCAAGGCAGCATTTGACAGAGTCTGGCATTAAGGAGCCCTAGCAAAATTGAAGTCTGTGGGAATCGGGGGAAAGCGCTGTGGTGTTGGAGTCATACCTAGCACAAAGGAAGATGGTTGTGGTTGTTGGAGGTCGATCATCTCAGTCCCAGGACATCACTGCAGGAGTTCCTCAGGGTAGTGTCCTAGGCCCAACCATCTTCAGCTGCTTCATCAGTGACCTTCCTTGCATCTTAATGTCATAAGTGGGGAAGTTCGCTGATGATTGCACAATGTTCAGCACCATTCGTGACGCCTCAGATACTGAAGCAGTCCGTGTCCATATGCAGCAAGACCTGGACAGCATTCAGGCTTGGGCTGATAAGTGGCAAGTAACATTTGCCCCATACAAGTGCCAGGCAATGATCATCTCCAACAAGAGAGAATTTAACCATCTCCCCTTGGCATTCAATGGCTTTACCAGCATTGAATCCGCCACTATCAACATCCTGGGGGTTACCATTGAACAGAAACTGAACTGGACCAGCCACATAAATACTGTGGTTGCCAGTGCAGGTCAAAGGCTAGGAATTCTGCGGCAAATAATTCAACCTTTTGGCTCCCCAAAGCCTGTCAACCTGTCTACAAGGCACAAGTCAGGAGTGTGATGGAATACTCTCCACTTGCCTGGATGGGTGCAGCTGCAACAACACTCAAGTAGCTCAACACCATCCAGGACAAAGCAGCCTGCTTGATTGGCCCACCATCTACAATCTTCAACGTTCACTCCCTCCACCACCAATGCACAATGGCAGCAGTGTGTACTATTTATAAGATGCACTGCAGCAACTCATCAAGGGTCCTTCGAGAACACCTTCCAAACTCGCGACCTCTACTAACTAGAAGGACATGGGCAGCAGACACATGGGAACACCATCATCTGCAAGTTCCCTCCAAGTCACACAACATTCTGACTTGGAACAATATCGCCGTTCCATCACCGTCACCGGGTCAAAATCCTGAAACTCCCTTCCTAACAACACTGTGGGTGTACCTACACCCCAAGGACTGCAGCGGTTCAAGAAGGCAGCTCACCACCACCTTCTCGAGGGCAATTAGGGATGAGCAATAAATGCTGGCCTAGCCAGCGACGCCCACATCCCATGAAAGGATAATAAAAAAATAATAGAAACTGCACTTCAAAGGTACTTTATTAGCAGTGAAGCTCTTTGGGACATCCTGAGGTTGTGAAAGGCTCTGTATAAATTTAAGTTTCTTCTTTGCTACAGAAACATTTGCCTTTCTGCTAAAAAAGAAATGCTGGTACAATTCACCTTCTAATATTGCATTGAACTATACTGGATGCTGCAATTTTGGACTCTTTTGCTCTATTTTGTTGACTGCAGTCACAATGCCGAAGTTTGGCGAATCCTTCCACTCTGATGAGCCCAACAGATCTACATCTCCAGGGACATGGGAGGGGTAGAAAACAGGCATTCTACACTTCTGATTTCTAGATAATCTGTTCAATATATTGTCAAAGCGTCTCTTGGAATTTGGTTTTCTTGTTCATACCTCTGTCCTGTGGGCTGGTAGTGGTGAAATCCCAGGGCGATGAGATGGACATCCAAGCCTAGCCTTTTGTGTTGTTGGCAATGTATTGCTGTAACTTCAGTACTGGATCACTTCACAAATTGAGACATACGGGCCACAGCAGAATAAATCACGATCCTGACTCACTAAAGCCCTATGGAGAAGATTGTTGGTACTTTATGAAGCGGCAGATGAAGTTGTAAATTGCTGATCAGTCCATCAAGCAATCTTTGCAAGAAGTTTTAAAAAACATACAATTTCTCAAAATGAATGTCCATTCTTGAATTTTGTCTTGTTAATGTATCGATAAATGTTAACATCTGGTTCCACATGTGTGTACAAAGAAACCATAAAGGAACGTATTTAATTCTGCCGAACTCTGAGTGCCTTTGTAAGACTTTTCCAGCTGTTTCTTAAGTACAGCAAGGTTCAGGTTTCCATTTTATTCAGAGAACGCAACCCAAGTAACAGGCCCTTTTATGCAGTGTTCTTTGTCTTCATAGTATGTCATAATTCCTGTTAGTATGTCCTCACATTATATCATGATTTCTGTTGGGATGTTGGTGTATATCAGGAGTTGATGAACAATGTCATGGTAATGGTCTGCTACTTTACTTCATTGCTTAGAGGGGGCAGCATTAGCATGGTAAAGACTCTGACTGAAAAAACCTGGCTTTGTATATATAAAATCAGAGCACACCAGTGCTGCCAGTTGCTTCCAACTCTTCAAATACTCTCCCTGTCTGCTTTGTGTGGAGTTTTCAGGGCAGGACTTTTGTGGTTCTTCCACATATTGCTCTTGCCTGAGATCTGCCCTCCCTCTGGAAAAGACTGCAACATCTCTCCTTTAAAAAGGCATATTTATTCAATAGAGTCTTGAACCCTCTTTTTAAAATGTATGTGGGAATTCTTGATTCTTTAGATCTAATAGTGCACAGTGTCTATTCTCGATAACTTCCCATAAACGGCAGCGTCGATTAACAAGGGACCAGTTCATTTTGTGATAGAAGTAGCAGGAGGTTGTGCTGGAGGTATCTGAGCTGCTGCTGTCTCCCTGTCAGTGCTCAAAGAGCCGTGGTTTTGTGACAGAATCGCCGATCGCTAGCAGGTTTCCCTCATCGCACCTCATTTGCATCTGGGGCATCAATTAGCATGTTTGTTGAGGCTAATTGAATGAAACTCAATCATAGCTCTTAATTGCTTGACTATGTGAAAAGAAATCACATTAATGCAGCTAATTAAGTGGATGGCAATAGATGCAACATAATTAGGAGCCCAGTGTAAAAACAAGTGGCAGCATGGGAGCAAAGAGGGTGGATTTGTGCACCCAGTCACCTAGTTTATTGATGCTGTCTGAGAGAGACAATGGCCCAGAGGCCCTCCCAGTTACGTTTTTGGGGTTGATGAACAGCAATAAATGCAAATAGGTTTGCAATTACTATTTTCAAGCTGTTACGGGGCAGAGGTTTGCAAGGACCACACTTGTGGAGACTTGCATCAAGTAGTCTCCAGTGACTTGTTAAGAGTTGTTTGAGTATTTTGGTTTGAATTGCCCTTGTGTCTTGTTAAGATCTTTCTGTTCTGATCAGTACTTGGGACACAAGTGACTCAATTGATTATAGAGACAGCATTTGCACATGAAAACCACAATGAGCTGACTTGAATTTGAGATTCTGTCGCGCATGCAATAACTGGGGCTTGATGTTGGCAAATATCTCTGCCAGTATCTGGGCAGCTTTATGAGAATAAAATTAGTCAGAATAGAAATAAAGTGTTTTTTAAAATCTGGTATTTAAATTTTTTTTTAAATATCTATATGACATTTACATTATTTGATCTTTAAAAAAGGATCTTTTTGGGTGAAATTTGGACAAAAAGATGTTGCGCTCATGATTGTATGTAACTGTTGGGGTCATATTTGGTGAATATAGTCATTTTACGCGTGCAATAATACGCTTATTAGCTTAATGCACTTAAACTCATCTTGTTATTATCTATCCTGCTGTATTTATTTGGGATGTTAATTCTAAAAATGGACCATTTTAAATGCCAACGTTTTCACGTGCGTGTTTTTGTGTCTCTGCCCAGGATTACATGCAGAATGTCCATGGAAAGGAGATCGACCTTCTTCGGACGACAGTCAAAGTCCCTGGGAAGCGGCCCCCTCGTGCCACCTCAGCCTGTGCCCCTCTCTCCAGTCCCAAAACAAACGGTCTGCCCAAAGACCTGAGCAGTTTGCACATTTCGCAGAACCCGGGTGAGTAATGCAACTGGCTCTTGGAGAAGGTGACCGCCAGAAATGGCTACAGAGTTGAGCTTGCAGGCGTGTCTGAAGTGCATGCAGCGTACTGTGTTAGCAGAGTAACCAGGAAAGAGATTTTTGTACTTGCTTCCAGTCTAGTGTAGAGACCAGCTTTTCAGTGCGTTTGCAGGTGCCCTCGATAATATGACACAAGCCAGTTCACTTAGTATGCTGCAATGCAAAGCCACCATTGAGTTCCTTTCCTTTTTTTTGCGATTCTCAGTCAGTTGTCGACTAATGAAGCAGCAGAGTGATCTGTCCTGCTATCAAAATAGTGGCTGCCACGTTTCTGTGTCAGTTAGTGAGACGAACAGCTGTCTGTGAATCGTGGGAACAGCTTAAGGAGGTGGAGAAGGACTAATCAGAGATAATTAGCAAATTAAATGAGGGGAGGAAAGTACTTCCTGTATCTGATTTTTTTTTTGTCCACAGAAGTTGAGACAACAAAATGGGAGCAAACTCCCCACTCTCTGATTGGTATTGTACTTTTTTCCTCTTTAAAAGGGGCTTTAGCAAAACTGTCAATGCAGATTAGCAAACCTAATCACTGACTTGAGGCTTTAATTTCCTCCAGAAGTATACCAGTTGCTACATTTACATACGTTTCCTACTACACAATGTTAATGCATTTGTTATCCCATTCAAAATAAAAGGGTTAATAACTCCATTAAACCAGTCCACAAAAGAATTTTATGCATACGCATTAAACAGTGTGATAACAAGGGAAAGTAACTCCCAAGTGTCAAAGTTATGCTGGATGTCTCATATAATGTTCCCCCCACCCCCAACATAAACAAAGTATGCTCATTGCTATCCCTAAGACTATTCGGTGACACGATGATCTTCTGGCACCTGCGTTGCCATTGGAGCTTAAGTACGAGAGATGAGCTATCAAGAGGGTATGCTGCATATAGCGATGCCACAAGTCCAGGCCATGATGGGGATGATTGGGTGATTCCCTTGTAAATCACGCCTGGAGACCGCACTCCTCGAAGTGACAGAGTTTAATGTTAACGCACGCAAGTTGTAGCTATTCTCCACTGACTGCATTCAAGAGACTGTTTGCTGTAGTTTCAGAAATTAAAGCCACAAGTACTGCCCTGTCTCAAACTCATTGGCTGACACGGTGGTGTCAATTCGGGTGTTATATAGAGTCATAGAGTAGTCACGACACAGGAGGCGGCCATTCAGTCAATTGAGTGCATGCTGGCTCTCTGTAGAGCAATCCAGTCTGTCCCATTCCCCCACACTATCCAAATCGCACTGAAAGTTAATCTGTCATTACTTAATGTGCAATTATTTTTCAGCATTTACATAAGCAGCTGTCAAGAGTGGCCTTATTATTTCAGACCAGGCCTCACCACCAGGTTACACTGCTTACACTCTCATCCCAGTGACAGAATCAGGCAGTTTTTATTTTGATGCTGTGATTCAGGATCCGACAGCTGATTTGACAGTGTAAACTTTGGCAGACCAGCGCACCGTGATCTGAGCCGAACAAGCACCATTGTGTTTTATCAGGGGAATGAGGGCGGCCTCAAAGCATGATATTGAGCGCAGAAGAGCAAAGAAATGTGCCCGTAGTCTCCCCAGGTAATGGCTTAACAGCCAATCATGTTTAACTCACACTAGCAGTAGATTTATTGGTGGAACTGGCTCCTCACTTCAAGGTTGACTTTTCTTTACCGTGTTGTGTGTTGTGCACGGTAAATGGGGGAAAGTCTTGAAACAAATAATGTTCGTAAAAAGAGTGATACCGTCTACTCTCCTTTAATTCAGAGCTGTTTCATTTGCGTGATCCGTTACTTGATGTAGAAAACATGAAAAATAAACTTTGCAGCTTTATTATTAGCCACTAGATGATTCAAACTTTTCTCAAATCTTTTCCAAACGTTGCCAAACTATTATTTTCTTATCAGGCCTCCTCCCATTCGGAGCCCCACTTTTTTAAAGTTGTAATTTACTGCAGAAATGGAACCTGCTTTTAAAATGCATTAAGCTTTTGAATTCTAAGAAAACACTGTAGATTGCACTTAAAAATAAATCGCAGCAATATAATAAAAGCAAAATACTGCAGATGCTGGAAATCTGAAACAAAAACAGAAAGTGCAGGAAATACTCAGCAGGTCTGGCAGCACCTTGGAGAGAGAAATAGAGCTAACGGGGGGGGAGTTTTATGCTGTCCCCCGCAGCGGGTTTGGAGGCGGGACGTGCATGAAATCGGGTGTGATGGTTCCCCCGCCACCTTCCCGCCTCTGCCAAAATGAAGTCCAGGGCGGGAAGGCCTGTGAACAGCCTTCCCGCCGCGCCACCAATTAAGGCCCATAACTGGGCAATTAATGCCCATTTAAGGGCCTCATCCTGCCGCTGACACAATTAACCGTGCGGTGGGTGGCCCTATCGCTGCATGGGAAGCATGGCAAAAACAATCGTGCAGGCTGCTTCCTGGCTCCGATGGCAGGGGTCGGGGCGGGGGGGGGGGGGGGTCCCTCGTTAAAAGTTACTTAGTGTCTGAATGAGGGACCTGGCATCGGTAACTGGGGGCCGCTGAGAACCAGCTCCCTGCCTTTGCTAAAAACGCCACTCCCCTCCCCCCCCCGCCCCCAGACCCCCTCCACCGTGAGACCCCTCCCACTACCTGTGGCCTGGGTCCCGCAACGCTCCTAGGCCTCGGGTAGGTACTTCACCACAGCAGCCACCGCCTGTGCGGCGGCGCTGATCAGTCGAAGAGCTGCCGGTCTCTTATTGGTCAGCAGTCCTCCGAGGGCAGGACTTCCATTGCTGAGGTCCTTGATCCCGTGGAAGGCCCGTCACTGTCCACTTAAGTGCCTAATTGGCACTAGCTTCAGCGGGCCTTCCACAGAATAGGCAACACAGGGTTCTCGGCGAGACCCCCGTCGTCAGCATAAAATCCTGGCCAACTTTTCAGGTCGTTGAAAAGCTAGCTCTGTTTCTCTCTGCACAGATGCTGCCAGACCTGCTGATTAATTCTCAGCATGTGGGCATCACTGGCAAGGCCAGCATTTATTGCCCATCCCCAGTTGCCCTTGAGAAGATGGTGATGAGCCGCCTTCTTGAACTACTGCAGTGCGTGTGGTGAAGGTGCTCCCACTGTGCTGTAAGGTAGGGAGTTCTAGGATTTGGACCCACCCAAGTTAGCATGGTGTGTGACTTGAAGAGGGATTTGAAGGTAGTGTTGTTCCCATGTCTTGTCCTTTTAGGTCTTCGAGGTCACGGAAATGCTCCCAAAGAAGCCTTGGCAAGTTGCTGCAGTATATCCTGTGGATAAAATTTATAGAATAATAACTGAACCATGCCTGGTCAATCTTGTTAGGAGGCATCAGAAGTCAAAGTCAGGTATTCGTAATAAAGATGTGCAAGGATCTTATTTCCAGAACCAGCACATACCAGAAAAGCCAGGAATCTGAGATGGGAAATTAGTGACTTCACGCTTGATCTAAAGAGAGTCAGCCAGCAGGATTGCTTGTAGAAAGCAAAGGATTACAAAAAAATGATGTTTAACTTGATTGAGTTTGATATCTTTTATTGCTTTTCAAGAAGATGCATTTTTGTTTAAATAGACAAACCAACTCGGTTGAGGGCAGCTTTGGGTCAGGTAATATACCAATGCTCGCTGGGCTCACACATGAACGATTGGCACTCGGGGCTAGGTAGAGACTGGTAGCCAGTGCCTATGGAATCGGATACATAACTCGGTGTGAGTCAGCACGTTCAGGAGAGGAAGGGAGAAGACTGGGCTTGATATAGCATAAAGTTGCTCGATATAATAATCCTCTCTGACGTGTGATGTATAGTCAGTTGCTGTAATTAGAAGAGAAATGCACACTTCTGTAGATCTACAGCTTGCACTTCTAGTCTAATAGCTTTCCAATTTCTAATATATTGCTTTGACAATGCGACATATCCGAATCCTTTGCTTTTCGGTGCCTAAGATGGACTGATTTAATTCTCAAACCCTTTAACAGTTGGTCTGATTGTGCTGAGCAACTCTTGGGTCTAGGCATTAAAAAGACGTTTGCAGACGTGTTTTGCCTATTAACTGTCTTGCTGACATTAATCTGAAACCACTCATAAATTTCTATCAAAACCCTCCAGGACATCATTAACTTATTTATATTTATTTGTGTGAGAACAGTAAACCTGCAAGTCTTTACATAGATAGCATTTCTGCAAATAGAGTGCAGAACACATACCCCAGCTCTGTGCAGCTTAACAAGAATTGTAGTTGTCTTGTTAATTTTGTGTTTCATTTGATAAATTCATTTATCGCAGCTGTAAACTTCAAAGATGTAAACTTTCGGTCATCTAGCTGTCAGTGTCATGTAGCAAGGTTTCCACTCAGCACAGAATGTGAATGCGATAGAATTTTGATCTATAAAAGCCCAAGATTGCAAGTCCCCTCTACGCTGACAGTAAGGACTTTGTCCAACCCATAAAACCAAAATAATAGCATGAATATTCAGTGACCTAGAATACTAATTATTGTCATGAATATTAATGCGATCAGACTTTCTTTCCAGTCAGACGTCTCTGAAGATGGGCCCATAATGAGAGCAGTTAGGAATGAATGCTGTTCACATGACAGTGAGTCGGGTAATAAGGATAGCTTGATTAGCCCTGTTTTCGGAGATGAGAGGACTCACGTGGGGTGTGGGGGAGGCGCTCGTTGCCTTGTTGAGCACCGCTGGCTGTGTGCTGCTGACTCAGATTAATGAGGCCTAAGAGGTGCATTATGAGCAGTGGCAAAGGTTTGATCTAATGGGTTCAGTCATTTTTCCTTTGACTGACAGACATGGAGAAGTAATTGGCTGTATAGGAGAGCAGTTCTCTCCTTAAAGAGACCCTGTCCTGTTATTGTTGTGTTACTTCTGTTGTGGTTCATGATGTGAGAAATCAAAGCTACAGTGTTTAGAGGAAAAAATATCACTTTGTCTAGAATTAAAATATATTTTCATAAATTTATCCCACTCTTACAATTTTAATAGCAAGTGTTCATGTTTGGATGAAATGATCTTTTTATTGTGTTCAAATAGCAGGCTGATGGCCCCCTACTCAGTTCTTCTGTGTATGTATTAATTTTAAGTTGGCTGCTCCAGCGCATTCTGAAACCTTTAGAAGCCTTCGCCACTCTGGGTGCCCTTGCCAGCGCTGCTGTTCACTGTTATCATGGGATTTATGAAGTTTACCCCCGACTGGAACAGGATGATTCAGCTCAAAAGCTGCCTTCAAACTCTCCTGTAGTATAGAATGATAGGAGTTTATAGCAAAGAGGGAGGCTATTCAGCTCATCATATTTGTTCTTGGTCTTTATTGGAACAGTCCAAAACTAATCCTCCTGCCAGCTCCTCTTGTGATAGACCTGTGGCTCAGCCACAGGACATATTCGTTGTAGTGAAGTTATCCTGCAGAGCATGCATTTTGGAAAGTGACACTAACACAAAAACAGTATTAGAATAATTTTTGGTTCCTTTACTTCTTGTGACCATCAAGATGTTGGAAGCTGGATCTGAAATGCTTTCATGTTTGATATCCAGTCTTGGTATAAAGAACTCTGATTAATGTAGGAGAAATAAAGGCCATTCTGTCCATTGAAACTAGTCCCTTTAGTTCATTAACTCTCCCAATTGACCATCTAATTGTATTTTGAATGCCCTAATATTTATGCCTCTTTCACCTTGCTGTTCAGAGCATTCCAAGAATCAATTAAAACAAGGCCTTGTCTACTTGCTCAAGTTAATGGAATAGATGCCACAGCACAATTTGAAGCAGACTAGTGAATTTTCCTGGTGTCCTGGTCAATGGTTCTCCTTCAACAGCACCACCAAAGTCTGATTGACTAATCATTTATCTCATATGCTGTTTCTGGGACCTCACTGTAAAAATTGGCTGCCCATCGCGACAGCAACTATAAAAAAATAATTAATTGGACACGAACTGCTTTTGGGTGGCCTGCGGAGATGACGGTACTTTTCTTCCATGTCGAGCAGATTCAAGTCACTTTTTGACCTTTCCCTTTCTTGGGTCTCATCACACCACATTGTCCAGAATTGAGTGTGCACGTGCAGTCACTGGCTCCATTCGTGCAGCTTGTTAATGGCTGCTAAAGGGATGCAAGAATGACGAGTATTGTCTTTTCTTGGAATTTTTTCTCTCTCACTGTGAGGAAAGGTAGCCTCAGCTTTGCACATACCCATGACTACATTGTTGTAGTTGGAAGTCTGCATGCGGAGGGTGATGGGCACAAACCTGTCTGCTACACTTCTGTACCATGCACCGTTCACAACCTCAGGCCGTCCCAAAGCACTTTACAGCCAATAAAATACTGTTGTAAGATAGGAACCATGGCAGCCAATTTGTGCACAGCAAGCTCCCACAAACAGCAATGACATAACGATCAGACAATCTTTTTAAGTGGTGATATGAGAGATAAATAATAGTCAGGACACCGGGGAAAACTCCCCTGCTCTACTTCGTAATAGTTCCGTGGGATCCTTTATGTCCACCTGAGAGTGCAAATGGGGCTTCGGTTTACGGTCTTGTCCAAAAGACAAGACTCCCTCAGTACTGCGCTAGAGTGTCAGCCTACATTATGTGCTCAAGTTTCTGAACTGGGACTTGAACCCTCGACCTTCTGACTCAGAGGCAAGACTTCTACCAAATAAGCCACTATTGACGCCTCTAATCGCTGGCTGGTGTGCAGCATTTAAACAGCTCTCTTATGCAGATCTGCCTTATACTCCATGCCAACCACTGACCCCTAGACATAATTTGATGTCTTCAGTCTCCTAATGGCACAAAGTGCTGGATCTTGCTGAGATGTCCTTCAGTGCTCCTTGTGTCATGTATTTAGTCAGTGATTTATTTGAGACTTTCTAGCTGCACTTCATAATCTCTCTCACCTGCTGCTACTGCCAGCATCCCACCAGTAACACTTGGCAAGAATGACTTGGTTAGAAACGGGGAGACATTTTTAACAAGTTCATTGAAAGGTCACTTGTCCAGAAAAGATTTAAATGGATGGCCCTGCCAGTCCCTGACAGAAGCGAGTTGAAAGAGAAGGCATTATGATTGGTTATTGAGAATAAATTTACTAGTGTTTAACTCTGATCAGAAGTTTGTGAGTGAATTGTATATCTGTGGAACTGGCTAAGTAATTCCTTGTTTTCCAATATAATATTAGACGTTATGTTTTCTGTTGAATATTTGGAAATACGTAGCGAGCAGAACCTGTTGATTCTCTTCTAACAGTATTGTGACGCAGTATATCTTCAGATCTTGAGCTTGTATTATTATGCTCTCACTGCCTGACATTGCCCACGAGACCCCACCCTCCCCCCACCAACATAATTGAGTATATGTGAATTTTTTTTAAGGATGTTAATTGTACTGAACTTTATTGGGTTGTTCATTGATCGTGAGGCAGTCAGTCCTCTCCGTATCAAATGTGCCGTATTACTTGTCGCTAAACCCTCTCCTCCTCAATGTGACTTGTCCTGCCAGAATTGTGTCCTCCCCTAAGTTTTGACCCTCTTGCTCTTCCCAGAATAGTACGCACAAGCTGAGAAGGTCCTTGGGTTATGTTGCAAGGCATGCTCATGGATTACCAGACAGTTTTTATCCTTTTTAATTAGTATATTAGCATAAAATATATTTCCTCCTTTTCATAAAATGGGGTGAGAGAGGATAGTGATTAAATCCCATCGAGTACCAATGATTGTTATATTACAGAATGTTCTGGGGACTTCCTTCTGTGCAGTGTGCCTGGATTTTGCTGGAATGGGGCATCTTGCGACGTGTCTGTTGGTTAGATTTTTTTTCCCTAACCTGTCAGCAAGGGCACTTTTTGTGCTGTTATTTTTTATGAGTGCGAGCTGATAACAGTGCAGTGAGGGTAACAAGGCATCTGGGGTCTTAGTGAATGGCGGGACCGACACTCTGGCCGGGATTTAACGTGGAGGCAGTGGCCCTGCCCACCAGCTGGAAAGTTGTGAGCAAGCCCACCTCTGCCATCCCTGGAACCCACGACCGGATTTTATGGTCGTCAGGCAATTAATAGCCTGAGGTCATCAAGTGAACCAAGGGTGGGTGTGTGGGCCGCCTGCCACCTCCCCGCAGCTGGTAAAATGCCAGCGGAGGTGGGTAGGTGACAGGCACCCCACCCCACCATCCCAACTGATTTTATGCTCCCAGTCTCTACCTTCTTAACCAGCAAGATTTAAGGATTGAGAAAGAAAGAGGAACGGCAAAGAATTAAAGTCAAATCAAGTGCAGAGAGAGAAATAAAAAGAGAGAAAGATTGGATTGTGAGAGAGAGGAAGAGATTAAAGTTTAAAAAAAAAATTAAATTGTAAACAGCATCAGCATAACAATTTACTAGTACCTGGAGGAATGAAACTCCAGAGGTCGAGTGGCAGTACAGGGCTAAAAGTGTCCGTACGTCGTTAAGTATTGGCCCTAACTTCTTGCAGGGGGTTTATTTTGTTTTTGCAGCAATTTCTTGAAACTCGGGAGTTTGATGGCTAGCTGCCGTTTTCACGAGACTTAATGGTGGAAAGGCAAAAATCAACCAACTTGTGTTGATTAGCAGCTCACGCTGTATCTCGCAACAGAATGTTGGGCTATTTCCACACTAACAACACCGTGCGCATTAACCCAGCAAATTTTGGGCCACTGTTTTCAGAAAGTTTGCACTGACTGTTAGAGCGCAATGCTATGAAACCAAGTCATTGCTCGTTCCTCTGTGCTGTGATCAGAAGATGACTGTGGATATAAGCATTGCACTCGAAAGAAAAAGCTGGCTGGAGGTGTGTTAACACTGATGCAAACAAAAATATTTTGATATATATCATTTTTTGCTGGCTGTCTGTGTTCCCTTTGAGGTTAAGTACCCTAGTTCCTGATTTTCACCCTCACTGACATATGGACATAGATCTTGTGTTATGCTGCTCAGATCTCGCTGTGTGCTTTCACACTGCTTACCCAGAAAAAAGAGGTTTTACAAGAAATAAAATGAGTGAAACAGCCCTGTAACTGGAACAGGCAATTCTCTGATGAGAAATAATGGGTGTTGTTTTTACTAGGCTAGACACTGTGCTGAAGATAGAGATGTATCTGTGTTATAAATGTATAATGGAGACTTTCACTGTCCTAAAGTAATTTTATTTGAATGGAAATACAGGTTTATATACTTGTGAAAAGGGGTTATATCCCACCTCGAGACAATTTACTACAAAAACTGGCTACAAGTATTTTGGTGTTCGTTGATCAAGAGGTCAGACTAGCTTTTCATTATTGTGAATAAAGCAGGCACGGATGTCATAACAAATTGTCTCGGGGGAGTGAAGGGTCTCGCGTTTCTTTAATGGTGGTTGAGTGTGGTGTCAGTCATGTACGCATTGCTCTCTGACCTTTTAGAGTGAGTTAATGGCCATTTCATTATAACGGACTGATCAGCATCGTAAACCAGCTGCTGGCAGAAGAAGCCTTGGTTCCAACAGCCGACTGAAATGCTGGGCAAGAAAGAGTGCAGTGGTGATCATGGCGGTTTGAGGGTCATGCCAGATAACAAGACAAATATGATGTGGCTCATGGGCCATCTATTGTTCAGTTCTCACTCAGGAGCCAGTTTTATGGAGATACTGGCTGACGTCTGGAAGCATTATTAAAAAAAAGTGTCTCTTCCATTTGACTGGCTGTAGAGGTGGCATTGACTAAGTAACTGTCCCTTTAATCCTGACAGTGCCTTCATATCACAGCCAGGGTTTTCCTCATTACAACTGTTTTTCCTGTTTAGGAACGTAGGAGCAGGAGTAGGCCATTCAGCCCATCAAGCCTGCCCAACCATTCAATACGATCATGGCTGATCATCCACTTCAATGCTTTTTTCCCTCACTATCCTCATTTCCCCTTATGTCATTTGTATTTAGAAATCTGTCAATCGCTGCTTTAAACATGACCTGAGCTTCCACAGCCCTCTGGGGTAGGGAATTCCAAAGATTCACAAACCTCTGAGTTAGGAAATTTCTCCTCATCTCTGTCCTAAGTGGCTTCCCCCTTATTTTGAAATTGTGTCCCCTGGTTCTAGACTCCCCAACCAGGGGAAACATCTTAGCTGCATCTACCCTGTCTATCCCTTTAAGTATTTTGTAGTTATCAATGAGATCACCTCTCCTTCTTCGAAACTCTAGAGAATACAGGCCCAGTTTCCCCAATCTCTCTTCATAGGACAGTCCCGCCAACCCAAGAACAAGTCTGGTGAACCTTTGTTGCACTCCCTCTATGGCAATAATATTCTTCCTAAGGTAAGGGGACCAAAACTGCACACAGTACTCCAAGTGCAGTCTAACCAAGGTTCTATACAATTGAAGCAAGACTTCATTACTCCTGTACTCAAATCCTCTTGTGATAAAGGCCAACATACCATTAGCCTTTCTAATTGCTTGTTGCACCTGCATGTTTAGCTTTCAGTGACTTATTGACAAGGACACCCAGGTTCCTTTTTACATCTATACTTTCTAATCTCTTAGCATTTAAGAAGTACTCTGCACATCTGTTCCTCCTACCAAAGTGGATAATCTCACATTATTCCACATTAAATTCCATCTGCCACGTTCTTGCCCACTCACTAAGTCTGTCCAAATCCCCTTTAAGCTGTTTTGAATCTTCCTCACAACGCACACTCCCACCTAGTTTTGGGTCATTCGTGAACTTGGAAATACTACATTTGGTCCCCACATCCAAATCATTGATATATATTGTGAACAGCTGGGGCCCAAGCACTGATCCCTGCGGTACCCCACTAGTCACAGCCTGCCAATGCGAGAATGACCCGTTTATTCCTACGCTCTGCTTTCTGCCTGTTAACCAATCCTTAATCCATGCCAGTATATTACCTCCTATCCCATGTGCTCTTAATTTTGCTAACCAATCTCCTGTGGGAGACTTTATCAAACGTCTGAAAATCCAAGTATACCACATCCACCCACTCGCCTTTATCAATTCTGTTAGCAATATCCTCAAAAAACTCCAACAGGTTCGTCAAACATGATTTCCCATTCATAAATCCATGTTGACTACGCCCAATCAGATCATTATTATCCAAGTGTCTATTTATCACATCCTTTAGATTAGATTCCAGCATTTACTCAACAACTGATGTTAGGCTAACGGGTCTGTTATTCCCTGTTTTCTCTCTCCCTCCCTTCTTAAATAGTGGAGTGACATTTGCAACCTTCCAATCTGCAGGTACTGCTCCAGAATCTATAGAATTTTGAAAGATGATCACCAATGCATCCACTATCTCCATAGCTACCTCTTTCAACACTCTAGGATGTAGAATATCAGGTCCTGGGGACTTTTCAACCTCCCGCCCCATTAATTTCTCCAATACGACCTTCTTATTAATACTAATTTCCTTCAATGCCTCATTCTCCCTCATCCCTTGGATCTCTAATTCTAGGAGTTTTCTTGTATCTTCCTCAGTGAAGACAGACACAAAGTAATCATTTAGCTTCTCTGCCATTTCTCTGTTCCCTATTATTAATTCTCCTCACTCTGCCTGTAATGGACCCACATTTGTCTTAGCCTCATGTTTCCTTTTTACATACCAAAAGAAGCTTTTACAGTCCGTTATTATATTTTTTGCTAGCTTACATTCATATTCTATTCTCCCTTTCTTTATTAGTTTCTTCGTCCTCCTTTGCTGTATTCTAAAATCCTTCCAATTCTCAGGTTTACTATTATTTCTGGCAGCTTTATAGGCCTTTTCTTTTATACAATCTTTAACTTCCTTTGTTATCCATGGTTGGCTGCCTTTACTTTTGTGCCTTGAAGGAATGTATAATTGCTGTAATCTATGTAATATTTCTTTAACGACTATCCATTGCCTATGTACTGTCATACCTTTTAATATATTTTCCCAATCCACCTCAGCCAATTTGCCCCTCACACCTTCATAATTTCCTTTGTTCAAATTTAACACCCTGGCTTCAGAACTACCTCACCACCTATCATATTATGGTCACACATCTCTAAAGGTTCTTTTACAACAAGATTATTAATTAGCCCTTTCTCATTACATAATACTAGATCTAAAATAGCCTGTTCTCCTGTCGGTTCCTCAACATACTGCTCTAGAAAACCATCCCTAACACACTCCAGAAACTCGTCCTCCACAACATTAGTGCTCATTCGGTTTACCCAGTCTATATGCAGATTGAATTCACCCATGATTACTGTATTACCCATGCCACATGCTTCTCTAATTTCCTGAGTAGTACCATGCCCCACATTACCACTACTGCCTATAAACAACTCCAGTGTTACCAATGTTTGCTGCCCCTTGCTGTTTCTTAGCTCCACCGAAACAGATTCCACATTTTGTTCTTGCCATCTGAGATCCTCCCTTACTATTGTACTGATCCCATCCCTTATTATCAGCGCAACACCACCTCCTTTTCCTTTTTTCCTGCCCTTCCTCAATGTCGAATATCCTTGAATATTCAGTTCCCAGTCCTTGTCACCCTATAGCCACGTTTCTGTTATGGCAATTAGATCATACCCATTTACCTCTATTTGGGCCTTTAAATCATCTACCTTGTAGCGAATGCTGCGTGCATTCAGGTACAGTGCCCTTAACCTTCTCTTCTTGTCATTATTCTATATTCTAAACCCAGTTGATGCTCGCCTTTGTTTCGCCTGCCTTCTAATGTCACTTGCTACTTTTCTCCCTCCTGTTACCAGCTTTACTTCCTTCCAGTTTGAGCTACCCCTCAGGTTCCCATCCCCCTGACAAGCACAAGCAAATCTCCCTGCGAGAATATTTGTTCCGGTCCTGTTAAGCCCTGTATACACAGAAATGGGAACGTATCAAGGGAGAGAATGGAAAGAGTTGTTTTTACTGGTGGTCTCACTCGTGAGGCTTACGTACTTCTTTTACTTGCTGCTACTCATTCTCATTGTTCCTCCGCTGTTTCTTCCTTCTGTCCATCCCCCCCCCCCCCCCCCCCTCTCCCATTTCCCAAACTGTCCTGCTGTTGAGGGGGCCATTGTTGATGGAATCTGAGCTTCCCTTCAACCACTGGGGAGTTGATTGTTGCCATCATTTTTCTTTTAAATTCTATCCTGCATGTTATGCTAGATGTTATCCAGGCAAATTGCTAGTGCCCCTTTACAGTAGCAGTACTGATATTTTTTGGGATGTGGAGTTGTCTTAAAAACCTGACCAATATGGGAATTTTATACCCATCTGTGCAGTATAGGAGCCTCAGTATAGAAAGTAGCCCTTTGCTGACAAGACTATAATATATTGTAGCATGTGAAGAAACAGAAACATTGTTTTGACAGTGCACAGAGATGTACTTTGGAGCTGAAGACTCCTTTTGGTATCATAGTGACATCAACACAGTGGCCGCGCATCACAACTGAGGAGATTCCTCTTGCTGTTCAGTTCAGTGGAAAATGTGGCCTTTCCTCCTGTAGATCTTTCTACTGTGAGAGAAAGTGTGATGTGTTGCCTCAGAGCAGTATTCTTTCGCGATGAATGAAACTCTTTTCTCTTGCACTGTTGCTGTTAGCTTTGGCCAATGAAGTCTTAGCCCAGTTCCAATGGATCAGAGTCTATTTCCCAAACTAGGTCCTAAATCCTGTAATACTTCAATAAGCTCTGTTTCTGACAAGTCATAAGAATAGAGTAAGAAGGACATATCATGCTAGTATAGCAGAGTCAAAGGGGGGGCCGGGCAGGGTGCCTACTACTGCAGATTGGGCAATAAGATCTCTACCATACCTAGGAGAAACTCCTACATCCTCGCAGATCACTATCTCGCCCTTTGCTGCTGCTCTTACTTCTGTTATCATTAGTCTTCCAACCAGTTAGTTCTAGTGCTCCACAAATTCCTTATAGCCAAGTTAATGTAATAGCTTAGAAATATTTAAGGCAACCTGCTCATGTGACTCCGCCAAATCATCAATGGATTTCCCAGAGATTCCCCACCTTATGTTATAGTACAGTTGATATTTTTAGCCGCTTAAATTTTAATTAAACTATGCTTCTATTAACTGTAGTACTATCACCTCCCGGTCAGAAGGTTGTGGGTTCAAGCTCCACTCCAGAGACCTGGGCACATAATCCAGGCCGGCGCTCCCACTGCAGTACTGAGGGAGTGCTGCACTGTCTGAGATGTTGTCTTTCAGATGAGACATTAAACCCAAGGCCCAGACTGCCCTACAGGTGGACGTAAAAGATCCCAAGGCGCTATTTTGAAGACTAGCAGGGGCATTCTCCCCGACGTCCTGACCGATATTTATTCCTAAACCAACTTCAGTCAACAGATTATCCAGCCATTATCTTATTGGTGTTTATGGGATCTTGATGTGTGCAAATTGGCTGTCATTGTTTTCTACATTACAAAGTCAAAAAGAACTTGACTGATGTAAAGCGTTTTGGGACATCCTGAGGTTGTGACAACTGCTCTATAAATGAAGGTT
This sequence comes from Heterodontus francisci, assembly GCF_036365525.1. Classification (NCBI taxonomy): domain Eukaryota; kingdom Metazoa; phylum Chordata; class Chondrichthyes; order Heterodontiformes; family Heterodontidae; genus Heterodontus; species Heterodontus francisci. The sequence continues at coordinate 116,830,181 of NC_090377.1, forward strand.
CTTTCATTTTTTTCTATTAAAATCTACGGAGTATTGGGGGAACGTTTGCAACCAGAGAATTGAAGTCATGATTGAAATATTTACACAACAGTCCAAATGAAGCAGTTGTTTGTTGTGCTGCTGCAGATGCTCTGAATTCCTGACTGCTCTGTTAACTGGAGAAGGTTCCAGAGCAGTCAGGAGCTGACACGTACAGAACCAATTTTGCTGAAAGGATGTTTGTGCCCCTTAGCACCAAGCATGCCTAGCCAGGGGAATGGGCCAGGAAGGAGCCTTCGACTGTGATAGCAAAACTCTCGCCTCCTTCAGATGAAAACTTTCAAGACATGTCCCAAACTCCATTAGAGATGGGTCAGATAATGACAGAAATCAGGCGTTATTAATCCCTGCCAAATATCAAGGCCTCCTCAATCCACCCAAAGACCAAGCACAAAGGTTGCTCGAATCAGGGTCATAGACTTTATAAGAATGTTACAGCGTGGAATTAGGCCATTCAGCCCATCATAGGTCTGCCAGTATTTTCCCCATGAGCCACCTACTTGAATCCCACTTTCCTGCTCACCCTCACTTCAACATTTCTCTTCCCCAAACAACTATCTAATTTTCTTTTAAAAGAATTGATGGACTCCGTCTCAAAAACAGTTTTCCCAGAGCGTTCCACACACTAACCACCCTTGTTCCAAAGACATCTTGTTCTCCTTTAATTCTTTTTGGCATTATTTAAAATTTCTGCCTCTCATCATCTCACTGATCTGCTGGAAAAGATCTGCCACCATTCACCTTCTCAATCTTCAGAATCTCTTACAGGTCACTCCTTAACCTTCTCCGTTATAGTCAAAAAGCCCTAGGATCTCAATTCTTCATACCAGTTATACCTTGACCCAAGTAACAATTATATGATTGTATGCTGTACTTTTTCCATTGCTTTTATAATCACTTAATGAGGTTCCCCTGATAGTATACACTACTCCAGCTAGTTCTAGTACAAACCTCCTTGATTTTGTAATTTATGCCTGTAACTAGAAAAATAAGGATTCTACATGGTATTACATAGTGTTTACAACACAGAAATAGACCACTTGGTCCAACAGGTCTATGCCAGTATTTTCCCCTACTTCATATAATCCTGTCAGCATATCCTTCCTATTCCTTTCTCCCTCGTGTGTTTATCTAGCTTCCCCTTAAATGCATCTATGTTATTTGCATCAATCACTCCGTGTGAGAGCGAGTTCCATGTTCTAACCACTGTCTGGGTAAAGAATTTCCTCCTGAATTCCCTATTGGATTTATTAGTCTTATGTTTATATCTATATTCTATTTATGGCTCCTAGTTTTGGTTTCCCCAACAAGCTCAAGAATCCATCTATGTCTACCCTATGGGACCCCTTCATTATCTTAAAAAGACCTCTATCAGGTTTCCCCTCAGTCTTCTCTTGGCCTTTTCATAGCAGTATCTATTTGCTTTGCAAAGTCATCAATTTGCTGTCATTGCATTTTTTTTCATTAACTCAAAAGTTTGTGCAGTCTTTTTCCATATTCATCTCTTATTCATCCCTTCGCTCCTGAATCTCCTGACTAGTGCTGAAGTGTGATTTATGGGGCACCAGCTGCTGCCTTCTTGGTAGCTTGCTAAAAGTGCCTTTGCTTCTTGGTTGAGCTTAGACAGGCTAATGTGTGAGTGGAGGGGCATTGAGCACAGCCCAAAGTGAGCTCCTATCTTCAAACAAAAGCCATGTGCACATCTGGGATTACTGGAATCCCAAACCAGGGACATTGAGGCTAACTGTAGTGCTCCTCGCCAACGCGCACAGTACTAGGTACAGCTCAATACTGCACCAAGCCATCCATTAACCCAGTGAGCAAAAATCAGCTATGTAATTTTGGTTAATGAGATTGTGGTGTTTGAAGCCAGGTGCCTCGTTGTTCCAGCCACAAACTGAGCGCTGGCATTGACAATCAAGTCTAAAAATAATCCAGGAACAGTTCCCTCAAATAACTGGAATCTGGCTATAGCATTCAACACATGGTTAATCAAAGCCAGGAGAGTGGGAAGCTGATCCAACGTGTGCAGGAGTGCATTTGATAAATTATATATTTGGCAGTTGTGAGCATGACTTTCTGCTGCTACAGTCTTGTGACCCCCGAAGGGGTTTGGTGCGGGGAGGGTGGTGTTTAGTCGCTGTGCAGGCGTGCTCCTGGTCTACTGCAAATTAAAATCCATTTGCAAACAGCAGAGTGCTCCCCTGTGTAGGTACCAATTGTAGATGATGCGAATGGGTCGGCAGATCATTAGGCACCTGCTGTCAGTTAACCCATTCCAGTTCTCAGCTGAGCTGTTGAAGAAGCAAACAAAGTGGGGGAATATTGAGGTGCCATCCACCAGTTTGGACAGAGCAGCCTGGGAGGAGGAGGGATTAATACAATTTCTGTAGAACTATACACTGTGTGAAAGTCATTTGTTTTGAGCCCAGTTTTCTTTGACAACAAAAACTTGCATTTATATAGTGCCTTTATCATAGTAAAATGTCCCAAGATGCTTCACAGGAGCGTAAATCAGATATAATTTCACACCAAGCCACATAAGCAGATTTCAGAACAGGCAACCAAAAACTTGGTCAATGAGCTAGGTTAAAAGAAGTGCCTTAAAAGAAGGAGAGAGATCTCAAAGGGTGGTCGGGCTGGAGGAGCCAATGTAGGTCAGTGAGCACATTTTACCTATGTTGAGTGCAAACTGGAATGAGCTTGTGAGTCATCTGATCTTAAAGCTATGGTGAAAGCAGTGAAATCAGTATCAGTGCTGTTGGATTATGAAGGAGGAGAATTTGCAAGGATTTTCTGATTGTCATCTCTCCCCAGAGACTCTGCTAGATATATGTGTGGGCATCAGGTGAAAGCAGGATTTGGATTGTCTGTGATGCCCATGATGTGCTAAAATAGTCCATCAAAAGAAGAATGTACTCGAGGACAGGGCCAGGAAGGCTTTTGGTGCCTGGGGAACTGCAGTTAGTCAGCAAGAGGAAGAGAATGGAGAAAAGGTGTGGGACAACCCATGATTTAATCAGTGGTACATGGACAGCTGAAAAAGCACCATATATGTGACAAAACTGTAGGCTTGTTTTCAGGAGTTTTAAAATGATCAACACCTGGGGATTTAGATTAAAGTTCAATTATCCTTTCTTTAGAAAAAGTGTATTGAAGCACATTCTCCTACAGGTTTAGGAATCTTGTTTGAACTCACTCCAGTGCTCCCGCCACCTTTTTTAAATGCACAAAGATGCATCCAAACTTCAAACCTGAAAAGTGTGCTGCGCACTTAAGACCAAATTGGACAAAATGACCACTTAGAAATGTTAAAATTTAAAGCCGAGGTCACAATTGAGCATATTTTGGAATCCAGGTGCTCTGTGAGCTGTATGAACGAATTGGTACCTGTGTCCTTAATCCATGCTTGGTGAACAATCCACAAATCTGCCTTATGTTGCTGTTTACATCCTAACCCGCAGTGAAGTCTCTCAGTAAGAAAAAGAAATTCCGATCCCTATGTGGCTGTCACCTATGTGGAGAAACTGGAGAAGCTGGGATTGTTCTCCGTAGATCAGGGAAGTTTAAGCGGAGATTTAGTAAATGTTTTCAAAATTATGAAGGGTTTTGATAGAGAAGGTAGGGAGAACTGGTTCTACTGGCGGGAGAGTTGGTAACCAGAGAACAGATTTAAGATAATTGGCAAAAGAGCTGGGGGATGTTCTCTGTTCATGGGATGTGGACGTCGCTGGCAACGGCAGCATTTATTGCCCTTGAGAAGGTGGCTGAGAGCTGCCTTCTTGAACTGCTGCAGTCTGTGTGGTGTACGTACACCCACTGTGTTGTTAGGGAGTGAGTTGCAGCATTTTGATCCAGTGACAGTGAAGGAACAGCGATATAGTTCCAAGGCAGGATGGCGTTTGAGAAATATTTTTATGATGTGGAGAAATATTTTTACACAGCAAGTTGCTGTGATCTGGAATGCAGTGCCTGAGAGGTGGGTAGAAAGCAAACTCATTAGTAACTTTCAAAAAGGGCATTGGGTATATATTTGAAAGGAAAATTTTACAGAGCTATGGGGAAAGAGCAGCAGAGTGGGACTAATCGGATAGCTCTTTCAAAGAGCCAGCACAGACACGATGGGTCGAATGGCCTCCTTCAGTGCTGTAATATTGTATGAAATTCAAACCTCCTTAAGTAACAGACCCCTGCAAGGGTTCTATGGTTCTGTATTTTATATATGCCCCTTTTTGTAAATGATATGTCCTGCTACTTATGCAGAGGAATGGAACTGGTACAGCTGAGAAACATTATGGAGTTTACATTGCACTTACACCAAAATGAAATTTACCAAAAAATTGGTTGATATCAGGACAAGGTTGATTTGGAGCACAGATATCACATTTTGGGTAGTGGGACAATCTCTCCGGTGTAGCCACATTGTGAGTGAACATTGTTCCTGAATGTATTTATGATGTCGCTTGACAATAGTGACTATACCCAGTGATTCCCTATGCATGTGCCAGATTCAGCAGGAGAGAGGGAAGGTGGTCTCTGCTATTTGTCAACTTTTGAAGATCCATTAGCAGTTTTGCCACATGTAAGGAAGAGGGATCCTTCCCTCGTGACGTCCAAGTGGAGTAAGATTTCTGGCCTGCTGCTGTTAGCTTGGATTCAGACTGGTGTGATTCAGGTCGCTATGGATCTCCATTCCACCAAGCCATAAAGCAGTTTTACACACAGGCAAGTAATTCAACACTGCTCTGGTATTGTTTCAGCTCAAGGCCAATGGTGAGTCCCAGGAATGTGACATTTCAACTACATTCGATAAGCCTGAGTAAATGAGGTGTTGCACAGCGAAGAATGTAGTAGCAAGAAGCTGCTTAACCCATCTACATTGCCTAGTCAATACAGTATCATACTCAAGCCATTTTTTTTTTCTTTTCTTTTTCTTTCTGTACAGCACTGAAACAGGCCCTTCAGCCCACCGAGTCTGTGGCGACCAACAACCACTAATTTATACTAATCCTACATTAATCCCACATTCCCTACCACCTACCTACACATGGGGCAATTTACAATGGCCAATTTACCGGTCGACCTGCAAGTCTTTGGCTGTGGGAGGAAACCAGAGCACCCGGCGGAAACGCACGAGGTCACAGGGAGAACTTGCAAATTCCGCACAGGCAGTACCCAGAACCGAACCCGGGTCGCTGGAGCTGTGAGGCTGCGGTGCTAACCACTGTCTGTGTCTGTCTACTGTATATTCTCTCTGTCTCTTTCCAACTCACAAGACTGCCGGCAACCATGCTGTTGGGCAGTTTTTCTTTCCAAGGAGGTCAGATCAGGCTGTGATTGCATCTATAGTATCAGCAGGAAGCACTGTACCTTCTCTGGATACCTCTTGTATAGGACGGTAAAAGTGCTCCATTTGCTAAACTGCTTTGCACTCTACCCCCCCCCCACCCCACCTTTTTCATTCTCCAATCCAAATAGATCAGAAACTTGACATTGAAAACCCTATTTTATCAGTGTGATGTCATTATTACAAGGAACCTGGCATATAGCTGTCTGATAAACCCTAGAAATCCTTTGCCAGTGTTATTAAGTATGAGTTAATGCTCCCCTAAACTGCCAGCCTCCCTGTAAAATTAATGTCTGTGGACTGGCTGTGGTAGTTTCTTCATCACACAGGAACTACCCTGTCTTGTGATTCATGTAATTTTATTGCAACAAAAAAGCATTCAGCAACAACAACTTGCATCTATATAGCGTCTTTAACGTAGTAAAATGTCCCAAGGTGCTTCACAGGAACAAAATTTGACATCGAAGCACATAAAAAGGCGTTTGGGCAGGTGACCAAGAGCTTGGTCAAGGAGGTAGGTTTTAGGGATTGCCTTAAAGGGTGAAAGGGAGCTAGAGAGGCAGAGATATTTAGGGAAGGAATTCCAGAGCTTAGGGCCCAGGCAGCTGAAGGCATGGCCACCAATGGTGGAGTGATTAAAATCAGGGATGTGCAAGAAGCCAGAATTGGAGGAGTACAGAGATCCCGGAGAGTTGTGGGGCTGGAGGAAGTTACAGAGCTAGGGAGGGGCAAGGAGGCCGTGGAGGGATTTGAAAACAAGGATGAGAATTTTAGAATTGGGGAGTTGCTGAGCCAGGAGCCAATGTAGGTCCACGAGCACAAGGGTGGTGGGTGAACGGGATTTGGTGCGAGTTAAGATACGGGCAGAATTTTGGTTGACTCAAGTTTACTGAAGGTAAATGCTAAGCCTCTGTGCCTTTCCATCTACTCCCACACTGAGTGTATTTCTGCTGTTTAGATGATGTGCTGGTATCTGAATGGTGTAGCAGTACAACATATCTGAGAAAGTCATGCACTGTACCAGGGGACGCTTCCATTGGTTCAGGGACTTGACACCTTTTCTTTCTGACCTCAGGTAACGTGACCCCAACAGGCTCAGCATCGCAGATGGCGAGTGGGATCAGCCTGGTATCCTTCAACAGCCGCCCCGAGGGCATGCACCAACGCTCCTACTCCGTCTCCAGTGCTGACCAGTGGAGTGAAGCCACAGTCATTGCCAACTCTGGCATTAGCAGTGGTAAGCAACAGAATCTGGCTTAAAAGAAGTTTGCTTGTGATTGGCTGGGAGTGAGTGAGAGACTTGACTGCACAGGCCAGATCTTTGTGTTTGGTGAGCTCGGTGCTGAAATGCAGTACTGCAACTGTGGGGGGAATTTTATGGAGGCAACGGGGGTCTCAGCCGCTGGCTGAAGAGTCGGGGAAAGACTGCATCCTCCGGAAAGACCTGTCAGAATTACATACCAGTCAGGCAGTTGAGAGGTCACCGGCGGGCCTTTCATGGGATCAGGACACCGAGAACAGCTGGCCAGTCAGAGGCCGGTGGCTCTTTCGTTTGGCAGCGCCACCAGGGAGGTGGTGGCTGCTGCAAGAAACACACCCACCCGAGGCCCAGGTCAGCACTGGATCCTGGACTCATGCGAGTGATGGTGGGAGGGGTTTTGCGGGGAAGGGGGGGGGTGTGGGAGGATCAGCAGGAAGGGCAATGGGGTGGCTCTTAGCAGGCACACCCCCCTCCCACCCCCAAACTCCCGATGCCTGGTCCAACAATCAGGCACTGTAGGCCTTTGAACGAGGGATTCACCACCACCCGTTAATACCAGCGGCGACGGGAAGCGGCTCTTAATTGGGCATTAATTGCCCTTTAAGGGCCTCAGTTAGAGGTGGGTAGGAAGGTCGTTCATGGGTCTTCCCACCACTGACTTAATTGGGGTGGAGGCAGGAAGGTGCCAGGGTCTCCACCCCCAACCATCCCGCCTGATTAAATGCCCATACTACCACTAAACTTGCCATGGGGGAGAGCATAAAATCCACCCCAGTGTGTATGTGATGTCATGTGCTGTTTTCAAGTCTGCTGGATTTCTGTAAAGTGTAATGGTGAGCATGCGTGAAATATTTGTTGTTTACAATTCAAGTGGGCAGTCAGCTACACAGTTATAGATTCCTTCCTTCCAGAATTGAATGAAGGGACTGTTTCATACTATATATGATCCTAGAATGACATACCAGGGCCTCCAGATGTGCTGCTAGTGGTGGGAGTGGCAGGGAACAATCTGAGAATCTGGATTAAAAGTACAGCACAGCATTAGGATCGATTGCCCGCAGTACAGTTTTTCCATCACATGAAATCATGCAGCACAGAAGGAGGCCATTCAGCCCATCGTGCCTGTGCCAACTGTTTGAAAGAGCAGTCCAATTAGTCCCACTACCCTGCTCTTTCTCCGTCAAGTATTTCTCCAAAACCCTTTTCAAAATTACTATTGAATCTGCTTCCACCACCTTTTCAGGCAGATCACAACTCGCTGCGTAAAAAAATTCTCATCTCCCTCCTAGCCAGTTACCATGGAAGTACCCTGTTACAATGCGGGCTAGGATTGTCATGTGAAGAAAAGGTCTCGGGTTTATAAAGAGACTTTGATGACATGGATGCGGGCAAGTTTTGTTTTTATCAATTTTCCAGAGGTTTCTAAGGAAATTCCGTTTTTCTCACCATTACAGGTGGATCTTGATCTAGAAATGGGGTATTGTCTGATAATGCGCATTTGCCTGTTTATTGTGTCCGTTTGGAGGGCTGTCACAAAGTGCAGGGGAGGATAAAACATTCATCACCTTGTTCGCTATTGTGGGTATGACTTACTCAGTAAAACACACATCTCAGGCAATCAGGAGCTTGATTGAGACAACAAAATTTGCAGCATTGTGATCCGCTTCGCCAATTAAAAATAGTTCCCAAAATATAGGAAACAAGCATTTGTTGTAAATCCGTTCTCTGTTGTTAGGAAATTTATTTTTAAAACTGTTCTTTAAGTTTTTAGGATGACCGTGTTCTCTGTGGGCTGAATTTTACTCGCCGGCGGCAAGCCTCAAAGATGCACGCACGAAATTTGCTCCACAGAGCAGCCGCGATATTAAACATGGCGGCTCATTTACATGGCTGGGGCAGAGCACCCCTCCCCAATGGCATGGGAGGGGGCGGGCACTCCGGCAGGGGCGTCCGGCGCCACTGCGCAGTCGCCGGCACCATTTTTAAAGAGCTTTAAGCCCTTCCACTTCATTTACATTTTTGAAGTTATAGGCAGTGTAAATTTAAAATGAAAACCTTAATAAAAGTTTCAATACCCACTCCCACCTCCCCCCCCCCCCCACCAATGTAAACAAATTATTGCCTGCCCTTCCCCCCCCCCGCCCCCACCCAAAAAAAACTTACTTGCGATCCTGACCTCTTTCCCCCCAACAAAGTTTGAACTTCACCCCTTCCCACCAACCCCTAGACCAATCAAAAATGTTTCATCCCGCTCCCTCCCAGCCCTGAAAACCTACCTCCTCCCCCCTCCCCACCAGTGTCCTGCATCGGATCTCCAGTCGGAGAGTCAGGAGTCCCGGCAACCGACCGGAATATGGCAGCGGGACGGCCAATGGGAGCGGGTAGGTCATTAATTCATTAATTACAATATTTAAATCCTGCTCCCTGCCGCTACGAGGTCTCACCGCCACTGGTAATATCGTGTGGGGCCTTCCCGGCATCAAGGCCCTTGGCAGGCCCCTCTCAGAAGCATTTTCCGGCGCCCCCCCCCCCTGCCACGACCCCCGATGGCGAAGGGCCGGTAAAATATGCCCCTGTGTGTCAGCTATGGCTCAGTGGGTAGTACTCTCGCCTCTGAGTCACGAGGTTGTGGATTCAAGTCATACTCCAGAGGCTTGAGCACAAAATCTATGTTGACATTCCAGTACAGTGCTGAGGGTGTGCTGCAGTGTCAGAGGTGCCATCTTTCGGATGAGACGTTGAACAGAGGCTCCATCTGCTTTCTCAGGTGGACATATAAGATCCTGTGGCACTATTTTGAAGAAAGACCAGGGGAGTTCGCCCCAGTGTCCTGGCCAATATTTATTCCTCAGTCAACATCACAAAATGGATTACTCAGTCATTACTGCATTGCTGATTGTGGGAGCTTGCTGTGCACAAATTAGCAGTCGTGTTTCCTAAATACAACAGTGAGTGCATTTCAAAAAGCACTTCATTGGCTGCAAGGTACTTTGAGATGTCCTGAGCTCGTGAAAGGCGCTATAGAAACACACAATTTTTTTATTTTCTCTCGGGTGGCAATATTGTGGAATAAGACTTTTCCCTCCAATCCTTCCCCTCTGCCTTCCCTCTGTTAACATTGGGCACATCCTACTTGCAACCAATGCCACATTTTCATTTCTCACACCAGCCATCCAAAGCTTCTTGAATCAAACGGAATAATTTGTACTTGCTCAGTTAAAACTGTACCTATTTCTTTCCCTTCAGATTTTTTACAATCAGTAGAGAGAAAAGGAAGCGATTCCCTTTGAATGAATCTTGGCTGAATGCAAACCAGACCCAAGAGGGGAAAGAACAGAGTTCAGTCCAAGTGTTTCCACTCCTTCCTGCACCCCTTCCATGGGTGCCTATAATCCCCACTTCACTATCTTACCGAAGCTGTTTGCATGCAAGTGTAGATAATGAACATTAGCAGGGTAATCATTCATGGAGGGGATCATACTGGCCTAATACTATTAACAACTGACAAATCTGCACATTTTCCAGCAAAGGATTCCCTCCAAGCTGGCCCATTGAGGACGATTGTAGCCCCACAGTTACTGGGGAAAATTGTAGTTTACCGCTTCAAACTTTTCTGGGGCATTGGAGTGCTGACTTGGGTTGCATTAGAGTGCTAAAGTGGAAGTTTTGTGACTGAGGAGGTTCGGTGAAGAGGGAGCGAGGAGCTCCTTTCATTTCCTACCTGTCCTCAGAGTGAGGGGAGCCGAGAGTTTCCAAAGAGCACAGCTGACTGGTGAGTAAGTCCTGGTGGGTATTTTTCAAACTGGATTGAATTGTAAGTCATTGTTTTAGCAAGACTTGGTTGTTTTTTTAAAATTATAATAGTCTTCTAAAGTTTTAAATTTAAAGGGTTTAGTCATGGCAGGAGAGCTTAAAGCCGTGGTTTGTTCCTCTTGCTGCATGTGGGAATCCGGGAACATTTCCAGTCGCCGGGACCAGCATGTGTGCAGGAAGTGTCCAGCTGCAGCTCCTGGAAGCTCGGGTTTCAAAGCTGGAACGGCGGCTGGAAACACTGTGGAGCATCCGTGAGTCTGAGAGCATTGTGGATAGCACGTATAGAGAGGTGGTCACACCGCAGCTGAAGGGACTTGAGGAAGGAAGGGAATGGGTGACCACCAGGCAGTCCAAGAGAAACAGGCAGGTAGTTCAGGAGTCCCCTGGGGACCTGCTTTGCAAATTGGTATTCCATTTTGGAGGCTGATGAGGCTGGTTCCTCCAGGGAGTGCGGACAGAGCCAAGCTTCTGGCACCGCAAGCAGCCTGTCTCTACAGGAAGGTGGAAAGAGAGGAAAAGCAATAGTAATAGGGGATTCTATAGTCAGGGGAACAGATAGGCGCTACTGTGGCTGTCAACGTGACTCCAGGATGGTGTGTTGCCTCCCTGGTGCCAGGGTCCGGGATGTCACTGAACGGCTGCAGGGCATCCTGAATGGGGAGGGTGGTGAGGCATGGTACATGTTGGTACCAATGACATAGGTAGAAAGAGGGATGAGGTCTTGCATCAAGAATTCAGGGAGTTAGGCAGTAGACTAAAAAGCAGGACCTCTCGGGTTGTAATCTCTGGATTTCTCCCAGTGCCACGTGCTAGAGAGTATAGAAATAGGAGAATAGTACAGATGAACACGTGGCTTAAGAGTTGGTGCAGGAGGGAGGGTTTTAGATACCTGGACCACTGGGACTGTTTCTGAGGAAGGTGGGACCTGTACAAGCGGGACAGTCTACATCTGAACCAGAGGGGGACTAACATCCTTGCTGGCGGGTTTGCTAGTACTGTTGGGAAGAGTTTAAACTAATTTGGCAGGGGGAGGGGACGCAGACTCCGAGCAGAATAGGGACACAGCTAAACACAAGAAAGCGAACAAGTCAGAGGGAATACAGCGGAAGTAAGTTTCAAGGGAGTAAGACCAGGATGGAAGGCCTCTACTTCAATGCCAGGAGTATTGCAGGTAAAACGGATGAGTTAAGGGCAAGGATTGACATGTGGAATTGTGATATAGTAGCCATCACGGAGACATGGTTGAGGGAGGGGCAGGATTGGCAGCTCAATATCCCGGGATATAGAATCTTCAGGCGAGACAGAGGAGGGGGTAAAAGAGGAGGGGGCATTGCAATATTAGTTAAGGAGTCAGTTACTGCAGTAAGCAGAGATGATATCTTGGAGGGGGCATCAAATGAAGCTTTATGGGTAGAGTTTAGGAATAAAAAAGGGACAGCCACATTGCTAGGTGTTTATTATAGACCCCCAGATAGTCAGTGGGAAATTGAGGAGCAAATATGTGCGCAATTTGCAGAGGTGTGTAAAAATAATAGGGTAATTATATTTCAACTTTCCCAACATTAATTGGGATAGTCATCGTGTTAAGGGCTTAGATGGAGTGGAGATCTTAAAATGTATACAGGAGAACTTTTTAGCTCACTATGTAGAGGATCCAACAAGGGAGGGTGCCGTGCCGTGCTGGACCTGGCGGGCAGCCATAAAGACAGGGCTAAATTGTGGCGAGTCGAAGAGACTTAGTAGTTGGCAGGAAAAAAGACAGAGGCGCAAGGGGAGAGCCAACTGTGCAACAGCCCCAACAAACAAATTTCTCTGCAGCACCTGTGGAAGAGCCTGTTACTCCAGAATTGGCCTTTATAGCCACTCCAGGCGCTGCTTCACAAACCACTGACCACCTCCAGGCGCGTATCCATTGTCTCTCGAGATAAGGAGGCCCAAAAGAAGAAAGAAGAAATTATATTTCAACTTTCCCAACATTAATTGGGATAGTCATCGTGTTAAGGGCTTAGATGGAGTGGAGATCTTAAAATGTATACAGGAGAACTTTTTAGCTCACTATGTAGAGGATCCAACAAGGGAGGGTGCCGTGCTGGACCTAATTCTGGGGAATGAAGCCGGACAGGTGTTTGATGTGCTGGTGGGGGTGCATTTTGGTGATAGCGACCACAACATGGTACAATTTAAGCTTGTTATGGAGAAAGAAATAGACAAGTTGCAAAAAAAGGTTTTGGATTGGGGAGAGCAAATTTTAGTAAAATAAGGCAGGATCTGGCCAAGGTAGACTGGAAAGAGTTACTTGTCGGGAAATCTACAGAACAGCAGTGGGGGGCATTCAAAAAGGAAATGGGGAGGGTACAGGCCCAACATATTCCCTCTAGGGTAATAGGTAGAAGCAACAAGCCCAGAGAACCATGGATGACCAGAAACATTCAGGGTACGATGGGAAGGAAAATCGAGGCTTTTAGCAAATACAAGGAGAACAAATCAATGGAAGCATTAGTGGAGTACAGAAAGTGTAGGATGGAGCTTAAGAAAGCAATTAGGAGAGCAAAGGGGGGATATGAGAAAGCTCTGGCTGGTAAAAGTAGGGAAAATCCCAAGATATTTTATGTATATCAATGGGAAGAGGATAACCAGGGAAAGAGTAGGACCCATTAGGGACCAAGGGGGAAATTTGTGAGTGGAGCCAGAGGACATTGGTAGGGTGTTGAACGAATACTTCACATCTGTCTTCACCCAAGAGAATGAGGATGTAGATATGGAACTTAGAGAGAGAGACTGTGAGGTTCTTGAGCAAATTGTCATAGCGAGTGACAAGGTATTGGAGGTTTTGGACGACTTAAAAGTGGACCGATCTCTAGGTCCGGACGATTTGTGTCCCAGGATGCTGTGGGAGGCGAGGGTGGAGATTGCAGGGGCTCTGACCCTAATTTTTAATTCCTCTCTGGCCACGAGGGAGGTGCCAGAGGACTGGAGAACAGCTAATGTGGTCCCACTATTTAAGAAAGGTTGTAGAGATAAGCCAGGGAACTACAGACCAGTGAGTCTCACGTCAGTGGTAGGATACTATTGGAGAAAATTCTGAAGGAGAGAATCTATCTCCACCTGGAGTGGCAAAATTTGATTAGGAATAGTCAGCATGGCTTTGTCAGAGGGAGGTCATGCCTAACAAATTTGATTGACTTTTTTGAGCATGTGACCAGGTGTGTAGATGAGGGTAGTGCAGTTGATGTAGTTTACATGGATTTCAGCAAAGCCTTTGACACATGGGAGACTTATCAAGAAAACAAATGCACATGGGATACAGGGTAACTTGATAAGGTGGATTCAAAATTGGCTTAGCTGTAGGAGACAGAGAGTGATGACAGACGGCTGTTTTAGTGACTGGAAGCCAGTGTCCAGTGGCGTACCACAGGGATCTGTGCTGGGTCCCCTATTGTTTGTCATTTATATGAACGACATAGATGACTATGTAGGGGGTAGGATCAGTAAGTTCGCGGATGACACAAAGATTGGCCAAGTGGTTAACAGTGAGGTGGAGTGTCTTAGGTTACAGGAAGATATAGACGGGATGGTCAAATGGGCAGAAAAGTGGCAGATGGAATTTAATGCTGAAAAGAGTGAGGTGACACACTTTGGAAGGAGTAATGTGACAGGGAAGTATTCAATGAATGGCCTGACACTGGGAAGTTCCGAGGAACAAAGGGACCTTGGCGTGTTTGTCCATAGATCTCTGAAGGCAGAAGGGCAGGTTAATAGGGTGGTGAAAAAGGCATATGGGACACTTGCCTTTATCAATCGAGGCATAGATTACAAAAGCAGGGAGGTCATGTTGGAGTTGTATAGAACTTTGGTAAGGCCACAGCTGGAGTACTGTGTGCAATTCTGGTCGCCACATTGTAGGAAGGATGTGATTGCATTGGAGGGGGTACAGAGGCGATTCACCAGGATGTTGCGTGGGATGGAACATTTAAGCTATGACGAGAGGTTGGGTGGGCTTGGGTTGTTTTCGCTGGAGCAGAGAAGACTGAGGGGCGACCTGATCGAGGTGTACAAGATTATGAGGGGCATGGACAGGGTGGATAGGGAGCATTAGTTGAAGGGTCAGCTACGAGGGGTCACAAGTTTAAGGTGAGGGGCAGGAGGTTTAAGGGGGATTTGAGGAAGAACTTTTTTACCCAGAGGGTGGTGATGGTCTGGAATGCCCTGCCTGGGAGGGTGGTAGAGGCCTCACATCCTTTAAAAAGTACCTGGATGAGCACTTGGCACGTCAGAACATTCAAGGCTTGGGCCAAGTGCTGGCAAATGGGATTAGGTAGACAGGTCAGGTGTCTTTAATGCATCGGTGCAGACTCGATGGACCGAAGGGCCTCTTCTGCACTGTATGATTCTGTGATTGAGGTGTATTTATGTGCCAGACGAATCTGTCATTATAGATAACAGCTACCAAAGTCAGTTATATCATTGCACTTTTCACAATAATGAATTACTAATTGTCATATAATTACTGCATCTTTCTCAAGAAGTAACTGCTTACTCAGATATTTTACAATCAGTGCACTTTTATTTCTATTTCATCTGGTGTGTGTTTTTTTGCTTTCTATGAGAACAAAAATAATTTTTCTACTGTAGTTTTGCGGCTTCAGTTAGAGCATGTTAGGCACAGACAAAAGCTCCCTCTACACTGTCCCATCAAACACTCCCAAGGCAGGTACAGCACGGGTTAGATACAGAGTAAAGCTTCCTCTACACTGTCTCATCAAACGCTCCCAAGGTAGGTACAGCATGAGTTGGCTGCAAGGTACCTCTGGCTCTGCTGTGCTTCACCTGGACCTCAGAAGAGGACATACTGCTGCACCATTTTGGTTTCTCTCACCCATCCCACCCCTATGCCGCCAGCTGTGTGATTGCTGATTTTTGGTAGATCCTGTGTTGGTCTGTACATGGATTTGCCATGCACAAGGATCTGGCGCTAAAACTCAATTGATTTACAACCATCATAGAAAGTAGATTGAATTTGCACCCACATCAATGCATGTACTTACTGTATAATGCAGTTCTCTCATGAGCAGTACCCGAGAGTGGTTGTGCAGTAGTAATCTACCCAAGGTGGGTGGGGGAGTAGGGTCAAAGGGCATTCTAAATTGTGAAGTGCAAATCTTTAAAGGCTTCAAAATATTATTTGAACAACAGCAGCTTCCATTTATGTAACGTCTTTTAATGTAGTAAAACATCATTAGGTGCTTCACAGGAACATAATTAAACAAAATTTTACCCTGAGCCACATAAGGGGATATTCGGTTAGATGACAGGTAAGTTTTAAGGGGTGTCTTAAAGGAGAAAATGGAGACGGAGAGCTTTAGGAATGTTGTATGATACAAATTAGCCGTCATCTAATGGAATTGCGGAACAGGCTCAAGTAGTTTAATAGCGCACTTCTGCTTCTGTGATCCTTCAATGCTGTACGATAAGAATTGATCAGAATCACCCACTAAACATCACTGCTGTATATGAGAGTCATAGCTAGAGTTGGAACTTTCGCTGGTAGTTAAATTTATGTCCTGAGCGGAGGGCTTTGTTGCGGTGGTCCGGCTGTTCTTAGCATTTCCCATGAAATTCCAAGAGTTTCCATGGCATTACTTGTCGCTAGCAACCAAAAGAAGGATTCATGAGGTGAGAATTTGTCTGTAAAATGCAGGTTGAGGGGAATGGAGAATAGGAAGTGATGTGTGCCTTGTTCCCTTATTGATTCCAATAAGTAAGGATTGTTGAGTTTGTATTCGTGATACTGGACAAGCCTTCTCTGGCTTTATATCAAACTGAAAGAGAAATTACGTATTGATGTTGCATATACTTTCATTTTGGTTTAATTGGAAAGAATGTGAAGGAAAGCCAGTAATATGTTTCTAAAGGAAATGCATTTATCAGTCATTGGAAGTGTCAGCAGCTTAAAAAATATACATTTGTGTTACTGAATTATTGAACACAGATCAAGCTCATTGACTGCAGATGAATTTACATTCTGCTTGTTACAAAGCTACTGTAAGCTCCAACCGTAACCAATTTAATTTGTTCATGATTGAAGGAACCATGGATATAGCAGGCAGTCTGTAAAAGAAAGAGGTGTTTATATTGCTTGCAGAATGCCGATAGAGTGCAGTGCAGGACCAGAGTTATACTGTCAGCTTCTGCAGCACCATCACCCAGCAGCAAATGGAAATCTATGCTCATGCAGAGCCTGGTTTCTGACTGTTGGTTATCATATCATTATTTGGAGAACTTAATGGAGCCTCTTTGTCTTTCTCCAAGAGCTACGAGTATAAAATTAAGTTCACAAATTTCCCAGATGGTCCAATTTGAGAACTACATAAACTGAGCTTTGCACTATATATTTAGGCAAAGTATAAAAGGAGTCTCTTAATTTGTCAATAAGGGATGCTGTCCATTCAAATGGTCCAGTAAGAGGTATTCTGCTAGGTTAGTACCAAGTTAAAATCAACTGTTGGGGCCATTGAGATGTGGGATTGTCAGTCAAAAATAAACTCCATAATACGTAAATACAGTACTTAAAAACTTAAGAGATTGTCGTATGGAATCAGTTTGAACACATGCTGAGATAAACACAGAGAAGGACAAGGTATAGTTTGAAGCTATATAGTAATGAAGTTTTTCCTTTTTAACTAGGTCCCTTCTTAACGGGTGTATTATTTGCCTTTACTTTTTTGATACCATTGGCATCTTCGTTGTGTGCTGGCAATCGGTGTTCCCGGTAATCAGTGGGATGATTTCAAGGTGGGAACTTAAGCATTTAGCAGCACTAACAGCTACTAGCAGGGGAGATGTTTCTCTGATCTCACAGCAGCCTGACACAGTTTAAAAAAATACTGTGTCTTCATTAGTGTCTGGGAGCCTTTGAGTAGCTCCCAAATTTAGTCGACATTTTGTATACTGGGGCCTTTTACTGTCTTGATTAACCAGCTATTGGCAATCCCCTGGGTCTTGGCCATTTAAAGAGGTGCCTTGTATCATTAGATAGATTGCACTGTAGGAGGCAGGGAAGGGGAGTAAGAGGTGCTAGTTAAACTGTGAGAAAATGGGGCCAAGAGCTAGGCTCCTGCCTCCAGTAACTGCTGGAGTAGATTTATCACAAGGCGCTTCGATCCAAGGCTCAGACTCTGATAGACGCTCAACTGTTTATCATGCTAATGGTGTCACACAGACTGAGCGCATCAACTTATAACAATTTCCGAAAGAGATTTTGCTTCGTCCCTAAGTGAATAAGCAGTTTGATTTCATCGTGCGGTGTTTAACAACTACAGCCAGTGATACTTGTCTGTTGATTTTCCTGCGACCATTATGGTTATAGTCACATTTAGTCTTTAATGATCTGGATGAAGCATTAATGATGGATTGTTCTTGTGTGGCAAGGCTGAGAGAGATTGAGTTTAATCTTCAGTTATTATTTCCAGATCTGATAGCACCATATGCAGTAAATTCTGCTTATAGTGACTAGCTTGTAGCCGCTGGTGAACTTCAGTACCCCTCATCTCATTCATAGATACACTTAAAGGGGAAACCAGATAAACATATAAGGGAGAAAGGGATCGAAGGATATGTTGATAGGGTAAGGTGAAATAGTGTGAGAGGAGGCTTGTGTGGAGTATAAACACTGGCATCGACCTGTTAGGCTAAATGGCCTGTTTCGATGCTGTAAATTCTATGTAATCCATTCCAAGGTAGGCTGTGGGTTGAGATCACAGTTATACTCTTACCTGCAACCGCCCACAGCATTGTTCTCTAGAAATTTGACATCGTAATGTGTTTCTATTAAAGTTTAAATAGATATTCCAGCATAAGGCACAATAAAGCTCACCTCTTCACCACTAGTAGATGGTGAAAGGCAACTCTCGACCTTTAGCCATCCGTGAGGGGCTGCTCTCCAAGCCAGTAAGATTGCCCTTTAAACTCTTATTCTAGCTGGCACCACACAGCTTTCGTGTTTAGCTGGCATTTGTTTGTAGTCTGAACTGAGTATGATCCCTTGGTTTAAGCAATAAGTTTTACTCTATTCTCTTAAATTGCCAATCCAGTGCAAACTAACAGTTCTGCCAGAAGTCGTAGAATCATTCAGCACAGAAGGAGGCTATTCGTGTCTCAAAGAGCTATCCAATTGAACCAACTCCCCTGATCTTTCCCCAAAACCCTGAAAGTTTTTCCCCTTCAAGTATGTTTCCAATTCCCCTTTGGAAGTTATTATTGAATCTGCTTCCACCAACCTTGCAGGCAGCATATTCCAGATCATCATAACTCACTCTGTAAAAAAAAACAAAATTCTGCTCATCTCCCCTCTGGTTCTTTTGCCAATTACCTTAAATCTGTGTCCTCGAGTTACTGATCCTCCTGCCAGTGGAAACACCTTCTCCCTCATAATTTTGAACATCTTTTTAAAATCTTCTCTTAACCCTCTCTGCTCAAAGGAAAGTATTCCCTGTTTCTCTAGTCTGTCCACATAACTGAAATTCCATATCCCCAATACCATTCTGGTAAATCTCCTTTGCATTTATTTAAAAAATCATGTACCTGATGGCTCAGCAGTGTCACTCGCTAATTAACTGAACCAGGAAGATCCCAGATTGAATTCCTGGTCCTAAGTTTGTGGGTCTGAGGTGGGTCAGTGGTAGAGGGACTATAATTGGTCTTCGCACCCCCTGAATTAGTGGAAGACAATTAGCTCGGGTTCTTGTTTCTAACTGTTACCCAGTGACCCCTTTTGGAACTGCTGATTATTGGCCATTGGATGGATTGGGTTGATCAGTGACGGTGGATAGCTTACCAGAAATTGGTGTTAAGGCTCATTGATTCATAATGGCCACTTGTTCCAGGCGCTATAGAGTATCTGGTGCCAATAACAATGACTAGCATTTATATTGCACCTTTAATGTAGTGAAACTTGCCACACCTCTTTACAGGAGCGTTATCAGCCAGAAATTGACATCGAGCCAAAGGAAGTGACTAAAAACTTGTTTCAGGAGCTAAATATTGAGGAGCGTCTTAAAGGAGGAGAGAGAGGCAAAGAGGTTTAGGGAGGGAGTTCCATAGCTTAGGGCCTAGGCAACTGAAGGCTCAGCTGGAGGGATAAAGGATGTGGGGGATGCACCAGAGACCCGAATTGTAGGAATGCAGAGTTCTTGGAGGACTGGAAGGCTGATTGCAGAGATGGGGAGGGGTTGTGACAATGAAGTCATCATCCAAGAAGGATGGGGAGAAAATTGGCAAGAGAGAGCTAGGGGCGGCACAGTGGTTAGCACCGCAGCCTCACAGCTCCAGCGACCCGGGTTCAATTCTGGGTACTGCCTGTGTGGAGTTTGCAAGTTCTCCCTGTGTCTGCGTGGGTTTCCTCCGGGTGCTCCGGTTTCCTCCCACATGCCAAAGACTTGCAGGTTGATAGGTAAATTGGCCATTATAAATTGCCCCTAGTATAGGTAGGTGGTAGGGAAATATATAGGGACTGGTGGGGATGTGGTAGGAATATGGAATTCGTGTAGGATTAGTATAAACGGGTGGTTGATGGTCGGCACAGACTCGGTGGGCCGAAGGACCTGTTTCAGTGCTGTATCTCTAAAACTAAAAACTAAAAATCATAGATGCCATCGTATAACTGTTAGATGCCCTGGGACTGCACACCTTAACCTTGTGGTTAGAGGTGGCAAATCAGCTGGTCTGAAGCCTGTGAGGGTACTGTTGCTTAACCACCGACTCATTGTGCAGAAAAGCTCGGCAGTGTTCGACAGCGCTGGGAAATTGGTCAATTAGCACATGGGGAATTTTGGGCATGACCTTTGACTTGTCATTCCATAGCACTGCATGGCACGATACCAGCACACTGCGCCATCAGGCTTGCTGTACAGAATTTTTACACCACCCTGATGGTGCAATTCCTTTAAACCAGCTGTAAACCTACAATGATGGAAAGTGCAGCTGTTGTATAAATGAGGTCAGGATAGCCTTACTGTAACAACGTTTGAACTCAGTTTTAAATGCCTCCCTCAATTGGTGCACTGGACCAATGTAAAAATTGGTTAGAAAAGTATATTTTTTATGTATCTGAATGAGAAAACCCAGCTATTAATTAGGTTTTTCAATTTTATTTATAATTGACAAGCCTATTATGACTTAGCTGCTCAGTTGCAGATAGCTACAGCACTCAATCTTAAACAGTTGACAGATACTCTGTTTTTATTCTTGTTGAATGGTGATTGGAGGGGAGAATTTTCCCTCCTTTCAGGTGTTAGCGTTGGCTAACTCCAGAGACCTGAGCAGGTAATCCAGGCTGATACTCCCAGTTCTAGTATTGAGGGAGCATGGCATTGTCGGAGATACCATCTTTCAGATGAAACGTTAAACCCAGGCCCTGTCTGTGCTCTCCTATGGACATAAAAGATCCCATGCAATGTTCCCGCTAAGCTGCGCAGGTGTGCAGCCGTGCAGCAGCCTGGTAACTACCGTGCACGCCTTGTTTCATGCTAACTAGTGTACATGCTTGGTTGTGCAATGAAGTTTAAAGGGACCGCACACTGAAAAAAAACTGACTTGCTCAACAACTGAATTTTAAAGGAAACATTGATCCCACAGCACTGGTTCGAAGAGGAGGGGAGTTCTCCCGGTTTCCTGCCCAATACTTACCAGTCAATCAAAATTATTTTTTAAAAAATAGCAGATTATCTGACCATTATCATATTTGTGGGAGCTTGCTGTGCACAAATCGTCTGCCACATTTCCGACATTGCAATAGTGACTACCCTAAATTGGCTGTAAAGTGCTGAAAAGGCCCTACATAAATGCAAGTTCTTTATTTGAGAGTCAGCTGTGATAACTTGCGATGAAATGGATCCCAGCATGAGCCAGTGCCTTGAAAGGCAGAGGGAAATAAATTGGGTTGGAAGGGGAAGGGGGAGGCAAGGTATCTTTTTGTCCTCAGAGGATGCCGAATGATTTTTTTTTTACAGTTGCCTAGATAATGGTAATCAGAGTGATGGCATTTCACCCAGTTTCTGGTTGAAGCTGGTAATGAGTCTTGGAGTGAGGGAGAGATCCCTGGGCAGTGTTAGGCCTGTCTATTTACCCCCGTGTCTATAAGGAAACAGAAAAGGAAATTGGAAAAGACTTGCATTTCCCCGACCTTTTCTGAGCCTGTTCTTGACTCCCAGGCTCGGGCTGACAGGAAAACCACGATGGTCGCCTCCCATTTCCCCCGCACAGGCCCCTGGTTCAAATCACCAGAGTCCAAGCTGCAGGTTTAAAGAAGGACCCCGCTGCCTTCTGCCAAGTGCCCCTCTTGCTTCCTCAACAGACTGGGTAAATGTTGCAGTACTGCAGCAGGATCGGGCGTGGGAGGACAAGTGGGGTGGAATAATTTGCTGCAACCTAGGGTTCCCAACCTTCCCGGATTGCCCTGGAGTCTCCAGGAATTATAGACTACTTCCAGGACTTCTTTTGCTGAGAGCACACCCAGGAGAAAAATCAGAGGGCCATTATAAATTATGGGTTTTTGTTTTAATTTTTTTTTAACGCTTCCGTTTGCTAGTTTAAAAAAAAAGTGGACATGTGTGGGGGGCAAAATGGCTCTTTGGTGAACAGTCAAGAATCCTCCAATCAATGTAATGAAGATAAAAGCAAAATATTGCAGATGCTGGGAATCTTAAATAAAAACAAAGTGCTGGAAATACTCAGCAGGTCGGGCAGCATCTGTGGAGAGAGAAACAGAATTAACGTGATAGACCTGAAATGTTAACTCTGTTTCTCTCTCCACAGGTGCTGCCCAACCTGCTGAATGTAGTGAAGCGTTCTGTTTGCTTTCTGATTGGCTGTGGGAAGGCAGGGCACTGCGGGAATGGGCTTGTTGGTCAATCAGTGGTAGGAGTGTGGGGGTGGGGCAGTTGGAGGCAGGAGGTCAGGTGATGACTCCTATAGGAATATACCCAACCTGAGTTAGAAACTCTACTGTGTCCATTTCAATTGCCCGCTCAGTTTCCAGTCTTAATAGTTTACCATGTTCAGAGTTATGCTGCAGAGGTCATCAACTATACAGAGCAATTTCCTTCAATATGAAAATGTAACTAAACGTTTTCGCTATAACACAGTCAGGGCTGTGGGCTACTTGCTTGCTTTGCACATATGTTCAAAGCTCTTTTTTTTGTCCGCTTAATTCAGCAGAGGCCCCTGAATGAAGGTGCAATATCGAATGTGCAAGCTGCAACTTCAAAAGCCTGTTCACACAGTGTGGCCAGCGAAGCCTATCATTGAAAACCTAATTAGATCTCATCACAACCTCGCGATGGGCTGGCCACAGGTACCCGAGAAGCTGTAACTTCCTCTTCAGAGGAGAAGCCTCTTAATGCCTAGGCTTCAATTGGAGTAAATGATACTGGCACATGGTTTGTGTTTGCCCATATACAATAAACGGTGAAAAGGGGAAAATTGAACTGTTCAGCCCCTTCTGGTTTCGCAGTTTTTTTTTATTAGTTCATAGGATGTAAGCGTTGCTGGCAATGCCAGCATTTTTTGTCCATCCCTAATTTCCCTGGAGACGATGGTGGTGAGCTGCCTTCCTGAACCACTGCAGTCCATGTAGATACACCCACAGTGCTGTTAGGGAGGGAGTTCCAGGATTTTGACCCAGTGACAGTGAATATAGTTCCAAGACAGTATGGTGTGTGACTTGGAGGGGAACTTGCAGGTGGTGGTGTTCCCATACATCTGCTGCTCTTGTTCTTCTAGTTGGTAGAGGTCTCAGGTTTGGAAGGTGCTGTCGAAGGAGCCTTGGTGCATTGCTGCAGTGCATCTTGTAGATGGTACACACTGCTGCCACTGTGCGTCGGTGGTGGAGGGTGTGAATGTTGAAGGTGGTGGATGGGGTGCCAGTCAAGCAGACTGCTTTGTCCTGGATAGTGTCAAGCTGCTTGAATGTTGTTGGAGCTGCACCCACCCAGGCAAGTGGAGAGTATTCCATCGCACTCCTGACTTGTGTCTTGTAGGCTTTGGGGAGTCAGAAGCTGAGTTACTCGCTGCAGAATTCCCAGTTTCTGACCTGCCTTTGTAGCTACAGTATTTATATGTCTGGTCCAGTTAAGTTTCTGGTCAATGGTAACCCCCAGGATGTTGATGGTGGGGAATTCAGTGGTGGTAATGCCGTTGAATGTCAAGGGGAGATGGTTAGATGCTGTCTTGTTGGAGAAGGCCATTACCTGGCACTTGTGTGGCGCAAATGTTACTTGATTCACATTGCTTCACTGTTCTCCTTTATAGTGCATTTCACAACCTCAGGATATCGAAAAGCAGTTTAGAGCTAATGAAGGTTTTTAAATGCAGCAATGTGTTATAGTGATGTTGATTGAGAGAGAAAAGAAAGACTTGCATTTATGCAGCGCCTTTCACAACCACCAGCTATCTCAAAGCACTTTACAGCCAATGAAGTACTTTCTGAAGTGTAATCACTGTTTTAATGTGGGAAATGCAGCAGTCAGTTTGCACACAGCAAGCTCCTACAAACGGCAATGTGATAATGACCAGATGATCTGTTTTAGTGATGTTGGTTGAGGGATAAATATTGGGCAGGACAACAGGGAGAACTGCCCTGCTGTTCTTCAAAATAATGCCACCTGAGAGGGCATACCCGGCCTCAGTTTAATGTTTCATCCAAAAGGTGGCACCTCCAGCAGTGCAGCACTTGCACTGGAGTGTCAGTCTTGATTTTTGTGCTCAAGTCCTGGAGTGGAACTTGAACCCACAACCTTCGGACTTAGATGAGAGAGTGCTACCAACTGAGCCATGGCTGGCACAATATCAGCCTAGATAATGAGCTGCAGGCTTTGGAGTGGGTTTTGAACCGAGGACCTACTGAGTCAGAGGCCTCTGTGCGAACACTCTGCCACAGCTGCTATTTAATATGCAGACGCTGGTGTTATTTTCATTGGCTGGAAAATGCTTTGAGATATTCTGAGGTCATGAAAAGCAAGTCTTTCTTTAAGTCAAACTCTGTTGTTTATTGAGGGCAGCGAGGAGGACCCAGAGGTAGAGAGAAAGCATACAACTTGAAATAGGAATTATCTTTAAATTTAAAAATCAAAATGAGTATTTGTGCCCAGAATGGACAATTTTTCCAATTTCTGTCTTTTATATTTTGCAAATATCCCACTGAGTGTGTGTCCTCCACCCGTCTCTACCTCCCCCTACCACACTCCAAAACATTAGCAGTGGCCGCAAAATAATCATGATAGCGCCACACTACCCTAAAAACAGTGGGAGAGCTGTCTAATAGTCACCCCCAACAGCTCCACATCTTCACAAGCATAAGATTGAACAAATTATCAGCGGAAAGGTCAATGTTCCTTTACACCTTGTGCCCCAGGTACACCAATGATGACTTGTGATTTGCACCACTGACTCCTTGCTCTGCTCTCCATAAAAATTGTGCAGCCATTACAGATGTGTGTGTTAGGGCAGCAGCCATTCTCTCTTTAACAAGTGCAGAAACAAAACTGCAATTATTCATTTCAGAGTCCTGCATGCAGGTGTCTCTGCTAGTTGTTTGGTTTGTAGGGTTTTTTCCCCCCCTTCCAAGATTTCCTCTTCCTGCTTTAGTTAGCTTTCCATGTCTACTCTTTCTGTGCTTCGCTTATTTCTGGCAATCCATAGATTGATTCAGATATTCTGACAATAATCTGAGCTATCTTTGCCCTCACCAAATCTGCTCACACACCAAGTGGTCAGTCAGGCAGAGGCGGGTAATTTTCTTTAGCTCTTTAAATGTGAAGTATTCTGTTATTGGGAAAATCTTGGCTGTGTGAAGTTTCCCACAAGATTTTTTTTATTCTAGATGAACAAGAATGCATGATAGAAATTGTCATCATGATGTCAAATTGCCATTTATTCAAATTTTTTTCTCCCTCTTCTAATTCATCCTGCACCCCCACCCCCCACCCCACCACCACCACACACAAATGTGTACGTCCTTCATGAGTTTCTGGTAGTCCTTCAGGGTGCGGGAGTCTAGACCAGGGATGGCCAACCATTCTGACCTCAGGACTCGCGCTAAATTTCCAAATCTGTATTCCCAAATGATGCTCACCCAATGGGATATTTTGAAAATACAAAAGACAAAAATTGGCAAAGATGTCATTCTGGATGCAAATACACCTTTTGATATTTAAATTTAAAAGTTATTTCTATTTCAAGTTGTTGGCCCAGATCTTACAGTCCCAAAAGCGGCAAACACTGAAAGGTTTGCTGCTATTGAGGGCCACAACGGCTCTGCAACTTTCGGGAGCCTACTTACGTTTGAATCCAGAAGTTGTGGTGCACCTGAATGGGCTCTGGGGGAGCACAGGCTGATGGTCCCGCCAGGACCTGTCATTCTGGAACTCGGGCTAATTGCCCTGTACTTATTCCAGTATTTATATTGATTTATTCAGGGCTGTGCCAAGCAGGCGTACAGCGCGGGGAATGGGGAGGATGCGGAGCCAGGGATGTGCGGTGGGGGGGGGGGGGGGAAGCCGGGGGCTGGGGGAGACCCAGGGTGCCGGGGGGAGTGGGGGAAGCTGCAATTAAAAGTAGCTCAAAGAAAAACTTCTGAATCACTAAAAATCGCTTACCTGCCATTGAGCTGAAGGCAGACCTCAAGGAGCATGCCTTCAGCTCGTGATGTCAAAGGGGGTGTGGCTTCGCCGGGATTGTACCACTCGGCCTGCCTCCCTACTCATCTCGCCGATGGATCCATACTGCAGCCGGGACAGCCAGTTCCCGCTGCAGCCAACTAGAGCATGGTTACCCGACCAGGCCTGTCGACCTGTGTCCAGTTCGGATCAGGTCGCTCTTCCGGGTCTGGCATTCGGGCTCAGGTCGGGCACTGTGACAGCCAGGACGTCAAGGTGAGAAACATGCATTTGGACTCCGCGCTAGTCTGCGGAAGAGTGGGAGTTCAAGTCCCTCTCCAGAAACCCGTGCGCACAATCTTGACTGATACTTCAGTGCAGTTCTGAGGGAGTGCTGCACTCTTGGAGGTGCCATCTTTTGGATGGGACATTTTACCGAGGAGCTGTCTGCCTCAGGTGGATGTAAATGATCCCATGGCATTATTTGGAAACTCAGCAGGGGAGATATCCCCAGTGTCCAAGTCAATATTTATCCCTCATCCAACATCACTAGAACAGATTACCTGGCCATTATCACATTGCTGTTTGTGGGAACTTGCTGTGCACAAATAGGCTGCCGAGTTTCAAAAGTACTTGATTAACTGTAAAGCACTTTGAGACATCCTGAAGTCGGGTCAGTCGCTATATAAATGCAAGTCTTTGTTTCTTTCTACAGTGTTTGCACATGGCCAGTTTTGATCAATGGATAACCATTAGCTTTAACCATTACCCATTGGCTGATTCATTCATTCTCCCAGCCCCCATCTCCTTTCCAATGCACCAGCTGCGATCTGCTACGCCTGCCCATGCTATGGAGCAAAACTAGAACCCTTCTGCTCTGTACCATGCTTTGCGATTCGTTCATAAACTGAGGCATCAGCAGAGCTGGTTACCATGGAGTTACAGCAGTACAATAAAGACTTCCTTGGGCTAACACCGCTTTAAAACAGGAATATTCTTACACAAGGCTGCTGATTGCGGCAACAGTGCTTCAGACACACCATGCGAGGTTACAGATATCCGATAACTGCTGTCTGGCAGGATGTTGCAAGCCAGTAATTCAATCAAGCACCTCTAATGATGCCATAAACTGTGAAAATGAATTACTGCCTGAAACTCACCATCAAATATTTGTCATTTGTTAAATGGTGTAGTCTAGACTTTAGCATTCCAAGTTGGGAGTCCTTACCATTATGCAGCGGTCATTGTGTGTGCTATCAAGGCAGCATGAGATAAGATTCTGACATTGGGTCTGAAGATGTATGGAATCACGTGACTGTCACCAAGTTTCGAACATTACCGAAGAATATATATAGTGTGTAATATACATGGTTCTCAATCCTGTGCCTTTTGCAGCTAAACCCTGCCTGGTATTATCTGCATGCACACTAGCACTAATTAGAGGTATTGTCAAAAAATTTACATTACTCTTAAACTGTCTTTATAGACAACTTGTCTGCTGCCTGTTATTTTCTTCAACTTTTATGCCCGTTTATTTTTTTCAATTTTATTGTCAGGACGTGGGTCTTGCTGGCAAGGCTGGCATTTATTACCCACTCTTAGTTAAAGCAAAAAATAACCCTTACATTTCTGTCGGGCCTTTCACAACCTCAGCATGTTCCAAAGTGCTTTCCAGCCAAGGAAGTTGGCCTGAGAAGGTGGTGGTGGCCAACTGAGTGCCTTGGTGCTGGACTGTAGTCACAAATAGGCCAAACCAGGTAAGGACACTAAGTTCCCTGACAACCATATGTAAAACAGTTGGGTCTTTAGAACAACCTGACAGCCTCATGGTCGCTTTTACTGAGACCAGTTTTTAATTTCCAGCCTTTTTCTTTAAACTGAATTCAAATTCTGAATAGGATTTGAGCCTAGGTTCTCTAGTTCACCAGTGACATAACCATCATCCTGTTTTAGTTGGTGACCTTTCATCAGAACCGTTCTGATGAAAGGTCACTAACCTGAAACGTTAACTCTGTTTCTGTCTCCACAGATGCTGCTGTGTGTTCCCTTATTTTCTGTTTTTATTTCAGATTTCCGGCATCCACAGTATCTTCCTTTCGCACTATGCTACCTTGCTATTACCAATCAATAACATTTTACCATTGAATGCTAAATGTATAGGATACTTATCTGGAATCTGAATTACTGAAAAAAAAATTGTGTTGCATCAAACTGCAGAACTCAGTTAATTCACTGCATGGTGTTTGTGTGATGCAAATGGTTTTTAGTTTCTTCTGGGCATCAAAGTGATGGGTATTAACATTTGGAAATGAAACTTTCCCATTTTCAACACCCATCATTCACTCCCAAGTGAGAATCTTGTAAGATTTGATTTTGCAAACTAAAGCTCCCTGTACCATGCCTCAAACCCTGGAGAGCATCCTCTCACTTCTTCACCGTTTGGCTGCTGTGAGGCTGAAAAGACATTCTTAAGAGGTTGCCCTTGATCTCGGGACAACTTTCTGCTCTGGCCCAGACCCACTTGGAGCCAGGGTGAGACTGTTTAAAATCTGGAAAAAGCCTCACAGTGAACAGAGAGAGGCAGTCTCAATCCTGTCAGTTTGACGTAGATTCAAACACACACGAGCACAGAGCATGCATCACAACTTCTATCACAAGCACAGAGACACACACACACACGAAAAGATAGAGATTCATAGATAACATATGTTTTTGTCTGATTTTTTAAAAAGAGTTCACTGTAAACTTTGCATTCTTCAGTGTGGGGGGGGGATGAAGATTTTTAAATGGTGTAGGCCTGTTTTTCCTTTTCCTGGCTCACTGAAGACAAAACTTGGAAAGTTTCAGAAGGGCAAATGCATTGTTGCAGACTTTGTTTTGTTGTATCTCAGTCACAGTTCAATGTCAAAAACCCTGGTATAATTTCTCAGGTAGGGAGTCTCAAAGCCACTTCCCGTCTCTGCCTGCAGATAGCTTAAAGATGGTGTTCTAGGCAGGATCCTTCTTCGTCCGCTGGAGCAGATGGAATCTCTCTCTCGCTGGCTCTTTGTCTTCCCAGCATATACTATTCTTAAGCTCCTTATCAGACCCCTGATTTCTGTCATGTAACCATGGTTTCTCTTTACCATTGTCCTCATAATGGGTGTCTGAGGTTGGGGCCATTGTTAGACAATGGGGTCTGGGTGTCACCCATCTTCATTCCATTTTGATAAAGTGGAGGTTTTCACACCCGTTCATATGTTTGAATTTGGAGATACCAGGTCTGCCATGCTATTGTTAACCCAATTTGTTGAAGAGAGGTAGCCATTAACACAGAATGGGCCATTTACATTTTAATGCCTTCTCCAAGGCTGGTCCAGGCATGAAGACTGATTCAGGGTTCTTGTAGTTTCCATGTGTATTGGCAGTACAGGATAAGGTCACCTGACCTCTCGACTCCATCTTGTTTTTCAGGAACGGTGTCCCGTTTTTGGGTTTGTTTTATAAGTTCATTATACAGCTCATAATTTCTCCATGTGTGAATGTGACAATAAACGCTGACATAGACCAGTTGAGCCAAATGGCCTGTTTCTGTGTTGTAAATGCTATATCATTCCTTATTCAAGCAGAAGACATCTTTGAACTATTTAATGGGAACCTGAAAGGCTGGGTGGGGTTAACCTTAACCTTGAAAGTATCCTTTCCTGTCTATAATGTTCTCCCCCAACATCTGATCAGTGTATTAATGAATCGCTGGGATGAGTTGGTATCACATGTTGTTCTGAAGCTAGGTTTGCAAGGATTGCTGCAATGTGCTACATTTATATTTCACTTATTTAGAATCTAGCTCAGCACTGAAAGGGATGCTTTCGTAGCCTGATAAGAGGGTCAAATAACCTGACAAGGCCGTGAAGGTTAGATTGGTGGACCTTCGTCTTGCTAAGGATGCAGAAATGACATGCTATCAATGAACATGGTGATCAGGGATCTTGCTGCCCACGGGATACAATATTTCACACACCTGAAAATGGGGGAAAAAAAGCTAATTCACTTCTGAAATAGCACTGAAAGTGACTGTCACTTCCAAAATGAAACATCACTGTAGAGAGTTATCACCTTTCACTGCCTTTACTTCTAACTATATTAAAATAATCCTCTGAAATAGAAAGTACTGATGATATCTGTTTGAGTTACTAAAACTTGCTAGTAGTTTTATATACTTGAATATTACCTTGATTAGACTACACTTGGAGGACTGTGCACAGTTCTGGTCTCCATATTGCACAGAAAAAGGATATTTTCTCTAGAAAAGGGAAGGCTAAGGGGTGATTGAATAGAGGTCTTTAAAATTATGAAGGGGCTTGATAGATTATATACAAAGAAGATCTTTCCACTAGTCAGTAAAACATTCAGGGGAAATTTCTTTACCCAGAGAGTAGTTAGCGTGTCCAAACCAGTTATTATAGATTTTTATCTTATTCCTTTTCTAAGCCAATGCCTGTTTCTAAATCAACAGTCTCCCCTGGTTCATTTACGTTTGCATTGGGTTTCTGAATCTGAAGCATTACTGTAGATTAGGAAACACACGGGGCATCTGCAGTGATCCCTGGGGCACTGGTTTAGTATTTTCCACCACCAGCCTAACAAATACTCATTGCCTCTTGTCCTTCAGCCAGTTCTTTATCTGCCCGCACATCTCCCTGCCCCAAAACCCCATTTTACCTTGAATTCCCACCATTTTCAGTGTCAATACCAGCCTTTCATGAGGAAATGTATCTGAGTACATAACGTCAATACAATTCTCCATTGCCATTTAGGATTTCTCTTCCTTGGAAGAGCAGTCTTCTCCCAGGCCAGCAGTCTATATTCCCTACTCAAGCAATCAGCGCCGTCGGGCCGTCAGACTCAGTAGCTTTTCCCAGTCTGGCAGCCTGTGTTACTGACTATCTCTATTGAAGTTGGTTGAGTTCCCTCAAACTGTCCAGCTCAGTAACTCCATTCCACCAACAAGCAGTATTAATGACCCTGTCTCTTTAATGAGGCTGATTGATCTCTTTTGCATCATGGGGACTCAATAACTCCACCAAGTTTGTTTTAACCATCTTGTTATGAGTAGTTTTCATGAGTGGTTGAAGGCAGACATGAGCAAAAGGATGCTGAGTTCTAGGTGGTTCTTTGTGACTGTTTAAGAATGCTTGCTGACTGGGACCCTCGTTAATTAATGATTGTCGACAGGCTGTAGTGTTCCAGAATGTGAAATGATCGTCTATGTATAATTGAGGCAGCAAGAGTAATTCAGCAAGTGGTTGGTGCAGCTGCAGCCTTTGGATAAAGGATCCCATTGTGTTAGAGCCTGAAACAAGACCTGGTTGCAATATGTCAGTGCGGGTGTCTTTGATTTGAAGCATGCAAGAATTTCAAGGCCCAAAAATTACAGGTTTCAGCCTTGTGAGGTCAAGCTACTTGAAATGCAACGATTTTGTTGAATTAATCAAAAGTTTCCCATGCTTCAGCTTGAGGTATTTGAAGCTTTTCATTAATGAGGGGGCATATTGACTTGAATCACAATCCTGAAGGCTGTAGAGGCTGGTGTTTATAGGTTTGCCTCCCATTCCCTTGTTTCCTTTATTAGTTCAAAATTGCTGGTCAAAGGCAACTTAGTAATTGTCATTTTAGGTGCTGATTCGTGGGACTTTCCCCCCATTGGCCACAATCCACTTTGTAAACAATGCCAGGCTCTGGGAATTAATAGCATTGTGGTCCTGCACAGATGTCAGACTGAGATTCTGTCTTTTAGGGTAAGGTTGCTAGTCTCAGTGATGTAAATACGGGGAGTTGGTCCTGTGGGTTTCTCTTCTTATTGACCACAGTGTGACCTCCTTCTTTCTCTGAAGATTCAGCTTATTGTTGTAAAATGGAATATGATGGTGCAAATAACAGCAGGTTTGTGTACAATCTTTCTTCATCAGGGCCAGTGATGATGGGCAATGGATGACACTTGCAATTTGGGGAGCTTAATGGTATTCACTGTAGTCACAAGCCCATGTATAATATCCACTCTCAGATCACCTCTGACCACTGATTTTGCACTGCAGCACAAAGTCAATGGACGAGGGATAGGAACAGGAGACAGCATGAGTATTGTAGCGTTTACTCTGTAGTTTTTAAATCCTGCACAGTAGAATAAACATGCTCCTGAATGTGTTTCTTGACATAAAAGGGTATATTTGCAAATTGCAGGGATTTTCTGAGTGGCCACATATTGAAGATGTGCAAACCAAATGAAAGAGCTAGGGTTACATTTTCCCAGGTTTAACATTGAGCATTCTGTGTGTGGAATATGAGTATGAGTATAACCTTGACCTCTACAGCTTTTGTTAAGGACATTTCATGCGACACGTTTATATGTTTTGACAGAGAATTGGCTAAACTAAGAATTACAAACAAAGCATCTGACAGGGTCAGTCGCAGAGCTCCCTCAAAGGATAAACGTGTGAAAAAACACCAAACAAATTTGGCTGTTCCTTCTCCAAACCCCTCAAATGCTGAAATAAATTAAATTATATTTTCAGAGGTTAAATGCTCAGTGGGACTTTGTAAAGTGCACACTGTTGGTCAGACTTGTGAACAGAAAGAAATCTGTCCATCTACACAATGCCTTATCACATTTCTTAGTGACGCCCAAAGCACATCACATACTTAGAAGATGCTACCAAGTAATAGCAGCCATTTTGGGTAAGAGCACTCCATGATTTCGCAGAGTGATCTGGTGCATTTCCAAAATGTTTCAGTGAATGAGACCTTTTAGTGAGAATATGTACAGGATGGTTAGCTGTGTGCTGGTAGGTGACGTACTATGATGGTTATACCACATCCCAATCAGACGTCAAGATCAAAATGCAGAAAAACTAAAAGGCCCGTCAGTAAGATTGGCGACAGCACAGGGGGATGTTGTGAATAATTCTGGTACATTTCATACCGAGGATCAGCTTCTGAAGATTACTGTTTGTATAATTATCTTCACTGTTATAGGTTTACCAAAACTAAACTTGCATCCCAATCAAATTTCACTGAATCATCTAGCAAGTTAATGTGACTTACATATATTTCAGTGGTACAGCAGCTGTGCTCAAAACAATGAAAGGTTTTCCAACGCAGCTTTTGTTCATTACAATGATTTTGACCTTTGCGGACTGAATGTGGGTGAAGGTGGCACCTACAGTTACCCAAGTGTTTTGGATGTACGCCAATAACAGTAAGGGACTATCTCAACGTTGTGTTGCCTATAGAACTAGTTGTGTCTGTGAAGTAGGCGCTATTTGTTCTAGACATTTGATCACTTAGCTATTTATACTAATTTTAGTGGCTTCCAGTTTGGGGATGTAGTGTTTCTGTCGAGCCTTCCCGGATCATATTTGTCGGGCCTCGAAATTCTTGCCCGCTTCAAAATTGTTGCAAATCGCATCTTCCTCTCTGTCCTTATTTCAAAAGGACAGCCAATTGCGCCAGTGTGACATTATTTCATTTCCCTCTGAGCGTGATTGCCAATGGAGGAAACGTCAGGCCTTCGTGTCACTAGTTCTGAGTTGGGGATAGATTTGTGCTGTGGCCCTAGCCCCGCAGGAACTGGCTTAAAACTGTTGCAACTCATTTCACTTAGGCTCCTTACAGCCAGCTAATAAGAAATTTTGATCGCAATCATGTCCTCAAGGTGAAAGGTCAGTTTGCTGAACCACTGCACCATCCAGTTCCCACTTGATAGCTTTTATTGTTATGGTCTATTTTTGTGCTAAGATGCTCAGGAGTGGTACTTGATGTTTCGATCAGATTTCCAACTGCATATTTGGGTACTTGAATAGTCCTAATGGCCTCCTGGCATGGAGGGCTGCACACACAGTTGATCATGATAGAAGATAATGACGGAGCGGGCCGTTAATCGTGTACAGTTAATTGTAAGGTTTGAGATGGCATCTTGTCAGCAGAGATAAGTTGTCACTTTTCCAGTTCAGCTGAAACTAAATGATTGTAAAATAAGTTATGGGTGTCCTTGGGCCTGTCTGGGGAATGATGGCTGAGAACGCATTCTGGTCCCATCAGTCTTGGGCAGGCTGCTTGATATTTATGTGAACTGAATGTTATTTTATTCCCCCTCTAGTCATGCTTGTCAGCTTCCAGAGTGAAAAGTGAAACCACTTTCCCAACTCGTACTTCAAGTGTCGAAATACAGCTATTGCAGATTATTATTTTTTTTTTGAACATTGATGCCTGATTGGGAAGAACTAATATGAGACACTGAATATATGAAAGGGTTGCAAATGTCCCTCCCCTGTGAAATGGAACCTATGAGTTTTAATGCTCCTGTCAGAGCTGGTTTAGAAGCAAAAATGATGGTGTAGTCATCTAATTTCTGCCCCCTTTTTTAGATAACTTGTAGCAACCTTTTCATGCTTTGATTGATACAAGGCACATGCCTATTTTATATTCAATTCAAGTCGGATGCGTTGCTTTAAAGGGAGACAGAGCAGACACTAATTTACAGTCTCTGAATTAGGCTGTCTTTACTGCTGTTTTCAATGTTACAAAGTTAAATTGATGGAGCTACACCTGTTAGAAGGTAAAGAATAGTCAATCAGCAAGTGGCTCGAGTACTGAAGTTTGCTGTGTAAATCTTACCAATCTCGATCCAAGACGGGCTTGTTCTCCTGAGAAGCAGGGAACTTACCTGTAAGTGTCGAAAGCATCAGAGCTTTTGATCTTGGGGACCGTGTTCCAAGATCTCGGGTTAAGGGATCATTTCAGTTGACCCACTAGATGAGCTTTGCTACCCTCTTTCACCAACCTCGCCCATCCTGACCACTCTATGGGCAGAGCAGTGCCACAAATATGGTTTTTGTCATCGCCTACAGTACAACTTCAAGTCCAGAGTCCAGTCTGTCATGCCCACACCACTGAAGAGAGAGATGCAATGGCAGAAAGGATAGTCAGAAGAGGTCTTTTTTCTGAAATAGAAACATTGATTGGCACTTCAGATTCTCACTGACTTCACAATTTGCTTCCTGTTTTCTCTGCTCTCCTCCTGGAGGGTTTGAGTCACAGTGGGGTCTGGTCAACTTCTGATACCTTACAGGCTTTTCAAAAGTGAGAAAAGCATCACAACTGAGCCATATCCTATCCTCAACCAACATTGACACAGTTTTGAGCGCAATTCTCTGGATCGCCATTGAGCGGGAGCTCAGGCTGATTTTTTTTCCAGCCCCTGCTTAGACTCAGTGAGCTGCAGCCAATTATAGCTCCTTTACCAAGGCACCATCTCACTTCCTAACTGAGGGTCTACTTGCAGCTTTTCGGTCTGTATGGTTCAAACCACATCGTGCTTTAAACCTGTAAGCTACAGGGAGCTTATCTTAGATTTGTGAATGTAAATACTTTAACTATGAGGATTGGCTGATGTAGCATTGACTGTAAACAGCAGGAAGGTTACAGGTTCAATTCCTGATCTGTGCTGTAGTAGCTGACTTAAGGAGAGGGGCTACAATTGGTTTCAGGTCCTTAGGCCAGGGAGGAGTGGTGGAGGAGTCACTCAGCGGACCTGCTCCTGATCACTAAGCAGGAAAGTGTGCGCATGAGCATTAGGTGAGGACAGGGCGGGCTGTGATAACTCCCATAAACAACTTGTCGATGCTCACAGTTTAGATTCATGGATGAAGAATGATCATTTGCATAATGTACTAGAAGGCGGCTGATGTCCATGGAATTATATCCCAGCAAAAGTCAGTACCTTGAAGAGAGGAATAGAGAAAATTGGGCGGGGGGGGAAACAGACAAGAGAATTAGATTGGAAAGGTTCAGGATTTCTTCACCAGTGCCAAACTCTGGACTTGAAGACTTGCTTAGGCTCTTTGTTGCTGTTCCCTTTCTGCTCCAGTGTTTATTTTGCTATCTGCATTTTGGGTCAGACTTAAGAGTTGGGACAGTGGCACAGTGGTTAGCACCGCAGCCTCACAGCTCCAGCGACCCGGGTTCAATTCTGGGTACTGCCTGTGTGGAGTTTGCAAGTTCTCCCTGTGTCTGCTTGGGTTTCCTCCGGGTGCTCCAGTTTCCTCCCACAGCCAAAAAGACTTGCAAGTTGTTAGGTAAATTGGCCATTATAAATTGCCCCTAGTATAGGTAGGTGGTAGGGGAATATAGGAACAGGTGAGGATGTGGTAAGAATATGGGATTAGTGTAGGATTAGTATAAATGGGTGGTTAATGGTCGGCACAGACTCTGTGGGCCAAAGGGCCTGTTTCAGTGCTGTATCTCTAAATCTAAAAAAAAATCTAAACATCAGTCAGAATAGCAGAAGAACTAAAGGGGAGTCCAAGGAAAGGGGCATAATCTTCAAATTAGAGCTAGGCCTTTCAGAGGTGATGTCTGAAAGCACTTCTTCACACAAAGGGTAGTCCCAATCTGGAACTCTCTTCCCCCAAAATGCTGTTGAAGTAAGGGTACTAAGGGATATGGACCCAAGGCATGTTGATGGAGTTAAGATGTAGATGAGCCACAATCCAGTTGAATGGCAGAGCAGGCTCGAGGGGCCTATGTTCCTGACTATTGTACACATTGTAGTTAATTTACAGTTTGTAACCTTGTTTCTGGCCACTGTACTTCATCCTGTGGCTGATTACGTGCATTATTGGTCTGCTCGGCATCAATTGAAAGTTTACAAACTGAGGTGGGGCCCGCTGCTAGTCAGCACCTCCAGTGGTAATCTTTATATTGTCAGAAGGCAGAGGGGAGGGAGGCAGGCCATTGCTGTCGCCAGAATTGTTGGCATAATATCAGACTCACTCGTCCACCTTATAACACTGCCACTGCGACCAGTCCTGGCACTGGCAGTAGCAATACATAAATGGGATATCAAACTTGGAACCGTCAGCCCAAACCTGACTGAACAACAGCAGAAGGAGTTCAAATGCAAATATTGGCCAGGACACCAGGATTAACTCCCCTGCTCTTCTTTGAAATAGCGCCATGGGATCTTTAACATCCACCTATAAGTTCAGGCGGGAACCTCAGTTTAACATCTTGTCCGAAAGGCGGCACCTCCGACAGTGCAGCAGTCCTTCAGTACTGTACTCGGAATAAGAAATAGGAGCAGGAGTAGGCCATTTGGCCTGGGTTATTTGTTCACGTCTCTGAAGTGAGCCTTCTGACTCAGAGGCGAGAGTGCTACCACTGACCA
The DNA here is from genome assembly GCF_036365525.1 of Heterodontus francisci. Taxonomy (NCBI): domain Eukaryota; kingdom Metazoa; phylum Chordata; class Chondrichthyes; order Heterodontiformes; family Heterodontidae; genus Heterodontus; species Heterodontus francisci. The sequence continues at coordinate 116,867,494 of NC_090377.1, forward strand.
TAGTAAGGGTAATGTATCTCTAAAAGGAAATCGTAGCTGGTTTTTAAAAAAGGAAAGCAAGTGAAGCTGTTCTCTGTAGCCCTATCAATGCGGTCCATTAGAAGAATGAAGCTTTCCTGCTGTACATCACTGTAATGTGTAATAAAAGTAATCTTGCATGTAAAGATAACATCTTGGTGCTCATCTGTGGCAATTCCAGGGATGTGCTTCAAGCCTCTATGCCAATGCATTTCTTGCTTCCAGCTGCACAGACAACCAAGTCTTGAGTGTAGCAGTGTTTGTGAGGAGTAGAATGCAGCCCCTAAGGGTGTTTAAAGAGTGGAATTTCACCACCCAAATGCTACACTGAATGATAATCGTTCAGGGCTTTGGTGAATGCATGTTTCCAATTGGAGGGGAGGCAGCAAAGTTTGAGAGGACTAGTGGGAAGTATTTGCCTGCAATATCATTAGAGCTTAAATGGAGTATAATGGAGATCAACATAACACCTAGAGAGAGATAGTTGTTCAGCTGTTCCCAGACAGTATCAAAGATTGTCTGATGCTCTGTATTAATAAAGGATAATATATTGAATATGCTGGGGCTTGGGACTCTAATTCGATACTTAGATATTCATATTTTAGGAAAATAATAATTTAGTTCCAATTATCACTTTCAATTAGATGTAAATATATTTAATACAAACCTTGGATTTTCAAGTCAGTGACGAAGCAAGGGTGCTTGCCACTGACCTCGAAGAGAGCTTCCCACGATAATTGAGCGATCTGTGTGGTGTGGTTTTTCCCTTGCTCGGCAGCAGTTTAAATCTGGCACCAAGTCAAAGGGATCTCCAGGCGTCCAGCAGCAGTGATGTCAGCAAAGAGTGTAAGCAGCCAATCACATTGAAGTATTCTCACAAACAGCAAACCAGGAAGTTAAAAGCACTTAATACCCTTCATTTTTTTTGATTTAAGTTTTCAGATAGTGAAACAAATGATTATGATTGGATTAAGATGGCAGCTAAAATAAAGCCAAACTTTTTAAAAAGGTTTTTTTATTGTTTAAAAAATAAGCAGAATTTATATCATAATGGCGAAAGTTGATATTCCGCAAATATAAAATTAGCTTTTGAGGGCTGGTAAGAGTGTTCAGCAGTTATTATGAAGTTAGTACGTAGAAACCCAGGCCGGGATTTTATCTGGGCGACAGGAGTCTCGACCTCCGGCAAAAGCGCTGCTGAGAACCCCGTGTTGCCCATTCTGTGGTCGGCCTGCCGAATTGAAAAAACAATTAGACACCTTACTGGACAGTGGTGGGCCTTCCACGGGGCCAAGGGCCCTGGCGATGGAGATCCTGCCCTCTTTGAGAGCTGCCGGCCAATCAGAGGCTGGCAGCTCTTTAACTGAGCGGCGCCACCGCCAAGGCAGTGGCTGTTACCAGTGGAGCACTCACTCGAGGCCCAGGAGCAGAGCTGGACACAGGCCATAGGCAGGTCAGGGCGGGAGGGGTCTCGCAGGGGAGTGGGGTGTAGCGGGGTCGGCACCAATGGCAGGGGGGGATGGCTCTCAGCGAGCTCCCCCCTTCCCGATGGGGTGGTCCTCTGTTCGGATATTGTGCCTTTTACCGAGGGATCCCCCACCGCCCCCCGGAGCCGGCAATCAACCTGCACAGTTTTTCTTGCCGTGCTCCCCATGCAGCGACAGGCCTGCCAGCCGCTCGGCTAATAGCGTTGGCGAGTTGAGGCCCTAAATATGGCATTATTGCCCACATAAGGGCCTCAATTGGCGGCGGGGCAGGAAGGCCGTTCACAGGCCTTCCCACCCAGGACTTAATTTCGGCAGAGGTTCCCTGCCCCCGCCACCACCCCACCCACTTATATGCTCTCCCCGCCTCCAAACCCACTGCCAGGGAGAGCATAAAATCCCCACCTCAGTTACAACACATTCAACAAGGTGTAACTTTTTCAAGGGTTTTTACAGCACGACTAACAGCGTACGGATAGAAGTTCTTGTGAATTTTATTGATTGCAGTTTGCCAGCGGCAGGGGTGGGTTACGTTGCCTCATCTTAACGGTGCACCTGTTTTATTCTGTGTGCGGACTCCAGAAGTTGCTGTCAGTTTCAGTGGAGTAATGACTGTGGACAGTGACAATTTCGCCATCATTACTACTGCAAAATCGGGCCAATGTTTATCGGAGTGGATTCCAAAAAATATTCCCCTGTGAATCATCATTCTTCTTTGATCTGTTCAAATTGTAATATTATTCATGATGAAATACAGCAAAATTCTTTTGAGGAGCTATTATTGTAAGTGATGTAAAGATTCATTGCAACTCGTCATCACCTTGTCACAATTTTTAAAACGAATCCTCCACGTTAGTTCCAAGCAATGTACGTATTTCAAATCTCACACAGCTTGGGGTTCAGTGAACACAATGCCAGTGAACAGCAATGTACTTTCTTTGTCAATTGTCAATGTTATTCTTAGGAGAATACAGACAATACAGTGAGCTGTGACTGATGTATGTAATTTAATTGAGGGGTTCAGGTAGTTCACAAAAGGAGGAGTGTGTACTCAGGAGTGAGAAACTGGATAGCGAAAGCAAAATACTGCAGATGCTGGAAATCCAAAATAAAAACAGAAAATGCTGGAAAACACTCAGCAGGTCAGGCAGCATCTGTAGCGAGAGAACCAGAGTTAATGTTTCAAGTCAATGACCTTTCTTCAGAACATGAGTAACGGAATGCTGTCCACTACCTCTTCATAACATATGACGCAAGACTCGGAGAAAGCAGATGTAGCTTGGTTGTCATACGAGTGTGTGCAATATAAGAGTGTTACAATTGAAATGAGAGATTTTATCAATAGCAGTGCATACACAATGGTCATAGTGTCTGAAGAGCTGTTGGGGGTCCTTTTCAGAAGAGATCTGTGAGGTTAAGTTCACCAGTCCTGCTCTGCTACTGGGGGGACATGCTCAGAGAGCATAGTTGGAGATATAACTGCAACATTGCAGCTCCAACTTGCCCTCATTCCTTTCAACATGGCTTCACATTGAGAAGACTTAGTGGATGAATCTATTCTGTGATATAGTAACACCTAGGTGTCCCAAGAGTCACTTCCTTCGTGCTGGAATTTATAGTTTACCTCTGCAACCCACCAGCTCCCTGCCCAGCACTATATGCCAAGCGCCATTCCCAACCAGAAGGTCCGAAGCCTCTCCCTGTGCCAGTCTTCAGCCTGCAACTACCTTCCCCATTCCGTGTAAGCTGGGGGACTTGCTCCCCAGGGATTTGCAGGCCCAAGTATATGATATTATGTTGAAGTTCTCACCTATGTACACTCCGTTCCATCAAGCCAATCTTGTGTGACCCCTCCCTATTTTCTCAGCGGTAATATATTTGCAACGCCTTTTCTTGAGCTATTTGTACATTATGTGGATGTTTAAGGCATAGGTCTGCTTGGTTTTGTACATCCTTATCATGGGGATGAATTCTAAGGTTTCATAATGCCTTGTGATCTCAGGTTCAACCATAGTCCAAAGGATTACTGTGACATTAAGGCTTTGGGAAAGAAATGGCCTACACCCATGGGAGCCAAAAATGGCAAGAACAATAAAAGCTTGGCGATCTATGCCAACTCAAGTATTGATCCGATTAATGAGCTCCCACTCCCCTTGACCCCTTTCCAAACCCCAGCCAGTGCCTGTGAAAAGGCTAAATGGAAGGAAGGCCAAGATGAGATAGAAGGACCACCTGAAGAAAGATCTGAAAGGAAACTTTGGAACAGCTAGACAGTTGGGGGACTTTGCAGAAACTTGTGGTCATCCTTCTAACTTAACTGACTTAAGCTGTACATCTTCCCATTGAACTAATTCACAGCTAACGACAATATTTGGAGTTATCATTACTGGTTTAGCTAATGAACAGACTTTTAGCTGACCTCGCAATGGCGGATCTAATAATCTTTTTTCTGTGCTTGTTTCAGCAGGGCAATTTTTAAGGTTTCTGGCTCCGTTTAATGCAGAAATATATAACAAATCCTTGCCTCTAGACTGAATGAGCTGGATTTTTAGAGCCCGATGGGGATGAGCACCGAGGCTGGCAGGCTCATAATTTTGTGCCGCTAGCCAGCATGCCAGTTACCCGGCAACATCCCGCCCCGGGGCCATTTTCCCGGAGGCAGGATTCCGGGGGGAGGGCGGCAGGGATACTTACCCACAAGTGGTGGGAAGCCAATTGAGCTACATACAGGCCAATTAAGGCCTATTGTCAAAGGCCAACTGGAATTTTCCAGTCAGCCTCCAGGCCCCTATCGGCATCGGGAAACAGCCCAACCACCTGGAGACGGCCTCCCGGCGGCAGACCGGGCAGGGCCAGCACTTCAGGCAGGCTTTGAGGCTCTCCCTGCCTGCTTGGCTGCAGCTGCACCAACAGGCCGCCCTGTGGAGGGGTTCTCCTCCACAATGGTCGCCTGGCTGCTGATTATATATTTTACATAACAGTTTAAAAAATTGGAGAGAGGGCACCTCCATCTTGAGGCGCCCTCTCTCCCTTTTACCTGAAAAGGCAGCCTGCTGCTTCTTCCCCTGCTAGAGAGCCTCTTACTGGCCCTCCAGCTTCGAGAGCCCGCCTGCCATTCTTAATTGGATGGCGAGCCCGCACTCTGGCCACTAATTGACCAATTCAGGTAAAATCACAGTCAGGTGACTGTTACCCACACAATGTGGGCTTCTGACCCCCATTAGGGAGGCGGTGGCATAGTGGTAATGTCACTGGTCTAGTAATCCAGAGGCCAGGTTAATGCTCTGTTGGCATGGGTCAGATCCCACCATGGTGGATGGTGAAAGTTGAATTCAATTCATAAATCTGGAATTGTTGTAAAAACCCATCTGGTTCACTGATGTCCTTTAGGGAAGAAAATCTGCTGTCCTTACCTGGTCTGGCCTACATGTGACTCCAGACCCACAGCAATGTGGTGGACTCTGAAATGCCCTCCAGAATGGCCTATCAAGCCACTCTGTTCAAGGGCAGTTAGGGATGGGCAATAAATGCTGGCCTAACCAGTGACGCCCACATCCTACAAATGAATTTTTTTTTTAAATTTGACCCTAATGTTGGGATCCTGAAGCCCATGGGGGAAATCCAGCCCTATGTTCCATTTCTTTATGTACATATTTGGTGTGAAGATGATATATATTTCCAATTATAGCTGACGTTTTCTTTGGCTTCAAACCAGGCTGATATATCAGTACTGAGTCTAGAAATTGATAATTACACAGGATACTGTGCAACACACCATGATTTGAAATACTTATTTAAAGGAATGATACTTTCAAAACCGCATTGTGTTAGTAAGGCTATGATTTTACAACAAACCTGACACGAACTGTTCTCCCGCTCTCCCTCACTCCAAAACCCTGGAGAGATTGAGTCCAACTTTGCTGCCTGCGCCGTCACCTTGACAGAGACCGGAGACTTGAATGTGGGTTCTTCTGGCCTGCATGGCTTCGTGAGTGGCTTCAGTGCAAGTTATCATGCAGTGCGCTGCATTAATCATGGCTGGCGTGAAAACTACATAATGCAGCAGCCGCCAGAAAAATCTGGGCATCTCTCAGTGACAGGTTTGCTGGTTGTAAAAAGCCACTTGAAGTTTGCCCTTTTACACTACGTTGTGCAGTAATTAAACCCTGAGGAATGCTGCTGTTGCGAGCCTGCCAGGCCTGTAGCTGTACATCTGAGTGAAGCAACTGCATGTTGTCCCCCACCTGTAGGCTTGCAGTGGCAACCATGTTCTGGAATTAGCACAGAGTTGGCAGGAGATCTACCCTAACTCCTTTCACATCTTCCTCGAGTTGCCAGTCCTCCAGGATAGTGCTGGAGTTTCCGGAATTGAAGCTTAATCTCCTTGACATGGCTACGAGTAACCTTGAAATCCAACCAGAGGGACCTTTAAAAAGAATTGTGATTTTCCTTTCATTTTCTTTGACCATTTGTTAGTTAATAATAATAGTGGAGACTAGATAAAATGGCTGTTTGACAGCCAAACATCATCCAATTCAATAATTAACAGACTGTTTGCCTCTCCGTTGGCCTGGGAAGGCCGGGCGCCCCAAGGATGGCCATGGCGGGAGAGTGGGGGCAGGATGGTTGGCGGCAGGAGGTCATGATCTACAAGGGAGTCAAGGGTTATGCAGGGGACTGGTAGGAAAATGGAGTTAAGGCCACAATCAGATCAGCCGTGAGATTATTGAATGACGGAGCAGGCTCATGGGACCAAATGGCCTACTCCTGCTCCTATTTCTGATGATCATATGTAACAAAACCTCCAAGAATACGTCCAAGCCACCCTAAATCTTCCGCATTTTTATTGACTTCAGGAAGAATGAGATAAAATAATTCTATATTTTCTCTGTATCTATATAAAAAGCACAGGAGAACTGAAGTCATGTGCGTGATGTCAATATTCCAAATGACAATCCCAGTTAAGCTGGAGTTGAGATTTGCCTTTATACCATGTGTAAGAACTGATATTTTAAAAAATCATTTCGCGGAATCATTTCTCATGATTTTTTTCTTTTGTATTTCTGCTGAAGATACAGGCCTGGGAGACTCTGTCTGTTCAAGCCCCAGTATATCAAGCACCACCAGTCCCAAGCTAGAGCCTCCGCCTTCACCCCACGCCAACAGGAAGAAACATCGCAGGAAGAAGAGCACCAGTAATTTCAAAGCAGATGGCATCTCAGGCACGGCAGAAGGTAACCAATGTGTTTATATTTTATCATTCCTTAATAGTGTTTATCATTGACTACAATTAAGTTGTTTAGAGGGTCATTGATTCAAGGAAAGGGAGAAAAATCTAATGCACTCAAGCATTCAGATTCCTAGTTTTGTGCGTCTGTGCTCCAGTTTGAAAGGTTTCCCAAATCTGTTACATTGTAAGTCGAGCCTATTTGTAAGTGTGCTTGTGGGCTGCTTATAACAGAATCGATTCAGTTTGGTGGTCATTAGCATTGGCAGTGTTGCTTAAACAGGAAGGCTGGACGTAGGTTGTGCTTCACATATTCATCCCACCATAGGTTCCTGAAAACAGCTGTGCTGTTTGAGTGCAGATGTCTGTTTTATTCCTTGAAAAAGCAGGAGGTGAATCGCTCCGCATTACTCTTGCCCTCTTCTGTTTGGCAGAGGCCAGGTAGTAGGTCAGCTGTCCATCATATTGATTGGATAGTGTTTAGTGCAGGGAACCTATGCTTTTCTCCATTCCTCTGGTCAGTGCTGCCTCTCAAGAGACTACATTGCTTAAGTTGTTCTTCTTGTGAGACAGTGAGAGTCAGTAGACCATTCAGAGATAGAAAGCATGCATGATCCTCTGTTTGCCCCACTCCACGCACAAGAAATTCCAGCAGAGAGCACTAGGGAATGACCAAGAGCTAGAATCCCAATTGTTTTCTTTCTTTCTCAATAACTGCTCACATTCCAGCCAGTTGTAGGTCCTCCACTGCTACTTTGACAGCGATCACAAACACAGCACAATCTGCAATAACTGCTTCCATTTATGTAGTGCCTTTAATGTAGACAGAAATGTGTCTAGGTACTTCAAAGGTGGCTTTTCCACCAGGATCTAATGCTGCTCTGCCTCTTTGCTCAGTCCTGCCGTGTCCTGACTTTACAGCTACAGTGCAGGTGGATTTGAAATGTGGTGCTAATCAGAAAACATCTTTTGCAACAACTGGCTCTTTAATTGCCGGCATTGAGTTGTCAGGAGATGATTGCCGAAGGCACATTTGTGCCATTTCAAAATGGTCCCAGATAATTGTCAAGTCTATCTCCCAAACCTGGGTCCTTGACACCAACATGAACTCAAATGGAAGTTGGGTTTGGCCAGATGGGCCATTGGTCGGCTACATTCCGGAAGTTATTTCCTAATGCTTTGATTGACGTGAACAATGTGCTTCAATGCTGCTTGACTACATGTATTACTTTTGTTTGTTAATGCTTCAGTAATGCGCCTTGGGAAGGTTTACTACATTAAAGACGCTTCATAAATGCAAGTTGTTGTTGTATTCGGCAAGTGGTTCAATGATATGTGCCATGGTGATGTTGACCAGGTGTTTATCAAAATATCATATTGGTACATCTTATGCATTTGTAGTGTGAAACCTTGCAATCTTAGTCCCGTGGCAGCATAGCACCAAAATATCAAATAATAGCAAAGCCATTGCTTGTGATGTCCGATTTATAATGTCTACATTCTGCATCCTATTAACCAGTTTGGGGTGGGGGGAGGGGGGTAATTACAGCTGTTGTGAATCTTCAAACTGCCTTTATTTAAATAACAGCATTCTGGTCCTTTCACCGCTAAAAGAGGTAAACGGTTCCTCCCATTCCATTTTCACTTTGGAATCTTGTGGGGTGCAATACCATTGCAGTGAGGCATTTCCTGAATTGGTCGGTGCTGCCTAACCACTTCGCACTTGCTCTGTGGAGCAGATCAAATGGATGTGACCTGCAAGTAATCTAACTGTCAGAGTCTGGGCTTTAGAAGAGTCGCAAATGAGAAAATATTAAGTCTTTCTTTAAACCATAAAAATTACAATTACTAATATAGGTGATTAAATCAGCAGGCATAACCCAAAATATTAAATTGATAAGAAATTGTGTTTTTTTTGCATTTTCATTTCACACATCATTCAGATCAGCTAATCAATCGTTAACTCGCAGAGCTTTAAAGTTCACTATTGGTTCCAGATATTTGAAACCTCCATTAGCATTTCTTTCAGAAGAAAGGTTTCATTGAGCGCAGTACCAAGACTCAGTCATTATTTAAAAGTTCTGGATACTGAGCAAAGGTGTCCAAAGTCTTAATGAATTGCAAGTCCTCGCCAAGTACTTCAACCAAATGCCAATAGGAAACGTGTAATTATTTTAGTTCAGTGCAGTATGTTGTGACTGTGGCTCACTGGTAGCACTGACACCTCTGAGTCAGAAGGTTGTGGGTTCAGGCCCCCATTTCAGGGACTTGAGCACAAAATCTAGGCTAACACTCCAGAGCAATGCTGGATTTAAAAGATCCCATGGCACTATTGGAATAAGAGTAAGGGAGATCTCCTAATGCCCCACCACAAGCACCTATCTCAATTGAAGTTTGTGGGATCTTGCTGTGCACAAATTAGCTGCTGCTAACCCATCTTACAACAGTGACTACACTTCAGAAATAAATCATTGTCTGTGAAGTACTTTTGGACATTTTGAGGATATGAAGGATGAGGATCTAAATGCAAGCTCCTAGTTTCTGACCATTAAGAAAATATTGTGTTTTGTCTTTCGCAGATCCAAAGGGGATAATCTCTCACTTTCCCATATTGAGCTCCATCTACCATAATTAACCTGCCATGGAGCAAACTCACATCATCTGTCCATGTGCCTTTGTAATCTGCTTCTCCCATCTATAGAATTTACTGTTTCATTTGCAAACTTAGATATACAACTCTGTATTCCTTCATCCAAGACATTAATGTATAGGGCGAAAGCTGAGGCTCCAGTGCAGATCCCTGGGGAACACCACTTGTCACATTTTGCCAATTGGAATATTCCCTTAATTCTTACTGATCTCCAAGTTTCCACCAATTACCAACCTACGACACAAGATTTCTTTAAATTCCATGCGTTGTCATTTTTGCTAATAATCTCTTGCTCATAACCTTATCAAATGCCTTCTGGAAGTCTATATAGACAACATCTGTAGACACTCCCTTATCCTCCATGCTTCTGGTCTCTTCAAAAAAAATGTAACTAGATCAGTCAGACATGATCTAACTTTCACAAAATCAATGATGACACTCTTTAATCAGCTCATTCGTAAGCAAGTGTTCAGTCACTCTGGCCCTGATGATGGATTCCAGTGATTTCCCCACTAATTATGTTAAACCGGCATTCTGTTGGTACCAGATTTTTATCTCCCTCCTTTCTTAAATAATGAAGTGACATTTGCAATTCTCCAATCAAAAGGCACATTTCTTGAATCTAGAGAACTTTAGAAAATTATGGCTAACACATCTTTAATTTCCTTAGTTTCCACCTGACAGTACTAAAAGAAATATCAGGTCCTGGAGATTTGTCGAACTTAAGTACCATTATTTTCTCTTTTTTTAAAAACTTCTATTAAACCTACTATGTTTCTCGCTGTGACTTATTGTTAGGTTCCAAAGTACTGCTAATATGTAGTCCTTTTTCATCCATGAATACGGATACAAAGTACCCATTTAACAAGTCTGCCATTTTCTTAGTGTCCAATTTAGCCTTGCCTGCATCTATCTTTAATAGGCATGAATTCCCCTTTACCACTCTCTTCCTTTTAATACATTTATAAAAACATTTGCTGTTAGTCTTGACATTCCTTGCAGTTTTTCCCTGTATTCCCTTATTGCAGCTAATACTTTCTATGTCTCCCCTTATTGGTTTTTAAGGCTCTCCCAGTCTGCTGGATTTTCACTTCTCCTTGCATTTGTGTGAGCCTTTTCTTTTCGAAGTCTTATTTTTTATTCGCTCTGCCACTCTCACTAAAATTATCAACAATAACAATGAGGTGGCTTGCTGCCCTGCCCTCAGAAATTTAAAATTGCATTAATTATCTGTAGTGTCTCTTGATGCCCGCCTACTATTTTGACCCAGCCCATTTGTAAGTCTGATATGCACCAATGAAGATTTCAATAGTTAGCTCAGGAGTAGGCCAGTAGTAAAGAGGTAGCTAAATTCCTCTTAAAAGTATGGATTTTTCTAATATTCAGTTCAAAGGATATTCTCCCTTTCCTGAAGGTGCTGGTTCATGTGGGGTGCGTTTGTTACCTTTCACTATCTTGTCTGAATGGCCATTCTCCACACGTGAGCCATGTCCATGTGTGTAGACAGGCTGTTTGACTGTGGCACAAGTGCTGTCCCAAAAAGTTGCGATTGAGAGAGGGGAAAAATGATGTTTCTTTTAACCACTTTTTAAAGCAGAGACAGTGAAGTCAATTGCTGCCCTGGCTGAAATGTGGTAACTTAGCTGAGGTCATTGATCCCAGCCAGGACCTCCCAGTACCTCACTGTGTCACTGGAGACACTTGAAGGTGTTGATGTTTTAATAAAACACCTGAATGTCTGTAATAATTGTTTTGTGACACTTTTACTAATAGCGAACATATGCTTACTGGGTTTTCTCCTGATGTGAAGAATATTTGCACTGTCCCCCCCGATCCCCCTCTCCAATTTGCAATTTTTGTACCCATTCCCTGTAGGATTTGAGTAGGCTTCCATTGCCTCAGGGTATCTCTCCCGTGGGATCTCAATGACCTTCTGATTTCTGTTCTTGATTTTAACCCCTGTTTTCAGTGACTAATAAACCATTTTCAGAGACTGTCCAGGACAAAGCTGTAGGGTTCATTATAAATTGCAGATTAAAACTCCTGGTTAGACATGTAATCTTGATTTGCTGGGCTCCAAGATGAATAGCCACTGATTTATGCAAATGGTTGGTGACAGGGTAACGGATTCCCAAGGGCCCATCAGGTGCCTTCCCAAAGCCTGTAGTGACAACTGGTAAACAACTGCATTAAGCTTGGCAGCAAATAATGTTTCAATGACATGCGTGTTAACATTTGTCAGTGCCGATTTTTGATCAGAGGAATAACTTCCACAAAATGAATTGACTGTTACCTCATTATTTGCCAACTGCATGAGGTTAAGTGCACAACTGACTCTCCTCCTTAAGAGCATGCGAGTATACAAATTCAATAAACTGCCTAGCTGGTGTATTTAAAATCCATAAATCACTGAAGGTCAGGAGACTTACTGAACCTTCACTGGTGAGGGACGAATCATTCTTAGCTTGACACAAACTACAGGAGGACAGGATGAAAGCTAGCTGACAGGATAAGATCCTGTTCACTTGTTTTATCGTTTGATTGCAAACATTGCTTAGTAAAGAAAGTACGCTTTAATAAAAATGCACTTGCCTAATTTCTCATGGCAGTGATTGGTTGTTGCAGAAACCCATTTTGAACAACCTTACATTAAGAAACCATCCATATAAGTTCCAACCTAATTACAGTCATTCATAACCAGCACTTAAAGAGTGAGCGTCACAATCAGGACTCTTTTGAGAACAGTATTTAAAGAATTATCATAGACTTTCACTCCCTTCTCCCCAACCCCAACATATAAGACTGCACACGCAGTCTTTCAATTGATTTTATGTTTTGAATGGTTCTGTTTAAACTGACATCATAAGGTGTAGGTGAGGGGAGTCACTAGCTGGGGGATGTATTAAGTTTGACAGTGCAAGAGAGCTGAATTAATGTGTACAGTTGAAATTACATGATCACTGAAGTACTCCGAATAATAACTTTGATCAATCCAGCTCCCTCGCCATATTGAGCTAAGTTACTCCTCCTAGTCACCATCCTGCGTTATGGGTTGTATCTGTACTGATGTTAATCTTGCTCCGTCACCCTGTCAAGTTGGTAATACCTCCCATTAATGACCAAGTCTCTACTGCAGCTGATCCAGCTCCCTCAGCCTGTCGGGCTTCCTGATTCCTCCTGAACAGCCCCGTGTTAACGAGCTCTGTTGATATAAATCAGCTCCCTCACGCCGCTGGGCTCAGTTACTCTTCCCAGTTGGTTTCTTCAGGAATCTCATTGGTTTGTGCTGCAAAACCAAAATATTCCGAAAGTTGACAAAAGAAAGAATGCAGAAGATATTGAGAATTCTTTATGATTGTGTTTGTAATTGATTTTTCTTTTAAACAATTCCAATTTTTTACTTGCAAGTTTTGGGGCCTTTTTCCAATGTAGAACTTCCTATTACGTATAGAAGTTGGATAGATTGTGTTATTACACAGCCACTCCTACGTTAATAATTAGGAAGGACTTGTATTCTTATTACGATTTGCCTTAACCAATCAGCCTGAGATCAATTCAGCTTTGTTGGCAAAGAACTTAAATGTGTAGATTTTATCATGGGTGAAATAACATTAACTAGAATTGATGAGAATATCTCTCTGTTTTTGTGCTAGGTGAGGGCTGTCAGTGCTGAATGTCTTCGGTATTCAAGATCATTATCTAACTCTTGTCGGATCAAGCGCAGCACAGAAAATGTTCCTTTCCTCTGGTCCAGCCAAGTGCATTGACCCAAATCTCAACAAACCCCTCACACAACGTTTCCAGTTGCTGTTGTGCACAATTACTCTCACATAGATCCCCAATCTGAGAGCAAAAAAAGTCAGCATTTCTGTTTCCATCAAAGAAGTTGTTTCTTTGAGATTTCAAAATGCATCAGAACAACAGTAATAGCATATAGAGTGACAGAGAAAAGCTGGTAGACCACTGAATTGATGGTTCAACCATCTTCTCGCCTTCCATTCTGCCCACCTATAGTACCTGGACGGCGCATTTTTTTGTTGTTCCCATTGTTTGATTTCAAGCCCTTTCTTTATGTGTTGAACTCAGCTTCTCCCTGCCCTTTGCACGTACTGATAACTGCCTGGACTTTACTGAATCTTCTTAGATTTGCAATAATTAAAGTAGCTTGCAGGTCTTTTTTTTTAATCCCTTCAAATGTTCTCACTTATACCCTAAAGATGTTGACTCATGCTTGGGGTACAGTTTCCTGAGGCAGCAATTCGCCAGTCCTTCAGTTTTTTTTTTCATTCTTAGGATGTGGGTGTCACTGGCCAGGCCAGCATTTATTGCCCGTCCTTAATTGCCCTTGAGAAGGTGGTGGTGAGCTGCCTTCTTGATCACAACTGTGTGGTTTGCTCGGCCATTTCAGCGGACAGTTAAAAATCAACCACGTTGCTGTGGGTCTGGAGTCGCATATAGGCTAGACCAGTTAAGGGTGTTGGTGAACCAGATGGGTTTCTATGACAGTCCAGTAGTTTCAAGGTCACCATTGCTGATAGTAGCTTTTTATTCCAGATTGGATTTAAATTCCCCAGCTGCCGTGGTGGGATTTGTACTCATCTCCAGAATGTTAGTCTGGGTCTCTGGATTAGTAATCCAATAACATAACAGCTATACTACTGTAACCCTTAATGTGTCAGTTTAGGAAACGGATGTTGCTGAGACATCGACCATGGATGGACAGTAATCCTCACCTAATGTGCAAGCATGTATCTTGCAGCTGGAGTCAATACATAATGATCGGGATTAGCAAACCTGGTTAACTGTATTTTCCCCTTCCTAGTCATGAAACCTCTCAGCCTGAATTCAGTGGTTAGCTCACTTTTCTCTGAATCAGAAGGTTTAGGGTTCAACTCCCAAATTGGCTGCCACGTTTCCTACATTGCAGCAGCAACTACACTTCAAAAGTACTGCAATGACTATAAAGCACTTTGAGATATCGTGAGGTCGTGAAAGATGCAAGGTCATTATTTTCCTGCCTATCTTTATTTTTTCTTTCTCTTTTATTTGTCTCTTTTTTTTTTTTCTTCCTCCCTTCCCCTGCCTTCCTCCCTCCCTCCTACCCCAGTTGAGATCAACAAATTCAGCACATGCTGGGATTCAGCCTGGGACCTTGTGATCTCTGTTGCACAGTTATAGCCAACTGAACTATCAGGAGCACAATTGTAATTTTCTTCAAACACTTTTGATTCAGGATTTCATCACTATAAAAGGCATTGGAATATCTAAGTATACATAACCAAAAAAAAAAGGAGTGACAGCACTAAAACAGTATTTGCTATCAGGGCACATTTACAGATCTCTATCAGTGTTGCCATGCACACAGGATAAAAGGCAACATGGGACACCTGGATTAAAAACAAGAAATGCTGGAAATACACAGCAGATCTGGCAGCATCTGTGGAGAGAGAAGCAGAGTTAACGTTTCAGGTCAGTGACCCTTCATCAGAACTGGCAGAGCCAGAAATGTAGAAGGTTTTAAGCAAGTAAAGTGGGGGGTGGGGCAAGAGATAACAAAAGAGAAGGTGTTGATAGGACAAGGTCATAGAGAATAACTGACCAGAAGGTCATGGAGCAAAGGCAAACGGTATGTTAATGGTGTGGTGAAAGACAAAGTGTTAGTACAGAGAGGGTGTTAATTGACAGAAAACTGAACACCTGGCCCCAAGCACAAACATGAAAAAAAACAGTGGGTAGGCACAGTGAAAACAAACTAAAATAAAATAAGCACATAAAAATTAACTAAAAATAAAAAGGGGGGCCCGTCATGCTCTGAAATTATTGAACTCAATGTTCCGTCCAGCAGGCTGTCTTGTGCCTAATCGGTAAATGAGGTGCTGTTCCTCGAGCTTGCGTTGATGTTCACTGGAACACTGCAGCAAACCCAGGACAAAGATGTGGGCATGAGAGCAGGGGGAGTGTTGAAACGGCCAGCAACCGGAAGCTCGGGGGTCATGCTTTCGGACTGATCGGAGGTGTTCCACAAAGCAGTCACCCAGTCTGCGTTTGGTCTCCCCAATGTAGAGGTGACCACATTGTGAGCAGCGACTACAGTATACTGCATTGAAAGAAGTACAAGTAAATCACTGCTTCACAATTAACATACTGTTTGCCTTTGTCCCATGACCTGGTCAATTATTCTCTGTGACCTTGTCCTATCAACACCTCTTTTGTTATCTCTTGCCCCACCCCTGCTTTACTTGCTTAAAACCTATTACATTTCTGGCTCTGCCAGTTCTGATGGAGGGTTACTGACCTGAAATGTTAACTCTGCTTCTCTCTCCACAGATGCTGCCAGACCTGCTGAGTATTTCCAGCATTTCTTGTTTTTATTTCAGATTTCCAGCATCTGCAGTATTTTGCTTTTATTATAATAAGACACCTGGATATTTGCCTTGTAGGATGGGAATAGGGAAAGCATCTGATAGATCAAAAGCTGCTCTCAAAAAAAAAAGTCTTGCATTTATATAGCGCCTTTCACAACCTCAAGACGTCTCAAAGTGCCAGGACACCGGGGAGAACTCCCTTGCTCTTCGTAGAAATAGTGCCATGGGATCTGTTACATCCACCTGAAAGGGCAACTGGGGCTTCAGTTGAACATTTTTTTTGATTCGTTCCTGGGAGATGGGCGTCACTGACAAGGCCAGCATTTATTGCCCATCCCTAATTGCCCTTCAGAAGGTGGTGGTGAGCTGCTGCCTTGAACTGCTGCAGTCCATGTTGGGTAGCTACACCCACAGTGCTGTTAGGAAGGGATTTCCAGGATTTTGACCCAGTAAAGGAACAGTGATATAGCTCCAAGTCAGGATGGTGCGTGGCTTGGAGGGGAACTTGCAGGTGGTGGTGTTCCCATGCATCTGCTGCCCTTGTCCATCTAGATGGTAGAGGTCGCGCGTTTGGAAGGTGCTGTCTAAGGAGCCTTGGTGAGTCCCTTCAGAAGGGTGACACCTCCGACAGTGCAGCACTCCCTCGGTACTGAACTGGAGTGTCAGCCTAGATTTTGTGCTCAAGTCTGTGGAATGGGACTTGAACCCACAACCTTCTGATTCAGAGGTAAGAGTGCTACCAACTGAGCCATGGCTGGAGCCCTGGCAGTGGTGGCTGCAGACAAGTCCTTTTGAACTCTAGGTCGTATCACAAGAGTGGCTTGGAGCACACTTGTAAGAAAGGGGAAGGGGGAGCAGGAAGAGGGGTTGTCTCCCTAAATTTGCTAAAGTCATTGACCAATTCAAGTCAAAAGATCATCAGTGAGGGCTGAAGAAACAGTTCCTTTCATTGACTCCCCACACCTCCCTTTTTGACCAGTGGTGTCAGGAAAGTTGTGTAGGGTGTTGGGGGCGGTGCCTTATCTTGGACAACTGCCAGCAGTATTCTAGGAAGAGAGAACTATCTTGATGAGAATGTGTCTCGCCTCATCCTGTTGTGAATATTATTTTGTTTGATTGGCCCATATTCCATAGACTCTGTATCCATTGGATGAATCATCAGGCATCACATCAGTTGAATATCCCACTGTACAGCAGACAGCAGGAGATCCATCCTGGGCTTGAGTGAAGCCTGTTCAGGGAGGCCTATTGGGCAATGGAATGAATCGAGTGTCCATGATTCCCACCGTTGCCTTGAAACTTCTAACCCAGAAGATCTGAAAGAAAGGGGCTGATTTTCCCGCAGTTACCAGCTGCTTGTGGGTTCGGCTGACTCCCGCCTTCTAGTTTCTGGGGTGCAGGTGTTTCACCATTTACACCTGAAAGGTTTTAATGAAGGCACGAGGGGAAGAAAAAAATAGCTCTATTTTTTGTCGAACTACACCTACTGTTCCAGAACACACATTCTGCTTTGTGTGCTCTGCTATGATCATTAAGCAGCCCTTTTGCCTCTGTGCTTTAATGGAGTGCAATCTCAAACGCAGTAAAATAAAAGGAAATTGCTCTTGTGAAGTATGAGACTCTAACCTGAAACCCATAGTCTGCACTTCATACTGCTTGACAGTAATGATCATATTATGGCACTCTGGACCTTGAAGAGATTTCATGATGTGTTCAGGGGAGGAGAGCAAAGGATATGTATTCTGTAATCAAGTAGCACTGAATATTCCACGGGTTTTGATCACACACTGATTGGCCACAGTTTTAGCCCATCTTTTAGTCAATTATGCATAGCCTCTGTGCACTTGTGATAGTCAGAAACACTGATAGCATTTGTCTGTGTGCTGGCATGTAGCCAGAATGGCAGTAGGCAACACGCAGTCATTCTGGAAATGGATGGTTATAATTTTTAATTGATTGAAATTTTTAGGGTAGCCTGAAAATTTATGAAAGTGGAGGAACTGAATTGAAAAAAAATTGTGGTGCGGGCAACCTGAGGTGTCCTCGAGTTCTTAATGGGGTACAGTGATACACACGCCAACTCTCACACACGCCAACTCTCACACACGGCAACTCACACACACACACGCCAACTCACACACACACGCCAACTCTCTCGCACGCCAACTCTCTCGCACGCCAACTCTCTCGCACGCCAACTCTCTCGCACGCCAACTCTCACGCACGCCAACTCTCACGCACGCCAACTCACACATTCTAACACACAAAGCATTAACACACACGCGCTAACACACACACAAACGATAGCGCACACACATGCTAACATGCACACACGCGCGCTAACACACAGGCCAACACTCTCTCACGTGCACTAACGCACATGCGCTAACACAAACACTCACGCTTAAACTTACATTCACATACATACACACTCACATTTATTTACAAAGAGCAAAACCTCTTTTGATTTATCCAGTAAAATATACAAGTCAGAATCGTTTTTTCCATTGTGGCTTTGCTATGCAAATCTTGACACCATTTTGATAATGAGCAGAGTGCTGTCGTGTTTTCTATTGAGCTGCTTTCGGATGCTTATAACCATGGGCACCGTGCCATAGTGCAACGTACCAGTGCCACTAGGTACTGTACCACACGGCAATAGGGCCTGGCTTGTCCCTCTGATTGTCTAAGCAGTAACATCCTGATCTTGAGAAGGTCCACAGCAGAAGCAGAGGTTCTCTCCCAGGGAGGAAAGGATAATTGGAGAGAGATGGGCCAGGCTTTCCTCAAAGACATACAAGTATTACTGGGATGGGGAGGAGGTAGGATGACGGAAGGCTCGCAGCAGGTTGTTTGCCTAGACTGATGTCTGGGATGCAGTATAGAGTGTGATCATGGAAAATGATTAGGAAGTAGAATACCTTTATACAAGTAAGCTGGAATTATCATAATCCAATATAGTGAAGGCGATTTCCCCTCTCCCTTCCTTGGCAACACTTTGCCTCCGATGATAATGTGACTCATAAATAGTAAAGAATCCCCATATTTTGTGATTGCACAGATAAGGGGCCAACAATTAAAATTGTCACTGAGAGCGTGTGGGGCGAAGCTAAGAGAAATTCCTTCCCTCAGTGGGTTATTGGAGCTCGGAATGCTTTGCTACTGAGTGTGGGTGAGGCAGTGACCATTGCATCCTTTAAAGGGAAATTGGATATATGTTTAAAGCTGAGGAAGATGCAGGGCTATAGTGAGAGAGGATCACCCCTCAATCTTGCCATCTCACGTGGTCTCTCTATTCCCAACATCTCAGTCACAGACTTCTTTGTATCTCTCACCACTCACATTCCACTGACCCCATTCTAACCCTGCTTCCTTCTGCCTGCACCCCTGGTAAAATGCTCTTCCACCCTCAAGTCATTGACACTTTCAATCTGCCAAGACTGTAACCTTTGGATCTCCATGCGCCACAATACTTGTGCAGCTATTGTTCTGCTCGATCACATTCTCACCTTTGTTTTGTCACCAGTAAAACCTCATGTTCTCCCACCCAAGTTGTTCCATCTGGTACAGCTCCCAGCTTGATATCCTCTGTGACTGTCAGTATGGTACACTATTCTTCCTCTACCTCTCTGCAACTTTTGATATCGTTGAACACACCATCCTCCTCCGACACTGCTCCTCCATTGTCCACCTGAGTGAAACTGCCCTTGCCTGGTTCCATCTTTGACTATCTAGTAGTAGCCAGAAAATTTCTCACTTTTCTTTCTCCTCCCGGTTTCCACCCTCCCGGTTTCCACCCTCCCGGTTTCCACCCTCCCGGTTTCCACCCTCCCGGTTTCCACCTCCCGGCTCCTCCATCCCGTTTTCTCCTTCCTGTTTCCACCCTCCCGTTCCATTTACCATTTCCCCCTCTTCCCTGTCCCCCTCTTCCCTGTCCCCCTCTTCCCTGTCCCCCTCTTCCCTGTCCCCCTCTTCCCTGTCCCCCTCTTCCCTGTCCCCCTCTTCCCTGTCCCCCTCTTCCCTGTCCCCCTCTTCCCTGTCCCCCTCTTCCCTGTCCCCCTCTTCTCTGTCCCCCTCTTCTCTGTCCCCCTCTTCCCTGTCCCCCTCTTCCCTGTCCCCCTCCTCCCTGTCCCCCTCCTCCCTGTCCCCCTCCTCCCTGTCCCCCTCCGGTTTCTCTCTCCTCCCATTTCCACCTCTTCCCTTTCCCATCCCACTTTGTTTTTTTCCTCATTCTCTGCATTTAAAAATTAGCAGTCTAAATTTCACCTCAATAAAGCTTTTGAAATTTCCCCTTTTTGCAAAATTATTTGAGTGTGTAGTGCCCAGTATTGTGTCACCTGGGAATTTACAACACACATTTAGGCTGACAATCCAAATTCAGTGCAATCGTGGCTCTGGGCAAAATGATCAAGTCTAGTCCCAGGCTTTTAGGGGAGCCTTCGGCCTTCACTTAAATAACATGAATTGAGGCATTAAAAGACACAAAATACAGCTCAGTGGATGCAATTCATAATCTTAATGTGAAGTGTATTTTTTTGTTTGTTTAAATCCTTATTTTGATTTTTTTAAATTTTTCTTGCTGAGAAAAAGAATGAGCTGAACAAAATATGCAGATGCCATTTTGAGCAGCTTATAGGAGTTAGATTGTTCAATCACAAATTGATATACCCTTAACTATAAAATAGCATCTATTGTGTTATAGTGTGACGCATGTAATGTTGTAAATACCTATCCTAGCACTGCCTACAGGAGCAACAGGTACTGCAGGTAGTTAATGAGTAGGCCCCACATACCAAATCTAATATATAATAAATGGGTATAGGTGTGAATGTCTTGGCAGCAAGTGTTAACAGGCTGTCTTTTCAAATGGGCATTACAAGCGAGCCCAGACATTCCTTTGCCCAACAACCTTGCGCAGGCGCTTCTAAAAGGGTTCCTGGATAGCAATCAAGGACAGGAACACTAGCCAGTTTTGCCCGCCCAACCTAGGGCTGCCAAGGACAATTATAGCGCCTTTGGTTGAAATTAGATAACTCAAGCAAAGAAACTGGACAAGGGGTCGCCAACCCTCCAGGATTCTCCTGGAGTCTCCCAAAAATTAATCTCCAGGACATTGTTTCAAGGAACACAGAAGTATATCATGGGGGCATTAAGCTAACATTGTGTGTTTGTGCTTTCATTTTCTTTGCATACTTTAGTTTTAGCCATAAAAATATTGAAGATGGGTGGGGTTGATGGGGGGGTGGTGGTGTGAAAGTGTGTTGGGCTGGGTGGGCCAGATGGAGGCAGGAGGTCATGAAACATCCAGCTGGCAACACAAAGCTGGATCCTTCCTGCTCTGTAAGGATTAATAGTCAGTGGGTAAATTTGCTGAACCCTAGGAGAGTCTTGTTAACTGGTGGCATGCCAAAAACCAACTTAATGCTCCATCTGCCTCTCTGGCTCTTCCCCGAAACTAGTACACTTCCTGGCTTTCAGGAATGATAGGCCCTGGGAGACTTGCTCAGTGCTTCCACTGCTGCCCCATTTCCCCCCTCGCTGTTTCCCAGTGGAGGAATCATCTGTCCTTTACTCACCATTTATCTCCCATGAATATCTTTGTAAAATGGTCACATATCATTAGCTAGGCAAAGAAGAATTGAGTGCAGGGTCCTCATTATTTACCAAGGAGGGGAAGCACTGCTGTGGTCTCACTGTGCGTGCCCCTTGGTTGGTTTACGGCTTCCTGTCGTTCTGATTTATCTCTGACGAAACTGGTCCCACACCTACATAATTCAACAAATTCAGAACATACAATACAGGTGAACGGGCCCACCTTTTTTCATCGGCCCATGAGCTGCCTTTTCCATTTGTATTCTCCAGTACTGGTGGGCTTTCCCTTCGATGTGCTTGATATTTTTAGCACACAGGCAATTTTCTTAGTTAACCTTTTAATTTGAATTTATTGTGCCATTTGTAAACATTAATAAACTGTTGGAAAGTAATAAAAAGGGGATAAATGCTCTTGATTTAAACCTGACATTTATGGTTGTGTAACGTACAAGTAAAGTTTGATTTTATTTTGTTCTGAACAGTCAATAGGTTGCCGTGGGCTTCCAAAGAAGAGATTTTTTTTCTCTCTCTCATTTGATTTTAAAACCCTGAAGTTCAAAATCCCCTGTTGCCAAGGAGTCAGTGACATGGAATATAAAGTACAGGGAGTTTGCAGGAACTGCTAACGCCCCTGGTGTATTGACAGAATCTATTTCTTGCACTGAGGAGCATGCCTTAGCTGCCTGATGTAAAGGCCTTGCTAATGGTTTTCATTTCACCCTCAGTGGTTTGTGAATTGATTGGGGGGTGAGACCAATGAAATACCGCACGATCTTCAGGCTTTAGCGTGAGATAGTAGCGTCGCTTTCAGCAACACTCGATTATTGGCCCCGTTAGCAGTCATAAAACATAAAGAAGGAGGTTACTGTGATTATTTGGTGTCTGTGTGTCCATCTGTCACACAAATAACTCTGTCCTATTTATTAATTGGTCATAAATCAGATTTTATAATGGAAATCTATTTTAAAAGACCGTATCCCCTTCGTGTTCAGTCAGAGATGACAGTAACTTAAATGCTGTCAATAATGGCCACCTTCAAGACTGTCTGCAGCTGCCACTTGAAGTCTCCTAGTGTAAATGGGCCTATTTTACGCCGCACCCCCCCCCCCCCCCAACCCCCCCACCACCAGTACTCAGGTCATTGTGGCAAGTGTGCGACCAGCCATGCAATTGTGTGTCTGACCTGGCAGCAGTGGAGCAGACGTGTATGCTAGTACTAAATTGGAGTTTGTACATTAGGATGTTGTTGGGTCTGGTGTTGCAGGGAAAGGAGAAATAATTCTTTAGATTAAAGACGTCCAATGTCGTTTTTCCAATTTTTCTCCCCATCCACCAACCATCCCACTTCTCCAGAATGCTGATCAAATCCAATGGCACTGTGCTACTGGGCACCACACACTCAATTTACCTTACCCATGCAATCATTTCTCATGTGTAAGTCCAGACAGTGAGAGCAGGATTTTCGTTCCTGGATCCCAATCTGCCATCATGATAAAATGTGGATCAGGAACCCACAAATGCTGGTGGCAGGACTCTGAGGCAGGCTCGATTTTAGAGGAAGAGCCAGTTTTTTTTTTATTCATTCAAGGGATGTGGGCATCGCTGGCTAAGCCAGCATTTATTGCCCCATCTCTAATTACCTTTGAGAAAGTGGTGGCGATCTGCCTTCTTGAACCGCTGCAGTCCTTGGGGTGTAGGTACACCTACTGTGCTGTTAGGAAGGGAGTTCCAGGATTTTACCCAGCGACAGTGAAGGAACAGCGATATAGTTCCCAGTCAGGATGGTGTATGGCTTGGAGGGGAACTTTCAGGTTGTGGTGTTCCCATGCATCTGCTGCTCTTGTCCTTCTAGATGGTAGCAGTTGCAGGTTTGGAAGGTACTGTCGAAGGAGCCTTGGTGAGTTGCTGCAGAGCATCTTGTAGATGGTACACGCTGTTGCCACTGTGCATCGGTGGTGGAGGAAGTGAATGTTGAAGGTGGTGGATCGGGTGCCTGTCAAGTGGGCTGCTTTGTCCTGGATGGTGTCAAGCTTCTTGAGTGTTGTTGGAGCTGCACTCATCCAGGCAAATGGAGAGTATTCCATCACACTCCTGACTTGTGCCTTGCAGATGATGGACAGGCACGAGGGAGACAGGAGGTGACGAATTCCCAGCCTCTGACCTGCTCTTGTAGCCACAGCATTTATGAGGCTGGTTCAGTTCAGTTTCTGGTCAATGGTAACCCCCAGGATGTTGATAGTGGGAGATTCAGCAATGGTCATGCCATTTTTAATCTGCATATAGACCGGACAGAGCAAATTGGCAAGGGTAGCATGGAAGGCGAATTTGTAGAGTGCATCAGGGATTGTTTCTTAGAACCTACCCGGGAACAGGCTATTTTAGATTTGGTAATGTGTAATGAGGTAGGATTAATATGGGATCTCGTAGTTAAGGATCCTGTAGGGGGAAGCAATTATAACATGGTAGAATTTCAAATTCTGTTTGAGGGTGAGCAACTCAGGTCTCAAACCAGTGCCTTCAACTTAAACGAGGGCGATTACAGAGGTATGAAGAAAGAGTTGTCTAAAGTGGGCTGGGAAAATAGACTAAAGGGAAAGTCAGTAGAGGAGCAGTGGCAGACTTTTAAGCAGATATTTCATAACACTCAGAAGGAAGGACTCGATGAGAATGATGAACCACCCGTGGATAACAAAAGAAGTTAAGGAGAGTATCAAATTAAAAACAAAGGCGTACAAAGCGGCGAAAGCTAGTGGTAGGCCAGAGGATTGGGAATTTTTTAGAAACCAGAAGCGGATGACTAAAAAACTAATAAAGAGGGAGAAAATTGATTATGAGAGTAAATTGGCAAGAAATATAATAACAAACAGTAAGAACTTCTACGGATATATCAAAAGGAAGAGAATAGCTAAAAGAGAGGCTTCGGGGTGATTTGGACGGGTTGAGTGGGTGGGCTGATGCGTGGCAGATGCGGCATAGTGTGGATAAATGTAGGGTTGTCCACTTTGGTAGCGGAAACAGGAAGGCAGATTGTTGTCTGAATGGCTATAAATTGAGAGAGGGGACTATGCAGTCAGACCTGGGTGTTCTCGTACACCAGTCGCTGAGGGTAAGTATGCAGGTGCAACAGGCGGTAAAAAGGGTGGGTGGTATGTTGGCCTTCGTGGTGGGAGGGTTCGAGTGCAGAACCGGGGATGTCTTGCTGCGATTGTGCGGGTCCACACCTGGAATATTGTGTGCAGTTTTGGTCTCCTTATCTGAGGAAGGGTGTTCTTGCTGTAGAGGGAGTGCAGCGAAGTTTTACCAGACTGATTCCTGGGATGGCGGGTCTGACGTATGAGGAGAGATTGAGTCGGTTAGGATTGTATTCGCTGGAGTTTGGAGGAGTGAGGGGTGTTCTCATAGAAACCTATAAAATTCTGGCAGGTCTTGACAGGGTAGATGCAGGAAGCATGTTCCTGATGGTGGGGGAGTCCAGAACCAGGGGTCATAGTCTAAGGATACAGGGTGGACCTTTCAGGACTGAGATGAGGAGAAATTTCTTCACCCAGAGAGTGGTGAGCCTGTGGAATTCGCTACCACAGAAAGCAGTTGAGGCCAAAACATTGTATGTTTTCAAAAAGGAGTTAGATCTCGTTCTTGGGTCTAAAGGGATCAAAGGGTATGGGGAGAAAGCGGGAACAGGTTACTGAGTTGGATGATCAGCCATGATCATAATGAATGGCAGAGCAGGCTCGAAGGGCCGAATGGCCTACTGCTGCTCCTATTTTCTGTGTTTCTATGTAAGTGTGGGACCCTTAGGGGATGAGACTGGAGAATTAATAACAGGGAACAGGGAAATGGCAGATAATTTAAACCAATATTTTGCATCGGTCTTCACGGTGGAGGACACTATAAACATTCCGACAATAATAGATGAGCAAGGTGTAAATGGGAGGGAGGAACTTGTAACAATCTCTATCACGAGGGAAAAGGTGCTAGACAAACTGATGGGACTAAAGGCAGACAAGTCGCCAGGACCTGATGGCCTGCATTGAAGGACTTTAAAAGAAATGGAGGCATTGGTCATAATATACCAAAACTCACTAGATTCCGATCGGGTACCAGCGGTTTGGAAAACCGCTAATGTGACGCTCCTATTCAAGAAAGGAGGGAGACAGAAAGCAGGAAACTATAGACCAGTTAGCTTTAACATCTGCCACAAAATAGGTTGTTGCACAAAATAAGAGCTCAGGGTATTGGGGGTAATGTGTTGGCATGAATTGAAGATTGGCTAACACACAGAAGGCAGAGAGTCAGGATCAATGGGTCTTTTTCAGGTTGGAAAGTCGTAGCTAGTGGGGTGCCACAAGGATCGGTCCTAGGGCCTCAACTATTTACTACCTATATCAATGACTTGGAGGAAGGGACAGAGAGTGTAGTGTATCCAAATTTGCTGACGATACAAAAATAGGTGGGAAGGCATGTTGTGATGAGGACACAAAGAATCTGCAAAGGGATATAGATATGTTAAGTGAGTGGGCAAAAACTTGGCAGATGGAGTTCAATGTGGGAAAGTGTGAGGTCATCCACTTTGGTAGGAAGAATAAAAAGGCAGATTATTTAGATGGAGAAAGACTACAAAATACTGCAGTACAGAGGGATCTGGGTGTTCTTGTACATGAAACACAAAGAGTTAGCTTGCAGGTGCAGCAAGTAATTAGGAAGGCAAATGGAATTTTGGCCTTAATTGCTAGGGGGTTAGAGTTTAAAAATAGGGAAGTCTTACTACTGTACATGGTGTTGGTGAGGCCACACCTGGAGTACTGCGTACAGTTTTGGTCCCCATATTTAAGGAAGGATATACTAGCATTGGAGGCAGTTCAGAAAAGGCTGATTCCTGGGATAAAGGGGTTGTCTTATCAAGAACGGCTAAACAGGTTAGGCCTTTATTCATTGGAGTTTGGAAGAATGAGAGGTGATCTGATTGAAACATATAAGATTCTAAGGGGGCTTGACAGGGTAGATGTTGAGAATATGTTTCCACTGTTGGGGGTATCTCAAACTAGGGGACATAGTTACAGAATAAGGGGCACACATTTAAAACTGAGATGCGAAGGAATTTCGTCTCTCAGTGGGTGGTGAATCTTTGGAATTCACTACCTCAGAGAATTTTGGAAGCTAGGTCACTAAATGTAGTTAAGGAGGAGATAGATTTTTGAAATCTCAGGGAGTCGAGGGGTATGTGGAGCAGGCCTGAAAGAGGAGTTGAGACCTGGGACAGATCAGCCATGATTTTATTGAATGGCGGGGCAGGCTTGAAGGGCTGAATGGCATACTCCTGCTCCTATTTCTTATGTTCTTATTGAACATCAAGGGGAGATGGTTAGATTCTCTCTTGTTGGAGATGGTCATTGCTTGGCACTTGTGTGGCGCGAATGTTATTTGCCAATTGTCAGCTGAAGCCTGGACATGGCTGCTTCAGTATCTGAGGAGTTGCGAATGGTGCTGAACATTATGCAATCGTCATTATGCAAT
This sequence comes from Heterodontus francisci, assembly GCF_036365525.1. NCBI lineage: Eukaryota > Metazoa > Chordata > Chondrichthyes > Heterodontiformes > Heterodontidae > Heterodontus > Heterodontus francisci. The sequence continues at coordinate 116,894,344 of NC_090377.1, forward strand.
TCTGACCTTGTGATGGAGGGAAGGTCATTGATGAAGCAGCTGAAGATGGTTCGGCCTAGGACATTGCCCTGAGGAACTCCTGCAGTGATGTCTTGGAACTGAGATGATTGACCTCCAACAACCACAACCATCTTCCTTTGTGCTAGGTATGCCTCCAGCCAATGGAGGGTTTTCCCCCTGATTCCCATTGACTCCAGTTTTGCTAGGGCTCCTTGATGCCGCACTCGTCAAATGCTGCCTCACCAATTAAGTGACTGCCTGTGGGAGCACCACCCATTTAAGGCCAGCAGTCTCCTGAGTCTGGAGGGCCAAGGAAACCATCCAGCACTAACTGATCGGCAGCCCAATAGTCAGAGGTGAGCACTGCGGAAGTGTGTAGGGAGGTGTGAGGGCGCCTCCATTCCCGGTCTCCAGTTACAAAAAGTGTAAATAAGAGGGCCAAAGGGGTTAGGGCCGTCAGTACAGGGCACTGCCATAGTAGCGACCGATTTTTGCAGCGGCACTTTCCAGGTTGAATGGAGCTTCGGTATCAACCCGGCCTGCCACTTTACGGATGACTTCCTGATGCAACAGGTACCCCGTGCGCCGGCTGGAAAAGCCTTATCCCGTCACCCCAACCTCTGCTTAATTCTATTGAGGCAGGAACTTGTTGTGGAGCCGGCCTAATGGGATTTCCTTCCCACTTTCGGGCTCCACCCCATGCTTCCCGATCTGCCTCCATAGTCCTTTGAAAATTCAGCCTTGTCTGAGTAGGCTCAATGACTTCAGGGCTGGCAGTTAGAGTGAAGGAGCATCAGAGCCCAATGTGATTCCAATCTCAGCTGATGCCCTCATATCATTTTCCAGCGAGAATCATCAGACCGGGCCCATGAGCAGGAATTCAAAAACGGTGCTGTCCGAGCTGAGATTAGGAATAGCAGTGGGCTATTACACCCCATGGGCCTGTTCCGCCATTCAGTTTAATAATAGCTGATCTGTATCTTAACTCCATTTACCAACCTTGGTTCCATATCAATGTATAAGGTTACAGTAGCATAATGGTTATGTTACTGGATTAGTAATCCAGAGGCCTGGAGTGCTCACCTGGAGACATGAGTTCAAATCCCATCCAATTTAAATCTAAATAAATCTGGTATAAAACTGGTATCAGTAACGGTGACCATGAAGCTCCCAGATTGCCGTAAAGCCCCATCCGGTTCACTAATGTCCTTTCGTGAACGAAATCTGCCGTTCTTATCTGGGCCGGTCTACATGTGACTCCAGACGCACAGCAATGTTGTTGACTCTTAACTGCCCTCTGAAATGGCCTCACAAGACACCCAGAGACCACTTCTTAATCTTCTGTACTCGAAGGAATGCAAGCCTAATCTAAACAGCTAACTCCAGGAGCAAACTTAGGACCTTCCTGCTCTGGGCGATTGAGTTGTCCACTGGATCGTGCATTTACCCTCTGACCTATGTGGGAGTTGACGCGGAGTACAGTCTATTAAACAGGTATCATACGTGGATCCCACTTAAACCTCATTTGTATCTCCGTTTGGGAGAGGTTTGTGTGGCTGTAGGTCCGAGCCCACATGAGGGCATTTAGCTTATTCCCCAGAACGTCAGGAAGTAACTAGCTGACCAGGCATTTGTGCATATAGAGCGAACGAAGATTGATGTGTTGAGTTCTCCCGGGAGTACTCTTGGTGATTCATTAGAGAATGGCATTGGCAGAACTCATGCAAGCAGATAGGCTGCCAGTCCTCCCAGCTGAGGGATAGTAGGTGAGTAGGACCAGGGGAGGAGAGGAACCAGAAGAGTTGGAGAGCATTAGCAAATATTCAAAATGGTTTCAAGTTCATTTTGCTTCTCTGTTTTAAATAACTTTCAGGAAATGAGCTTCATTTACTCCTGTATTCATTTCTGGACACCACACCTTCAGAAGGACATATTGGCCTTGGAGGGGGTGCAGTGCAGATTCACCGGAATGATATTGGGATTTAGAGTGTTAAATTATGAGGTCAGGTTGCATCAACTTGGCTTGTATTCCATTGTGTTTAGAAGGTTGAGGGGTGATCTAATTGAAGTGCTTAAAAGGTTAAAATTATTTGATAGATTAGATACAGAAAATCTATTTCCTCTGGTGGGAGAATCACAAGTGAGGGGGTTGGGGGTACAACTAAGACCATTTAGGAGGGCAGTCTGGAAGCACTTTTTCACACAACTGGCAGTAGGAAAAAAAGAAATTTTATATTTTCTCTCGAAAATGCTGTGGATACTGTGACAATTGGAGCTCTCAAGACTGATAGATTGATAGATTTTTGTTAGGTCAGGGTATCAAGGGTTATGGAACTAAAGTGGGTAAATGGAGTTAAGATACTGATCAACTGTGATCTGATGGAATGGCGGCAGAGGCTTGAGGGCCTGAATGGCCTAATTCCATTCCTATGTTCCTATCTGTTACTGGTGAATGACTATATGGTACGAAGCCCTGGAGAGCAGAAAGTCGCAAGTTTGATTTCTGATCCCAAAGGCAGATGTGTTGCAGGGTATGTCCAGTTGATGTTGGCATCCCTGTGGTACAGAGTGGGAAAGGAAAACCAACCAGCTGCCCGTTCCTGACCATTATCCAGTCATTACTACTGGATGTCAGCGGCGCTTGAGATGGCTTGGCCATGTGAGCCGCATGGAAGATGCAAGGATCCCCAAAGACACATTGTACAGCGAGCTCGCCACTGGTATCAGACCCACCGGCCGTCCATGTCTCCGCTATAAAGACGTCTGCAAACGCAACATGAAATCGTGTGACATTGATCACAAGTCGTGGGAGTCAGTTGCCAGCATTCGCCAGAGCTGGCGGCAGCCATAAAGACAGGGCTAAATTGTGGCGAGTCGAAGAGACTTAGTAGTTGGCAGGAAAAAAGACAGAGGCGCAAGGGGAGAGCCAACTGTGCAACAGCCCCGACAAACAAATTTCTCTGCAGCACCTGTGGAAGAGCCTGTCACTCCAGGATTGGCCTTTATAGCCACTCCAGGCGCTGCTTCACAAACCACTGACCACCTCCAGGCGCATATCCATTGTCTCTCGAGATAAGGAGGCCCAAAAGAAGAAAGAAAGAACTACTGGAAAATGAGTGGGTGGAGATGGCAAGTACAAAAAGCATTGGATTTGGCAGTGATGCCTTCCATGATCCACCCAGCCTGCCCACACTCGCGCAAGAATGGCGAATTGCCAATGTACCATAGAGTTACTGTGGCCTGTGGAACTGTACTCTTTGCAAATATTAGCACATTTGGGAGATAAAGGGAGGAAAATTGGAACAGAATGATTTAAACAAAAAAATCTTGTTTAAAAAATGCACATTTCCTGTACATACACAGCATAAAATGTAGTGTCAATCCTCGAAATCTGGACTGGTTGTACCCTGGGAGGGAACAGGGGCTGTACAGAGAGGGTAAGTCTTTTGCTGAGCATGGTAGGGTGATCAAGGAACAGCCAGAACAACAAGCCACCAGAAAGCCTTTTGTCTTTAATTAGGGCCCAACGTAGATCATCCTCTCAGTCACTTGACAAGTGTGGGAAAAGCAGTAGGAAAGAGGATGGTATTCAAGGGAGCAGCTTTTCTTCAATTTTAGCATCGATTTCATTTTCTCCTCTTCCCCCTCCTCACCCGACTGCCAAAATAAAATTGCGTTTTCTGACGATTTGACAATTCTCTGGACCTTGTTCTTGATAAAGGCTGTACAATAACTATCCAATAGCACTGTTTAGGATGGTTTATTTTGGGTACAGCTGGTGGCTTTGGCAGCTGCATTTAAACAATTAGATTGCTGTTGGATATCCTAAGTGTTGGTGGGTTAAACAATTGTACCTTTGATGAATGTAGCTAGTGATTTCAGTCTGCTGCTGCTTTGAAATCTAATAGTGTAATTGCCCCCTATCATTTGTTGCGGTTTATGTGGCGCACTCTTCAAAGCTGTTACACCAGTTCCTTGCAGTTTCCTGTCATTTGAGAAATAAGAGCTGAAGAAAAATCTAAGGCATGTTGGAAGTCTGCAGTCCAGCATAGAATTATGTAGAATGTACAGCACAGAAACAGGCCATTCAGCCCATGCTAGTCTTTATGCTCCATGTGAGCTCCTCCCACCCTTCTTCTTCTCAACCTATCAGCATATCCCTCTATTCCATTTTCCCTCACCAACTTATCTAGCTTTCTCTTAAATGCGTCTATACTATTCACCTGAACCACACCCAGTGGTAGCAAGTTCCACAGTCTCACCACTCACTGGGTAAAGAGGTTTCTCCTGAATTCCCTATTGGATTTATTAGTAACTATCTTATGTTTAAGATCTCTAGTTTAAAACTCCCCCACAAATGGAAACTTCTACCCGATTAAACCCTTCCTAATTTTAAGGACCTCTATTAGGTCACCCCCCTCGGGCTTCTCTTTTCTAGAGAAAAGAAGCCCAGCCTGGTGAGTCTTTCTTGATAATTATAACCTCTGTTCTGGTATCCTCCTTGTAAACATGTTGTTAAATGTGAACAAAACTATCCATGTTGGACTGGAACATTCACTCCTCCTGTTGCTTTCCAAAATTACTCTGAAACATTGCCTATATAGGTGATTACAGTGCTTTTGGTGATGCTGAAATGACATCTCTTTTATTCCAAATGAACCATACATATTCATTAGTCAGAATCCATCAGCGCAAGCTGGGCAGCTTAAAGTTTATAATTGGCTGCATGTTCTTCTCAATAGTTTCTCCCTAATGTAAGATTGAATTTATTATTGTTGAGGGTTAAAAATAGCATGATTAAGTCACGCCACATTAAATTTATCTTTAAAACTCTTGCCTCCAAAGAGTGCCCCTTGTCTGTATTTCAGTAAGTTCAAATCAGCTATACAGTTACATAAATTATAGATGAAAGCATTGCTTTTATTTGTCCCAAATTAGGTGATTGCCTATTTTCTAGTGAGCACAAACTCAATTATTCATCTATAAAAGGTTAAATGTGCAACTTTATCTTAAAGTTTATCTTACATCACTTTTAGTGAGACTTTTGGATGACCTATTCCTGTCACTCCCCAATAGTTTAGTCATTATAGGCGCTCCTCAATGTGGCATTGTGGTTACACAAATCTGCATGATCCACGGTTTAATCTCTAGTCTTTGCTAAATTATCCTATCTAAGGTAGAACAACAGTGGGCAACTGCACACAGATAGCATAGGTTGCATAGAATTACAAGCGCAGAACAGGCCATTTGGCCCAATTGGTCGTTGCTGGCATCTATGCTCCAGCCTCCTCCCACCCTACTTCATCTAATCCTATCAGCATATTCTTCTATTCCTTTCTCCCTCATGTATCTATCTAGCTTATCAAATGCATCTCTGTTGTTTGCCAGGGCTACTCCTTGTGGTAGCAAGCTCCACATTCTCACCGCTCTTTGGGTGATGAAGTTTCTCCTGTTAAAAAGATGATATGGGATCCATGGCTTGCAGTTATGCTAAATCTTTATAAAGCAATAACTAGGCCTCAGCTGGAGTGTTGTGTCCAATTCTGAGCACTAAACTTCAAGAAGAATATACAGGCCTTAGTGAGGGTGTAAAGGATATTTACTAGAATGGTAGCAGGGAGGAAAGACTTCAGTTACATAGTGAGCCTAGAGAAACTGAGGTGTTCTCCTTAGAGCTGAGGACGTTAAGGGGGGATTTGATAGAGGTGTTCAAAATCATGAAGGAGTCGGTAACCAGAGGACGTAGCTTTAAGGAAATTGGCAAAAGAACCAGAGAGGAGATGAGAACATTTTTTATCTGGTGAGTTGTCGTGATCTAGAATGCACTGCCTGAAAGGGTGATGGAAACAGACTCACTAGTAACTTTCAAAAGGGAATTGGATAAATATTTAGAAGGGGAAAAATTTGCTGGGCTATGGGGAAAGAGCAGGCGAGTGGGACTAATTGGATAGCTGTTTGCAAGAGCCAGCACATGTGCATGATGGATTAAATGGCCTCCTTCTGTGCTGTACCATTCTATGGTGCCCGATTGAATTTATTTATGGCTCTAATTTTAGTCTCCCCCCACAAATGGAAACATTTTCTCTACGTCTACCTTATCAAATCCCTTCATAATTTTAAAAACCCCTATCAGGTCACCCCTCAGCCTTCTCTTTCCTAGGGAACAGAGTCCCAATACGAAGACCAGAATTGTTTACAGTATTCCAAGTGTGGTCTAAGCAAGGTTTGATAATGTGCTATTAGAAACTTTTTTCTATCAAGAGAATCAACAGCTGAAAAAATTGTCTTAATTCTACACAAAAGAAGACGCGCAGTTATGATTCTCCAGGAAAAAGTTGATAAAGCCAAAGGCAAATTTAAGATTTGGGTAGCATCAAGATTCAACTTTAAAAACAAAAATAACGCTTTTTAACCTATTCCTGGGATGTAGAGACTCAATTTTTGCCAGGCCTATATACTAAACAAAGAACAGTACAGCACAGGAACAGGCCATTCGGCCCTCCAAGCCTGCGCCGATCTTGATGCCTGTCTAAACTAAAACCTTCTGCACTTCCGGGGACCGTATCCCTCTATTCCCATCCTATTCATGAATTTGTCAAGATGCCTCTTAAACGTCGCTATTGTACCTGCTGCCACCACCTCCCCCGGCAGCATGTTCCAGGCACTCACCACCCTCTGTGTAAAGAACTTGCCTCGCACATCCCCTCTAAACTTTGTCCCTCGCACCTTAAACCTATGTCCCCTAGTAACTGACTCTTACACACTGGGAAAAAGCTTCTGACTATCCACTCTGTCCATGCCACTCATAACTTTGTAAACCTCTATCATGTCGCCCCTCCACCTCTGTCATTCCAGTGAAAACAATCCGAGTTTATCCAACCTCTCCTCATAGCTAATGCCCTCCAGACTAGGCAACATCCTGGTAAACATCCTCTGTACCCTCTCCAAAGCCTCCACGTACTTCTTGTAGTGTGGTGACCAGAATTGCATGCAGTATTCCAAGTGTGGCCTAACTAAAGTTCTGTACAGCTGCAGCATGACTTGACAATTTTTATACTCTATGCCCCGACCGATGAAGACAAGCATGCCGTATGCCTTCTTGACTACCTTATCCACCTGCGTTGCCACTTTCAGTGACCTGTGGACCTGTACTGCCAGATCTCTCTGCCTGTCAATACTCCTAAGGGTTCTGCCATTTACTGTATACTTCCCACCTGTATTAGATCTTCCACTAGATTGAAATTGTATGAAATTCAGTAGTAACTGTGGTCATTCTTGTAAGAGTCGGAGAGAAGTTAAAGCAAATGTCTTTTTACAGTGCCAAATAAGTGTATAATGTTGCTTCTGTTTCTCTATGTAGTATCCTCACTGTCCAAGGTTGTGAATCATGGCTTATACTTTGAATCACTATGGGGCAAGGTGAGAAGGCGGCCCCAAGAACTACCTCAGCCGGTACGGGGATTGAACCCATGCTGTTGGCGTTATTCTACACCACATTCTAGCCAACTGAGCTAACCGACCCCTATAATGTTGCTTAAATTCTCAATTTTTTTCCTCTTTCCTCTGAGGCTTTGCTATTCCTTTACACCATTCTTTTTTTTTTCCATCCTGTGGCTCCCAATAGTTTTTATTTTGGGCATTATTTTTAAAAGGCTGTTCATGTAAAAAAAAAAATTGCCGACCCTGGCCTAGTGAGAGGAAGAAAATCTCCTGATCGCGTCCTGACGGGTTCAGCTATGATGCCTTACACGATCAACTGGTCTGCCGATATTCATTGTTTAGGCTAGCACATAAAGATTGGGCCAATTGGATTAAGTTAACGGCGCTTCAAAACAAATCAGTTTGTGAAAAGTGTGTTGAAATGTTTTGATGTGCAGATACTATGTAAGTACAGTTAATATTACCTAGTTATCGAGTATCAGAGGGACAGGCCTCAGCATGAGTCAACACCTTCAGGAGTGGAGGTGAGAAAATGGTATTCTAGGTGTTCCCGCATTACCAATTGTATTTTAGAAAAATAATGTTCTTGTGATTGATTTTTTTTTACGACTCTCAGTGGCAGAGCAATCCCTCGCTGGATAGCTCATGAATTCACTGCCTGTAAGGGCGATGGAAGCAGGTTCGATAATAACTTTCAAAGGAGAATTGGATAAATATTTTGAAGGAAACAATTTGCATGGCTACAGGGAAAGAGCTGGGCAGTAGGACTAATTGGATAGTTCTTTCAAAGAGCTGGCACCAGCATGATAGCCAAATTACCTCCTTCTGTGCCATATCATTCTATGGTATGTTGGAGGAATAATCTCAGTACATACACCATGTTGGAATAATTTCTCACCATGTTGGAGGAGTAACTTGTCACCAGGTACCCCATATTGGTGCAGTGATCCCTTTCTGGCTAGAACAATTGTTTTAATATTCTTTCATGGAATGTTGGTGTCACTGGCAAGGCCAGCATTTGTTGCCCATCCCTAATTGCCCTTGACAACTGAGTGGCTTGCTAGGCCATTTCACAGGGTATTTAAGAGTCAGCCACATTGTTGTGGGTCTAAAGTCACATGTTGGCCAGACCAGATAAGAACAGCAGATTTCCTTCCCTAAAGGACATTAGTGCACCAGATGGGTTTTTACAACAATCGATGATAGTTTCATGGCATCATCACTGAGACTAGCTTACAATTCCCGATTTTTATTAATTAATTGAATTTAAATTCCACCAGCTGCTGTAGTGGGATTTGAGCCCATGTCCCCTGGGACTTTAGCCTCGGCCTCTGGATTACTAGTTCAGTAACATTACTCCTACAGTTGTCACCCCGGCACAGTGACCCCTCGTCAGGTAGCTCAATATTAGTGCAGAGATCCCTCGCTAAGTACCCCAACATTGGCACAGTGATCCCTCGCTGGGTATGTAAACATTGGCACAGTGATCACTCGCTGGATACCCCAACATTGGCACAGTGATCCCTCACTGGATACCCCAACATTGGCACAGCGATCCCCCGCTGAGTACCCCAACATTGGCACAGTGATCCCCCGCTGAGTACCCCAACATTGGCACAGTGATCCCCCACTGAGTACCCCAACATTGGCACAGTGATCCCTCACTGGATACCCCAACATTGGCACAGCGATCCCTCGCTGAGTACCCCAACATTGGCACAGTGATCCCTCACGGGATACCCCAACATTGGCACAGCGATCCCTCGCTGAGTACCCCAACATTGGCACAGTGATCCCTCACGGGATACCCCAACATTGGCACAGTGATCCCTCACGGGATACCCCAACATTGGCACAGTGATCCCTCGCTGAGTACCCCAACATTGGCACAGTGATCCCCCACTGAGTACCCCAACATTGGCACAGTGATCCCCCACTGAGTACCCCAACATTGGCACAGTGATCCCTCACTGAGTACCCCAACATGGCACAGATCCCTCGCTGAGTACCCCAACATTGGCACAGTGATCCCTCACTGGATACCCCAACATTGGCACAGTGATCCCTCGCTGAGTACCCCAACATTGGCACAGTGATCCCTCACTGAGTACCCCAACATGGCACAGTGATCCCTCGCTGAGTACCCCAACATTGGCACAGTGATCCCTCACGGGATACCCCAACATTGGCACAGTGATCCCTCATTGGATACCCCAACATTGGCTCAGTGATCCCTCGCTGAGTGCCCCAACATTGGCTCAGTGATCCCTCACTGGGTACCCGAACATTGGCACAGTGATCCCTCACTGGATACCCCAACATTGGCACAGTGATCCCTCACTAAGTACCCCAACATTGGCACAGTGATCCCTCACGGGATACCCCAACATTGGCACCTGATCCCTCGCTGAGTACCCCAACATTGGCACAGTGATCCCTCGCTGAGTACCCCAACATTGGCACAGTGATCCCTCACTGAGTACCCCAACATTGGCACAGTGATCCCTCGCTGAGTACCCCAACATTGGCACAGTGATCCCTCGCTGAGTACCCCAACATTGGCACAGTGATCCCTCACTGGATACCCCAACATTGGCTCAGTGATCCCTCGCTGAGTGCCCCAACATTGGCTCAGTGAACCCTCACTGAGTACCCCAACATTGGCACAGTGATCCCTCACTGGGTACCCCAACGTTGGCACAGTGATCCCTCGCTGAGTGCCCTAACATTGGCACAGTGATCCATCACTGGATACCCCAACATTGGCTCAGTGGTCCCTCGCTGAGTGCCCCAACATTGGCTCAGTGAACCCTCACTGAGTACCCCAACATTGGCACAATGATCCCTCACTGGGTACCCCAACATTGGCACAGTGATCCCTCGCTGGGTACCCCAACATTGGCACAGTGATCCCTCGCTAGGTACCCCAACATTGGCACAGTGATCCCTCGCTAGGTACCCCAACATTGGCACAGTGATCCCTTGCTGGATACCCCAACATTGGCACAGTGATCCCATGCTGAGTACCCCAACATTGGCACAGTGATCCAAAACTGGATACCCAACATTGGCACGGTGATCCCTCGCTGGATACCCCAACATTGGCACAGTGATCCCTTGCTGGATACCCCAACATTGGCACAGTGATCCCTTGCTGGATACCCCAACATTGGCACAGTGATCCCTCGCTGAGTACCCCAACATGGCACAGTGATCCCTTGCTGAGTACCCCAACATTGGCACAGTGATCCCTCGCTGGATACCCCAACATTGGCACAGTGATCCCTCACTGGATACCCCAACATGACACCGTGATCCCTCGCTAGATACCCCAACATTGGCACAATGATCCCTTGCTGGGTACCCCAACATTGGCACAATGATCCCTTGCTGGATACCCCAGCATTGGCACGGTGATCCCTCGCTGACTACCCCAACATAGGCACAGTGATCCCTCGCTGGGCACCCCAACATAGGCACAGTAATCCCTCGCTGAGTACCCCAACATGACACTGTGATCCCTCGCTGAGTACCCCAACATGGCACAGTGATCCCTTGCTGGGTACCCCAACATTGGCTCAGTGATCCCTCGCTGGATACCCCAACATTGGCACAGTGATCCCTTGCTGGGTAGCCCAACATTGGCACAGTGATCCCTTGCTGGGTAGCCCAAGCTAGAGAGTACTGCTGCATCGGGCTACACATTTAGGGTCAGCAGCAGGTTGTCCCAGCAGATATAACCTGCCTTTGGTTTATTGTAAATTTATTGTCAGGCTTCTATCAATGACTTTGTGTAATTTGCAGCTGGTTGATACGCAGCATCAGTTCAGATTGACATCTTTTTAATTGAATTACTTTTTGGTCCCAAGGGAACTTACTACACCACGTTCAGTGCTTTATCCCTTGGCATAAGAAGTCACAAGCAAGCAATAAGCTACAATAATTGATTATAAAAAAAACATACTTTGCTGAATATTTCAATTTCAGAAAGAACTTTTAACTAATGCAGTAAGTGAGCATTCAATTTAAGGCCATATCAATTCTGTCTCTGTAACCTTCTCCAGCCTTGCAACTCTGAGATATCCACACTGCTCCAATTCTGGCTTCTTGTGCATCCCCACTCCCTTCACCCCATCATTGGCATCAGTGCCTTGAGCCATCAGGGTCCTTATTGTTGGCATTCCATCCCTAAGCCTTTCCACCTGTCTTCCTCTCTTTTGGTTTTAAGGAGCATCTTAAAGGAGAATATTGTTGACCAAGCTTTTGGCCATCTGTCCGAACATCTCTTCCTGTGGCTCAGTGTCAGTTGTTTGTCTGGTAACATCCTTCTGCAGCACCTTGGGATGTGTTGCTCAGTGAAAGGCTCTATATAAATGCAAGTTGTTGTTGTTGTCTTAGGTTTTGGTGCCTGCAGTGGCGATTCCGATTGTATTTTGCTTTAAATTAGACCTCACTGAGAACTGGTGGAAGAATGTTCTAATTTACTGTGTACTGAGTTCTACTGCATTGAACCTGGTGCTTTGGTTTCCACACGGACTCTCCTTCATGTCAATAATTGTTCATTAGGTTAGCCAGGTCTCTGCCACCTCGCGTGTTACTGCAGTGTTAGAGCAGAGTGCTCTGAGAACTGTCAAGAGTCAGATCAATGTGAGGTTCAAAGGGAATATTGGGAAGTCTGACGTGCGGACTGCCGGGAGTTTTAAACCCTGGCTTTTGCTGATAAGGGGGTGGGCCTTTGATTGTAGCTACAGCAAATAATCAGCAAAGATTAAACACTTTGCTGCAGGATGGCATTTGATTTTTACAGAATACAGTATTGGATGTTTCATTTCTGCACACAATAACCTGCATTAACGGGGTAGATCTTGACTATGTGCGATAGTGTAAAACAGCAAATCGACAGCCCCACTTTATGTCTCTCCTGAGTTTTATTTCCATTGAAGTCAATCGGGAGAGATGTAAACAGGGCTGGCAACTTGCTAGTGTTCATTTCCTGCTATCACACTCGATCAAGATCCGTCCCAGCCAAAGTTAGTCCATTGCTGCAAGGCTTCACGTCTTCAATTTTCATGCCCTTGGATAACACTGCCCAGCGTGCCTTTCTGATGTGTGAAGCGGCAGCTCATGCATTCCGCATAAGTTGCTCGTTCCCCCAAACAGTTACTGGGCGTGGAGGTGACCTGAAACTGATGGAGTTGATCTGAAAGTACAAGGAGATAAAATCCATTGCATCTAGGCCCCAGGTGGGCTGACTATAAAAATCCCTCATTATTGACTTTACAGTCACCTTTTGTATAATCCTAGTATCTCCTTATTTATTTCCTTGCCCTGCTACCTTCTCATCATTCCCCAAAACACTTTGATTCCCTACTGACGGCCATCAGCAGCAGAACTGTAGTCAACCACAATTTGTAACCTCATGGCCTGGCATATCCCCCACTCTACCATTAGCATCAAACCGGGGATCAACCTTGGTTCAATGAAGTGTGTAGGAGAGTATGCCAGGAACTGCACCAGGCATACCCAAATATGAGGTGTCAGCCTGGTGAAGCTACAACACAGGACTACATGCATGCTAAACAGCGGCAGTAGTATACAATAGAGCTAAGCGATCCCACAACCAACAGATCAGATCAAAGCTCTTCAGTCCTGCCACATCCAGTCATGAATGGTGGTGGGCAATTATACAGCTGACCGGAAGAGGAAGCTCCATAAACATTCTCATCTTCAATGATTACAGGAGCCCAGTACATCAGTGCAAAAGACAAAGCGGAAGCATTTGCAACCATCTTCAGCCAGAAGTGCCGAGTGGATGATCCATTTCAGCTTCCTTCCTGAGGTCCCCAGCATCACAGATGCCAGTCTTCAGCCAACTCAATTCACTCATTGTGATATCAAGAAACAGCTGAAGGCACTGGATACTGCACAGGCAATGGGCCCTGACAACATCCTGGCAGTAGTATTGAAGACTTGTGCTCCAGAACTAGCCGTGCCCCAAGCCAAACAGTTCAAGTACAGTTACAACACTGGCATCTACCTGACAATGTGGAAAATTGCCCAGGTATGTCCTGTCCACAAAAAGCAGTACAATTACAACCCGGTCAGTTACAGTCCCATCAGTCTACTCTCGATCATCAGTAAAGTGATGGAAGGTGACGTCGACAGTGCTGTCAAGCGGCACTTACTCAGCAATAACCTGCTCACTGATGCTCAGTTTGGGTTCTGCCAGGGCCACTCGGCTCCAGACCTCATTACAGCCTTGGTCCAAAAATGGACAAAGGAGCTGAATTCCAGAGGTGGGGTGAGAGTGACTGCCCTTGACATCAAAGCAGCATTTGACCAAGTGTGACTTCAAGGAGCCCTTGCAAAATTGAAGTCAATCGGGGGGTGGGGGGAGCTCTCCAGTGGTTGGAGTCATACCTAGCACAAAGGAAGATGGTTGTGGTTGTTGGAGGCCAAACATCTAAGTCCCAGATATCGCTGCGGGAGTTCCTCAGGGCAGTGTCCTAGACCCAACCGTCTTCAGCTGCTTCATCAATGACCTTCCCTCCATCATATGGTCAGAAGTGGGGATGTTAGCTGATGATTGCACATTGTTCAGTACCATTCGTGACTCCTCAGATACTGAAGCAGTCCGTGTCCACATGCAAGACCTGGACAACATTCAGGCTCGGCCTGATAAGTGGCAAGTAACATTCACAGCACAAAAGTGCCAGGCAATGATGATCTCTAACAAGAGAGAATCTAACCATCTGCACTTGACATTCAACGACATTACCATCGCTGAATTCCCCCACCTTCAACATCCTGGGGGTTACCATTCACCAGAAGCTGAACTGGACCAGCCATATAAATACTGTGGTTACCAGAGCAGGTCAGAGGCTAGGAATTCTGCAGCGAGTAACTCACCTCCTGACTTTCCATTTGCCTGGATGAGTGTTGCTCGAACAACAAGTCCAGGGAACCCTGGATGTCACGGGATATAGAGGATTGGATAAGGGGAAAAAAGGAGGCTTATGACAGATTCAGAGTGCTGAAAACAGCGAAGGCCCTGGAGGAGTATAGAAAGTGTAGGGGGGTACTTAAAAAAGTAATTAGGAGAGCAAAGAGGGGGCATGAAAAAACACTGGCGGGCAAAATAAAGGAAAATCCCAAGACGTTTCATAAGTATATTAAGGGCAAGAGGATAACCAGGGAAAGAGTAGGGCCCATTAGCGACCAAAGTGGCAATCTGTGTGTGGAGCTGGAAGACGTAGGTGAGGTTTTAAATGATTCCTTTTAAACTGTGTTCACTATGGAGAAAGACGATGTAAGTGTAGAGATCAGGGAGGTGGAGTGTGATATACTTGAACAAATTAGCATTGAAAGGGAGGAGGTATTAACGGTTTTAGTGGGATTAAAAGTGGATAAATCCCCAGGCCTAGATGAGATGCATCCCAGGCTGTTACGTGAAGCAAGGGAGGAGATAGCAGGGGCTCTGACACAAATTTTCAAATCCTCTCTGGCCACAGGAGAGGTACCAGAGGACTGGAGGACAGCGAATGTGGTACCATTATTCAAGAAGGGTAGCAGGGATAAACCAGGTAATTACAGGCCGGTGAGTCTAACATCAGTGGCAGGGAAACTATGGGAAAAAAATTCTGAGAGACAGGATTAATCTCCACTTGGAGAGGCAGGGATTAATCAAGGATAGTCAGCATGGCTTTGTCAGGGGGAGATCGTGTCGAACTAACTTGATTGAACTTTTCGAGGAGGTGACTAGTTGTGTAGATGAGGGTAAAGCAGTTGAAGTAGTCTACATGGACTTCAGTAAGGCTTTTGATCAGGTCCCGCATGGGAGATTGGTTAAGAAGGTAAGAGCGCATGGGATCCAGGGCAATTTGGCAAATAGGATCCAAAATTGGCTTAGTGGCAGGAGGCAGAGGGTGATGGTCGAGGGTTGTTTTTGCGATTGGAAGCCTGTGACCAGTGGTGTACCGCAGGGATCGGTGCTGGGAGTCTTGCTGTTTGTTGTGTACATTAATGATTTAGACATGGCTATAGGAGGTATGATCAGTAAGTTCGCCAATGACACGAAAATTGGTGGTGTTGTAAATAGTGAGGAGAAAAGCCTTTGATTACAGGGCTGGTAAGATGGGCAGAGCAGTGGCAAATGGAATTTAATCCTGAGAAGTGTGAGGTTATGCATTTTGGGAGGTCTAACAAGGCAAGGGAATAAACAGTGGATGGTAGGACCCAAGGAAGTGCAGAGGGTCAGAGGGACCTTGGTGTACCTTGGTGTACTTGTCCATACATCACTGAAGGCAGCAGCACAGGTAGATAAGGAATATATATGGGATACTTGCCTTTATTAGCCGAGGCAGAGAATAAAAGAGTAGGGAGATTATGAGGGAGCTGTATAAAACGCTAGTTAGGCCACAGCTGGAGTACTGTGTACAGTTCTGGTCGCCACACTATAGGAAGGATGTGATTGCACTGGAGCGGGTGCAGAGGAGATTCACCAGGGTGTTGCCTGGGCTGGAGCATTTCAGCTATGAAGAGAGACTGGATATGCTAGGGTTGTTTTCCTTGGAACAGAGAAAGGCCGAGGGTGGACCTGATTGAGGTATACAAAATTATGAGGGGCATTGATAGGTTAGATCGGAAGAAACTTTTTCCCTTAGCGGAGGTGTCAATAACCAGGGGGCATAGATTTAAGGTAAGGGGCAAGAGGTTTAGAGGGGATTTGAGGAAACATTTTTTCACCCAGAGGGTGGTTGGAATCTGGAAACACTGCCTGAGGGGGTGGTAGAGGCAGGAACCCTAACAACATTTAAGAAGTATTTAGATGAGCACTTGAAACGTCATAGCATACAAGGCTCCGGGCCAAGTGCTGGAAAATGGGATTAGAATAGAGAGGTGCTTGATGGCCAGCATGGACACGATGGGCTGAAGGGCCTGTTTCTGTGCTGTATAACTCTGACTCTAAAAAACAAAGGAAATTGCCAAACTGAAGGAAGCCAAATTAAATGTTGGTGTATCAATGCACAGTGTAAGGAACAATATTGGGGATCCGGTGTCACTGATTACAACAGAAAATCAAGAACAACAACAACTTGATGACACCAGAGGTAACATTGTGGGAAGAGAAGCCATTGTGACTGGATAGATAAGAACAGAACTTGGCGAATGCAGTCCCACCCAGCTGGAAGCCGATAGAGAGGCGTTGGAGAAGAATTTCGTGGTCAACCATTTCAAAGGCTTCAGACAAGTTAAGAAGGACATGGTGGGATAGTTTACCTTTGTCACAGCCATATAGGATATCTTTTGTGACTTTGGTGAGAGCCTTTTTGGTACTGTTGCAATCTGGAGGGTTCAAGGGTTTTTTTTTTGAAGAGCGGGACGTTGACGGCAGGTTTGTATGCGAGAGGACTGTACATGAAGTGAGAGAAGCATCAATAACACCAGCTGACATAGGAGCTCGGAAGGGAAGTTGGAGGATCAGCAGTTTAGTAGGAATAGGGTTGAGAGATGATAGATTTTTTTAAAATCACGACAGCACAGCAGTAACTAAAACATGGTGGAAGCTGGCTTGGTATTAACAATCACACATTCCTGGGTATGGAATCTATAGTGCAGAAATAGGCCATTCAACTCAGCTGCCAGTGCTTATACTCCATAACTAATTGCCTTTTCCCACCCTGTCCCCTTAGTCCTCTATTTCCTTCTCCCTCATGTCTCCCCTAAATACATCAGTGCTATTCGCCTTAACTGCTCCACATGGCAGGCGACTTCCACATTGTCACCACTCTCTGTGTGAAGAAATTCCTCATAAATCCTTTATTCGAAGTGTTAGTGACTATCTTGTATTGATGCTCTCTTGTTCTTGATCTGCCCACAAGTGGAAACAATTTCTCCTCATTCACACTGTCAAAACCCTTCTTTATTTTAAAGACCTCTATCAGGTCTTTTCTTTTCCAGAGAAAAAGCCTCAGCCTGCTCAAACTTTCCGGATAGTTGCATCCTCTCAATTCTGGTTGGTGCATGTTTCTCTGCCTTTCTCTGGTACTTCAATATAATTTTTGTAGTGGGGTAGCCAGAACTGCGCACACAGTTCTAAGTGTGGTCTAACCAAGGTTGTACACAAATTTAACATTATCTCCTTGATTTTGTGTTCAGAAACAATAGGGAAGGAAGAAACAGAGGAGACAAAACAGTATTACTTTGAGACAATAGCACTAGAGCAGAAGGATTTGAAACAGAGATGGACCAAACCGAAAGCTTTTAGACTAAAATAAAAGCAAAATACTGCAGATGCTGGAAACCTGATATAAAAACAGAAAGTGCTGGAAATACTCAGCAGGTCAAGCAACATCTGTGGAGAGAGAAGCAGAGTTAACGTTTCAGGTCAGTGACCTGACCAGAACTGATGAAAGGTGTCTGTATGCCTTCGAGAGAGCTTCCATCAACACTGCCTCCGCAGCATCCTCAAGATCCGCTGGCAGGACCGCATCACAAACATTGAAGTCCTGGAAACAGCCAACATCACCAGAAGCCATCCTGCTGCAAAGCCAACTGCGTTGGGCTGGTCATGTTGCCCGAATGGACGACAGTCGCCTGCCCAAGCTTGTGTTGTATGGAGAGCTGACCACGGGTAAAAGGAACAGAGGGGCCCCACGCAAACATTTCAAGGACTCCCTGACGAAGTTCGCCAGTGGGAAGTGCAGGCCATAGATTGTGATGCCTGGAGATGCTACATCTGGAAGGCTATAGACACCTTTGAGACTGAGCGAAGAACCAGCATGAAAGAGAAAAGGAGAAGGATGGATCCATTTGCCCTCAGCAGCAACTACACCTTCACTTGCACCCGCTGTGGGAGAATCTGCCGGTCACAGTCAGGCCTGACCAGCCATCATCGGGCCTGCAACCGATGACTACAACCTTCCCAAAATCTTCGTCCGTGAAGAAATGCCAAGAGAGAGAGACTAAGCTCAGGAAGAGCAAGAGTTTGGTCACATTATTAGGAGTATGTTACACAGAAAGGAAATTGAGGATGAAATTTGCAGACAAATTAAAGAAGCATGTATAAACTAAAGAGCTTAATGATACAAAAATAGACTGGGATGGAAAAATGTTTATGATCAGAAAGGGTAGTTTTTTCATGGAAAATCAATGGATTACATCAAATTTGAAATCAAAAAAGGAATCAGTTAGTACTTACAAGGTAGATCATAAAAATGAAAGATGGGACAAATATAAAGCACATACAGGAAAGGTACAAAAAGGGATATTCAAACAGCTATGAGGGAGTATGAGAGGAAATGAGTTTTAAAATAACATGGAGAAATAGAAGTGCTTTCTATAGAAATATCAGTAGCAACAGAATAGTTAAGATAGGGGTATGGCCCCCAAGAGATGAAGATGGCAGATTTGGCAGTGAAGGGCTATCAGTAATATTTAATGTGTACTTTGCCTCACTTTACACAGAGGGGATGAATATTGGGCTTGTGGAACCATCAGAGATGAGTATGAGACAGCTATTGCCGATTATTATTCAGATAAAGAGAGTCCAACTCTGCCAAAGTTATTTGGAAAGGAGAAGGGTTGGCAAATGTGACAACTCTCTTCTAAAACGGAGACAAGCCAGGAAATTATAGGCCAGTTAGTCACATTAAAGTTGTTCTCAAACTACTAGTCTGTCATATGGGATGAAATTGCCAAGCACTTGGTGAAACATGAGCTAATCATGTCTAGTCAGCATGGGTTTTGAAAGGGCAAGATCACAGAATTTTACAACACAGAAGAAGGCCATTAGGCCCATCGTGCCTGTGCTAGCTCTTTGAAAGAGTATCCAATTAGCCCCACTCCCCTGCTTTTTCCCTCATAACCCTGCAAATTTTCTCCCCTCAAAGTATTTATTCAACTTCCTTTTGAAAGTTACTACTGAAACTGCTTCCAGCACCCAGTTCTTATTCATTCATGGGATGTGGGCATTGCTGGCATGGTCATCATTTATTTCCCATCCCAATACAATTGAGTGGCTTGCCAGGCCATTTCAGAGGACAGTCAACCACATTGGTATGGGTCTGGAGCCACATCACAGGCCAGACTGGGTAAAGAGTTCCTGCCCTCAAGGGCATTAGTGAACCAGTTGGGTTTTACAATACTTCTGTACTTTCATGGTCACCATTACTACCTTTTTTTTATTCTAGGTTTATTTTATTAATTGAATTTAAATTCCCCAGTTGCTGTGGTGGGATTTGAACTCATGTCTCTGGATCATTAATCCAGGCCTCTCAATTACTAGTCCACTAACATAATCACTCTGCTACTGTATCCCTTTCAGGCAATGCATTCCAGATCATAACCCACAGTGTAAAAAGGCTTTCCTCAACAAGACAAATAAAGTAAATACATAGGAACATAAGAAAAGGAGGAGGCCATTCAGTCCCTCAAGCCTGTTCCGCCGTTCAATGGCTGATCTGCAACCTAATTCCATATACTGCTTTTCCCTTCCCTTAATATCTTCTGGTTAACATAAATCTACCAATATCTGATCAATTGATCTAGCATCAATTGCTGTTTGTGGAAGGGAGTTCCAAAGCTCTACCATTCTTTGAGCTGGATTTAATAGGCCCCTCAGAGATGGGCTGGAGGGCGGGCGGGCGGAGGGCCCATCACCTTCCCTTCGCACCGCGATAAAGTCGGGGGGTGGAAAAAGCCAAAGTCGGCCTTCCCACCTGCAGGCCAATTGAGACCCTTAAGTGGCCAGTTATTAGCCACTTAAGGGCCTCTTCCCACTGCCGCTGGAGTTAGGCAGTGGGGAAGTTGCCAGCAAAATGAGGCGACCTCCCTGCGGGCTTGGTGGGGGAGGGGCCTCTTCCGTGGGCAATCTGTGGCCCAGGAGGGCCCCCCCGCAGCAAAGGCTGCGCCTGTATTAACACCCCCCGCCCTCAATGCCCCAGCAATCCTGCCTCATTCACCTCCTGTTTGGGTCTCCAGCACTGGTCCTACTTCCAGGCCTCCTGTAGTACCAGCAGTGGCCACTGCTCCCAGTGGCACTGCCAACACCACTGAGCTGCCAGCCTTCTTATTGGCCGGCAGCTCTTGGAGGCGAATTCCCATCCCTTTAAAGACATGGGGACCCAGTGCTGGGCATTTAAGTGCCTGAGCAGCATTGAATCACGCTGGGGGCCTCAGAAAGGCGGAGGCGCCAGGAGCTCCGCTGGCACAACTGAATCCAGCCCTTTGTGTGTAGAAGTCTTTCCTAATTTCACTCCCGAAAATTCTGGCTCTAATGTTTAGACTATGCCCCCTAGTCTTAGAGTCCTCAACCAATCGAAATAGTTTCTATCTACCCTATCTGTTTCCCTTAATATCTCGAAAAGTTCGATCAAACCACTCCTTAACCTTCTAAATTCCAGAGAATACAAGTTTATGTAATGTCTCCTCGTAAGTCCCGGTATCATTTTGGTAAATCTCCCTCCACTGCAGCAGATGTATGTAGGAATTTTTAAAAATCATTTGATAAAGTATCACAGAGACTTATGGCAAAGATAATGGCACCTGGATTGAGGGAATGTGGCCTTGCAGGTAGAAAAATATTCGATGAGTAAAAAGGAAAGAGTAGATTGACGTTTCTCGCACTCAGATATGTAGACCAGTGTCTCTCAGAAACATCACTTGAGACAAGTGATTTGGCTTTCATATATATGATAAAAGGCATTCACAATCTGCACATGTGCAAAGGCAGATTTACCCTGTTTGTATGGACAGATTGTAGACCTGTGAAAGATAGAGAATCAATGCACTGAGTGAAATTCCTAGCAGTTTATCCTGTTGGCTCACCATTTTTCCACCAAATGGATGTTTTAATAAAAGGCTTGGCTCTGATATTCCAGCAATCAAATAACCTGCCAAGGCACACTGATTAGACTAACATGAAGGATTAGCCAGTTTAGTAAGATACTGGAGGGCAGCCAGTGCCAGTGGAACTGTGCCTTAGTATGAGTGACTGTTCTCAGGAGAGGCACACCGAAAATGAAAGTGATTTTAAAAAAATGTAAACTGTGTTGATTTTTTTTTTGTTGTTTAACGGGAAGCAGATATTCATTTTTTCCATGGATGTCTGCCAGTCCCTAGGCATGCCTTCCTTTGGGATGAATGCAGATGCGCAATGTGACCTTGTTACTGATCCCACTTTGTCCCATTTCAGGGGGTGGAAGAGGCTGGTAGCTATTGTGTGCGAGAAGCAAGAGGTTCAGTTGAAGTAAACACTTCCCTGCATAAATGGACAAATTTGGGCAAAGATCCAAATCCAAAGGAGACCATTATTTTTACTTTTTCCCAACCCCTGAAAGTGCTGGCTTGTGCTGGGGGCCTAAATTCCACAGCCACTTGGCACCTTGCCAAAATTCTTCTTGTGCAAGTTGAGACAGTAAGTGTTGGCAAAAATTTCACTGTCAGTGTGGAACCTCATGACTCAGCATGGTCTTGGTGCCACCCAAGTTTCATATATATGCCCATTTTCCAGAAGGAATCCTAGCAGGATTCCTTTTCTCCAACCCTGCCCAGGTATACTAATGCCAATGAGAGCCACTTCACTATTGCCCAAGGCTGACCTTGCTGTTGACCCTGATTAGACCTCTTCATTCCTCCACTGAGTGCTGATGTGTGAACCATCTACATGCTCACTCTGCTGCAGCATATTGATTTCACGATCCTTGTCTTCCCTTCCATGGCCTCGCCCCACTCTACCTCATTGATCTCCAGCAGTAGGTATCACATTGTCACTGAAGCCTGGAACTCATAGGCACCTCCACATTACCATCTACCTACCTGTTTTCCAAAGCCACTTTAAAGGCTCCCTCTTTGACATTGCATTTGCCTCTGCAACCTTCTATGCCCCTCTCCCTCCTGCTCAAGGTCTATACTTGCCGGTCACCCTGAATGATTTTATGGGCTGCCATTTTCCATAGCACAAATCTGGCACAGCTCATGGCCACATCAATGTATACCTGCTGCAAGGAAGACCAGATTTTCACTGGGCTTTCCTAGCTACCACCAGTCTTATAATATGCACCACAACTATGACAACTTTCATTTATGTCGAGGCTTTAACATAATGAAATGTCCCAAGGCACTTTGCAAGTGCATACTCAAGCAAACTTTGATGCCGTGCCACATGAGGATATACTAGGGCAAGCTTGGTCAAAGAGGTAGGATTTAATCAACATCTTAAAGGAGGAAAGAGAGGTGGAGAGGTTTAGGGAAGGAATTTCATGTCGCCATGCTTCTTTGGCAACACCAGTATAGAATCATAGAATGATACAACACCGAAGGTGGTCATTAGGCCCATTGTGCATGTACGGGCTCTTTGAAAAAGCCATCCAATTAGTCTCAGATCCCAGCTCTTTCCCTATAGCCCTGCAAATTTTTTCCATTTAAGTATTTATCCAATTCCCTTTTGAAAGTTACTATTGAATCTGCTTCCACCACTTTTCCAGGCAGCGCATTCCAGATCAGAACAACTAACTGCATAAAATAAATTCTCTTCATGTCGCCTCTGATTCCTTTGTCAATCACCTTAAATCTGTGTCCTCTGGTTACCGACCCCCTTTTGAACTCCTCTATCAAATCCCTTCTTAACCTGCACCGCTACAAGGAGAACAAACCCCAGATTCTCCAGTGGCTGCACATAACTGAAGTCCCTCATCCCTGAAACCATTCGAGTAAATCTCTCCTGCACCCTCTCTAAGGCCTTGACATCCTTCCTAAATTGTGGTGCCCTGAATTGAACACTCCAGCAGAGGCCTAACCATGCTTCTCTGGCAACACCATTACAGAATCATAGAATGATGCAGCACAGAAGGAGGCCATTTGGCCCATTGTGCCTATGCAAGTTCTTTGGAAGTGTTGCAGCATAACTTCTTTACTTTTGTACTCTATGACTATATTAATAAAGCCAAGGATCCCATATGCATTTTTAATAACCTTCTCAACTTGTCCTGTCAAAGATTTGTGTACATACACTCCCAGGACTGTCTGTTCCTGCACCCCTGAAAAATTGTATTCCCCTGTTCTTCAAAACAGTACTGTGGGATGTTCTACATCAACCTGAGAGGTTTAATGTCTCATCGAAAGGCAGCATAGCTGATAGTACTAAGGGAGTGCTGCACTGCACTAGCATGTCAGTCTAGTTTACATGCTCAAGTGGGACTTGACCCCTCAACCTTCTGACTCAGGTGAGAGTGCTATCAACTGAGTCACTGGTTGAGAACGACTTGGAGAATATACGAATTAGGAGCAGGAGTAGGCCACTCGGCCCTTCGAGCCTGCTGCACCATTCAATAAGTTCATGGCTGAATTGACTACTCCACATTTCCACCTACCCCTGATAACCTTCCACCCCCTTATCCTGTATAACACTGTTTCAGACACTAGGCGAGCACATTTCTCACATGTTCCTTGGCAAACTCCAACTCCTGAACTCCCATATTTTTTTAACTTGAACCTTTGGAAGATGTGTAGGAATGAGGGCTACAAACATTCACAGAGGTAAAACTAAAAGCAGGTGAACTAAATCCACAGGTGAAGAAGGAAAGAAGCATGTCAAATGCAAAGATTAAAATTGAAGACAAACTTCCAAGTAAAAAAATGTGTAGTCTGTCACAGGACTGACATTATACTGTGACAGTCTGTCAAATTGAGAACTCTCTATATTTTTTCATTGCTTTTTTAAAAATAAAAACATGTTTGCATTGATAACAAAAGGCCAGCTCATTTCCCACTGGCATACGGAACTGTCACCAGCTGCCCATCATGGCACAAGTTTGGATGTAGCGCTAGCTTTGTGCTTCTCAGAACATAGTCATACGCACTCAGCGAGTGTAGTCTCTTTGGGCTTCGACAGAAAGGCTTTGCAATCCATCCCCACTGCCGCTGCCCACCTAGGTGGTTGACTAGTCAAGTGGAAGCTAAGACTTCACTTCCATCTAAGCAACCCGCTGCTCACTAAAAAGACCAGCGTGGCTTTTACTAGCAAGCAAGGTTGAATTAATCCACCTCAACGTGAAACTAATTTGGGTTTAAAGCATAATTGTGGCTATAATATGGATCTATGGATCATATCCAGCTATAGCAGATAATGACAGTGCTGGAACTCTGGTGAAACGCAATTGATTTAATACTTTGTAATGCAAAATAGCCTTGTGCTTTGAACTCTGAGTCTCCATATCCTTAACAGCTTTTCCAGTACATGTATTCTGTTCTTTTACCATTTTCTAAAAATGAACGTCAAATTTTAAAAAGTTGGAAAAATATTGCAACACAGATTTATTATTTTGTAAGTCCAACCTTTCTGGGATCTCTGTGCCGTGCACTATTTCTGGCTAGGAAGACAAGTTGGCTTATAATTTAGCTAGCCACTTGGAGCACTATTGAGCGACCAGCCATAATACCCCACGCCTCTGATTTTTCCTTTCCTGCTTATGAGGGAGGTGTCTAGCTTTCCCTCAGTGTTAACCCGTCACTGACACTGTGAACTCTTCGTGTAGGGAGTGAGGCCACATTCTAATGGTACGTATACTGTGATGTGGAGCACTAGCTACAGATCCAAAGCACTTCCCCCTCCCCCTGCCGGGACTTAAAAGCAGTCCCTGCTCAGGCTCAGCAGTGGAGAACGCCCACTTGGACCAAGGCACTGGAGAGCTGCCAATGGTCACTGCTACCGTACCCCAATGTGAATCAGTACCTCAAGGAGAGAAGGGGAGAAAACTGGAGAATAATGTGAAGGAATTAATAAAAACAATGTGTAGAGAACTGTGTTCAAAAGAGACTGAGGAAGTGCTGCACAATCGGAGGTGCCATCTTTCAGATGAGGCGTTAAACCAAGATCCCGTCTGCCCTCTCAGGTGGACATAAAAGATCCCACAGCGCTATTACAAAGGAGAACAGGGGAGTTAACCTCATTGTCCTGGCCAATATTTATCCCTCAAAAAACATGGCTAAAAAACAGATTAACAAAAAAAAGGAAGCTTGCTGTGCACAAATTGGCTGCTGTGTTTCCAACATTACAATAGTGACTACGCTTTGAGGGTGCTTTGGAACAGCCTGAGGTCGTGAAAGGCTTTCTTTCTTTCTATGTAGCAACAAATCAGATTTCTTGTGAAAATCTATATACACAGCATCCATTGCATTTCTTTTATCAATACACTGTACTTCCTCAGAGAACCATTTTAAGTTTGTTAGACGCAACTCCATGTTTTCTGGCTTTAATTAAGCCATGTTTTTCTAAGTGAGTCGGAATTTTATCCCATTTTATGGCCTCTAGAAGTCTACCAACTACTAATGTTGGGTTGACTGGTCTGTAGTTACCTGGTTTATCCTTTTCATTTGGAACAGATGTGTTACATTGGCAATCCTGCCGTCCTTTGGCACATTCCGTATCTAAGGATGTTGGAAGGTTATGGTCAACAGTTTTGCTTTTCCTCTCTATCCTCCTTTAGCATTCAAGGGTGCTGCCATGTGATCTTTGCACTGTCAATCCCACCAATGTTTCTAGTAACCTTGTGTACATATACCCTATCTAATTGCTCCACCATCTCCGCCTGTACCAGTCACTCGCATGACCACACTCTGAAGTGAGAACAGAAAGTACTGTATTCATTTACTCCCATTTCTCCATCCTCCATAAAAAATATTTCCTCCTTCATCACTGGTCAGCCCCAACTTTGCTTTAACCATTCTTTTACTGTTTATAGAATCCTTGCAATTGCCATTTCTTTCTTCATACTTCCTCTTGGCCTGTCTGACCATTTTTGCTTCCTTCGATAATTTTTATATATCTGGTTTGATTTTGTTTTGAGCTTTTGCTGCCTCACATTTACTCCATTTGGGGATATGTCTCCACTGAATCCTAACCATCTCTTCCTTAAACTCATTTTACTGTTTTCTTCCCAATTATCTGGGCTAGCTCCTTTTTTTTAATCTCTTTGAAACAGTCTTTTTCCAGTCAAGCACCTTTATCTTTCAGTCTTCCCTTTTTTATTTTTAAAGTTAACCTTAACACGGTCACTGTTTCTTAGGTTATTCCCCAACCTTTATGTTAACTGCTTGCCTCTCTTTGTTTCCAGAACTAGATCTAGCTCAGCTTCTTTCCTTGTTGGGCTAATAACCATACTGATCTAGAAACCAGTCGTGGACACATTGTAGACACCCCTCCAATCATTGTCACTTAGAACACTCTTACCTCATTCTGCCTTTGAATAGGTAGTCACCCATTATTATGCCCTGTTGCTTCCACATTTATATCTAATTTGTCTATATATCTTTTCCTCTCTTTCGTTTCCACTATTTGGTCTGTGATATACTCCCAGTAGATTGACTAGAATGGTACTAGGGATGAGAGACCAGAGAAGCTTAGAGCAGTGAAGGTTAAGGGGAGATTTAATACAGGTATTCACAATTACGAACAGTCTTGATAGAGTAGATAGGGAGAAACCGTTCCACTGCAAGAGGATCAGTAACCAGAGGACACAGATTTAAGATAATTGGCAAAACAACCAGTGGAGAGATTTGGAGATATCGTTTTACACAGCAAGTTATGATGATCTGGAATGCACTGCCTGAAAGGGTGGTGGGTTGGAGAAGAGAAGGTGGAGAGAAGATTTGATAGAGGTATTCAAAACCATGAGGGGGTCTGATAGATAGGGAGAAACTCTTCCCATTGGTTGAAGCATCAAGAACCAGAGGAAACCAATTTAAGGTAATTGGCAAAAGAAGCGAAGGCGATAGGATGAAAAACCTTTTCACACAGCAAGTGGTTAGGATCGGAACGCACTGCCTGAGAGTGTGGTGGAGGCAGGTTCAATTGAAGCATTCAAAAGGGAACTGGATTACTATCTCAAAAGGAAGAATGTGCAGGGCTACGGGAAGAAAGCGGGTGAATGGCACTTGGTGAATTGCTCCTTCAGAGAGCCAGCACAGACGTGACAGGCCGAATGGCCTCCTGCTGTACTGTAACCATTCTATGATTCTAAGCAGATTCAGATGGAATTGACTAAATACTTGAAGAGGGAAAATTTGCAGGTCCATGGGGAAGGACCAGGTCTTTCCTGTGAATGCCTGATCCGTGGCATCTCACTGGACTGAGCCTCACCTGTGAATGCCTGGTCCATGGGTACTCCGTGGACTGGGCTTTGGCTGTGATGCTGCCCACCAAGTGTCAACAGCTTCAGAAGAAATGGGAAAAAGGGAGCGGGAAAATTATATTCTGGAACGTCTTGTTGAATTTCTTTGGTAATCACTCAAGCTGCATTGAACATAAATAGCCCCTTTTAATGTTACATGATTCTCAACTGTTGAACATCATTAGTTTATGATAAACACAATATTTTGATAACTTTTTTATTCCATTGAGAAAACTACTGTTATTTTTGATCTATTTCAAGCATCTAGACCATGCTGTGAATATGTGACTGCTCAGACCTGCACAAAGTGCATTGAGAGACTGAAAAGTCGCAGCAAGCTGCAATTTACTGCCTCGACCTGTATGGGCACTGCCTCTTTTCCAGTCTTGTCTTCTTTCCACCAAAGGTCCTGGTTTTGAGAGGCAGAGCAATCGAGTGTGCACGCTTCTGCTAGCTGCGTGAGATTTAACAAGCCCCACCAACCCCCCTCACCCCTGCTAGTTGTCTACTTTCTCGCTGTGACTTTGACGTCTCTCTCTCTCACTCTCCCTTTTGTCTTCTTCTCCCTCTGCTCTCTGGACGCAGCCAAACGTAAAGCATGGAAACTAAACCGTGTAGGTAGCTTGCGAAACATATACAGCAGCAGCAGCACCAGCACCAACACCGAAGGTAATGAATTCAAGAGGAACGCCAGCTTAAAACCTGATTACCCAGCAGAAATTGGTATTAGTTTGCCTGCAGCATACTTGCCGACTTGTGTGGGCTTTTATTTTGTTTGTGTTTTGTTTTTGTTTTATTAAACTGCTTCATTTATGTCATACATGTTCCTTTTTTCTTTACTTAAATTCTGACCTTTCCCTCTAGCTGTGGAATAGTGATGTTTAAATTACTCGAAGAAACCCATTTCCCATTCTCCCCACCCACCACCCCCTTTTTGTACATGTTGGCATTCGATGTAATATTTTTCAAGTTATTGCAGTTTAAGGTGCAAGTAGCAGGTGTAATGATCTGTGGCAAAATACAATCGTGTGCTGTGACATTTAAGTACAGTATTTAATTTGTTTTGCGAAACATTGCCTGTAATGCTCTTTGTAGCTGGCCTCCAATCCAAAGCTGGTGCATGCTGGGTCATTTGCATGTTCAGGTGCTTTATAGTCTATGCCTGTTATTCTGTACTGCTGAAGGTCACCAGAGTCAAAGTTCATAAATTGACTTGAAAAGCTTTCAGCGAAGGCAGCAATCTCACGTTTGTTTAAAAGAAGATTGAATTTTTTCATTTGTACACGGAAATTATAAATTAGTTTCCTTCTTTATACAAAATGTCAAGAGGTCAATTTATTCAACTGCCCGAAATCCATTTCAAGGTTTTTTTTTTAATACATGTAGTCCTGGAAATTTATATGATATACAGAATGCAAAGCTGGTCACATTCCAGTAAGTAAGTTGTAATGGGTAATGTTGTCACTTTAAATGGAAAGCGAGCGGGTCATATAATCGTGGCGTTCTCGCCATGTTACTTACAGGCTTCTCTGTGGTGGTTTTAATTTAATAACTTCATGATTATTTGTGTTTCTCCTAGGATTTTTTTTTAATGTGTGAAATTCCATCACATTGGATGGAGCCTAAGGCCCTCAGTGTGTAGTATTTTTATAAGCCACAAGCCTTGTGTGTATACTTGCATTTCGATTTAAGTTTTTCATTGCTGTATAAATAATTGATTCTGGTTTGCTTTAGAAATATTTTACTATATAATACAGCTACTCTTTTATCACCAATTGGCATATGAATAAATGATTGAATCTGTATTGTAAATTGTGGAGTCGGCTACAAGTGATTGAGGCCCCAGTGTTACTGTGTGCTCCCAGCATGATTGCAAAGGCCAGTATTCGCTCAGTCTTTTGCTCAAAAAAGCATTACTGCAAATGATTGGATAATTTCTGCATTAGTAATTGCCGTAAAATTTGAGCAGAAACATTTTCCAGCTCTGTCATTTCACTGCTATCACACAAACTCTTATGTTTTGACAGTAGACCTGTTGCCTCCTTCTGTAATAACCGCAGCGCTGTCCTGAGGACGTGTGTCTGTGTATGGGATTACATGGAATTTTACAGCACAGAAACAGGCCATTCAGGCCAAGCACTATGCCGGCGTTTATGCTCCATATGAGCCTCCTCCCATTCTATTTACTTCATTTCCCCCTATCATCATCATCTTTCTATTCTGTTCTCCTTCATGTATCTATCTGGCTTCCCCTTAAATATATCCGTGCTCTTCACCCCATCCACTCCTTGTGGTAGCAAGTTCCACATTCTAATCACTCTCTTGGTAAAAGAAATTTCTCCTGTATTCCCTGTTGGATTTATTAGTGCCTATAGTATATTTATACCCCCTAGCTTCAGACTGCCCACAGCAGAAACATCTTCTGTACCTCCATTCTATCAGACCCTTTCATAATTTTAAAGACCTTTATCATGTCACCCCTACATTTTCTCTTTTCTGGAGTAAAGAACTGCAGCCTGTTCAGCTTTTACTGCTCGTTGTACCTTTTCAGGTCTAATATCATCCTTTAAGGCATTTTTGCACTTTCTCCAGTGCCTCTATGGGTACTTAAATACGTTGCACAAAATGGTGGAGATTCCCAAGTGCTCCTGCAGAGCCTGAAATCGAGTTCAGGGAAGCTCACTGTCCCTCACTCCTTTTCCCAAAGCAAAAAAACTTCTCTCCAAATTCCATTCCTTCACTTTGCAGTGGATGATTGTCCAGATGCTGTTTGTGACTTTTTTTTTAAATTATAAGCAGGAGTGAGTAATCTTCTGATGTCCTTTAATGTTAGCTATCAGGTTGCAAAGCACTCCTTTGAAACTAGGCAGCTTTTCAAAGCTGTTTTCTGAATGATACCAGTAATTCCTAATTATGCATCTGTTGTCTCTGTAATGGATGATGAAAAAAATAGTGGTCAATTTTCTTCCACCAGTAATCACTTCCAAATGTTAACCCTCCTTTTTAACCGTTTAACTTCTGATCCCAATATAATCTAATAGACATATGTTAGATCCATTAGCCAGTGAAAGTTCAGTGGTTAAGTTTCACTTGGGGATCCCAGTCTCCTTGTGAAATATTCTTAACCCTTTGGGTGCCTGGCTCTGAATACTCTCGTTAACAGCCTGTTGACCTGTTAGCCATATGTCCCTGCACTTCCACTTTGACCTTTGCCTGTTCCAAAGTGACTCAAGAAATACAGAGATTGCAACGATTATCAAAAAGGGACCTTGGGTTCAAACAGGTGTTAACATAGCCCGCACCCAGTCCCTCTCCACAACACCTCCCCCCACCACCCCCAGCCAAGTTCTCCACTTGTTCAGACTGTTGCCTTTTGTTTTCTTTGCAGAGCAAGAAGAGAATTTTGAGTTTATAATCGTTTCTCTCACGGGTCAGACATGGCACTTCGAAGCCGCCTGTTACGAGGAGAGGGACGCTTGGGTCCAGGCAATTGAAAGTCAGATTCTGGCCAGTTTGCAGTCCTGCGAAAGCAGCAAGAACAAGGTGATTTCCCAAGCTCCTCTGTCCTCCTTGGCTTGCTGACGATGCTCAGATGAAACGTGCACCCTAACTGCTTCCTCTTTTCATGTTTTCCCATGTCTCAGCTGTGGTGCTGAGAGCTGTACTCTCATTACTTTTCAATAAAGTTCCATGCTATTAAAAGGACAGTCCACTCATAGCAGTTTCAATTTAAACATCTACGTTATTTCCACCAATTCTAAGTTTGGTGCGGTCGCCCTCAGTACATAGTTAGACTGTATTTTAAAATAAAACCCCACTTAAAACCTCATGGGAAAGCTGTAATAGGTTAAAGAGTAAAATAGAAGTTGATGTAAAATTTGGCATCAAGACTGCAGAGAATAACAAATGCTCTGCTCCCTTTCATTAGTTTACTGTTAGAGCTTTAATTTTGTTCTGTATATAACAACCCAGTTAGAGCAGTCTCCAGGGAGAGCCAAACAATGATCTTCAATTGGTTTACAAGATCCATTAAGGACACCGGGCGCCACTAAGCAGTCCTGTGTTTCCACAGCACTAATCCTTTTTGTGCAGTTTGTTAGTATTTATAGTAAAATGCAAGTTTCTTGAGTAAGTTTTGTGGTGAGCGTGAAAGGAATGGACCCTGGCTTTCTGCATTTCATGCTTGGATGTTTAGAAGTAGAGAATGCAACA
The DNA here is from genome assembly GCF_036365525.1 of Heterodontus francisci. Classification (NCBI taxonomy): domain Eukaryota; kingdom Metazoa; phylum Chordata; class Chondrichthyes; order Heterodontiformes; family Heterodontidae; genus Heterodontus; species Heterodontus francisci. The sequence goes on from NC_090377.1 coordinate 116,926,164, forward strand.
ATCCCTGTCTTGTTGTCAGGGTATTGTCTGACAGCCTCAAAATTAATTATGGTGTTATTACTAGCAGGAACATAGGAACAAGAGGAGGCCATTCCTCCCTTCAAGCCTGTTACACCATGGCTGATCAGTATCTCAACTCCACCTATCCACCTTGGTTCTGTAGGGGGAGACGGTGGCATTGGGGTAATATCACTGAACTAGTAATCCAGAGGCCCAGGCCAATGCCCTGGGACACTAGTTCAAATCCCACCACGGCAGCTGGTGGAATTTAAATTAATTAATAACTTCAGTTAATTAATTTAAATAATCTGGAATTGAAAGCTAGTCTCCGTAATAGTGCCATGAAACTATCATCGATTGTCATAAAAACCCATCTGGTTCACTAATGTCCTTTAGGGAAGGAAATCTGCCGTCCTTACCTGGTCTGGCCTACGTGTGACTCTAGACCCACAGCAATGTGGTTGACTCTTAACTGCCCTCTCAAGTGGCCAAGTAAGCCACTTAGTTGTCAAGGGCAATTAGGGATGGGCAACAAATGCTGACCTTGCCAGCAACACCCACATCCCATGAAAGAATTTAAAAAAACTCACCCAACAAAAAATCTATCAATCTCAGTTTTGAAATTTTCAATTGACCCCCCAGCCTCAACAGCATTTTGAGGCAGAGAGTTCCAGATTGCCACTACCCTTTATGTGCTTTCTGACATCACCCCTGAATGGTCCAGCACTAACTTTGAGGTTATGCTAAAACACTTTGTCCATCATTATCACCAACAGTACTTTCTCGATTTTCTGTCTCTTGCAATTTAACTTCTTGAGCATATTAAATATTTATTATACTGTGAATAATCAATTGCTTCGTAAAATGTTACTTCTCAGCCCATGTAGCAGGAAGAGGGGATCTTTAATGGTTTTATTATCTGGATTATCAGTTGACAAAGAAGTTTTATTGAGGATTATGTATGTAATTTTTTTGTTAGAGGTCTGACTCTCCTGAATATACTTTACATATTTATATTGAATGGGCTCTATCTTGGAGAATGGCACAGTTTCAAGGTGCTGTACCCCAGAGTTATAACACCTAGATTTGTGTCTATAATTGGCCAAGATTCTGCTCTCATCATTTTCCTCAAGGAAGCCAGCAAGTAGAAACCAGGTGCTTCCCAGAAGGGTGACCAAGTGTAGGAGGAATCAAAGGGTAAGTCACCACTATGGTAGTCCCACTCCACGCCCACCCGTTCCCCCAAAAAGGTGGTCACAAGGGAACCTTTGGTTTCAGCAGTGAATGTCACTTCACAAGGGGTGTCCAAAAAAAAAAGAGGGACAAAAACTACTGAACTGCATTGAATGAGTTCTGCACAGGATGGTCTTTTCGATATTTGCCAGGTGGAGAACTCCCCTGCCCATGCAAGTATTAACATGGCTCTGTGCTAATTTGTGAAAGACGGATTAGCTAGCCACAGGAAAATGGTGCTAATGTTGCAGAAACATTTTTATTAGTAGACAGCAGCATAGATAATGTGCGTGGGCTGTAGCTACATTTATTGGCACTGTCTATCATTTTGCTTTATTTCAGTCACGACTGGCGAGCCAGAATGAAGCCATAGCCCTTCAGTCAATCAGAACCATTCGTGGCAACTCGCACTGTGTGGACTGTGAGGCACTAAGTAAGTGATGAAAAGATGTTTTCTGTCAAATGCTGTTTCCTTTCTAAATCCCTGTGCCATTTCTCACCAGAGGGATGAAAATTTCTAGGAGATGCTATCGAATCACAAAATCATATAGCACAGAAGGAAGTCGTTGACCCATTGTGCCGGTGCCAGCTCTTTGAAAGAGTTAGCCAATTAGTCCCACTCCTCTGCTGTTGTGCCACAGCCCAGAAAAAGTTTCCTTTTTAAGTTCAGATCCAATTCCCTTTTGAAATTTATTACTGAATCTGCTTTCAGGCAGATTGTAACAACCCACGGAGTAAAAAAAAAACTCCTCATCTCCCCCTGGCATTTTTGCCAATTACCTTCAATCTGTGTTCTCTGGTTACCAACCCTCCTGCCAGTGGAAACAATTTCTCCCTATTTGTTCTCTAAAACACCTCATAATTTTGAGTACCTCTATTAAATTTTTCCTTACCTGCTCTAAGGAGAACAATCCCAGCTTCTCTAACCTCTCCACATAACTGAAGTCCCTGGTTCCATTCTAGTAAATCTCTGTACCTACTCCAAAGCGTTGACAGCGTTGTGGTGCCTGGAATTAGACACAGTACTCCAGCGGCAGTCTAACCAGTGATTTATAAAGATTTATTATGACGTATATACACAGGAACAATTAATGGTACTGTGTATCTCATGACTAGAAAGGGCACTTTGAGTGACCAACACAGTTGTGCTTGGCAGCAACTCCCAGAGGTGACTGTAGACCATTCTATCAGGGTTCCAGTATTTTTAGGCAGAAAACCTTGCTTTAGATAAAGGCCTAATCCCAAGTGTCAACAGAGTCCATTTTATTATTTAGTATAAATCTGCTGTCAGAGGTAGAGTAAGTACTCGGTCTTTGACACTTACCAGAGGCATTGCTGCCAAATTAGGGATCATCATGTATACTTTTTAAACGGTGTCTAGTTAACACCATTAATTGGATGAAAAATATGCTTTGATCGTCACAAGAAGTGTTCCCGTTATGAGGCTCCTGCTATATTGCAGCTGTCAGTGTTAAAGTGTACGATAGCGTGTGAGTCTATTGTGTGAAGTAAATACTGGAAGTGTCAAATGGAAAGGAGCCTGTTCATTGCATAGTTGGAATGTAATCACCTTATAGATACACTGTGGCATTTTTTTTTACTCAACTGATGTGTTATAAGCTTATGTTTTATATTTCCCACATACCTCACTGGGTTTCTCCAGAGAGTCATTGAGCCATAAAAACCAAGAATGTCCCAGGTTTGATCCCTGACCTCAGTAGGTTTAACAGGCTGAAAGTATGAGAGCGTGTTAAATGATATGGAATGTTACAGCACGGAAGGAGGCCATTCAGCCCATCGCGTCTGTCCCAGGCTCTTTCCAAAAAGCACTCCCTGCTCTTTCTCCATATCCCTGCAATCATTTCTCCTTCAAGTATTTATCCAGTTCCCTTTTGAAGGGTACTATTGAATCTGTATCCACCACCCTATCCTAACCATTTGTTGCCTAAAAATGTTTTTCCTCATGCCACCTCTGGTTTTCTTGCCTGTCACCTTAATTCTGCGTCCACGGGTTATCAACCTTTTAGCAATTGGAAAAAGTTTCTCTTTATTTAGTCTATTTAAACCCTTCATGATTTTAACTGCCTCTATCAAATCTCCTCTTAGACTGCTCTGCTTTAACAAGAACAACCCCAGTCTATCCACGTAACTGTATTCCCTCATCCCTATCACATTGCCTCAACAACTCCTCCAGAAGTCATCAGGGGCCCAATGTTCAATCAAAAATATTATAACTGAGAAGAACTTTGCGGAGAAAAGGATTCTCATTGTCCAATTTGAAGGTGAGCTTGCACAAAGGGATATTTATTAAGCATTGTTTGATTAGCTGTTTGCTGCTTTGATTATTTCAGATCCAGACTGGGCCAGTTTGAACCTAGGAGCCCTCATGTGCATTGAATGCTCAGGTATTCACCGCAACCTTGGCACCCACCTGTCACGGGTCCGCTCCCTCGATCTTGACGATTGGCCCCTGGAGCTCATCCGGGTAATGTCATCCATTGGGAATGAAGTGGCCAACAGCATCTGGGAAGGAAGTGCTCAGGGACGCACCAAACCCTCACCGGATTCCACAAGGTACACACATGTATCTCTATTCGTTACTCTTGAAGTAGCTGTTCAAACCCTCAGCCATGCCTTTGTTATCTCCAGACTGAACTGTTCCTATACTCTCCTGGCCCGTCTCCCATCTTCCATCCTCAGTAAACTTGAGCTTATCCAAAACTCTGCCACCCGTATCCTATCTCATACCAAGTCCCTATCACCCATCACCCCTGTGCTCACTGGCATACATTGGCTCCTGGTCCGGCAACACCTTGATTTTAAAATTCTCATCCTTGTGATTCAATCCCTCTATGACCTTGCCCACCCCTACTCTGCAAATTGAACTGCGAGCCAAGGATTAAAAACCACTCTGTTATTGAGATATTTTACACATGCAGTTGCATGGCTGCCCATGATACACTACTTTTCAAATAGGTGGAAAGCACCATGCTGTTCGATCATGTCATTCAGGCTAAAGCTAGTAACTAAGTTTATTTACAAGATTTATAATTACACAGAAGTAGAAAAAAATACAGGTGAGCTTTCAGCAATGCAATCCTTGACATACTATTCCACAAAAATAGCAAGTCCTTTTCAGAATCCAGTAGCTGTCAATCGTAACATTAGCTCACTTCATGCCCAATAGAGGTTTGGCTCAGCGTGTGACATAGAAATGAATGATTGTATGAGGGGAACGCCAGAATAGAGAAAATCTGCCTCACTTGCACAACTGGACTTTGCCATCTCAGATTAGAACAGTCCTTTCACTCAGCATGTAAATATGTTCATAGTTTTCAATTTCAGGCAGATAGATTGTGAACAGCCAGTTTCATCATTCGTGTGGATTTACATTTTAACACCTCGCTTATGTGTCAAATTGCTGAACCTTGAGGACAACTTTTCGTGGCTGTTGGCCTTCTGCAAGATTCGCATAAAAGCAGCATTTTAAAGTCAGAGGATCATTCCTGATGCAATTAACACCTAATGACTTCCCTCCAGGAGATCAGTTGGACTAGACAGCCCCCACAGAAATGTATGTATCCCTAGAGTACTGGCGGATTGCTTTAATACACTTCTCTACACAAAGACAGAAAAATTCCTTTTAGGAGGCAGTTAACAATTTCATTTTATATTCACAATATTTGACCTATCTAAAATTTCATACCAAACAGATATGAGACTTGAGAGTTTGAAGTAAAACTGGAGTCCCGTTCTGTCTCTCCTGCATTTTCTTTTCCTCCTCACTTCCAAAGATTTCTTTCGTCTCTTCACCCTGCATTTTCATCTCTTCCTCCTCCTCCTATATTTTGAACTCTTCCTCATCACTGTAAACTTAGCTACTGTAGGAGTATAGGAAGAGGAGTGAGTAGGACATTCAGTTCTTCCAGCCTGTTCTGCCATTCAGTTAGACCATGGCTGTTCAGTAACTGAACTCCATTTACCTTGGTTCCATTTCCCTTAATCCTCGTATACCGAACAAAAATCTATCTAGTTTTGAAATTGTTAATTGACCCCAGCCCCAACAGCTTTTTTGGGGGAAAGAGTTCCAGATTTCTGTTACCCTTTGTGTGAAGAAGTGCTTCCTGACATCACCCCTGAAGGGCCTAGCTCTAATTTTAAGCTTGTACCCCCTTCTCTGGACTCCACCAGAGGAAATACTTTCTGTCTATTCTATCAAATCCTCTAATCATCTTAAGCACCTCAATTAAATCACCCCTTAATCTACTATATTCAAGGGCCTCCATCACACTGTGTGGAACGCAGTCCATGGTGAGAAACATCACACTTCCAATGGTGTGAAGTCACAACAGATTGAGGTCAGCAGGCCATTCTCATTTGTGAAGGCTAAAAAAGAAAAGCAAATGTGTCATTTTCAGCCATATAACCAGGGAGGAATGCAGAGTAGATGCCAGACACTTGGCTGCAGGAAGTGGGGGTGGGGAGGGGAGAATGGGCAAGTGTGTTATCCTTGGCCTACCTGGTCTCATCTGTATGCTCTCCCAATTGAGAAGGGCTGCATGTTTTGCATTTTCTGGATTCATATTAAAAATCCTTGTCTTTGTGATTTATAAACAGGCTTTAGTAGAGGTATTTAATACTGTATACTGCAACAACCAGGGGCAGGAATCAAAATCTTAATGGCTGTGACGTTTTTTTCAACAGTGACCTCCGATCCTGGAATTTAAATGCTTCTTAAGGGGATGGGATTGGAGCAAGAGTCAGAGAGTATTATACAGTGATAGAAAACAGTAGTGGATGAAATTTGTGGCTGTATGCTAATGTCAATTCAAATAATCAATTAGTTAGTTTCAACTTTCTCAGACCGATAAGAGACACATACTTGGCAGACTACTTTGCAGCACAGTGTTTGTGAACATAGGCATAAGCTTTGTTGAGAAACTCAATCTGCCCAACTTACTTACCTTGGGAAAGTTCACTTAAAAGACACTCTGTCTTCCCTCGACTTGGAAAATCCACAGAGAAACACCCATTCCATAATTAGGCTTTTTGGTTGCACCAGTGAATTTTATGGCAGGCATCAATACCTTGTTCATACTGATTGGTAAGTCTGACTCTAATTTATTGGCCTTATTTTGAAACAGAAAATTTACGGCACTGTAGACGGCCATTCGGATCGTGTCTGTGCTGGCCGAAAAAGAACTGTGCAGTCTAATCCCTCTTTCCAGCTCTTGTTTGTAGCTCTGTAAATTACAGCACTTAAAGTGCTTTTCCAGGTATTTTTGTTAAATGTGATGAGGGTTTCTTACTCTACCGTCCTTTCAGGCAGTGAGATCTACACCCCCAGCACACTCTGGGTGAAAAGAATTCTCAACTCCCCTCTAATTCTTCTGCCAATTAATCTATGCCCCTGGTTATTAGCCTGTCTGCATAGGGAAATAGGTCCCTCCTATCCACTCTACCCGGCCCATCATAATTATGTACACCTACATTTATGATATGGGAACCACACAGAAATAGTCAATTTTAATGAGGTCGGCCACATATTTGTCTTTATTAGTGTCAACCATGGCTCAGAGGGTGGCACTCTCACTTCTGAATTGGCAAGTTGTGGGGTTCAAGTCCCACTCCAGAGATTTAAGCACACAATCCAGTATGGCATTCCCAGTGCAGTACTGAGGAGCTTTTGGACAAGATGTTAAGCCTCTTAGGCGGACGTAAAAAACACATTTCGAAGAAGAACCAGGGGAATTCTCCCTAGTGTCCTGGCCAATATTTATCCCTCAACCAACAGCTAAAAGCAGATGATCTGGACATTATCACGTTACTGTTTGTGGGATCTTGTTCTGTGCAAATTGGCTTCCGAATTTCCAAAAATACAGTGGTGACAGCACTTCAGAAGTACGTCATTGCTTACAAAATCCTTTTGGGATGCCTTGAGCTTGTGAAATCACTGTATAAATACAAGTCTTTATTTTTAATTAATTTTTTCCCCAATTTCTTCTTTCTTTTTGGCTTGCCCTGTCTGTAAATGTCTGATTCTTGTTGGGCTACGGTTCAATGAGCCTCAAGTGTTCACAGGCACCTCTCCCCAGTGGCCTATGTGACTGAAGGGAGTGGGAGCGGGAGGACCGAGAACGACATCACTGATAACCCAGATCCTGTTTTCACCCAATGTTCACACCTGTGATCAGGAGTGGGGCTGCAGCTGCCACTTTTTTTTGTCTCTCCCTCACTGTTCCACCTTTGGCATCAGGTAACTTGGGGATTGTAAGTCAAACCTTCAGGGGCTGGTTGGCACCATTACACATTGGGCATTGTGATGACTTAGCAAACGAACTGAGTCCAGAACAAGGGGTGTAACCTTAAAATTAGAGCTAGGCCATTCAGGGGTGATGTCAGGAAGCACTCGTTTACACAAAGGGTAGTGGAAATCTGTGCTTCATATATTTTATTCATTCATGGGATGTGGGCATCATGTGCAAGGCTGGCATTTATTGCCCAACCCTAGTTGCCCTTGAGAAGTTGGTGGTGAGCAGCCTTCTTGAACCACTGAAGTCCGTGTGGTGAAGGTATATCCTTAGTGCTGTTAGGTTGGGAGTTCCAGGATTTTGACCAAGCGATAATGAAGGAGTGACAATATAGGTTCAAGTTGGGATGGTATATGACGTGGAGGGGAACTTGGAGGTGGTGGTGCTCCCGTGCACTTCCAGGTGGTGGAGGTATTGGCATGTACCGTGGAAGAGGAGCTGAATTTTGCACTGTAGTTTCAGTCCCTCATCCATACATGATCTGGATTATGATACATGCCTACGACCTCCCCTTCTGGTAATCTGTTAATGTCACCTGTAAATGGCTTTAATAGTTTCCTGCAGTCATCAGCAGCCTCCGAACCGTGGCTGAAACTTCCTCAGAGATGGTAACAAATTGAAGCTGGCGTCTGCTGAAAGACTATTGACTTCCCATTTTTTACACAGGGACTGTTACTCCTCCACAGCACCTTTTTAATTACTTGTGAGCAAAAATCTTTCAGTACAAATTGTCTGAAATTTTCATTTTTTCTTGTTGATCTGCTTTTATTCAATACGTCGCTGTCCGTATCGAGAGTTGATGAGAGTGGAGGATCAAATGAGATCAATGTGGCCAGAATTAACTTGAACTTGTTCCAGAATTAATTTATTTAATGCAGTGGTAATTTTCCCTGACAGCTCAGCTCCTGTTTTTGGAGCGTTGAATTTGTATTACATGGCTAATCCAGCAATTACTTGGGGGAAGGAGTGCCAATAACACAGTAATTAAGGGTTGGATAAAGGAGACACTAACTCTAAGGGCCAGTGCTGTGAATTTTAAAGGGAGCAGTAATGATGGGTTAGTGCTGTGAATGTTCAAGGCAGAAGCTAACTTGTGAAATGTAAAGACGCATGTAACTCGAGGGATCGGTGCTGTAGATCTTAAAGGAGCTAAGGCCAGGGCAGTGATTTTCTGTATGAGGAACCCCCGCCCCCACCCCCCCATCCTTCCTTCAGCAAACACTGTTATATTCCTGGAATGCACTGTCAAAACTTCCGAAAGACATTGTCGTCTATCCAATAAAAACTGCGTGGAAACTAATGTTTCATTAGTATACAACCTTGTGTTAGACTAGGCTGGTATTCCCTTGAGTATAGTAGATTAAGGGGTAATCTAATTGAGATGTTCAAGATGATTAAAGGATTTGATTGGGTAGATAGAGAGAAACCTCTTCCTCTGGTGGGTGGATTCCAGAACAAAGGGACATAACCTTAAAATTAGAGCCAGACTGTTCAGGGTGATGTCAGGAAGCACTTCTTCACACAAAGAGTAGTTGGGGGGGGAGTGGGGGTCAATTGCAAATTTCTAAATTTTGGGGTTGATACATTTTTGTTGGGTAAGGATATTAAGGTATAGGGAACCAAGGCGGGTCAATGCAATTAAAGTATAGATCAGCCATGATCCAATTGAATGGTGGCACAGACCTGAGGGGCTGAATTGTCTACTCCTGTTCCTATGTTAGTATGAAGTCAGAAGAATAATGTGCTAGTAAGTCAACAAATGGAGAAAAATTTAAAGAATCTCAGGGTCTCTATGACTCAATGGAAGCCTGATCTGGGGCACCAATCCTCTCGGCACAGAGCAACTAATTGAAAAAATTTACTCCAGAAATCTAAGTATCATTACCACGAATTTTAAAGGAGACTAACTCGAGAGCTCATTGTGTGAATGTTAAAGGAGATACTGGGTGAGAAATTGGGCTTATTAGCACCCAGTTTTGGCATCGTGGCGTGCATGAACATTTATGGAGTGAATCGTGCTAGACCACCATATTAGTGAGGGTATTAACGCACGCACAGTGAATGCCACCAGAGGTTTGCAGAGCAGGCAGATCGTGACATCAATCAGTGTATTACACGACTTTGACGACAACTGTGCTATTTTTGAACTCAGCACTCCAGCTAGTGCCCTGCCTTAACCTTGCACAGCTGAACACACGTTCAGCAGCAGGAAGGACCCCTGGTCCCATACTTCCCCCACCCCACAACCAGCACTAATTTAAAGGGATCATCAAGTACCGACAGGTTAGTTGCTGGTTGATTTCTTCTGGCCTTTGCTACAATTCTACAAGTGCTTGGTGTTGTCTGTAGTTGGGTCAAATTGCAAAAGTTTACTGGGAGTGTCATGGCAGGTGCTGAAGGATGTTTTGTTGACTTCAAGACTTCTGCAAAACCCGCTGCTCCCATGCATTATATAGGAACAGGAGTAGGTCACTTAGCCCCTCGAGCCTGTTCCACCATTCAATGAGATCACAGCTGATTTATGTCCTAACTCCATATGCCCACCTTTGCCCCATAGCCCTTAATATCTTTGGTTCGCAAAATTCTATCTATTTCAGTTTTAAATTTAACAATTGATCTAACATCAGTTGTCATTTGCGGAAGAGAGTTCCAAACTTCTACCACTCTTTGTGTATAGAAGCTGGCATGAACTTGATGGGTCGATTGGCCTCTTTCTGTGCCATAAGTAACTCTGTGACTCTATAAGTGTTTCTTAATTTTACCCCTGAAAGGTCTGGCTCTAATTTTTAGATTACGACCCCCCGCTTCCTCCCCCCCCCCCGCAACACCCAACCCCATCTTGATAGTTCTGTCATATTGGTACACTAGTCGGCATTCCCATTGGAATACAGCGTGACCTGGAGAATAAACATGCAGAGCAGGACAAGCTGCTGGAAGAGGGTGGAGGAGGAGGAGAAGGGCTTTCAGCAGGAGGCTGTATTTTTGCAGGGTGTTCAGGGAGCAATTTTCCTGCCTGAACCTCAGCAAGGAATAATATGTGAAATGTCTACGCTTCAGTAAGGAGGTCCTCACTGAAATCTGCTTGTGTTGCAGTCACAACTGCAGAGCAGGGCAAGGACGGCACTGCCAGTGGCTGTGAAAGTGACTGTGGAGATGGATTTTTATACGTCTGGCTCCTTCCTGGTTGGAGATGAGATATTTGCAAATCTTGCAGTTTGCCATCCACTGTCACATGAGGGAGGTCACTGAGGTTTTCTATTCTTTGAGAGCCAGCTACATTTTATTCTCTCTTGCCAGAGACAAGCAGGCAGAATGAACATGTGGCCTTGCTAGGCTTTCAGGCTTCCTCATGGTGCAGGGTGCCATTGACTGTATGCACATCGCTTTGCAGGTGCTGCATGTCAACTCTGCCTTTTGCAGTAACCCAGTGCAGGAGTCCCCTGAGTCTATCTTGCTTACTAATCGGTTTTCCATTTTGCATACTGTTGAGAGTGATGGTTCCTCGGGGAAGCGCAGCCAGAGCAAAGTCCGTGGTACCACGGGTGACTCAGATGCACAGGAGGGGAGGAAGAAAAGTGGAAGAGCAAATATGATGGGGGAATCGATAGTCGGGATCAGATAGGCGTTTCTGCGGCAGTAAACATGATTCCAGGACAGTGTGTTGCCTCCCTGGTGCCACAGATGTCACGGAGCGGCTGCAGGAACCCTTCTGGGGGAGGGTCAACAGCCAGAGGTCGTGGTCCACATTGGTACCAATCACAAAGGTAGGAAGAGGGATGAGGTCCTGAAAGCAGATTTTAGGGAGTTAGGAAGGAAATTAAAAAGCAGGACCTCCAAAGCAGTAATCTCAGGATTACTCCCAGTGCCACGTGCCAGTGAGCATAGGAATAGGAGGACTGATCAATTGAACACGTGGCTGGAGCATTGGTGCAGGAGTGAGGGCATCAGATTTCTGAGGCATTGGGACCGGTTCTGGGGCAGGTGGGACCTGTACAAGATGGAGGGACTACACTTTAACGGGACTGGAACTAACATCCTCACAGAGTGATTTGCTGTTGCTGTTGGGGAGGGTTTAAACTAGTTTGTCAGGGGGATGGGAGCCTGAGGGGTAGCTCAAATTTGAAGGAAGTAAAGCTGTTAACAGGAGGTAGAAAAGTAACAAGTAACAATAGAAGGCAGGTGAAACAAAGGCAAGCATCAACTAGGCTTAGAATGCAGAATGTAAAGAAGACAAGGTTAAAGGCACTCTACCTGAATGCATGCAGCATTCGCAACAAGGTAGATGATTTAAAGGCCCAAGTAGAGTAATTGGGTATAATCTAATTGCTATAACGGAAACGTGGCGACAGGGCGACCAAGACTGGGAACTGAATATTCAAGGATATTGGACATTTTGAAAGGACAGGCAAAAAAGAAAAGGAGGTAGTGTTGCGCTGATAAGGGATGGGATCAGTACATTAATAAGGGAGGATCTCAGATCGGAAGAACAAAATGTGGAATCTGTTTGGGTGGAGCTAAGAAACAGCAAGGGGCAGTAAACATTGGTAGGAGTTGTTTATAGGCCACCAAACAGTAGTAGTAGTGTGGGGCAAGATATTAATCAGGAGATTAGAGAAGCATGTGGCATGGGTAATACATGGGTGAATTCAATCTGCATATAGACTGGGTAAACCTAATGAGCACTAATGCTGTGGAGGATGAGTTTCTGGAGTGTGTTTGGGATGGTTTTCTAGAGCAGTATGTTGAGGAACCGACAGGAAAACAGGCTATTTTAGATCTAGTATTATATAGTAAGAAAGGGCTAATTAATAATCTTGTTGTAAAAGAACCTTTAGGGATGAGTGACCATAATATGATAGAATTTTACATTATGTTTGAAAGTGAGGTGGTTCAATCTGAAGCCAGGGTGTTAAATTTGAAGAAAGGAAATTATGAAGGTGTGAGGGGCAAATTGGCTGAGGTAGATTGGGAAAATACATTAAAAGGTCTGACTGCACATAGACAATGGATAATCTTTAAATAAATATTACATAGTTTACAGCAACTATACATTCCTTCAAGGCACATAAACCCCAAAAGTAAAGACAGTCAACCATGGATAACAAAGGAAGTTAAGGATTGTATAAGATTAAAAGAAAAGGCCTATAAAGTTACCAGAAATAGTAGTAAACCTGAGGATTGGGAGAATTTTAGAATACAACAAAGGAGAGCCAAGAAACTGATAAAGAAAGGGAGAATAGAATATGAATGTCAGCTAGCAAAAAATATAAAATGGACTGTAAAAGCTTCTAATGGTACATAAAAAGGAAACGTTTGGCTAAGACAAATGTGGGTCCATTACTGGCAGAGTCAGGAGAATTTATCATAGGGAATAGAGAAATGGCAGAGAAGTTGAATGATTACTTTGTGTCTGTCTTCACTCAGGAAGATACAAGAAATCTCCCAGAATTAGAGATCCAAGGGATTAAGGGGAATGAGGAATTGAAGGAAATTAGTATTAGTAAGAAGATTGTATTGGATAAATTAATGGGGCTGAAGGTTAACAAGTCCCCAGGACCTGATATTCTACATCCCAGAGTGTTGAAAGAGGTAGCTGTGGAGATAGTGGATACATTGGTGATCATCTTCCAAAATTCTTTAGATTCTGGAGTGGTTCCTGCAAATTGGAAGGTTACAAATGTCACCCCACTATTTAAGAAGGGAGGGAGAGAGAAAACAGGAATTACAGACCTGTTAGCCTTCCATCAGTTGTTGGGAAAATGCTAGAATTTATTCTAAAGGATGTGATAAATGGACACTTAGATAATAACGATCTATTGGACATTGTCAACATGGATTTATGAATGGGAAATCATGTTTGACGAACCTGTTGGAGTTTTTTGAGGATGTTGCAAACAGAATTGATGAAGGTGAGTCGGTGGACATGGTATACTTGGATTTTCAGAAGGCTTTTCATAAAGTCCCCCATTGAAGGTTGGTTAGCAAAATTAAAGCACGTGGGATAGGTGGTAATATACTGGCATGGATTAAGGATTGGTTTATCGGCAGAGAGTAGGAATAAACGGGTCATTCTTGGTTGACAGGCTGTGACTATTGTGGCACCGCAGGGATCAGTGCTTGGGCCCCAGCTGTTCACAATATATATCAATGATTTGGATGTGGGGACCAATTGTAGTCTTTCCAAGTTCGCGGTTAACACAAAACTAGGTGGGAATGTGCGTTGTGAGGAAGATGCAAAGCGGCTTCAAGGGGATTTGGAGAGACTTGGTGAGTGGGCAAGAACATAGCAGATGGATATAATGTGGAAAAATGTGAGTTTATCCACTTTGGTAGGAGGAATAGATGTGCAGAGTATTTCTTAAATGGTAAGAGATTGGAAAGTGAAGATGTCCAAAGGGACCTGGGTTTCCTTGTCAATAAGTCACTGAAAGCTAACATGCAGGTTCAGCAAGCAATTAAGAAGGCTAATGGTATGTTAGCCTTTATCGCAAGAGGATTTGAGTAGTGAAGTCTTGCTTCAATTGTACAGAACTTTGGTTAGACCGCAGTTGGAGTACTGGGTGTAGTTTTGGTCCCCTTACCTTAGGATGGATATTATTGCCATAGAGGGAGTGCAACGAAGATTCACCAGACTTGTTCCTGGGATGTCGGGACTGTCCCACGAAGAGAGATTGGGGAAACTGGGCCTGTATTGTCTAGAGTTTCAAAGAATGAAAGGTGATCTAATTGAAACCTACAAAATACTTAAAGGGATAGACAGGGTAGATGCAGCTAATTTGTTTCCCCTCGTTGGGGGGTCTAGGGCCACGTTTTCAAAATAATGGGGAAGCCAATTAAGACAGAGATGAGGAGAAATTTCTTTATTCAGAGGGTTGTGAATCTTTGGAATTCTCTACCCCAGAGGGCTGTGGAAGCTCAGTCATTGAGTATGTTTAAGGCAGAGATTGACAGATTTCTAAATACAAATGACATAAAGTGATATGAGGATAGTGTGGGAAAATGCATTTAAGTGGATGATCAGCCATGATCATATTGAATGGCAAGGCAGGCTCGTTGGGCTGACTGGCCTTGTCCTGCTCCTATGTTCCTAAAGGGATTCCAATCCCTCAGCGTCCAGCTGTTGTATGACTGTAGGCAGCGTGTCCGTGCAGGTCAATGTCTGCTATCCTGGCGGCAGTCATGATGCCTTCATTCTGTGCCAGTCCTTCACCCAGCTGCATTTGAGCACCATGATAAACCAGAGGGTGGCTATTGGGTGATGAGGGCTATCGCTGACGACATGGCTGATGACTCCAGTGCGTAACCCACACACACATGCACAGTGAAAGCCATGCTGCCACATAGAATGAGAGAGAGTCGACCATTGGGGTGCTGAAACAACACTTCCGCTGCTTGGACAGTGCTGGAGGAGCCTTGCAGTACTTGGCAGAGCGGGAATCAAGATTCATGGTGGTCTGCTGCACGCTGCATGACCTTGCCATCAGGAGGGGACACCCCTTGCCACCAGCTATATGGTGAGAAGCTGAGGAGGAGGAAGGGAGGAGGCCTTGCCAGCCCGTTTCTGCCCAGGGTGTTCATGAAGAACACAATCAAGTGTGATATTAGTAAGCATAACCCCAACTCCCTACTCACCACAGTCCCTCACCTTCCCTTCCCTCTGAAACTGACCATCACAGTGTTCACTTGGCCTCAGTCCAAAAATAAAAGCCACCACAAAATAAATATTCCAAACCAAATTTATAAATGAAATAATGCCGTATCATACAACTGTAAACTACACCTCATGCATTCCCTTGGTGCCTGTCTTGCAGGTGCCTTTGCCTGTCCTAGTGCTACTAAGCAGTGCTACCCCAGTGGCCACAGCATGGCTGGTGGAAGGTTGCTGACTTTCAGTGTGAGAGACTACAGACGGCCTTTGAGGACATCTTGAGCTGTTTGCAGCCTAAAATGCCCGCTGCAGACTGCAGCATCTCGGTATTGGTGGCAGCACTCTGGACTGACTGACTGACGGGCAACAGCAAAGGTTTTGATGGAGTTTGGAATTGGGAGGATGGTTGCTGTCTTCTGCCACTTCCTCCAGGACAGCAACTCAGCAGTCCCAGTAATCATGCTGCAGCACAGATTGCTGGACTTCTGTGATTCCCGCCATGCCCCACCACCCCCCCCCCCCCGGAAGCCCTATTGCACACGGTACTCACAACCATGATGGCAGCCGTCTGTGCTTGCATGACTTCACTCTGACCTTTCACTGCAGCACTGAGATGTAGAGTGGCTGCTACTTGTGCTGCAGTGGAAGCTGCGACATCAGCCATCAGACACAGCATCACAGTTGGGCCCAGAAGTGTGCTGCTTGAGTTGGCCACCACTTACACACTGGAAGGGATGGGCTGCAAGCTTTGCGCAAAGCCCTATCTAAGCTGGTGCTGGACTCCTCTATGCTCCTTGACATTGACCACAGGATTTCTGGCAGATTTCTCATTGCACCAAATATTTTGTTGTGCATACTCATCAGTGTTTTTCTGTAGCCTGTCCCATCCATGTCCTCCCTGAATCCTCTGCAGCAGAATCCTTGTGCGACTTCACCCTTCGGCGAACTGAAACCTGCACTATCCTTGCCCCCTGCCCTGTCTGCAGCCCGCTCATGCCTGGTGTTTCACCACACACAGTTCCCAAGATCCTACCCCCAAATCCATCCTCCAAGATACATGCAATGTCAGTATCTGAGCTGGTGGTTGCAAGTGTGAAATCAAGTGACGGTGTTTCTTCATTATCACTATCGTCTTGGTGTTCATCCACTGCCTAGTCAGGTTGCACCTCTTGGGTATCTAAAAGGAAAAAGGCATAAGGGTTAGGTGGGGGTGGGGTAAATAAGGTGCATGCTTACACCATCTGTAACTTGCAAATCAGAAAAGAATGTGGGATGAGGGGGAAGTGGGATGTGCGAAGCAAGGTTGCATAAGAGGATACTGTCATCTTCGATGGTTTCAGCCCCGCCACTGGCCATGGGCTGAGAAATAATGGCCGGCACTGTCTCCTTCATTGGGTATGCCTGTCCCCTCTGTTAGCTCCTGCCTCCACTTTGCCCTGTGAGAGAGAGAAGTGTGTCATTGAGTGTGGTGCAATCTGTTTGGGTGATGTGCCTGTCATGGTTGATTAACTGGCAGAGTGTGCAAGCTCTGAGATGTAGATGTGAGGCTTGCAGCAATGCTAAGTGTGTGAAGGTGAGTTGAAGCATTTGACGGTCAGTTGTGAGTTGTGATCGATAAGATTGTTGGGAGTTGAGTGATGGGGATGTGGTGCATTGAGCAGTGTTTGAGGCTAGTGGTGCAGCTGGGGAATATGGCATTTGAAGATGCAGTCAGTAACCTTGACCACTCATGTGAGGTCATTGAATTTCTTGCGGCACTGCATCCAGGTCCTTGGGGTTTGATGCCTGATATTGACCTCCAAGGCTATCTGCTCCTACTGCCTTTTGAGCACATATCTAGAGGGTCTCCAGGACTCCTGCAGGCGCAGAACATCTTTTCTACTATCCACCCTGTTCACCTTGGCCACCAAGGTGCATCAAAAACAGTTGGAGCCACTCTGTCCAATGTTGAGCCATTCCTCATATTTCAGGTCAGATTCACATCCTGTATAACAGCTCCAGCCATAATGTACCACCCCTTTAATTAGTGCAGGCTATCTTTAGGTCGTAGCAAGCAGATACAATTTTGGAACCTTACATGATGCAGTCAATGAAGAGTGCAGTTAGCATTAATCATTTAAATAAGCAGACAGCAACAAAGTTGGTCTATTGCCTGCATTACATTGAACAGGTGCAGATTAATCACTCATCGTGAACCTCACAACCCTGCCAGTTTTCAGGGGTATTCAGTTAAAGGAGACGGATACTCTAGGGGGTCAGTGTGAGTTTTAAAGGAGACAGATACGCTAGGGTTCAATCTGTTTAATGGACAGGGGTCAGCAACGTGTCTGTACTCGGACACCAGCATCCTTGGTAAAAAAAAAAATTGAGGTCAGTGTGTGTTAAAGAAGACTGTAGAAGATTCCAAGAGTCAGTGTGATTCTTAAAGGAGAAAGTAATTCTCGGGGTCAGTCTGTTAATGGAGTCAGTAACCCTAAGGGTCAGTGGGATTGTTAAAGGGGACAATAACTCTGGGAGTCAATGTCTGTTAAAGAAGCCTGTACCTCTAAGAGTCCGAGTGATTCTTAAAGGGGACAGTAATTCTAGGGGTCAATCTGTTAATGGAGTCAGTAACCCTAAGGGTCAGTTGAGTGTTAAAGGGAACTGTAACTCTAGGTGTCAGTGTGTTAAAGGAACAGTAACACTAGGGATCAGTGTGTTAAAGGAGACAGTAACACTAGGGATCAGTGTGTTAATGGAGACAGTAATTCTCAAGGTCAGTGTGTTAAAGGGACAGTAACACTAGGGCTTATTATGTTAAGGGAGACAGTAGCTCTCCGGGTCAGTTTGTTAAAGGGACAGTAACAGGGCTCATTGTGTTAACGGAGACTGTAACACTAGGGATCAGTGTATTAAAGGGACATTAACTCTTGGGGTCAATGTGTTAAAGGAGACGATAGCTGTAGGGCCAATCTGTTAAAAAGACAAACACTAGGGGGTCAGTGGGTTAATGGAGCCAGTTACTCTAGGGGTCAGTGTGTTAATGGGGGCAGTAACTCTAGGGGTCAATGTGTTAAAGGAGACAGTAACTCTAGGGGTCAGTGTGATAAAGGGGGCAGTTACACTAGGGGTCAGTGTCTTAAAGAGAGTAACTCAAGGGGACAGTGTTCTAAAGGTACAACAGCTCTAGGGGACAGTGTCTTAAAGGTAGAGTAACTCCAGGGGTCAGTGCGTTGATGGAGACTGTAATTCGAGGGATCAGTGTGTTGATGGAGACAGTAACTCTAGGGGTCAGTCTGATAAAGGGCGCAGTAACTCTAGGGGTCAGTGTGATAAAGGGGACAGTAACTTTAGGCATCAGTATGTTAAAAGGGACGGTAACTCTCGGGGTCAGTGTGTTCAAGGAAACAGTAACTCTCGTGGTCAGTGTGTTAGAGGAGACAGTAACTGTAGAGTTCACTGTGTTAATGGAGACAGTAACTAGGGGTCATTGTGTTAAAAGAGGCAGTAAATCTAGGGGTCAGTGTTTTAAAGAGGACAGTAACTGTAGGGGTCAGTGTGTTTTGGAGACAGTAACTCCAGGGGTCTGTCTGTTAAAGGGACATAAATGACAGTAACCTACGGGTCATTTAGTGAAAGCGATATTATCTCTTGGGGTCAGTGTGTTAGTAACTCTGGGTGAGAGTGTGGTAAAGGCATCTGTAACTCTAGGAGTCAGTGTGTTAAAGGATAAAGTAACTCTAGGAGTCAGTGTGTTAAAGGAGACAGTAACTGTAGGGGTCAGTGTGTTATAGGAGACAGTAACTGTAGGGGTCAGTGTGTTATAGGAGACAGTAGCTCTAGGAGTCAGTGTTTTAAAGGGGACAGTAACTGTAGGGGTCAGTGTGTTTTGGAGACTAACTCCAGGAATCAGTCTGTTAAAGGGACACAAAGTCTAGGGTCACTGTGTTAAAGGAGACAATAACTCGTGACCGGTGTGTTAAAAGGGTCGGTAAATCGAGGGATCAGTGTTAAAGGAGGCACTAACTCTCGGGGTCAGTGTGTTAATTGATAAAGTAATCTAGTGGTCAGTGTGTTAAAGGGTACATTAACTTGAAGGGTCAGTGTGTTAATGGGGACAGTAAATCCAGGAGGTCATTGTGTTACAGAGATAGTAACACTAGGGGTCAGTTTGTTAAAGGGGACATTAACTCTAGTGGTCAGTGTGTTAAGGGAGACAGCAACTCTAGGGGTTTGTGTCTTAAAGATGGCACTAACTAGGGGTCAGTGTGTTAAAGGGGACAATAATTCTGGGGTCAGTGTGTTAAAGGGGACAGTAACTCTACGGTCAGTGTGTTAAAAGGGACAGTAACTAGGGTCAGTGTGTTAAAGGGACAGTAACTCTAGGGTCACTGTATTAAAGGAGACAATAACTCGTGATCAGTGTGTTAAAGGGGTCGATAAATCTAGGGATCACTGTTAAAGGAGGCACCAACTCTAGGGGTCAGTATGTTAAAAGAGACAGTATCTCTAGGGGTCAGTGTCTTAAAGGTGGCACAAACTCTAGGGGTCACTGTTAATGGGACAGTAACTCTAGGGGTCAGTTTGTTAAAGGGATAGTAACTGTAGTGGTCAGTGTGTTAAAGGAAACAGTAACTGTCGGGGTCAGTGTGTTAAAGGAAACAGTAACACTAGGGATCAGTGTGTTGATGGAGACAGTAACTCTAATGGTCAGTGTGTTAATGGATAAAGTAGCTCTAGGGATCAGGTTGTTAAAGGGGACAGTAATTCAAGGGGGCCATTGTGTTAACAGAGATAGTAACACTAGGGGTCAGTTTGTTAAAGGGGATATTAACTCTAGTGGTCAGAGTGTTAAAGGAGACAGTAAAACTAGTGGTCAGTGTGTTAAAGGGACAGTAACTCTAGGGGTCAGTGTGTTAAAAGGACAAACATGAGGGGTCAGTGTGTTAATGGAGACTGTTACTTTAGGAATCAATGTGTTAAAGGAAACAGTAACACTGGGGCTCAGTGTGTTGATGGAGACAGTAACTCTTGGGGTCATTGTGATAAAGGGGTCAATAAATCTTGGGGTCATTGTGTTAAAGAGACAGTAACTGTAGGAGTCAGTGTGTTAACGGGATAGTAACTCTCAGGGTCAGTGTGTTGAAGTGGACAGTAACATTGGGGGTCAGTGTGTTCAAGTGGAGACAGTAACACTGGGGACAGTGTGTTAGTGGAGACAGTAACTCTCAGGGTCAGTGTGTTCAAGTGGACAGTAACATTGGGGGTCAGTGTGTTCAAGTGGAGACAGTAACACTGGGGACAGTGTGTTAGTGGAGACAGTAACTCTCAGGGTCATTGTGTTGAAGTGGACAGTAACATTGGGGGTCAGTGTGTTCAAGTGGAGACAGTAACACTGGGGACAGTGTGTTAGTGGAGACAGTAACTCTCAGGGTCAGTGTGTTAATGGTGACAGTAACTCGGGGTCAGTGTGTTAATGGGGTCAGTATATTAAAGGGTCAGTAACTCTAGGGGTCAGTGTGTTAAAGGGATAGTAACTCTCAGGGTCTGTGTGTTAACATGGACAGTAACACTGGGGGTCAGTGTGTTAATGGAGACAGTAACACTAGGGTTCATTGCATTAATGGAGTCAGTAACTTTAGGGGTCAGTTGTTAAATGAGGCAGTAATACAAGGGCTCATTGTCTTAACGGAGACAGTAAATCTAGGGGTCAGTGTGTTAAAGGAGGCAGTAACACTAGGAGTCAGTGTGTTAAAGGAGACAGTAACTTTAGGGGTTAGTGTGTTAAATGGCCACTAACCCTTGGGGTCAGTGTGTTAATGGAGGCAGTAACTCGAGGGGACAGTGTGGTAAATGGGTCAGTAACTCTAGGGGTCAGTGTGATTGTTAAAGGAGACAATACCTCTAGGGGTCAGTGTGATAAAGGGACAGTAACTGTAGGGGTCAGTGTGCTAAAGGAAGCAGTAACACTAGGGATCAGTGTGTTCAAGGGACTGTATCTCTCGGGGTCACTGTTAAAAGAGACAGTAACTTTGGGGATCAGTGTGTTAAAGGGGGCAGTAATTCAAGGGGTCATTGTGTTAACGGAGATACTAACACCGGGGGTCAGTTTTTTAAAGGAGGCACTCACTCTAGTATTCAGTATGTTAAAAGAGACAGTATCTTTAGGGGTCAGTGTGTTAAAGGGACAGTAACTCTAGGGGTCAGTGTGTTAAAGGAAACAGTAACACTAGGGGTCAGTTTTTTAAAGGAGGCACTAACTCTAGTATTCAGTATGCTAAAAGCGACAGTATCTCTAGGGGTCAGTGTCTTAAAGGTGGCACAAACTCTAGGCATCACTGTGTTAATGGATAAAGTAACTCTAGGAGTCAGTGTGTTAAAGGGAACAGTAACTCGAAAGGTCAGTGTGTTAAAGGGGACAGTAAATCCAGGGTCATTGTGTTAACGGAAATGGTAACACTCGGGGTCAGTTTGTTAAAGGGGATGTTAACACTAGGGGTCAGTATGTTAATGAAGGAAGTAACTCTCGGGGTCAGTGTGTTAAAGGGACAGTAACCCTAGGGGTCAGTGTGTTAAAGGAAACAGTAACACTGGGGGTCAGTATGTTAAAGGAGACAGTAACACTAGGGGCCAGTGTGTTAAAGGGGATGTTAACACTAGGGGTCAGTATGTTAATGAAGAAAGTATCTCTAGGGGTCAGTGTGTCAAAGGGACAGCAACTCTAGGGGTCACTGTGTTAAAAGAGACAGTAACTTTGGGGATCAGTGTGTTCAAGGAGACAGTACTAGAGATCAATATGTTAATGGGGACAATAACACTAGGGATCAGTGTATTAATGGAGACAATACCTCTAGGGGTCAGTGTGTTAAAGGCAACAGTAACTCTAGGGGGTCAGTGTGTTAAAGGAAACAGTAACACTGGGGGTCAGTGTGTTAAAGGGGATGTTAACACTAGGGGTCAGTATGTTAATGAAGGAAGTAACTCTAGGGATCAGTGTGTTAAAGGGACAGTAACTCTAGGGGTCACTGTGTTAAAAGAGACAGTAACTTTGGGGATCAGTGTGTTCAAGGAGACAGTACTAGGGATCAATATGTTAATGGGGACAATAACACTAGGGATCAGTGTATTAATGGAGACAATACCTCCAGGGGTCAGTGTGTTAAAGGCAACAGTAACTCTAGGGGGTCAGTCTGATAATGCGGACAGTAACTGTACGTTTCTGTGTGTTAAAGGAGACAGTAACTCTCGGAGTCAGTGTGTCAAAGGAGACAGTTGGGGGAATTTTATACTGTCCGCCGTGGCAGATTTCTTAGCATACAGGGTGATATATTTAGATGGGTGATATATTTAGATAGTGTTTTTCGGATTCCTGACAGCAGGATATTTTAGAGGAATTCAGTTGGCAGCGGGTTTGCTGCACTGCACGGTGTCAGATTGCAGCTTTACATTCATTTAAATAACATCAATACTCATTACCATACGCATAGTAACAATTTAGTCCTATGTGTCAGATTAGGTGAATGGCGAGGATATTCCCATGCAAAATTGTTTTACCGTGGCATGCAACAGTTGGATTTGTGCAACTGAGTCGCAGCACTGTGCTCTTCTCACTTTAACTCATCCACTAAACTAATGCCAGCATTGCGATGGATGTTTGCCTCCAGGCTCGGCACCAGCAAGAGCGAATCATCTCAGGGGATTGTGGCAACAGTATGGGTGGAGGCAACATGGAGGAGCAGGGCAGGGAGGAGGGGGGGGGAAGGGTGGGGTTGATCAGGTGCATCAAGGAGCAGGGCAGGGTGGAGTGGAGCTCCAGGTTGTTGAGGACATGTAAGGCGCTATAGAACAGGAAGGTGAGGATTCTGCGAATGATAACATCCAGGAACGTCCTGATCGAAGATGGGCATGTCAGCCTCAGGACAAGGTCAAATTACCCACAGATGTTAGAGAAGCAATGCCAGAGACACCTAAGGGTGTCACGTGAAATGGTCACAGAAATTTGTACGATCCTGCAGCATGACCTGCAGCCACTCAGCTTCGGTGGGAATCCCATGCCGGTTGCCCTCAAGCTGACTGCAGCACTCAATTTTTTTTCCAGCGGCTCCTTCCAGGGATCCAGGGGCGACATATGTGGTATCTCGCAGTCTGCGACCCACAAGTACATCAAAGAGGTAACCAGTGTCCTTTTTCAACGTATCAATGATTTAATCTACTTACCTGTAGATTGGGACGTGACAGCTAACCCTAACCCTTACCTTTCAGCGCCATCACTGGGTTCGCTAGAGCGCAAAGGGTGATCTACTGTACTCATGTGGCCATTAGAACTCCCTGGGACCAGCCTGCTGTCTTTATTAATCGCAAAGACTTCCACTCTTTAAACGTCCAACTGGTTTGCAGCCACAGGAGAAGAATCAAGCATATTTGCGCACATTTCCCAGGGAGCTGTCATGACTCCTACATTTTGAGGAACTCCCAGCTGCCAGCAGTTTTCGAGGAACCAGCCGAAGTGGACGGATGGATCCTGGGTGACCAGGGTTACCCCCTTTGTACATGGTTGGTGACACCAGTACGTCATCCCCAAAGTGCTGCTGAAGAGAGGTACAGATGTCGTTCACACATCCAGCAGAGCCATCATTGAACACACCATCGGCATGCTGAAAATACGATTCCATTGCCTTGACCAGTCTGGAGGAGCTCTTCAGTACGTGCCACAGAGGGTGTCATGAATAATTGTCTGCTGTACCTTGCACAGCCTTGCAATTAGACACGGCAACGTTCTGCAGGCGGAGGAACAACTTAAAGTTGATAAAGTACCAGGACCGGATGAGATGCATCCAAGGATATTAAGGGAAGTGAGAGTAGAATTGCAGAGGCACTGGCCGTAATTTTCCAGTCTTCCTTAGATTCAGGGGTGCTGCCAGAGGAGTGGAGAATTGCAAATGTTACACCATTATTCAAAAAAGGATGTAAAGATAAGCCCAGCAACTACAGACCAGTTAGTTTAACTTCGGTGGTGGGGAAACTTCTAGAAACAATAATTCAGGACAAAATTAATAGTCACATGGGCAAATGTGGGTTAATTAAGGAAAGCCAGCATGGATTTGTTAAGAGGAAATCATGTTTAACTAACTTGCTGGAGTTTTTTTGAAGGGGTAACCAAGAGGGTTGCTGAGGGCAATGCTGTTGATGTGGTGTACATGGACTTTCAAAAGGCATTTGATACAGTGCCACACAACAGACTTGTGTGCAAACTTGTAGCTCTTGGAATAAAAGGGACGGTAGCAACATGGATACAGAATTGGCTGAGTGACAGGAAACAAAGAGTAGTGGTTCAAAAACAAGAAATGCTGGATTCACTCAGCAGGTCTGGCAGCATCTGTGGAAAGAGAAGCAGAGTTAACGTTTCGGGTCAGTGACCCTTCTTCGGAACTGACAAATATTAGAAAAGTCACAGATTATAAACAAGTGAGGTGGGGGTTGGGCAAGAGATAACAAAGGAGAAGGTGCAGATTGGACCAGGCCACATAGCTGACCAAAAGGTCACGGAGCAAAGGCAAACAATATGTTAATGGTGTGTTGAAAGACAAAGCATTAGTACAGATTAGGTGTGAATATACTGAATATTGAACATCAGCAAGTGCAAACCTGAAGAAAAACAACCTGAAAAAAACAGTGGGTGAGCAAACTGAACAAACTAAGATGAAATGAAATAAATGCAAAAAAAGATTGTAAAAAATGTAAAAAGGAATGCAAAAAAAAAAGGAAGAAAAAATAACTAAAAATGAAAGTAAAGTGGGGGGCTGTCATGCTCTGAAATTATTGAACTCAATGTTCAGTCCGGCAGGCTGTAGTGTGCCTAATCGGTAGATGAGATGCTGTTCCTCGAGCTTGCGTTGATGTTCACAGGAACACTGCAGCAATCCCAGGACAGAGATGTGAGCATGAGAGCAGGGGGGAGTGTTGAAATGGCAAGCAACCGGAAGCTCAGGGTCCTGCTTGCGGACTGAGTGGAGATGTTCCGCAAAGCGGTCACCCAGTCTGCGCTTGGTCTCCCCAATGTAGAGGAGACCACACTGTGAGCAGCGAATACAGTATACTACATTGAAAGAAGTACAAGTAAATCGCTGCTTCACCTGAAAGGAGTGTTTGGGGCCTGGGATAGTGAGGAGACGGGAGGTAAATGGGCAGGTATTACACCACCTGCGATTGCAAGGGAAGGTGCCCTGGGACGGGGAGGAGGTGGTGGGGGTAATGGAGGAGTGGACCAGGGTGTCGCGGAGGGAACGATCCCTTCGGAATGCTGACAGGGGAAGGGAGGGGAAGATGCGACTGGTAGTGGCATCACGCTGGAGGTGGCAAAAATGGCGGAGGATGATCCTTTGGATATGGAGGCTGGTGGGATGAAAAGTGTGGACAAGGGGAACCCTGTCACGGTTCTGGGAGGGAGGGGAAGGGGTGAGGGTAGAGGTGCGGGGAATGGGTCGGACACGGTTGAGGGCCCTGTCAACCACAGTGGGGGGAAATCCTCGGTTGAGGAAAAAGGAGGTCATATCAGAAGCACCGTCATGGAAGGTAGCATCATCAGAGCAGATGCGTCGGAGACGGAGAAACTGGGAGAATGGAATGGAGTCCTTACAGGAGGTAGGGTGTGAAGAAGTGTAGTCGAGGTAGCTGTGGGAGTCAGTGGGCTTATAATGGATATTGGTAGACAACCTATCCCCAGAGATGGAGACAGAGAAGTCGAGGAAGGGAAGAGAAGTGTCAGAGATACAGGGTTTGCACTTGCTGATGTTCAATATTCAGTATATTCACACCTAATCTGTACTAATGCTTTGTCTTTCAACACACCATTAACATATTGTTTGCCTTTGCTCCGTGACCTTTTGGTCAGCTATGTGGCCTGGTCCAATCTGCACCTTCTCCTTTGTTATCTCTTGCCCAACCCCCACCTCACTTGTTTATAATCTGCGACTTTTCTAATATTTGTCAGTTCCGAAGAAGGGTCACTGACCCGAAACGTTAACTCTGCTTCTCTTTCCACAGATGCTGCCAGACCTGCTGAGTGAATCCAGCATTTCTTGTTTTTGTTTCAGATTTCCAGCATCCGCAGTATTTTGCTTTTATTAAAGAGTAGTGGTTAATGGTTGTTTTTCGGGCTGGAGGAAGGTTTGTAGTGGAGTTCCCCAGGGATCAGTGTTGGGACCTTTGCTTTTCCTGATATATATTAATGCCTTAGACCTTGGTGTACAGGGCACAATTTCAAAATTTGCATATGATATGAAACTTGGAAGCATTGTGAACTGTGAGGAGGATAGTGTAGAACTTAAAAAGGACATAGACAAGTTGGTGGAATGGGCGGATAAGTAGCAGATGAAGTTCAATGCGGAGAACTGTGAAGTGATTCATTTTGGTAGGAATAGCATGGAGAGACAATATAAAATAAAGGGTACAATTCTTAAGGGTGTACAGGAGCAGAGGGACCTGGGTGTATATGTGCATAAGTCATTGAAGGTGGCAGGACAGGTTGAGAGAGCGGTAAATAAAACATACAGTATCCTAGACTTTAATAGGGGCATAGAGTACAAGAGCAAGGAGGTTATGTTGAACTATAAGATACTAGTTTGGCCTCAGCTGGAGTATTGCATCCAGTTCTGGGCACCATGTTTAAGGAAGACTGTGTAAACGTTGGAGAGAGTGCAGAAAAGATTGACGAGAATGGTTCCAGGGATGAGGAATTTCGGTTATGAAGATAGATTGGAGAAGATGGGACTGTTTTCCTTGGAGAAGAGAGGCTGAGAGGTGATTTGATAGAGATATTCAAAATCATGAGAGGTTTGGACAGAGTCGATAGAGAGAAACTGTTCCCACTCGTGAAAGGATCAAGAACAAGAGGGCACAGATTTAAGGTAACTGGCAAAAGAGGCAATGGCAACGTGAGGAAAAACTTTTTCACACAGCGAGCGGTTAGGATCTGGAATGCACTGCCTGAGAGTGTGGTGGAGGCAGGTAAAAATGGAATTAGATAGTTACCTGAAAAGGAAGAATGTACAGGGTTATGGGGAGAAGGCAGGAGAATGGCACTAAGAGAATTGCTTACTTGGAGAGCCGGTGCAGACACAGTGGGCCAAATGGCCTACTTCCGTGGTGTAACAATTCTATGATTCTGTGAACCAGAGGAACACCAGTCCTCCTCAGATGAGGATAACTATGAAGAGGGTGAGGAGGAGAACAACAATGTCATCGATTTGAGGGCCATGGAGAGACATGCAAGGAACATCATGGAGAACCTCATTTTTCACGTTTGGGCCAACAATAAGCTACATAATCAAGGAACGTGGGGAGGAGAAACATAACAATTCCCCTCAGAAATTCCCTTTTGCATGAAGTCTTATTCACCCCTGCAATCTTAACACAGGATTACTGCACTTTCATGTGATTGGCATTTGAAATCATTTATGGACTAGAGTGAATGCGACTGTACGCCACTGCAAGCAGCATTGGTATGACCATAGAAAACAAAAGTAAGACATGACAGTACTGGAAAAGTTAATAATCATCAATAGGAAAACATCCATCATTGAAGATTGAAGGCTAAAGTTCCAATGAGGTACGGACACTGGACATTTCCTGAGATGCTTTGCAAACATCATTGCATTCATGCCATAGGCCTCCAAAAAACATCTTCGTATCCATCTGTAACCAAGTAAAACATTACCGAGAGTGGATCAAATTTTGCATGAAATAAAAATGTATTAATAAATCTTTTCAATCATCACAATTTGTAGAGCACCCGTGCCACCTTCGTGCTCAAAACCCTTTCAATTTGCTTTCTCTCCTACTACGTCTAGGTGCTACCCCGACATTAGCAGTTGAGGTGGAGGCAGTCTGCTCAGTGCGCTGCCCTGTTGCTGTGGATGACCGTGGCGGGCATCCTCTGGAGGAACCGGTCCTGATGGCTCCATCCTACTGGGGGTCTGCAGCACTGGTGCTTGAGTATCCCCCATGTGCTCGCCTGCCGGAGATAAGGGGGTCAATGTCGGGGTTGTGGGGGAGGATGAGATGCCGCTTACCCTGGGGGTGTCCTGAGAGGAAGGTTCTAGGGTAGCTGGCACACGCTCCTCCTCCATCTGTATGCACAATGGCACCTGCTTGTCTCCCTTTGGGAAGGAGCACCTGGAGGGAGGTCCAGATTCCTCATCCCCCTCTCACTTAGACTCTGCTGCATGGAGATCACAGCAACAGCAATGGAGTGCAGGTCACATTGCATATGGCTCGAGTGCTCAACCAGACTCGCCATCGAGCTCATCGGATTCTCTACTGAGGAAGCCATACGCTCAAATGCCTGGGACATGACAGACGCCATGGCTTGAATGGACGCCTCCATGGCACACGCTAAGCCACACACGACCTCAGGCATCTCTGACATTTTCTACATGGCTTTGCTGCACATCCAGCAGACTTCTCGTAGCTATAAACAGAGGATCATCACAAGTGTGGGGCTGAGCAGGGGCCTGGTCCCCAGCAGTCCTCCAATTGTCAGGGGACCCGGCTGGCACATGCTCCCTCAGCTGTCTGTGTCGCACACCAGCTTGTGACCCAGATTCTAATCTTAAACCTCCTGCGGACCCTGTGGATATATCTGCGCTGGTGGTGGTGGAAGAAGAGGCAGGTGCTGGTGTACTCTCTGGGGCATTGGCTTCTTCTTGCTCCCCAGAGGAGGATTCTTGGGTCACGTGTTCTGTGGCTCAAGTGCGGGAACCTGCAGTGAAGACACAAACAGAGGCACTTTAAACATGTGCTTCACATGAGTTCGCACAATTTTCTCCAGTTTCCACTTAAGGCTGCAAGAGCAGAGATGACACTTCATCCTTACACCTTGTGGCCCTGCCTCCCCTCTCTCGCGATCTCCACTGCCTTGGCCGTGGTCAGCAGCCTGATGTAAAGGAACCCCTCCTTCCGTGCTGGTTGTGGCTGCGTTTCTTCTGCAACAGACAGTGCAGATTTAAAGACCTGGTAAATGACGCCTCACAACCATTGCATCCATGCATCAACATCACTCATTCTGCATTGGTTTTCGCACAACACATCCAATCACATAAACAATGCCAATCTTCATCTTGGCACAAGATCATTTAGTGAATGGCACCAAGGCTGCTCTTACATTCCATTGCATTCCTTGCATACCCTCTGCCTTAAAGACACATCACTTGCCCTCACTAATCTGAGCAAGTCATTGATGCGCTTGCAGCACTGTACCCATGTTCTATGAGCGACCCCACGGTTCAAGACTTCCTCTGCTGCCTCCATTCAGGTTGCCTTGGTGAGGTGGAAGGGTCTTCTGACTCCATCGGCAGGGGAGAGGACCTCCTGCCTTGCCCTGACAGCCTGGAGGAGAACCTGCAGGGAGGCACCACTGAACCGTGTGGCGGGACGCAACCTGCTGACTGCCATGTGATTCACTTTAGCTGTAAGGAAAATAAATGATGTGTGAAGTTGGTGGTGACTTTCACAAAATAAGGGAGGCAAAAACATTTTGATTTAAGTAAAAGCTTCAATTTAAGTTAGTCTGAAGATACTTACATGAAAGGAAGACTACTGATCCTTGAGGCTGCAAACACAGAATGTTTTACACTGTGGCGATCTTGATGCCTCGGCAGTGACAGCGGGTTCCACCAATGAAAGGCCTCCCCTGCTTTGTGATCCCACGTGTTCCCCGTACCCGTTGCTAATTTACATACAAAATTGTGTGAGGGACGGGATTTGTGGCGCAAGTGGAAGTTATAACAACTTCCAGTCCAGTTGTCGGGAACGCCTCGGAAGTCATACGATTCCACCCAGTAACTCTCGGGGGCAGTGTGTTCAAGGGGACAGTAACTCCAGTGGGTCAGTGTGTTCAAGGGGACAGTAACTCCAGTGGTCAGTGTGTTCAAGGGGACAGTAACTCCAGTGGTCAGTGTGTTCAAGGGGACAGTATCTCCAGTGGGTCAGTGTGTTCAAGGGGACAGTAACTCCAGTGGGTCAGTGTGTTCAAGGGGACAGTAACTCCAGTGGTCAGTGTGTTCAAGGGGACAGTAACTCCAGTGGGTCAGTGTGTTCAAGGGGACAGTAACTCCAGTGGGTCAGTGTGTTCAAGGGGACAGTAACTCCAGTGGGTCAGTGTGTTCAAGGGGACAGTAACTCCAGTGGGTCAGTGTGTTCAAGGGGACAGTAACTCCAGTGGTCAGTGTGTTCAAGGGGACAGTAACTCCAGTGGTCAGTGTGTTCAAGGGGACAGTAACTCCAGTGGGTCAGTGTGTTCAAGGGGACAGTAACTCCAGTGGGTCAGTGTGTTCAAGGGGACAGTAACTCCAGTGGTCAGTGTGTTCAAGGGGACAGTAACTCCAGTGGGTCAGTGTGTTCAAGGGGACAGTAACTCCAGTGGTCAGTGTGTTCAAGGGGACAGTAACTCCAGTGGTCAGTGTGTTAAAGGGGACAGTAACTCCAGTGGGTCAGTGTGTTCAAGGGGACAGTAACTCCAGTGGTCAGTGTGTTCAAGGGGACAGTAACTCCAGTGGGTCAGTGTGTTCAAGGGGACAGTAACTCCAGTGGGTCAGTGTGTTCAAGGGGACAGTAACTCCAGTGGGTCAGTGTGTTCAAGGGGACAGTAACTCCAGTGGTCAGTGTGTTCAAGGGGACAGTAACTCCAGTGGTCAGTGTGTTCAAGGGGACAGTAACTCCAGTGGGTCAGTGTGTTCAAGGGGACAGTATCTCCAGTGGGTCAGTGTGTTCAAGGGGACAGTAACTCCAGTGGTCAGTGTGTTCAAGGGGACAGTATCTCCAGTGGTCAGTGTGTTCAAGGGGACAGTAACTCCAGTGGGGCAGTGTGTTCAAGGGGACAGTAACTCCAGTGGGTCAGTGTGTTCAAGGGGACAGTAACTCCAGTGGGGCAGTGTGTTCAAGGGGACAGTAACTCCAGTGGGGCAGTGTGTTCAAGGGGACAGTAACTCCAGTGGGTCAGTGTGTTCAAGGGGACAGTAACTCCAGTGGTCAGTGTGTTCAAGGGGACAGTATCTCCAGTGGTCAGTGTGTTCAAGGGGACAGTAACTCCAGTGGTCAGTGTGTTCAAGGGGACAGTATCTCCAGTGGTCAGTGTGTTCAAGGGGACAGTAACTCCAGTGGGGCAGTGTGTTCAAGGGGACAGTAACTCCAGTGGGTCAGTGTGTTCAAGGGGACAGTAACTCCAGTGGTCAGTGTGTTAAAGGGAACAGTAACTCCAGTGGGTCAGTGTGTTCAAGGGGACAGTAACTCCAGTGGGTCAGTGTGTTCAAGGGGACAGTAACTCCAGTGGTCAGTGTGTTAAAGGGAACAGTAACTCCAGTGGGGCAGTGTGTTCAAGGGGACAGTAACTCCAGTGGGTCAGTGTGTTCAAGGGGACAGTAACTCCAGTGGGTCAGTGTGTTCAAGGGGACAGTAACTCCAGTGGGTCAGTGTGTTCAAGGGGACAGTAACTCCAGTGGTCAGTGTGTTAAAGGGAACAGTAACTCCAGTGGGTCAGTGTGTTCAAGGGGACAGTAACTCCAGTGGGTCAGTGTGTTCAAGGGGACAGTAACTCCAGTGGTCAGTGTGTTAAAGGGAACAGTAACTCCAGTGGGTCAGTGTGTTCAAGGGAACAGTAACTCCAGTGGTCAGTGTGTTAAAGGGAACAGTAACACTAGGGATCAGTGTAAATTTTAATGGAGACAGTAACTGTAGGGGTCAGTGTGTTAAAGGGGTCAGTAACCCTAGGGGTCAGTGTGTTAAAGGGGTCAGTAACCCTAAGGGTCGGTGTTAATGGAGACAGTAACACTCGGGGTCAGTGTAAATTTTAATAAAGACAGTAATTCTAGGGGTCAGTTTGTTAATGGTGACAGGACTTCTCGGGAGTCAGTGTGTGCCTTAAATGAGACAGTAACACCAAGGTCAGCGTGTCAAAGCAGACAGTGTCCTGAGGGGTCGGTATGTGATGTTAAAAGGGATAATCGCTTTCGGGGTCAGTGTGAATCTTAAGTAAGACACTTTCTCTAGGGATCAGTATTTTAAAGGAACAGTGACACTAGTTGTTCATGTTTTATAAGAGACTATAACACTAGTGGTCAGTGTGAGTGTTTATGGAGATGAGATTCCTTACACTGGTAAAGAAGTTAGTAACTTTTGTATTGATGGTTCTTATGTATCATGAAACTTGCTTTAATAATATTTGGAATTATCAACTGATAGCAATGAAACCATATCTCAGAATGAATTAATAACTCAAAGAGAGGTTTTTTTTTAACAACTGCTCTTGTTTGGCATTCCTGACACTTGGTCAAATTAATCTTTTAAAAATCTAAAGGAAACTGCCCCCTTAATGTATTCTGGTGTAATCCATCGAAGGACATCAGACTATGGGACTGTGGTTCTTGGCAGAGGATGTACTGAGGTGGTACCCCCAAAGCGAGAGTTGAATTTGCTGTGATGTCTTACACCCAACGTGGTGTTACACACACACACACACCAACCAAAAGGGGAACACATCAGCCCTTCAGTAAATCCTTCGAAAATCTCTAAGTTACAAGAATTATCATCAGCCGTGGATTTCATTCTCTTTTTAAATTGAATTGCATTTAATTACTGAGCGCTGATGACATTGAGAGTCGGCGCGCAGGAATTAATTGTCCCAACAGTGTGAGCAAGTTCAATTATCACATTAAGTAATAAAAAGAACTGGAAATCTGATATTAAAACAGGAATACACAGCAGGTCAGCATCTGGAAAGAGAAGATAGTTCAGTGTTTCCATGGGATCCTTTTGGCAGAGACCCCTTCACTCATTCTGATTTTAAAAAATCACCCCATCAGAAATGAAAAATCATCTCTCTGACAGATGCTGCCAGATGGGCTCAGTATTTCTGATTTTTTTTTGCTTTCATTTAAATTTCCTTGTGTGCTGATGAGGTATCCAGCTTAACACTGTGACTTCAGCTGATCCAATCTGTTGCATATTCCAGGAGCTCTCCCTGTCTGCCAGTGAGGGGACTGCACTGATGGTTGGTTGCTCTGCCCTGACAGTGTACACTACAGCTTTTGTTTATTAATTCTCAGGATGTGGGCGATGCTGGCATGGCCAGCGTTCATTGCCCATCCTTAAAGCCCTTGAGAAGGTGCTGGTGAGCCGCTTTCTTGAACCGCTGCAGTCGGTGTGGTGCAAGTGCTCCCACACGGTGTAGTTGGGTAGGGAGTTCCAGGATTTTGACCGAGCAACGATGAAGGAACAATGATGTATCTCCAAGTTGGGATGCTGTGTGATTTGAATGGGAACCTGGAGATGGTGATGTTCGCATGCACCTGTTGCTCTTGTCCTTCTAGCTGATGCAGGTCACGGGTTTGGGACATGAGTTTCATGCTGTTTGGAGTTGTTTTTAGTTACACGGATGCAGATGCACAGTGGTGTCCACACACAGTTCGCTCATGAGGCCGGTTATTTGCTTAAGTGTTCGACACTTGGTTCGTGTGGGCAATGTGAACCTGTGAGATGGCATTGTTTCATTTTCTCTGAATCATCTGAATATTTTTTTAACATTGCTAAATGTGTCATAAAGTGCTAGCTATGGCTCAGTGGTCACACTCTCGCTGCTTGAGTTTGAAGGCTGTGGGTTCTAGTCCCACTCTAGAGACCTGAGCACAAAATCTTGGCTGACGCTGCATTGCAGTACTGCGGGATTGCTGCAGTGTCAGAGGTACCGTCCTTCAGATGAGATGTTGAACCAAGGCTCATTCTGCTCTCTTAGGTGAACACAAAAGATCTCATGGCACTAATTCAAATTAGAACAGGGGAGATCACCCCAGTGTCCTGGCCAATATTTATCCCTCAATTAGCATCACTAAAAAAAAAACAGATTATCCGGTCATTATCACATTGCTGTTTGTGGGAGTTTGCTGTGTGCAAATTGGCTGCTGTATTTCCTACATTACAACAGTGACTACACTTCATATAGTACTTCATTGGCTGTAAAGTGCTTTGGGACATCTTGAGGACATGTAAGGCGCTATAGAAATGCACGTCTTTCTTTTTTAAATGTCAGGACTCATGGGTGAACTACAAGCGTTGGCGTGACTGGCCCAGCATTCCCTCTTGCTGGTAACCTGTGCTGCTTCATTTTAAAAACACAGTAATGATCAAGTAGCACGCTGGATGGGCCAACGCACTTTGTCACAGAGGGGGGTAGCATATTGACTTAGCCCTTGCTGGGGTAACCTGGAGGAGTGCGTAGGAGAATAGCAGGAAGAGATGGCAGCAGCCCAAAGTGAACTGATGAAGGTAGAATCAGTGGTTGAATTCCCCACCCCTCCTGGGGGTGCATTCACACCCTGTGTGCCTGATAATCAATGTGGCACAACGATAACAACAACTTACATTTATAGAGCGCCTTTAACATAGTAAAACCTCCCAAAGCTGTTCATAGGAGCATGATCAGACAAAATGTGACAGCAAGCCACGTAAGGAGATATTAGGATAGGTAACCCAAAGCTTGGTCAAAGAGGTAGGTTTTAAGGAGCGTCTTAAAGAAGGAAAGAGAGGTGGAGAGACAGAGTTTTAGGGAGGGAATTCCAAAGCTTAGGCAACTGAAGGCACAGTTGCCAATAGTGGAGTAATGAAAATTGTGAATGCACGACAGGCCAGAATTAGAGGAGCACAGAGATCCCGGAGAGTTGCAAAGCTGGAGGAGGTTACAGAGATAGGGAGGGGCATAGCCATGGAGGGAACACAAGGATGAGAATTTGAATATGGAGGCATATTAAGCAAACACCTGAAGGGGTAGGGATAAAAATAATGGGATGGGGAGGAATTTAAAATGGGCACCTCTCTCCTTCAGCACTTGTAACATTTATCTCTGTAGGATGAGTCGCAATATAATTTCTGTATTTAAATGGATGTTTTGTTGGTGAGGGAAGAAGGCTACTGACCCTCTGCAGTTGGCTGACCAGGACCTCATCTGTATTTGGATGGCATCTGCTCCCCACATGTCACTTCCCTCATTAACAGGCAATTGAATTAATTAAATGTCACTCAGAAACCTACATAACAAGCTACTGGCAGTGTCCAAATTAGCACTGATAATCAGGGATGATTTCCTTATTACGATGTTAAGTAGAGAACAGCCTCAGATCTTTATTCTTCTATTCTTCCTGTTAAGCTCCCCCCTCCCCTCCCCTCCCCCACTTTGTTTTTTTCTTCTCTGTATTTCCGTAGCCCCAGGTTTGTATGGAAAACAGAGGTTATTTTACCTATTTAATTTTCCTTGAGCAGAGAGCATGGCGAATTGGTACACCGCACAAGCATAGCACTCGCTAGTGCCGAGGCCCTTTTGTATCCTGAGCTTGCTGATAAATTAAAGGCCCCCTCGTGGTCTCTCAAGTGAGTAATAGAGGCAGAAATTTCATTTTGCAACTGGCTGATTTAATGATCCAAAGGGTAATTAATGGCCTGATTATCTTAATGTTAAATATGTCCGGCAGCAATTACAGTGACCTCCTGCTTGTCAAGGTCCAGCTTCGGCTCTTCTTTCAATTAAGTTCTCCCAGGCTTAATGGTATGAATAAACTCCTCCAATTTTATCATTCCCGCACTTGGATATTTAAGCTAGCAAGGCTTGACTTTATTTTTTAATCAACCCTCTTCTACTTGAGTGATCAGAGTAACGACAATTATTATGGGGCAATTTTACCTTTTTTTTCCCCCGCTAATGCTTGGAGGGGGAATTATCCTGACCATTGCAGCTTGCTATCCAGCTCTGCGATCACTTGTCTCTCTCTGTATTAATTATCACATGAACATTACTGTTTCTTCATTTGACAGATTTAATTAGTTGGCATGAGCACACAAAAATGACAGGGCCCCTAATTGTAACTCACCATAAATTACCTTCATCACTTGTCAGTGAGCATGGCCCAGTCTTCAGAATTTGTTGGTGTTTTCCTTTTTGAATTTATGTGTCCTCTCTCTGGGATCGTGCGCTGTGCTGTGCGTGGAGCATTTTCAGGAGTGAAATCTTCTTTGGGGGGGGAGGGAAAGACGCACCTTTAACAACCATAGTTTGTGCCAAAGTGCTTTACAGTCAATCGGGTACTTTGTATTTGAAGTGTAGCCACCATTGTAATGTGGGAAACACCTCAGCCAATTTGTGCGCAGCAAGCTCCCGCAGACAGCAATGTGATAATGACCAGATAATCTGTTGTTTATTGATGTTGATTGAGGATAACTATTGGCCAGAACACCAGGTATAACTCTCCTGCCTTCTTCGAATGGTGCCATGGGATCTATTGTGTACAAAAAAAGGAAGACTTGAATTTATATAGAATCTTTCATGACCCAAGGACATCCCAAAGTGCTTTCCAGCCAATGAAGTGCTTTTGAAGTGTAGTCACTGTTGTCACGTAGGAAACATGGCAGCCAAATTGCATGCAGCAAACTCCCACAAACAGCAATGAGATATTGATCAGATAATTTGTTTTTACGATGTTGACTGAGGGCTAAATGTTGGCTAGGGCACCTGAGTGGGCAAACAGGGCCTTGGCCTCAATGAAAAGCCAGCACCTCCAACAGTGCACTCCCTCAGTACTGTACTGGAGTGTCAGCCTAGATTTTTGTGTCTGTAGCCTAGGGCTTGAACCCAGGACCTTCTGACTCAAGCGAGAATACGACCAGTGAGCCACAGCTGATACCTGATTTTAGCGCTTCAGGATTGCTTGCAAATGAATACCCTTTTAGGGAAAATTTTTTTAAAAGTTTACATGTCTGTAAAGGTATGTAAATGTTGAATTTGGCCACTTTTATGAAAAAGGCACTGCCACAGTGGAATGTTTAACCCTTTCCTCTAATTGCAAGGTTACCAATTCACAATCTCTCAGGTTTTAAAAAGGAACAATAATAAGGCACCTGTTCTGATAGACCACAGGCACTAAGGATAAATCCAACCACTGCACTGTGTTTCTGTTGTTCCCCCACATGCAATGTTGGGAGTTTTTACCAATCATGAAACACAAGTCATGGGGATGTTTCCTTTATTGCCCTTTTTTAAAAACAGGTACAGCTTTGATCAAAGATCGAATGATGCAGCATTGAAGGAGGCCATTTGGTCCATCGTGTCTCTTTGAAAGATCCAGCCAATTTGTACCTCTCCCCTGCTCTTTCCCCATCGCCCTCCAAATTTTTCCTTTTCAAGTATAGATTAGATTCCCTTTTGAAAGTTATTATTGAATCTGCTTCCTCTACCCTTTCGGGCAGTTCATTTGAGATCACAACAACTCGCTGAGTAAAAAAAAAAAAAAATTCTCATCTCTTTTTTTGTTCATTTGCCAATTACCTTAAATCTGTGTCCTCTGGTTGCCAAGTGTCCTGCCTGTGGAAACAGTTTCTTCTTAACTACTCCATCAAATCCATTCGTAATTTTGAACTCCCCTTAATCTTTGCTGCTGCAAGGAAAACAATCCCAGCTTCTGTAATCTCTTCACATAACAGTAAGTTTTGTGGAGAGAGAAACAGAGTAAACATTTCAGGTCGATGACTTTTCTTCAGAACATCAACCTGAAATATTAACTCCATTTCTCTCTCCACAGATACTGCCTGAACTGCTGAGTATTTTCTGTTTTTATTTCAAATTTCCAGCATTCACAGTATTTTGCTTTTGTAACAATTTTTGTTCAAGTTTATAGTAAAGTTGCCTTGCCCGCTGCAAAAAATGAAAATTCCTATGCACCCCTGTAGGCCTATTATAGTAAGCTTAGGGTTTCGGGATGTCAAGACGCTTTTAAGGAGCTTTAACGGGATAATTTTTGAATACTTGTCAATTACTCCAGCGTCATTTTGTCCAAAAGGAGGTAATGTTGATTTAAAAAGGATTGTCATGTAGCACGTTCAGTGGGTTTTAATATCCAAGTTTCCCCTCGTCAATGTTGAGTTCCTTTTAAAAGACGATGACATAAAACAGATCCACACATCAGTTAGGTAAGGGTTGCAGAGCCAAGGTGGGTAGATGGAGTTAAGATACAGATCAGCCATGAACTAACTGAATTGCAGAACAGGCTCAAGGGGCTGAATGACAACCTCCTGTTCTTATATTTTTATGTTAGAAACAACAGGCCAGTTTAATAACTTAAACTCCAGTGTTTGCCAAAGGCATCTACTGGCAGTAGTATGGAAGTTCACAGTTTGCAAAAGGCTTGGAAATAATTGGTTGTCTCACCCCCCCCCCCCCACCCCTCCCACCAGTGGTGCAGGCCCAATCCATGGAAGCTGCACTTAACCCTAAAGTGGCGAAAGCAGGGAACTATCTTTCAAAACTCGGTGAATATGGTTTTTAAAGCCCAGTGATAAATGGTACAGACCCTAAACTGATGCCCAAACAGGTGTTCATGATAATCAGTCTAGGGACCGAGCATAGTCAGTCTGAGGTGAGTGTTTAGGCTGTTTTTAATATAGATAGACTTGGGATTTAGTTGAACAGAATAGTTTTATTTGGACTGAATTGGATTGTGTGACTGGGGTTTATGTACAATGTTAAAGTAACTGATCCGACAGTGTCTCCGGTAGATTCTGATACCTGAGCAGTCCCATAACCAAAGCACAGCATTGAAAATCCTGGATCTAGACTTAAGTGATACTGCAAGAATTGTGTTGCTTTCTTCTTTGTGAATCAGCTGTTCCAGTGGATGGTTTGATGGTGTTGAACACATAATGAGAAGAGGCATGGCGGAGGTTGAAACCGAGACATCATTGTTAGATTAGTCCATGGAGAACTCAGCAGAGCAATGTGTGTTTGCCATTAAAATTAAAGGTCCATGCTCAAGGATTTTAAACCTTTTACTCAGCAAATCTTTCTGATCCTTCTCATAATTCAAATTGGGTATTTACTTTAAGGAAAGAAAGAGCTTACATTTATATGGGACCTTTCACAACCTCAGAATATTTCAAAGCACTTTACAGCCAATGATATAATTTTGAAGGGCAATTATTGTTGTAATCATAGAATAGTACAGCACAGAAGGAGGCCATTCACCCCATCGAATCTGTGCCAGCTCCTTTGAAGAACAATCTATTTAGTCTCACTCCCCTGCTCTTTCCCCATGTCCCTGCAATGTTTCTCTCCTTCAAGCATTTATCCAATTCCCTTTTGAAGGCTACTATTGAATCTTTTCCCAGCACCCTACCAGGCAGTGCATTCCAAATCCTAAACCCTCGTTGCGTAGAAAATTTTTTTTTTTAAATTGCCCCTGGTTCTTTTGCCAAAAAATGACCATTGCCATCACTGAATCCCCCACCATCAACGTCCCGTGGCTGCTATTGACCAGAAACCTAATGGGACCAGCCACACAAATACTGTGGCTACGAGAGCAGGTCAGAGACTGGGAACTCTGTAGCAAATAGCTCACCTCCTGACTCCCCAAAGTCTGTCCACCATTAACAAGGTACAAGTCAGGAGTGTGATCGAATACCTCCCACTTTTCTGGATGGGTGCGGCTCCAACAACACTCAAGAAGCTCAACACCTTCCAGGACAAAGCAGCCCACTTGATCAGCACCCCATCCACCACATTCAACATTCACTCCCTTGTACAATCTACAAGTTGCACTGCAGCAACTCACCAAGGCTCCTTCGACAGCATTTCCCAGACCAACAACCTTGACCATCTAACAGCACAAGGGCAGAAAGTGCACGGCTGCATTTCACCTCCAAGTCACATAACATCCTGATATAGATATCTATTGCTGTTCCTTCATCAGAAATCTGGAACCGCCTACCAAACAACATTGTGAGATTACCTTCACCACATCAACTGCAGTAGTTCAAGAAGAAGGCTCACCACCACCTTCTCAAGGACAAATATGGGCAAATATGCCAGCTTTGCCAGTGATGCCCATATCCCAAGAATGATTTTTTTTAAATCACAGGCTTTTAAATGTTAAATTATTCAAGCTGTGTTGGCTTTAATAATCTTATTACACTGCAGCACATTATCTGAATTTGCTCTAGCTGGCCATCTAACAGTGTCTGCCGTTAGTTCGACTTGGCCCTGTACCCTTCAGCTGAAAAGCTGCTGAAAGTGTGAGCTGATAACAACGCAGTGAGGGAAACGGCATCTGGGACCCAAACAAACAGGGCAACCATCAGGTTATCTCCTTAACTAAAGAGATTGAAGGATTGGGAAATCAACAGCGAAAGGAGTGAGAAGGAAGGTGGTACAGAGTGAAATAAAGAGGAAAAGAAAAATTGTATTGAGAGAGAGAAAAAAGAGACAGCAAGGAAAAGTAAGGAAACAAATTTCAATTTAAAATTTTACATTTTTAAAATCTACGTGAAAAATTCATAACATGATGGAATGTGGCCCCACCCTTGTGATAGTTAATTTTCAGTGCCAAAGAGATTGATTGGCAGTAATTAACAATTATCACGTCGTTAAAAGAGTACTTAGACTTGAAATGACGAGACTTAAATTTCTATGGCGAGTTTAGATCATTTCTACGACACAAATACACCAACTTCATGTGATCCAATACAGAGAATGAGATGATGTTTTCACAAAGCTAATGCCTGAGCACAGCTCGGAGAGAGCAACATTTTGGTTATTGGCATTTAACCTCATGCCCTAAGTTGCTGTACCATTTACACATAAATGATCAGTGAGTGCCAGTAGGCACACCATTATTTTAAAGGCAAACTCTGGCCCTTTTTGAACTATTTTCCCCCTAAAAAATATTTTTGTCTCTTCCAGAAAAGTGCAATATATAAAAAGTCAGGAGCATTTTTGAAAATGCAGTGAAAACTACTGTAAATCTGGTTTCTGCAAAAGATTTGGACTGAATTTCAACAGTTGAGATGCATAATGAACATTTGTGTGATGCTGCAAATGATTTTTTTTTTAAAAAGCACAGAGTTAAAAAGTGCGGATCTGTTGGGCTTTGGTTTACAGAGTGATAGTAAGTAGTAGTTGATAAATTCCGACCCTCCGTTTAACCACTACAGTGACGTATAGATATATATGCCTGGTTGATAAGTGTGTTGAGGTGTTCCACTTCATGTGCTGATTCTCCCCCTAGCTTTTGATGTCGGTGTTGTGTAGTTTGTGTTAATTCTGACAATTGCCTCTAATTGGGTGGAGTGACTTGTATTTTTGTGATGTATGTTCAATGAAAGTTGAATAAATGCTTTTGCTAACTGCTAATTAGGCTTTTTACATGGGTTGAGTTATTAGGCTTTCTTTTGTCTTCAGATAAGAGGAGAGGAATAGTTAATGCCACTTGATGCAGCTTCCAAATCCCAGTATCTGGTAGGTATCTACCCGAATGCCCATGCAGCTGCACTCCGTCTCTGTGAACAGATCAACTCATTTCACTTTTATTTGAAAAGTGGCATTTGTTATCTCCTAAACTTCCAAATCTTTTTACCACAACTATTATATATTCTATTTATATGAGCATGCCCATTTTCATATTCAGAGAACTGAGCAAAAACTGCCTCTTTGAAAATAAAACAGCTTCAAACACTACTACATTAATTCCATTCTGATTATTTATAGATGCAGATATTATTTGCACTCTGGTTAATTATGGAGCAATCAGACTTTGGCTCTTAACACCGTAATTTCCTTCTTTTGCTAATTTAATTAATCACCCTTGACTCTGCTCCTCTGGCAGGGAGCAAGAGGTCATTAATTAGTCACATGTTGCTATTTTTCAACCCAGCTCCTGTTAAGGGACCATTGCTGTCTGATCTCTTGTGTCCCACAAGCTGCTCGTATCCATCCAGTGATAAGGGGAGGTTTAATAGGAGTCACAAAATCCCCAATAGTTGTCAGTCACACGCACGGATAGCAAATCATTCTGTCTAACCCAATATATTCCAGTGATAAGTCATTCAGCCTAGTTGGGAGAATATGAAGTGTGGGTGAGATCAGTTTGATCAATGTAACTAGCTGATTGTACTTGTCATTCCACTGCTATTATCAGCCCTGCCATTGATAAGAACAAACCTATCTACCGCATCTTAAGTAGCTTAAACACGGCTTGACAGACAGCGCAGTTCGAACATTAAAAATAATTAGATTCTGTGGCCTAATTCATCTGTAAAATATTCACTGATAGAATTAGCCAGATAATTTTTTTTACATGGCTGAATAATATCCTTATGATTGGCTCATTCACCACTAATGAGTGTCCAAATTTAGTCTCCATGTTTCATCTCAGAAGCAGAAAATCTAAATAATTCTTCCCGCGAGTGGAGAATTCTGTTGACATTGTTATTTTTAATAGCCATGATAATGAAATAAAAATGTCAAAATAAGACACGACAAAGGAAAACATTTGCGGAAAGTTCAAAGCAATGAGCGAGATGTTGCAGGGGGAGCTGGCTGACGACATTCTCTTGGATATTAGTTTTTAAAAAATTCTTGCTTGCATCTTCCATTCTCTGTAATTGCTTAATTGCTGCTTATGACACTTCGTCAGAGTTTAATGGATCAGAGAACACATGTAAAGTCGTGAGCCTTTTTATTGCAATTGATGTGTCAGTAAAACCTTTATAACACTGCAGATTTACTATTTCAGATTATATAAAAACCCTAGTTAAAAGCTTGTTACCTGGATTTGCCCAGCACCAGTTTCATTCTGTTTTAATATAGATTATTGTCTGGCATGGACACCAGATCAAATATTAGAGTTTGCTGAAAGTCTAATAAAAAATGTAGGTTACCCTATGCTGTGTTAATGAATGGTTTCTGTTTTCTCTGCCTGACCCTA
The DNA here is from genome assembly GCF_036365525.1 of Heterodontus francisci. Lineage (NCBI taxonomy): Eukaryota > Metazoa > Chordata > Chondrichthyes > Heterodontiformes > Heterodontidae > Heterodontus > Heterodontus francisci. Next base: position 116,969,123 of record NC_090377.1, read on the forward strand.
TACTGCTGTTCCATTGTGTGTGGAAGTGATGGGCTGTATTTCCTCAGTCACTCTGATTGCTATAACACTATGCCTGCAAGGTGCCCCATGCTTAGCCTAGAGGGGGTCTTCGCATTGGCAACTTGTTTAGTGGTAAACACAGCCTTTGCTGTGAAAACTGCCTCTACCTTGTAATTCTGGATCCAAGAGGGCAGGAAAGAGGTCAGTGCTTTAACCACTTGGCGATTTAACTCTTCAGGAGAATTCCATTTCGGTGTTAAATCTCTCCCCTCAGTGGATTAAAAAAATCAACAACTTCTACTGTTCTTAATATTGTACTATTAACTCACACCGTTATCTTACCAAGATCTTAAGGTAAAATCTACAAAAAATTTCCTCATTCAAATATGCTTGGAACCAAGTTTGTAATTTGCTTTGCACGGGGTAATGTGGCTATTTTAACTGAATCAAAAAGTAAATGCTGGGGAAACTTAATTTTCTCTCCATGTTCTCGCCTTTTCTTACTCATTTCACTTATCTCTCTTTCCTCGAGAATAATTTGGGACCATTCCTGATTTAGTGTGCTGATTAGGTAACACGTTTTCCCCGTCAATACATTGGAGTAACTATTGCACCTTCTGTTCCTAGAGATCTGCTTTCATGGGAAGGTTTTGTTCCAATTCTACTCTGGCTAGCTAAAGTCTCTGGGTCCCTTCATGATTAAAACCTACATTAAAAGTCTCCATTATATTAAGATTTGGCCATTACCAAAAATATACTTGGGTTGAAATTCCTCTTCTTCTTTGGCCTCCTTGTCTCAAGAGACAATGGGTAAGCACCTAGAGGTAGTCAGTGGTTTGTGGAGCAGCGCCTGGATTGGCTATAAAGGCCAATTCTAGAGTGACAGACTTCCACAAGCACTGCAGATAAAATTGGTTGTTGGGGCTGTTACACAGTTAGCTCTCCCCTTGCGCTTCTGTCTTTTTTCCTGCCAACTGCTAAGTCTCTTTGACTCTCCACACTTTAGCCCCGCCTTTATGGCTGTCCGCCAGCTCTGGCGATCACTGGCAACTGACTCCCACGACTTGTGGTCAATGTCACAGGGCTTCATGTCACATTTGCAGAAGTCTTTAAAGCGGAGACATGGACGGCTGGTGGGTCTGATACCAGTGATGAGCTCGCTGTACAATGTGTCCTTGGGGATCCTGCCATCTTCCATGCGGCTGACATGGCGAAGCCATCTCAAGCGCCGCTGGCTAAGTAGCATGTATATGCTGGGGATGTTGGCCGCCTTGAGGACTTCTGCGTTGGAGACACGGTCCTGCTTTCTGAGGCCAAGGATTCTCTGGAGGCAACGAAGATGGAAGGCTGACATACGTTGTCCAGGCCTCGCTGCCGTAGGGCAAGGTACTGAGGACACAGGCTTGATACACTCGGACTTTTGTGTTCCGTGTCAGTGCGCCATTTTCACGCACCCTCTTGGCCTCTTGGCTAATTATGCTTTGCAATATTAGTAACCAAGCCATTAGCATAGTTAATATTTAATATATTAATACCACACAGTGCAATAGCAACTTCAGTGTGAATATCATTTGCAATGAAAGCTTCTTTTGTAAAGAATCTAAATTAATGTTTTTTTTCTTTCACAAACATTTTTCTCATTCCTCTCCTAAAAGTGCTGACTGTAGGTGAGAGAGCATTCCGCAGTGGCAATAAGCCCTCTCATCAGTGTTCGTTATGTATGTGTAAGCTTCAGTATTATCGCCAGTATATTCTCTCTGCCCAAACCATCAGAACTGGGTCCAATCCTGTCCTTGCCTGATGACCTTCTGTCTATACAATTTGCAGCAAATGGCCCTGGTTTTTGACCCTGGCTCAGTTGGTAACACTCTCACCTCTGAGTCAGAAGGTCATAGGTTCAAACCCCCCTGTAGAAACTTGAGCACAAAATCTAGGCTGACTCTTCATTGCAGTACTGAGGAAGTGTTGTACTGTCGATGGTGCCTTCTTTCAGATAAGATGTTAAACCGAGGCCCTATCTGTCCTCTCAAGTGGATGTTAAACATCACACGGCACTATTTTGATGAAGAGCATGAGAGTTCTCCCCAGTGTCCTGGCCAATATTCATTCCTCAATCAGTATTCTTTCTTTTGGGCCTCCTTATCTCGAGAGACAATGGATACGCGCCTGGAGGTGGTCAGTGGTTTGTGAAGCAGCGCCTGGAGTGGCTATAAAGGCCAATTCTGGAGTGACAGGCTCTTCCACAGGTGCTGCAGAGAAATTTGTTTGTTGGGGCTGTTGCACAGTTGGCTCTCCCCTTGCGCCTCTGTCTTTTTTCCTGCCAACTACTAAGTCTCTTCGACTCGCCACAATTTAGCCCTGTCTTTATGGCTGCCCGCCAGCTCTGGCGAATGCTGGCAACTGACTCCCACGACTTGTGATCAATGTCACACGATTTCATGTCGCGTTTGCAGACGTCTTTATAACGGAGACATGGACGGCCGGTGGGTCTGATACCAGTGGCGAGCTCGCTGTACAATGTGTCTTTGGGGATCCTGCCATCTTCCATGCGGCTCACATGGCCAAGCCATCTCAAGCGCCGCTGACTCAGTAGTGTGTATAAGCTGGGGGTGTTGGCCGCTTCAAGGACTTCTGTGTTGGAGATATAGTCCTGCCACCTGATGCCAAGTATTCTCCGAAGGCAGCGAAGATGGAATGAATTGAGACGTCGCTCTTGGCTGGCATACGTTGTCCAGGCCTCGCTGCCGTAGAGCAAGGTACTGAGGACACAGGCCTGATACACTCGGACTTTTGTGTTCCGTGTCAGTGCGCCATTTTCCCACACTCTCTTGGCCAGTCTGGACATAGCAGTGGAAGCCTTACCCATGCGCTTGTTGATTTCTGCATCTAGAGACAGGTTACTGGTGATAGTTGAGCACAGATTATCTGGTCATTATCACATTGCTGTTTGTGGAAGCTTGCTGTGCCCAATTGGCTGTCGTGTTTCTTACAATTTGCAGTGACTACAATTCAAATGTATTTCATTGGTTGCACAGCACTTTGGGACATCCTGAGGTCATGAAAGGTGCAATAAAGTCTTTCTTTTTGGATGCTGAACTGGAGTGGGCATCCTGATTTTTTTCTTATTTAAGCCTTGTCTAGGATTTGGACATGGATAACAATGTCCTGTTAGCATTTCAGCACAGAACACATATCAAACTCAGTGTATTCCTGTTCTGTATAGCTCTTAAATGGCTAATATAACAAGATGGGGCCGTGGGACATGCAAAGTAGAATAAACTGCTTATTTAATTTGTATTTGTAGCTTAACTTGCCCAATTGTAAACCTGCCCACTTTTGCTAATTTTTATGGGGGGGTTTGGATAGGGATGATAGACCACCTTTCAATGGCTGTATATATTATCAGATTTGTTTTACCGTTTGTTGATGTAATTAAAGTCTGTTTGCAGAGTTTAGGTCAGGTTCTGTCTGAGAGTGATTGACAGGTGACTTGTAATGATATACAAGCACTCTGGCCCCCTTGATCAGTTCCTTTAAAAGCCTACTTGTTTGGGTTGCCTTCAAAGAAGAGGGGAGGGGGGAAAGCATTTCCTTTTCCCCGGTGCGTGGGAACAGCTGGTGATTACCATACCGCCTACAAACCAAACAGCAAAAGGTTGGTAAACACTTGGCAGGTTTTGGGAAAAGGGGAGGTGTGCAAACTCAGGAAGCTGAATTTGTGAGCAAACAGTCCTCACAAAGAGAGCACAGCAGCCACAGAATGCCCACACTCCCTCTGAATAGCCCCAAGAAAAGACTGAAAAGACCAGGCCTTGCTTGCAGCTGGGAATCCAATAAATTGTTTCAGGAAGTGAGTCCATCCAGGCTAATAGGGCAGTGATTGACAGTTGTTTCTCATTACAGTTTCATCGGAAAAAGGTGCATTCTGATGTTATTAGGGAGTTCCGATAGGAATAAGACGCAGATGATGCCTCTGGGTCAGGAAATGCTCTTTGGGCAAGGACTGTTGCAATTTTTGGCTCCTGCACTTAACCAGGAAATAGATATATGGGGATGCAAAGCATTGACAGAGAGGTTGTTATGTTCATCAGTTGGTGTACTCCTGAGCCCAGATTGATCCCAGGTTTAATTCCTGGTCCGTACTGAGTTAGATCATTTTTGCTAGGGCTGTAGTGGCTGAGGAGGTGGGATGTCTACAATTTGTCTCATGTTTAGAAGAAAGAAAGACTTGCATTTGTATAGTGCCTTTTTTGACTTCCCAAAGCGCTTTACAGCCAATGAAGTATTTTGAAGTGTAGTCACTGCTGTAATGTAGGAAACGCAGCAGCCAATTTATGCACAGCAAGATCCCCCAAACAGCAATGACCAGATAATCTATTTCCTAGTGATGTTGATTGAGGGATAAGTATTGGCCAGAACACCGGGGAGAACTCCCATGCTCCTCTTCAAGAGGTGGCAGGGGATGTTATATCCAACTGACAGGAAAGATTGGGCCTTCGTTTGACTTCTGATCCGAATGACAGCACCTCCAACAGTGTAGCACTCCCCCTCAGTACTGGCACTAGGAGTGTCGGCCTAGATTTTGTGCTCAAACGTCTGGAGTGGAGCTTGAACCCATGACTTTCTGACTGAGAGACAAGAGTGCCGTCGGATGTTTTGTTTAAGGGAGTAAGTAGTGTTTTTGTACATTAGGGGTAGTAATTCTCCAAATCTTTTGGGGATTTGTACCTGAAATAGATACTTCCTTTGCTCATTGAATGTAAAGGAAGTGCATTTGGGTGTAGTCAATATACAGACCAAAGTGCAAAGCTCAGAAAAACTGACAAACCACTTCAAAAAAAAAAGCTAACAATTCTCCCAAAAAGCTCTCAACTCAAAAAAAAAAATGCAACTGAAAAACAGCCCTGAATAAAGGCTAAGAACCACAGAAGGTTACAGCACAGAACGAGGCTGTGATGCTCATTGTTTCAGTGCTGGCACAAAGCAAAACTAATCCCACTGCCCTGCGCTCTTCCATAGCTCTGTATCATCATCTGCTTCAAATATTTATCCAGTTTTTCCTTAAAAGATACAATGGTCTCTGCCTCAACCACCCACTGTGGCAAAGCATTCTATGCTCCAACAACCCTCTGTGTAAAGAAATTTCCGCTAACTCCTCTCCTCATTCGCTTAGTGACCATTTTAAATTGCTGATCCTGCCCCCCCCCCCCACCCAATCAAAAAAAAGAATCTTTCCCTATTCATTCTATCAAAACCTCTCATAATTTTAGAAACTTAACTTCTAAAAACTTTTATAACTAGCCTAACTGCTCCAGTGAAAGCAATCTTTCAAGACTTTCCTCGTAACTGTAGGTTCCCATCCCTGGAATCCTCCTGGTCAACCTATACTGTACGCTCTCTGTGGTTTTAATGCTCTGTCTCTCTGTAGTAGGGCACCCAAAACTGCCCATAGGACTCTATAACTGTGGCCTGACCAATGGTTTGTATAAGTTGTGTGTTACTTCTTTGCTCTTGTACTCCACGCCCCTATTTCAAAAACACACAATGTTGGTAACACTTTTTATGGTTTCATCTACTTACACTCGCTCTTTCAGTAAATGATATATTTGAACCCATGTGCCTCTGAGCCTTCTTTTAATTGTACACTTCCATTCCCTGCCTTTCCTCCCAAAATGTATTACTTCACACCTATCCACATTAAATTGTATCCGCCCCATGCCTGTCCATTCCACTAGCCAACCATCTTTACAATCACCCTGGCTGTCCTCCACACCTTTTTTAAGCTGTCCTCCTGTTCACATGGGGCACTGTATCTGCGGAACTAAGAAAAACTCAGCAGGTAGGAATTGTCACTTTTCTTATCACTATAGCACACTGTGCGCAGAACACTTAACATCTCAAATAAATTTTTAATAATGGAATTAGTCTGATTTAATAGTGTAGCAGCTCAGATCTGATTCGACACCGCATTGTTTATGGCAAATTTTCATCCTGGGCGATAAAACAACAATCTACTCATCTCACCTTGTAGAAAGCACAGCACAGAACTGCGTGGGTGGGGAGACTAGTGAAGCTGGGGTTGTTCTCCTTAGAGCAGAGAAGGTTGGGTGGGATTTAATAGAGGTGTTCAAAATTATGAGGGGTTTTGATAGGGTAAATAGGGAGAAACTGTTTCCACTGGCAGGAGGGTCAGTAACCAGAGCACACAGATTAAAGGTAATTGGAAAAAGAACCAGTGGGGAGATGAGAATTTGTTTTCTATGCAGCAATTTGTTCTAATCTGGAATGCACTGCCTAAAAGGTGGAAGCAGATTGAATGCTAACTTTCAAAAAGGAACTGGATATATACTTGAAAAAGAAAAATATTGCAAGGCTATGGGGAAAGAGCAGAGGAGTGGGACAAAAGGACAGCTCTTTAAAAGGTATGATGGGCCGAAGTCCTTCTCTGTACTTTCAGCGGTTTGCAGCCTATTTGTTCTCCCACAAGGCTCTCTATTAAAAGGATAGAAGGAAAGCAAGTGAAACAAAGTCATAAATATAGATGTAAATTTTATTTTAGAACTTAACTCTTTATTATCCCATATTATGAACCCATACTAGTACTGAAGGTTTACAGCTCTCCTCATTCAGTGTGCTAATAGAATGATCAGAATGCTGCCTCAAACCGAGCAAAGTTATATTTTTTATTCTTTCCCAATTTCCCCCATCCAAAAAACAAGAATTTGAAGAGATTGAGCAAGCACTATTGCTTTGTTTATGCTTTGTTGTGTAGTGAATCTGATATTCTTTTTGCATCAGTGCAATCCAAATGAAATTTTGACCATACATGTTCAATATATCAAAGGATAGGGTATGAAGAAAAGTACTTTTTTTAAAGAAGGTAATTGTACCTCTGTCATAGAAACGTACAGCACAGAAGGAGGCCATTCGGCCCATTGTGTCTGTGCCGGCTCTTTGAAAGAGCTTTCCATTTAGTCCCACTCTTTCCCCATAGCCCTGAAAATGTTTCTTTTCCAAGTATTTATCCAATTCCCTGCTGAAAGTTACTATTGAATCTGCTTCCTCCACCCTCTCAGGCAATGCATTCCAGATCGTCATAACTCCATGTATAAAGACAAAAAAAGGTCTTCTCATCTTGCCTTTCATTTTGCCAATTGTATTAAATTTGTATCTATCTGGTTACTGACCCTCCTGCCAGTGAAAACAGTCTGTCCCTATCAACTCTATAAAAATCCCTCAATTTTAGTATGACTGATGAATACAAATCACCGGACTAATATAAAAAACATTTTTAAAGGAGCTAAATATTTAATGGCAAATCCTAAGACCATAAATAACTGGTTACTTACAGTAACATAAATATCACTGGTTGCTGTGTTAAACGTAGTTTATTCACACCCATTACAAACAGTGCTTCTCGAGCCATCAGCACCTTCACAACACACACAAACTGATTCTGGAGAGAAAAGATTTGCACCAGTGCGCACAATCCTCTTCCTAACCGCCATGTTTTGGTAGCCACCACTCACCCAACGCTTTTGTTTTTCTCTGGTTATCCGAATTCTCGAGGGGGCTTCATTCCTCGGGTTCTGTAGCGGGCAATCGATCCACTTTGCCAGACAGTGAGGATGGAAATCTACCTCCCAGAGTTCAGAGTGGGTAGGATTTGGAATGCACTGCCTCATAGGGTGGTGGATACAGATTCAGTAGTAGCTTTCAAAAGGGATTTGGATAAACACTTGAAGGAGAAAAAAATTGCAGGGATATGGGGAACCAGCAAGGGAGTGAGATTAATTGGATTACACATCAAAGGAGCTGGTGCAGGCTCAGTGGGCCAAATGGCTTCCTTCTGTGCTGTACTGTTCTGTGACTCTATATGATTCAACCAGCAAGGGGATCGCTCCAGCGGCACACATAACTGTGCCGGAGGGACAGCAAGCTTTTGACACTTGTGATGCACAATACGAACACAAAAATGCTAATTGTCTTTGCAAAACACAAGCAATCGTCAACTTACCCATTTACCCAGCAAGGGAGAAAACATTTCTTTTTTTCCCTCTTTCCCCCTCTCTCTCCTCCCCCTATTTAGGAGTGTGTTATGGCAAAAAACAACTGAAGAGTTGCAGTGCGTCCCTATGTTCTCCATGGTGTAGAACAGGTTAAGAGAGGTGACTAAAATGTTCGTCAAAGAGATGGGTTTTGAGGAAGTTTCTAAAGCGAAGGTGGGAGGAAAAATGACAAAAGGCTTTTGTTACGACCGAGGTGGAAGGAGTGTATTGTCTTTCCTAGTTCTACTTCTCCACAGGTCACAACCTATATTTAAATGTTTACCCAGTTACCGATGCAGTCATTCTTCAATAAACAACAAAATTATCAACTTATTATCAAACCAGACTTATTCAGTAATGAAGCAAAGCATTAATACACAGATTGAAATATGAAAGTTCCCTTTTAAAATTCCCCACACACGCACACTGAAAAAAAACAGAAATTCTCTGTGCAGAGATCTGTTACAAAAAAAGACCCAAAAAATCACTTTGGCCATATACTTGCTAATTCTTGAAGGAAAAAAAAAGATGGCAAAAGTTGTCCCTTTTGGTCTGGCGTCCAAGTATACGGGGACAGGCCGCTGGGATCTTTTCTAATGCAGTTCTTTTCAGGTGGCATTGAGAATTAATCTGGCAGGTTTTTCTAGCTTCACAGGAGAGATGCAGTACCAGGGATTTTAGCTCTCCCACACTGGATCTTTGCAGGGTTTCTTCAAAGAGATAGAGAAAGAGGTGAGCCATGTGTTTTTTCCTTGGCAAGTTGATCTCCAACTGTCTTCAAAACAGTTCACACCCTAACTGAACTGAAAACAATATCCAAACCCCAAACAGAAAGTCAGCCTCCTGACCTCCATAAACCTTGACACATGTCTTCTCTGTAAGCACCTTCCCCAGGTCACTAAGGTTTCTCTTGTTTACTGAGCCCAAAGCACATGATTTCCAGCAAAGGTTGTTTACAAACAACATCTCAGTGTCCTTTCAGTGAACTGTCAACAACAAAGCAAAGTCCAGCATTCATGAAATCTTCAGCCTTCCAATGAATCTATCCCCACAATTTAAATGAGTTCTCAAAAAAAAACTTAACAAAAAATATAGAAACATCTTCATAACACTTTAGAAAGGGAGTTCCAGAGACTAGAGCTGAGAGAGCAACAACTTAGATTTATATAGTACCTTTAACAGACTAGAATGTCCCAAGGTGCTTTAGAGCTGTGTAATCGACAAAATTTGGCACTGATCACTTGAGGGCATATTAGAATAGGTGACTAAATGCTTGATAAAAGAGAGAAGTTTTAAGGCATGTGTTAAAGGTGGGGAGAGAGGCGGAGAGGTTTTGGGAGAGAATTCCAGAGTCTAGGGCCTAGGCAGCGGAAGGCATGGTGGGGAGAAGGAAATGGGAGATATGCAAGAGGCCAGAATTGGAGGAGCGCAGAGTTCTCAGAAGGTCATAGGGCTGGCGGTAACAGAAATAGGAAGATAATTGAAGACTCTGCTACTACAGGTGTAGCAGAGGGAGGGAAGGAATGCACAGGAGACCAATTTCAGGATGGGAGATTGTGGGACAGGATGTAAGGTTGCAGAGGTAGAGAGAGTTCAGACAGTGGTGGGATCTGTAGATAAGGGTGAAGAATTTAAATTCAGTTCTTTGATAAATGGGAGCCAGTGTAGGTCATTGAGGATTTAGAGTGTTGGGCAACTGTGGCTCATTGTGGGACAGCATGTGGGCAGTGGAATTTTGAGCAAAAAATAGTGTTTATGAAGGATGAAGATTAGGCGACCAGCAAGGAGGATGCTAAAAGGAGTTGCATCTAGAGGTGACAAAGGCTTGTCACAGATAAGCATCTTGGCTGCAATAGGGGAAAGTAAGGGTGGAGGTTGGGCAGTATTGTAGAGTGAGCTATCTCAGTAATGGATGGCATAAGGGATTTGAAGCTCAGCTCAGGGTGAACTAAAGCAGCAAGAGTTGCATGCAGCTTGGCTAAGCAACCAAGGAAGGGGAAGGAACTCATGGCAAGGGTGTGAAGTTTTTGGCAAGGCACAAACATAATGGCTTAATGGTGTCAGACTTAGCTCAGTTGGTTGGTAGCTCAGTTGGTAACACTCTTGCCTCTGAATCAGAAGGTTGCGGATTCAAGTCCGACTCCAGAGACTTGAGCACATAATCTAGGCTGACGCTCCAGTGCAATACTGTGGGAGAGTTGGAGACATTAAACCGAGGCCACGTCTGCTCTCTCAGGTGAATGTAAAAGATCCCATGGCGCTATTTCGAAGAAGAGCACTCTGGCAATATTTATCTCTCAATCAGCATCACTCAAACAGACTATCCGATCATTATCTTATTGCTGTTCATGGGAGCTTGCTGTGCTCAAATCGGTTTCTACATTTCCTACATTACAACAGTGACTACCTTTCAACAGAAGTTCTCATTGGCTATAACATGCTTTAGTATGTTCTTAGGTCATGAATACCGCTATCTAAGAACATATTCTTTCTTGATGTATACTGTAGATCTGCAGTTAATCCCTTTTCTAGTCTTTAAGCTTCATTTTCAAGTTGGCAATCCCATTGACTGAGGCTCTGCACCAGAGAGTAATCTTAGAAAAATTACCCTATTGTATTTATTGAAATGCGTTAGTGACATCTCGGCAGACTATCAATACCGCATCAAACTTTATTGTTGTTATAGTGACAGCTTGTCTAAAATGGATATCTTTGCTCCATTCTGATTTCCAATTAGAATGTCAACCGTCCATAACACACTTGGACATATTGATTTAATGCTTCATCTGACTTCCTACCATTTCTCGCTATCTGTAGGTCTTTTAAATTGTTGATCACCTACCTCCCATGTCTGCCCACACTGTGTAACACTCTCCAGCTAAGGGTGCAAGCTCAGAAACTGCCCTCCATCCTGATCTACAATCCAGCAGCTAATTTCTGTTCATGCACAGATTCTGTTTTCTCCCCTCCTCTTTCGGAGATGGTGGCTGATGCTGGAATACACCTCCATACGCACTGGAAACTTCTGACTATCTCTAACAGATATTGTTCATGTCTGAGCTCAGGCAGTAAAATCAGTCGGCTAGATCACTGTCAAGGCTGGGGTCATTGACGGAATTTAATGGGTTTTTCTCTTCCGTGGCTGAGGAATCCCACTTTATTTGTATCAGCCATGGCTCAGTCGGTAATACTGGCACCTCTAAGTTAGAACATTGTGGATTCACTCAAGTCCCACTGTAGCGACCAGCTTCTCAAGAGGGATATAAGGCACCAGTTGACACTGAGCCACATAATACATGAAGGGGAAAAATTTGCAGGGCTACACAGAAAGAGCAGGGGAGTGGGACTAATTGAATAGCTCTTTCAAAGAGCTGACACAAGCACGATGGGCTGAATGGCCTCCTTCCGTGCTGTATGATTCTGTGATGCATTTGTTCTTCTTTTGGGCCTCCTTATCTCGAGAGACAATGGATACGCGCCTGGAGGTGGTCAGTGGTTTGTGAAGCAGCGCCTGGAGTGGCTATAAAGGCCAATTCTGGAGTGACAGGCTCTTCCACAGGTGCTGCAGAGAAATTTGTTTGTTGCACAGTTGGCTCTCCCCTTGCGCTTCTGTCTTTTTTCCTGCCAACTACTAAGTCTCTTCGACTCGCCACAATTTAGCCCTGTCTTTATGGCTGCCCGCCAGCTCTGGCGAATGCTGGCAACTGACTCCCACGACTTGTGATCAATGTCACACGATTTCATGTCGCGTTTGCAGACGTCTTTATAACGGAGACATGGACGGCCGGTGGGTCTGATACCAGTGGCGAGCTCGCTGTACAATGTGTCTTTGGGGATCCTGCCATCTTCCATGCGGCTCACATGGCCAAGCCATCTCAAGCGCCGCTGACTCAGTAGTGTGTATAAGCTGGGGGTGTATGGATGCATTTGTAAGACACAGGAAAGAACTAGGAGACGTGATTAGAAATGAAGGAAACCTAAAGCTAGGCATAACTGGAGGAGTGGCTGCTTCAGAGCTGTTGTTATGAAACAGACCGTGACCCTGGTACACCAAATGTGACCTTAGTTGAATCATTCAAAACAAAACTAAAGGGACAAATTTCTGATTCAGTAGGGAATAGATTGACACAGGGAAAGAAGGTGAAAATGACCTGAGCAAGTTAGTCTGTGAGCTTAAGCCACTGGGCATGTTAGATGGGTAACATGACAGCTGGAAAAGACCCAGCCTTAAGTTGTCATACACACCAGCAGCTGAAGACAGAATATATGAGTGAGTCACAGCAATAATAGGGCAGCATCTGGCCTATTACCATGTGTACATGTGCAAATGTTAATTTCGTATAAACGACTGCATGTCCACTTATTTTGATTGAATGCCTGTATCAAGCTTTCATGTAAGGATGGAAGAAGGAGGTCAGGAATGCATTACAACGTCTGGATTTAGATATTTACATTCTGTTTCTCACTGCATCGCACATGATCCTATATTCAGCTGGAGGGAAAGAAACTGCTGTGTGCAGTCCAGTGCTGTACAAGTTCACATTAAACATCATCATCCTGTGTCTTGTAGGCTCCACTGGTTGGGTACAGGATTAAATGTTATAAGCTGAGATGAGCAAGTTACTTGATGGGAAGGACTGCGAATGTTGTGTTTGGAGGGCAGCAGACCAGGATTGAATAGTGAAGGGGTGGTGAGTGGATGGATGAATGTTCTTGAGTTTACATTTTGGAATCAGGAGGTTTTTTTTAATATAGGGAATGTACTCTTGGGAGATTACAGTGATAAATATAGTCCATGAACAAGCGTACATTGTAGTTGGCGTGTGGAATGGGCCATTGTATCCTTTCTAAATTCCTTACTTTTTTTATGTTCCTAAATTTATAAATCCAGTAAAGTACATGAAATGTTATCAAGAATCCCCCATCCTGAATGCTCAGAATCATCGAATCTTGCGACACAAAAGAAGGCCATTCAGCCCATCGTGCCTGTGCTGGCTCTTTGAAAGAGCTATCCAATTAGTCCCACTCTGCTGCTCTTTTCCCCATAGCATTTGCTGGAAGGCAAATTACATTTGAAATTTGACGACTTATTTTCAGTACAGTTCAAATGGGGATTTGAGAATGGACAGTGGTATCTTGTAACCGTGCTGTTATTATGGAATATGTTCTACCTCTATATGGCCCTGTATTATTAGTGCAGAATGTATGTGTGACCAGAGGCTGTGACCTGAGGATCAGTCTTTTCTGCATAATATCCTTCAGCACCTCAGGACCTTGAAATATTTCTGTTACTTTGGGCTTAGAGAGAGTTCTTCATGCTGAAACACGAGGAGAGGATGAGGGGTTATGAAGAAAGTGCTGACAAAAATTTATAAAAAGAGTAACTGCTTCACGCTTTGCAACTGTTAACTAGACTGAACTGTCGCCCAGAATGGTGAATGCACTTTGGTTCAGGTGCAAAGCAGAGAATGCTGAGGTTACTATTGTGCACCTAATTCAAATGTGTAATGATATCATGGGGAATACAGTTCCAAATTAATTTGAACAAATTTCAGCTTTCATACTGCGTTTTGATTATTTCCTACACAGTCGTGTTGGTGGCAGTTGTTTTAGGGAAAACAAGTATCCTTAAAACACTTTAAACTAGACGTTTGGTTTTTGGAGTGAAGGTTAATTGGACAATTAGCTCCATTGGTTTGGTTTGTGTGGCTATTAACACTCTTATTCTTTGTACCTCATAAAACACCTGACTAGTTTGAAGAAAATATTCCCAAATATCGATTGGGAGCAGCTGGGATATTTATTTCTGCTGTAACCAATTGTTCATAAATCTTGGTTTTTTTTTTCCTTGAGGCTGCCGTGAAGATGAGATTTACAGCAGTGAGATATCGGGAAGATTTCAGTAATTAAGGAAAAATATCCATGTAGTGTTGTGCACTATCTCTTGCCGATTGTTCACGGGCCTGTGTCTCCAGCTGCCTTTGCTTCCCCCTAGCAACCTTGCTTGGGAGGGAAGGCATGCATGTGAGAACTCAGTCAAGTGCTAAGAACTTCCTGCGCCTTATTCAGAGCCCTGCCCCTGCAGAGAGGAAGGACCCTCTGTTTTCTTCATACATTGTTTCCAGCTCCTCTTCCATGCTTCCAGAACAGTTCTCACTTTGCCCAAGGCAGGAAGGCTCTTGGGAAATTCCTTGCTGCTAGCCTTTTCTTCCTTCCAGTGGGAATTGTACGGCTGTGTGCCATCCTGTTCTCGGGGTCACCAGGTAATTCATTCTGTGCTCTGGTGCTCTACAAAGAGTGCTTAACACCTTACGTGCAAAGCGTTAGCACAATGTCTTATTTACATTTTGTGGGATATACTTCTTGAGCGCAGTGCAGCAATTACAGGAACATCATAAATCATTCTCGCTGATTCAACCATTATGGATCAAAATGTTACACTTAGGAACCGATGGACGCTTTTAATGCCAGGTATTCAGCCTCAAGAGTGAATAAAACGTACTTGGAACTGAGTTTAGCTATGCTGAATTGAGACAGTGTAAACATTTCAGCTTTGTATGTGCAAGTGGATTATATTCATGCAGGTAATATTGAACACAGTCTGCCACCTGTGGAGTTTTGGATTGGAGAGAGATTTCTAGAAATTGACACTGGCTGTTTTTAAAAGTAACATTTGTTATGTATCATTATGTTGGAGCATCAGTTATGGAGGGATTTTTTTTTTTAAAAAGGTTTTCAATGAGTTTTCATCAGTAAGGTGGCTCTCGGGGTCTGCTCTCACCCTTCCAGACCTTCCTTTAGTTGTCAGCTTTTCAAATCCGTTTCTGGTCATTGATTCACAAGGGCAGGGGGAGATACTCGAGGACTGAAGGCCGAGCAGAGAACAGCCATGAGGCTGATCCCTAATGCCAGCATAGGAAGGAACAGGAGTAGGCCATTCAGCCCATCGAGCCTATTTCGCCATTCAGACTATCTGTATCTGAACTCCATCTATCCACCTTGGTTTCCTACCCCTTTATACTCTCAAAGGTATCGATCTCAGTTTTGAAAATTTTACTTGGCCACCAGCCTCAACAGCATTTTAGGAAAGAGAGTTCCAGATTTTCACTACCCTTTGTGTGAGGAAATACTTTCTGATATCACCCATGAATGGCCTAGCTCTAATCTTGTTCTGGACTCCCCCACCAGAGGAAATAGTTCCTCTCTGTCTACGCTATCAAATCCTTAAATCATCTTAAACACCTCAGTTAGATCACCCATTAATCTTCTATACTCGAGGGAATACAAGTCTAAGCTATGCAACCTGTCCTCATAATTTAACCCATTTAGTCTCTAAGGTCAATATATCCTTCCTGAGATGGAGTGCCCAGTAGTCAGCTGTCAGTTGTGTGTCAGCAGTGGTGGCACTCTTGCCTCTGAGGCGCAAGGTTCTGGGTTCAAGTCCCACTCCAGGACTTGATCACAAAAATCAAGGCTGACGTTCCAGTGAAGTACAGAGGGTATGCTACAGTGTCCAAGATGCTGTCTTTCTGGTAGATGTTAAATATATTATGGTGCTATTTCAAAGAAGAGCAGGGGAGTTCTCCCTGGTGTCCTGGTCGATATTTATCCCTCAATCAACATCACAAAAACAGATTATCTGGTCATTTTTGCTTTGCTGTTTGTGGGAACTTGCTGTGTGCAAATTGGCTGCTGCCATGTTTCCTGCATTACAACAGTGGCTACACTTCAAAAAGTACTTCATTGGCTATAAAGCCTTTGAGACGTCCGTTAGTTGTGAAAAGTGCTGTATAGATGCAAGTCCTTTTCTGTTATTCCAGATGGGATCAAACCGGAGCCTTGTATAAATGTGACGTAATTCCACCCTTTTGTATCCCAGCCCTCTTGACATAAAAGTCAATGTTCCATTAGCTTTTTTAGTTACTGTTTGTAGCTTAGTGATTTCTGTACTTGGACCCCTAAATTCTGCTCTCCACAGTTCCTAGCTTCTCGCTAGTCTGAATTATGAGGAATAACTGGAAAAACATGGGTTTTTCAGCTTGGAATGGAGGCATTCAAGAGCTGATCTCAAACTGCTTAAGATACTTACGGGAATGGAAAATGGAAATCTGAACCTTTAAGTTAAATATTGAGATATGGAAAAAGGGACATGGGTTTCACATTATTAAAAAGGGATGAAGTTAAAAAATTCTTCTTCATGCAAAAAAAAGTATTCCAAGTATAATAACCAGTAAAAGTCTTTTCTACAGCCCTATTTATACTTTCTGCTAAGACCTTGGTCTCATTGACGTTCGCATGCAGCATATCCCATTGATACAGCTCCTTCCTGTCCCAGTACTGGTACCAGTGTCCCAGGCACAGCAGTGGAGGCCAAAACCCAGGAATCTGTTTTTCTCAACAAAAAAACCCCCCGAATAATTGGATATTGAAATGGTGAGAGTGGGGATCTTTCTGGGTAAATGGACTAAGCTGGGCTGAATGGCCATCTCCATCTGTAACTATCTTGTATTAGCTTTTGGAAGCTGTTGGTCTGCTTTTACTAGTTATCCAAGTTGCTCCGTATGTACCAAAATAAATCATGAAGAGGAGAAAAATTGGCACGAGGGAGGAATCGTCTTATTTCACACACTTTTTCTTTCACATATGCACAACAAAAGCACAGCTCCACTCTTACACTGTACTTGCTCTGGAACTTTGCAGGAAATTCTAGGCCAGTTTCTGCCTAGGCCACTAATTCTCAAAGTCCACAACCTCACAATTTACCATGTAAAAATAATCTTTCTCTTGATCATGGAACCAAATTTCTTACATTTAATCTTGTATCTGTGGCACCTTGTTTCCTCAACCACTGGAAACAGTCTGCTTCTATTGACCCTGTCCCCTCCTTTCATAATTTTAAATGCTTCTATCATATCGCTCCATAATCTGTGTTTCAATGGAGGAAAAAAAATCCCCTAATTTTCAAGTCTTTCTCTTTGCATTTTCTCATACCAGACATCATCCAAAGGAATCTGTATTGCACCCTCTTTAAAAATGTGGAGCCAAAGACTTCTCACAGTACACCAACTGAGGTCTTATTAAGATTTAATATAATTTCATCATTACTTTGTATTTTATATTCTGCACCTCAGTTATCGGCTGTTAGTGATGCAGGAGAAAAAAATGAGAATTATGAGGTGCTCACTGTATGCTTTAGAGCTTAACTCTGCAGAATGTGCGGCTATATGGGATGCAGGAAGAACTAATTCACTGGAGTTGGTTAGAATATTCAGCACCTATTCAAATGCTTTTTTTTGGTACTTGTGGCTTTTTCTCCTTCTAGTGTTTTAGATATGAGTTCTAGGCCAGTTGGTGTTCATCTTAAGTGAGCTCCATGAATTATCTATCAGTGCTCTCACCCACAGCACACTTTACCTAAGTGGCTTTTGTCTTGAATTTTAGAAATGTTTCATCACGATTTTTTTTTTTCCAAGTAAAATGATTTTCCTATCCAACATTCAAATCCCGTTTGGGAGTATTTTCAACCCAATACTCCTTGTGATAATCCCTCGATATACCCTAATTATTTTCAGGAGTTGGCATGAATGATTGGTGTATATGGTATTGTGTGAGATGCTTATTACATTATTCTATATTATGTTCCATGGCTGTATCAGTACAATTAAGGAAAACAGGTTGAGAATTAAACAGATCGTATAATTAGTTCTGGCAGGAAGCAACTGAACATTTTGAATATGTACTAATATCGGAAAGGATGGCTGCGACAAAGCTAATACAGAACTGAACTAATTTGTCATAGGAATTAATTCCTATCATTAAGATCCTTCTAATTAGCCACTTCCTCTAAATGTTTGGCCAAAGCACAAAGTTTTGCAGACTGTTAGTCTAGACTTTTATTTTATTCGTTCGTGGGATGTGATCGTCGCTGGCCAGGCCAGCATTTATTGCCCATCCCTAATTGCCCTTGAGAAGGTGGTGGTGAGCTGCCTTCTTGAACTGCTGCAGTCCTTGGGATGTAGGTACACCAACAGTGCTGTTAGGATCAGAGTTCCAGGATTTTGACCCAGCAACAGTGAAGGAACGGCGATATAGTTCCAAGTCAGGATGGTGTGTGGCTTGGAGGAGAACTTGCAAGTGGTGGTGTTCCCATGCATCTGTCTCCCCTTTTCCTTCTAGGTGGTTGGGGTCATGGGTTTGGAAGATGCTGTCAAAGGAGCCTTGGTGAGTTGCTGCAGTGCATCTAGTAGATGGTACACACTGCTGCCACTGTACATCGGTGGTGAATGTTGAAGGTGGTGGATGGTGTGCGAATCAAGTGGGCTGCTTTGTCCCGATGGTGTGGAGCTTCTTGAGTGTTGGAATTGCACCCATCCAAGCAAGTGGACTGTATTCCATCACACTTCTGACTTGTGCCTTGGAGATGGTGGGCAGGCTTTGGGGCGTCAGGAGGTGACTTACCTGCCACAGAATTCCCAGCCTCTGACCTGCTTTTGTAGCCACAGCATTTATGTGGCTGGTCCAGTTTAGTTGCTGGTTAATGGTAACCCACAGGATGTTGATAGCGGGAGATTCAATGATGGTAATGCCATTGAACATCAAAGGGAGATGGTTGAATTCTCTCTTGTTTGAGATGGTTATTGCCTGGCACTTGTGTGCCGTGAATGTTCCTTGCCATTTATCAGCCCAAGCTTGAATGTTGTCCAGGTCCTGCTACATGGGCTAAAACCTTTTATACTTTGAGGGTTTGGGGAGCTTCCTTGTGGAGATACAGGGAAGGTGTTAAGAAATGATCCTTGAGTCATTGTATTCATTTTCACCTCCAATGATATGGGAATATAGGACGATTAATGGATTATCGTCTCCTGTGATCTTTTGAGACTTGTGCAAGGCCCCTCCATTATTTATTGAGCCAACACTTTAGTCAATTTCTGTTCAAACATATCTTGCTTTATTCATTTTGAATTTTAGCAAAACAGTATTTATTCAGGAAATATGTACAGGAGATCCCAGTTAAACTCACTACGGAATAGTTAATACCTAAATGATGACTAATATAGGCACCCCATCCAGCAAAGCAGGAATCTGCACAGCATGGCCAGTGATTTTTCTAGTTGCTCAGTTCCCCACTGCTATTCAGTGCACCGATCAGAATGTGTGAGAGTGATAATAGCCTAAAACCCTCCACTTAGGTCCACTGCACCTACACCATATCCATCACCCACTCTCAGCATTAGACTGTCCCAAAGTGCTTTTCAGCCGGTTATGTACTTTGTGAAGTGTAGACACTGTTGTAGGTAACGTGGCAACGAATTCACACACAGCAAGCTCCCACAAACCAGATGATCTGTTCTTCAACCATTTTGATTGAGGGATAAATATTGGGAAGGACACAGGGGCGAACTCCCCTCCTCTTCTTCAAGCTGGTGTCGTGGGATCTTTTACGTCCATTTGAGAGGACAGGCAGATTTAACATCTCATCCGAAAGATTATACCTCCGATAATACAGTGCTCCCTCAGTACTGTACTGGGAGTGTCAGCCTAGATTACATGCTCAAGTCTCTGGAGTGGGACTTGAACCCACAACCGTCTTGACTCAGAGGTGAGAGTGCTACCACTGAGCCATAGCTGACACTATTTCTGATTATTTCCTCCTTTTGTTTCCTTTTCATCAATGATTTGGTAACTAGAAATGGTAACCAGTGACAAAGCAGAGACTTGGCCAGTGTGCTGCTGTGCCAACCTCATGTCTTGAGTCCACACCCAGCAAAGATGTGGCGTGAAACTGAAGTGTGTTGATTGCAGCCTGAAATTTCTGAACACAAATGGAAAGAAATGTATGATTAAAAATGCATTGTTTTATACAACTAAAGGTTAGAGCAATATAAAGAAAAGTGTCTGTCAAGAAACACCTTAACTGCTCCCAGTAGCAATACGCTTTTGGGCCTTGGGCTTTAGCAACTGCTTTGTATGTACTCACAGCCTCAGCACAGTTTCGAACTACTGGGGTGAGTGAATGGCCCCACCCTGGATAATTAGCAACTTGAAAGCAACTTCTGTAAGTAGGTGGATGAAAGAACTGCGGATAACTTGCCCTCGTTTTATCCTCCATGTGGCAAAACATAGCCTCCACTTGCTGCATTCTCACCGGTGGGCTACCTGACATTGGGAATGTGAAGGCAATTGCAGGCAAGAGCCCCTGTCCTGCAATGGGTTAGCACATTGAGAGACCTATATGTATATCCTGAACTGTTATTTAGCCTGCCAGGTGAGTGGCCAGGCTATAACTGTACCGTCTGAAAGAAACTTTTCACACTCTGGGTTCTTTCTTTTGGGCCTCCTTATCTCGAGAGACAATGGATACGCGCCTGGAGGTGGTCAGTGGTTTGTGAAGCAGCGCCTGGAGTGGCTATAAAGGCCAATTCTGGAGTGACAGGCTCTTCCACAGGTGCTGCAGAGAAATTTGTTTGTTGGGGCTGTTGCACAGTTGTACAGTATAACTGTACCGTCTGAAAGAAACTTTTCACACTCTGGGTAATGCCAGTGAATTGGCCATTTCCGATACCAGTTTAAAATGCTCGTGCAGTCTGGGTTTCAAATGGTGTAACACTGTTTATCCGAGTGGCTTATGGGATAGGTGGGACTGGATTCATCGGCCAAGGATGGGATTCCATGTATGTCACCCGTGTCGGCAAAGCAAATTGGAAGGTGAGTCTGGAGCCACAGATTGGTTTACTGTTAACACTACATTGATAACGTAGCACTGAAAAAAAAAACATCACCCACTAATGTGAAGCCAGTTCAGCCCCATATATTTCTCTCTCTCATTTTGGTTTACACATTTCATTTGTGCATATTTATTTTTATCTCTTTGTCCCATTGTTTCTTCCAGCCTCAGTTACTAACAGATTGCAGGAGGAGATGATGGTGTATGACAGAAGAAAAAGAGCTTAATCTTTGGGCCTTGTTTTTTCTCCCCATCCCTCCCCCCCCCCCCCCCCCCCCCACCCCATTCCAATTCTCGTTGCTTCAGTAATTTGATCTCTAGCTCATTAGCTGACAGGGATATAAGCCTCCATACTCTAGAGGTTTGGGGAACAGTTAAGCAATCTGCAGCTGATGACTGGGCCCTGGGACAAAGCTTCCTCTGGGAAAATTAAAGCCTGTATTTTGAAGAATTAGATGCAGGTCTTCGAGCTGGGCCCCAGCAGCGCCAGGATGACAACTATTTACACGATAGATACATTGCGTTCAAGGTGACTGCAACACAAAAATGTGGCCCCTTTATAGACTGTGGCTTGAACCAACAAAACAAGCCTAGTGTTATTGTGAAGGATGTTACAGCATCATTGATCAGAAAGCTATTGATTTGCTATTGCTATGCGCCCAGCTCTATAATGAACTAAAAGCCTGTGTAAAGGTTAGAATGAAATACAGTATAGAGCTAATTTAGGATTATTATGGCAATAATATCATTGTTGAAAAGCAGTGTAGCGTTTATATGGCCTGAGGCACTAATTCATTTGGGCATTTAAAAAATAGAAGACCCTATTAAATACTACAACACCTAAATGAAATTACTGCATGTTTTCCATGTTTAATTTATGTCTTGGAAATGTTCTGCAAAAAATTCTTAAACAGAAGAACGTTAACTAAAATATGTTTCAGTGTTAACTGTTTAAAAAATATACCTTAACAATTAACTGGACACCATTGATTTTCAATAGGATGATGGTGTTGGTGTGTAGATCTGATGGTGAAGAAGGGGTCTTGATATCCATGCTGTGTCTTTTGTGTTTCCCCGATGAAATGACTTTGTTTGAGCATTGCGATGTCTTGGGGCTTTGGAGGGAACAAGCAAACAAGCTGCACGGGATGTGTTGCTGTGGACTTGGGGGGGGGTGGCAACTGAATTAACATTAGGAGTGATACAGTCTTCATCCCAGAGCACATCTGTTAATTCAGCTTCTTCCCACTGTCAGAGTCAGTAAACTCCTCTGAGCTGTTCATTCAGTGATGTCATCGGCACTCTGGGTTGAAACAAAATGGCGTGCAGCTTTGAGTTTAAAAGATTAACCAATGCCTTGTTCGGACTGTGCTCAAACCTGCAGAATGCCCTGTCCAACAGCATTAATCATTTTCAAGTGAAAGTCATCTATTTCCAATCAAACAGCTCATGGTCCTCCTTATTTGCAGGCAGATTTAGAAATTGGGGATTGTTGGTGAATGGATTACCACAGTAAAATCTAAATAACTTGACACTCCAGTGATGATCTGAACATACAAGGTAGAGATTCTGATCTTTGTTTTTATGTGTACTTAAAAATATCATCTTATCCCATGTAATGTTATCTGTGAAAGCCGTGTGTAATGGCACTGAGCTGGAGGAATGTTTTTTTACTGAAGGAACCATAAACACCATACGCTTAATCACACAGACCGATAAAAGGGCTAGGTTTGGGGGGTCCGCTGTACTTTTTATGCCTTTAAAAGACTCAGGCAGGGTTGTTACTTTAAAAAGAGGAGCCTGTCGGTTGGTTTGAATGCAAGCGGAGAGGCGGGAGGGCAATGCTCCAATTCACCAGGCCCACTCGGTTCATTATGCTGAAAGAATTGGCACAATGTCGGGTCAAAGTTCAGGCATTTTATAGACACAGCCGCGACCTGTTCACACATTGTGTGGGTTACTCTGTAGCCTGTATGATATAATAATAGAATCCTTGGGCCAGTACAATGATATCCAGACTCCATTTTTTTAAATTACTTTTTTGCTTCCACTTTTATTGTATTTTCTAACCCACTCCGCAAACAAAGTTCTCCCATTCCACCAGAACTTGACATCAACCGGTTCCCAGATTTTACCAGGTCCCTTCTAATTGTCCATGGTGACTTCCTCTCTTTTTGTTTCTTCTCGACAGTGGCGAGAATATCAGCAAGTCACTGCCTCTACAATTCGCTCCCTCTTGGCACAAGCCTCGGCCTACCTACTAGTTCCCAAACTCTACATTCGTCCCGCATGATGCAAAAATAGCAAAAATATTTATATAGCGCATTTAACGTAATAAAATGGCTCACAGGAGCATTATAGAATAAAATTTGACACTGAGCCACGTAAGATGATATTAGGGCAGATGACCAAAAGCTTGGTCAAAGAGGTAGGTTTTAAGGAGCTTCTTAAAGGAGATAAAGAAGGAAAAAAAGGTTTCGGGAGGGAATTCCAGAGCTTGGGGCCCAGGCAGCGGAAGGCACGGCCAACAATGGTGCAGCAATTAAAATTGGGGATGTGCAAGAGGCCAGAATTAGAGGAGTGTGGCTGTCTCAGAGTGTTGTGGGGCTGGAGGAGGTTACAGCGATAGGGAGGGGCGAAGCCATGGAGGGATTTGTAAACCAGAGGTTTGTTATAAAAATTCAGCCATATGGTGCAAAAGTGAAGCAGCATGGATGGCAAGTTTGCTGATAGACAGGAGACAAGAGTTAGGGTAAATGAGTGTTGTTCAGATTGGAGATGAATTGGAAGTGGAGTACCCCAGGGGTGAGGTGAACTCTGATATCATCTTGATATTTGCTGACAATACAAAAGTACGAACTTTGACACGAAGCCAGGAGGAGCGGAAAAGACTTCAGGATAATGTAGGCAGATTATTGCAATGGGCAGACAAGTGTAAAAACAAGGGATGGATTTTAACTGCCCTCCACCAGCTGTGTGTTGGTCGTCTGTTTTACACCCGGCTGATTTGCTTTCAATGGTGAGGAAAATCAGATGGGGTGTAAAATGGTCAGGTGTCCTTTCCCGCCCGATGGGAACGATTTAAAATTGATGTTTGTTTTGCTTCTCCCGCTACTTCTCTGGGAAATATAGGCGATGCTTTCTTGTGCTGTGCACTGGCCAAGTTATCCGTGGATTATCAGCATTCCTGAGAAGCGGAAGGAGCGAAGGGACACTTTCCCGATTGCACTGGATGAGCTGTCACCAGGAGCTCCGCGGGTCATTTCATTGTGTCGTCATGTCCTGTCAATCACACGGGGCACGATGACACTCTGGGAAACGAGTGAACTTTTGTTGGTGTGCTTTTTGTTTTCTCCTGGATGCTGTGTTAATGTCAAAGGTTACCATTAAAAAAGAAACAGTCTGTTTTGGGGTTTGGTGGGGGGGAGGTGGGTGGTGGCTGCAGAGGGGAGGGTTTTATTCTTCTTGATTATTATGGAGAAAGGGATAGCGTAATGGGCCGGTCTCTCAGGTCACACACAGCAGTTTCTGTGATGGTGCAAACCAGCAGTGCTGACATCCAGCAAACACTCACTTTTAATTAAACCACTGGCAGGGCCCTTTATGGAAGGTTAGAGGTTGGAACAAGCTAAATGAATGCATGTTAACCCTTGGTTAGGAGGACCAGCTCAAGGAAGCACCATCCACGACACATGCAGTCAAACTAGCTCGTGCAGTTGAAATAAAGTTTGGGTCGTGGAAACAAAGAGAGGCCAGGATGTAACACTGGGGAATTAACCTCAGCCCTGTATCTATCTCTCAAGAAATAGCTGGAATTATCCATTAAAAGTATAAGCATCTCTTTCTTTAGCCCCAAATACAAAATCAGGTGGTGCAAAACCCATTAATATCATAGAATTTTACAGCACTGGAAGAGGCCATTCAGTCCAGCATGCCTGTGCCAGGTCTTTGAAAGAGTTATCCAAATAGTCCCACTCCACTGTTTTTCCCCAGAGCCCTGCAAATTTTCCCCTTTCATGTATTTATTCAGTTTCCTTCTGAAAGTTACGATTGAATCTGCTTCCATCCCTTTCAGATATTACGTTCCAGTTCATAATAACTCACTGCATAAAAAATCTCCTTGTGTCACCTCTGTTTCTTTTCCCAATTACATTAAATTGTGTCCCCTAGTTACTGAACCTCCTGCCTGTGGAAACAGTTTCTCCCATTTTTTCTATCAAAACCCCTCATGATTTTGAAGACCTCTGTTAAATCTCACCCGAATCTTCCCTGCTCTAGGAGATTAATCCCAGCCCTATCCAAAAATTATTTCTCTTCCGTTTCTGAAACTGTAGTTCCATAGCATTGACAGACCTCCAGTACCTTACCCAAGTGGCCATTCCTCATGTGCGTGCTTAGACACTGAATGCCATAGGCTATTCAACGGTCAGGAGTGGGGCATTACAGGGAACCTGATCCTGACCTCTCACACAACATGCCTGCAGTAGGTATCACTGCCCCAACCATTATTGCTAACTCAGCACAAACTTGGAATTGAGCACGTGTCCTTCAAGGCAATAGTTTTGAAGGTATTAGCTGTGGTTCAGTGGATAGCACTGCTGCTTCTGAGCAAGAAGGTTGTGGATTCAAGTCCCGCTCCAGAGATTTAAGCACAAAATCTTGACTGATATTCCAATGCAGTACTGCATTGTCGCAGATACTATCTTTCTGATGAGATGTTAAACAGAGGCCACTTCTGCCCTCTTAAATGGGCTTAAAGATCCCATAGCACTATTTTAAAGAAGAGCAGGGGAGTTCTCCCGGTGTCCAGGTCAATATTTATCCTTCAACCAACGTCACTAAAACACATTATCACACTTGCTGTTTGTAAGAGTTTGCTGTGTGCAAATTGGCTGCTGCATTTCCTACATTACAACAGTGACTGCACTTCAAGAATACTTCACTGGCAGTAAAACAATTAGAGACCGTCCTGTGGTTGAGAGAGATTATGTACGGATGTACCAACTGGATAATTTAATATCCTATCGACAAAAATGCATTTCAGGACTTTTATTTTTAGGATGGCGCTCTGCAATTCAGTGGCCCAGATTTTTTTTTCTAGGTTACGCTAGGTTATTTCCAGCACAATCTGCCCAAAATTGTCCACACCAGTGCAAATGATCGAGGAATTTCAAGTGCACGTTATGCCAAGTGCAAATCAAGTCACTGCAATCTTGTGTGTTAGTTTTAAAAAATCATGCTGGAAGCCAACCCTGCCCACAAAACTAGCCACACCCCCAGATCGAATTAATCACCATGGCAAATTTCCAATAATTACACCCGTTGGTGGCCCTTTGAGGCTCTTAAAATTAAGTTCATTTTTTTTTTAGATGGAACGGCACTAATAGGCACTTTTAAAAGCTTATAATTTTTTTTTAATTTTCCAATAAACAACTACATCAATATAACTGGTAAATGGTTCTGTATACTTTGTTATAAAGTCATTTTCAGTTACTTAAATTTTTGGTCACTCACAGGTGGTGGGCTGGACACTCTGACTAAACATGCTTTTTTTTTTGGTGATAAACCCATTTTCAGCTGCATTAATCAAACTGCACCAAGTTCCCACTTCTAAATATGCCACGGAGTATTTTTGTACAAAAAACGTTCAACTTACACTTTAAAACGCTGCCCAGTTGTGCTGGTTCATGATTGTCGACATGCAAATGCGTTTGAGTGGATATTTGAGAAAAAAATTCACTTTGCAAAACTAATTAATGCAATTTGGGGGCAGTTTGCAGCTGATTTGCCAAACACGTCCAAAGTGGAAATTCTTGGCCAGTGTGTTTTTCTATGAAAATTGAAACCCAGTGACCTCTCATATGACGTATGACAGCCTGGGGCACCTTTTCCCAAAAAAAAAAGGCTGAGAGGTAACCTGATAGCAGTCATTAAAATTATAAACAAGTTTGATAGACTAGGCAGAGAGAAAATGTTTCCACAAATGGAAGAATCTAATACTAGAGGACATAAATATAAAATAGTCACTAATAAATCCAATAAGTGCAGTATTTAGGGTGCAGTTGCGTAGTGGTTAAGTTACTAGAGTAGTAATCCAGAAGCCAGGACTAATGATCTGTAGACTTGAGTTCAAATCCCACCATGGCAACTGGGGAATTCAAAAAGAAAGACTTGCATTTATATAGCACCTTTCACGAATGTACATCAATGTCCTATAGTGCTTTACAGCCATGCTTTGAAGCGTAGTCACTGTTGTAATGTAGGAAATGCAGCAGCCAATTTGTGCACAGCAAGCTCCCACAAACAGCAAAGTCGTAATGACCAGATCATCTGTTTTTGTGATATTGATTGAGGGATCAATATTGGCCAGGACACCAGGGATAACTCCCCTGCTCGTCTTCAAAATAGTGCCATGGGATCTTTTATGCCACCTGAAAGGGCGGACAGGTCCTCAGTTTAACGTCTCATCTGAAAAACAGCACCTGCGACAGTGCAGCACTCCCTTGGTACTGCACTGGAGTGTCAGCCTTGATTTTTGTGCTCAAGTCTCTGGAGTGGGATATAAACCCACAATCTTCTGACTCAAACACAAGAGTGTTACCAACTGAGCCATGGCTGGGGCACGATTTAAATTCAGTTAATTAAAGAAAGAAAGAAACACGACCACCAAACGTCGCAAAGCGCTTGCAGCCAATGAAGTACTAAATCTGGAGCTAATATCAGTAGTGATGACCATGCAATTACAGGATTGTCATAAAAGCCCATCTAATTCACTAATGTCCTTTAGGGAAGGAAATCTGCCAACCTGACCTAGTCTGGCCTGTAAATGAAAGCAGACGCACAGCAGTGTGGTTCACTTTTAATTGCCCTCTAAAATGGCCTAGCAAGCCACTCCGTTGTCTTCAATAGGGTGGCTCACCACCACTTTCTCATGGGCAATTAGGATTGACCTTGCCAACGATGCCCACATCCTGTGAATGAATTAAACAAAGTTAATTAAGGAGAATTTATTTTACTCAGAGTGGTTAGAATGTGGAACTCGCTACCACACGGAGTAGTTGAAGTGAATAGTATAGATGCATTTAAGGGGAAGCTAGGGAAGTACATGAGGGAGAAAGGAATGGAAGGATATGCTGATAGGGTTAGATGAAGTAAGGTGTGTCATGCAAGTCCCCACCTGCCAAGAATGAGGTACACATTATTTTGCCACATGAACATTAAAAGTTAAAATTAGTGCTGGGAACAAAAGAGGGCCTATTGCAAGGAATTACCAGGCCCCTCGCCAGAAAGACTTTTTTTGCATACTAGCAGATAGTGTTGGAACAAAGGAACCAGTCCTTGCTTCCCCTGCACACAGAAGAAGTGGTCATAGCAGTTAAGTCACATGACTAACTGGCTGTTGCAGAATTTGAACTTGCCGCAGAGAATTTGAACTCAGAAAGCTGTTAGCTCCTGGACTGAGAACACCTCTCTCCTGTCTGCTCTCATCTCGGTCTCACCAGCTTTGGAAACCATTGAAGACCTATGAACCCCAAGAGAGAAAAGTTTCCTGCAGTGAACAAGGTTTAAGAAGAATACTGGGCCCCAACGAAAAGCAAGACTGCCAACAATCAAGGACTACAGCGAATTCGAAGCACAGTAAAAACCCCTCCTCAGAGATTGCCTCAAACCTATCCATTTAATTTTTCTTCTCTTTTCTGTCCCTATTTGCATGTGCATATTGCATATGCATGCCAGTGTGGGGCGCGACGTGTATCCGTTGGCGTTAACCAAGTTAGAGTTTTAAGTTTTAATAAAATTTCACTGTTCTTCTTTAAACCTAAGAAAGCTTGTTTATGCTCACTTCTTTACCTTATAATTGGAAAGTGGTGATCAAGGATTCACCAAAGGGGAGCTCAAAGCACAGTGTGTTTGAAACATAAACCCTGTTACTATAAGACCAGGTGAAATAACAGTAAAAGACCCCTAGACACAGGTCGTAACAGGTGGCAGGAGGCTTGTGTGGAGCATAAACGCTGGCATAGACAAACCAGTTGGGCTGAATGACCTGTGTCTGTGCTGTAAATTCCATATAATTCTATGTATGAAAAGAAGTAGTTACAGTGGGACATGAACGTGTCATGTCATAAGCTGCCGCTATAACCGATGTTCCATCCGTTGCATTACAAGGGAAAAAGCTAAAAGTTCATCGTTGCAAACCATTTTTTCAGAAGGCTTGTTCGCCGCCAGTTTGTGTTGCTTGCATTGCGTCAACAAGAATAACCGTTCCAGCTCTGGCTGACTCTCACAGTTAGAGTGGTTTCTGGCAGCTAGGGTAGTGTGGGCTACCATTATTCTCCATTTTAAAATGACAACCATTAGTCAGCAGCTGGAATCCTCCAATCCCATGGGGCAGCTCTGGAATGCACTGCCTGAAAAGGTGGTGGAAGTGAATTCGATCATAGCTATCAAAAGAAAATTGAATAAATACTTGAAAAGAAACATTTTGCAGGGCTAGGGAGAAGGAGCGGGGGAGTGGGGACTAATTGGATAGTTCTTTCAAAGAGCTGGCACAGGCACGATGGGCCAAATGGTCACCTTCTGTGTTGTATCCTTTTATGATTCGAGGTGAAGGCCACTGGAGGATGATGATCAAACGAACAAGTCCCCTACTCACTATCCTGTGCCAGGGCATGGTGTCTGATAGGTCATGCCACAATGGCCCTCACATGCTCTCCTTCACTGTCCACCTCCGTTGTTCAGCAGTTCATATCTGGGACAATCAGCTGCTTCATGGTATCAGAGGTTTCTGGCTGCCAGTTATTGATTGTCTTGTTAAAATGGAGAACTGCAGTAACTCATGCTATCCATGATACTCTGCATGCCCAAAACCCCTCTATCTGTCAATCAGCCAGGTACAGAAACTTTAGATAACACTTGAGCGATACAAACAGAGGGCAGAAGAGCTACTCTTTATGTTCATCTCATAAAGGAACTTCTTTACCTAAACAGCGGTAAGAGTGTGGAACTTAACGGAAGGAGTGGTTGAGATGAATAGCATAGATGGATTTAAGGGGAAACTAGATAAGCACATGAGGAAGAAAGGAATAGAAGCATAAACTGAAGGGGTGGGAGGAGGCTCGTGTGGAACATAAACTCCAGCATAGACTAGTTGGGCCGAATGGCCTATTTACATGCTCTGGACTCTATGTAATCGAACCTGGACTATTCCTAGCTTTTGATCCTCACTCTATACCACACCAGGTATTTACTCACTGGGCCATTGAGAAAGCTTCTTGAGGGAAGCTTCAGTGTATGTTGCATTTTAGGTTTTTTTTTATTTTCGAAGGAAAACCTCTGCCTATTTTAGTAGGGTAATCAGGGCTGTGTGTAATATTTGGATAACAGCAACTTAATCAGCCAGGTGGATTGAACACCAGACCATGAATCAACAGCCTTTAGTGACAGATCACAATAGGAGTTTGATAAGACATCAACAGTTGACGTTTATTTAGCCCAGCGACCCACTCTCCTTGGTGCCAGATTGACTGTATTTCTACAAGCGAACACTTTGGATCCAATTGCCGTCAATCAAAAGAATCAAATACGTGCTGACCCATAACCTTGTTGGAAATTAATGCTTAACATTTTATTTTTTTCCAGCTGAACATAGCAAAGAATCTGGAGTTTTCATAGTTAACTTTTACATAAGTACATGCACAATTGATCATTTTCTTTTCAGCCAACTGTGTTTTATTTCCTGCTGCCTGCCTTCCTGAGTATTTCCAGCATTTTTATATTTCTATATTAAGTTTTATTTCTGTAAGTTATGTTCCAGCAATGGTTTTTCTCAGCTACGCATTATTATAGTAATTACTTATTACGACTAGGCCAGATTAAGATGTTGGGGAAGTTTTGGGTGGGTATTCTGAGGTGTTGAATCAGTCTGCAGGAAAAGTGTGTGCAGCTAGCCTCAAATTTCTCCCTCCTAATTCCATTTCTAAGGGCTGCATTGATAACCAAAATTCTTCAGCATATATGCCATGTCTGTGACCATGCACAGATTGTCCATCTAAAGCCTGGAAGGTGGCAAGAAAAAACCAAAAAGATGTGTTTGGCTTGCTCTCCATTCTTTGGATTTCTCCCTGCCACCTTCCATTCTTCTGATGGACAATCTACTGCCAGCCATATTTCGATTGCTTTCTTCAGTGTAAACTCTTTGTGTACCGACTGACCGACACTCACTCTGTGTACCGACTGACCGACACTCACTCTGTGTACCGACTGACCGACACTCGCTCTGTGTACCGACTGACCGACACTCGCTCTGTGTACCGACTGACCGACACTCGCTCTGTGTACCGACTGACCGACACTCGCTCTGTGTACCGACTGACCGACACTCGCTCTGTGTACCGACTGACCGACACTCGCTCTGTGTACCGACTGACCGACACTCGCTCTGTGTACCGACTGACCGACACTCGCTCTGTGTACCGACTGACCGACACTCGCTCTGTGTACCGACTGACCGACACTCGCTCTGGGTACCGACTGACCGACACTCGCTCTGTGTACCGACTGACCGACACACACTCTGTGTACTGACTGACCGACACTCACTCTCTGTACCAATTAACAGTCACTCTCTGTATCGACTGACCGTCACTCACTCTGTGTACCGACTGACTGACACTCACTCTGTGTACCGACTAACAGTCACTCTCTGTATCGACTGACCGACCCTCACTCTGTGTACCGACTGACCGACCCTCACTCTGTGTACCGACTGACCGACCCTCACTCTGTGTACCGACTGACCGACCCTCACTCTGTGTACCGACTGACCGACCCTCACTCTGTGTACCGACTGACCGACACTCACTCTGTGTACCGACTGACCAACACTCACTCTGCACTGACAGACTGACCGACACTCACTCTGTACTGACTGACTGACCGACTCTCATTCTGTAATAACTGACTGACTGACACTCACTCTCTGACCAATACTCACTCTGAGCTAACTGACCGGCGTTCTGCATACTATCTGATGGACACTCTGTCCAGTGACTGACTGACACTCAGTCTCTCTCTGAAAATCTGAACTAGTAAGAATAAGAGCATCACTGTATTCTGGCCATGCAGGGTATTGGTACATTGCTAATACTATAGGGCCCTTTGCATTTGAGGTTTCTGAAGTTTGTGTCACTGGCTCTCCCGATTTACATTGGGAAACACCATTCCCTTTATCCAAACAGAGGAGTGGCAGATGCAAAAGATTTTAAATCTGTGATTGTGTCATTGAGTTAAGTGAGTCTATTTTAACAACGTAAGGGAAAAGGACTTACATTTATATAGCATCTTTCATGATATCAGGGCATTCCAAATCTCTTTTACAGCAATGAAGTGTATTCACGGTAGGAAATTATGTGTCAGCCGTGGCTTTGTTGGTAGCATTCTCACCTTAGATTGTTGTGGATTTGAGTCTCAGATACTCCCAGTGCAGCACAGAGGGTGTGCTGCACTGTCAGAAGTGCAGTCTTTCAAATGAGATTTTAGACCAAGGCTCTGTCTGTCCTCATAGGTGAATATGAAAGATCCCATGGCACTCTTTTGAAGAAGATCAGCAAAGTTCTCCCCAGTGTCCTGGCCAATATTTATGCCTCAAACAACATCACTAAAACAGCTTGTCTGGTCATTGTCACTATTGGGAAAAGACTGAAAAGGCTTTCCTCTAGAAAAGAGATGACTGAGTACTTACATAATAGAGGTCTATAATATTATGAAGAGGTTCAAATTATGAAGGATACACATAGAGATCTTGTGGGGAATCCAAAATTAGAGATTCTAATAACAGATACTAACCAATAAATCTAATAGAGAATTCAAGAGAAACGTCTTTACTTAGAGGGTGGTGAAAATGTGGAACGTGCAACCACACAGAGTAGTTGAGGAGATCGGCATAAATGCATTTAAGGGAAAGCTAAATAGGTACTTGAAGGAGAAAGGAATGGAAGGGTATGGTTTTGGATGAGACAAAGTAGGCTGGGTGGTGGCTGATGAGGAACATAAACGCTGCAGACCAGTTGGGCTGAATGGCCTGTTTCTGCACTGTAAATTCTTTGTAATTATCTAATTGCAATGTAAACATGAGAGGTAAACACCAGGATGTCAGTTTCACACCATGCCAAAAACAGAAACATTATATGTTCCTGCTTTTATTGCAAGGGACTCCGGTTGGGTCGGAAAGTGCTAAAGGAGCTGTAAAACTGGGGCTGTTTGAGGGCTCCAGGTGAACCCGAGGTCACTGAAGTATCATTCCAATCCACCAGGAAATGATGCACAACTAATCTAGTTAATCTATTTACATTCGCATTTTAATTCAGATTCAAGTGAACACAACACTGGATTACAGATAAGAGTGTAAACAGTCCTTTGGATGCTCACAGTACAAATCCTGTTTTACCTTTCCACTCCAGAACAAATGGCTGTTAAGGTCACTGCAAAGTCAGTTTCCATCCCTTCCATACCCAAAGCAAACCTTCCTGGATTCTATAAGAAAAATTGGAACATCCTCTTTAATTTTCAATCTCCTGTTAACATCCCCCCAGGCACAAAGAGAACACTGAATCTCCAAGCCTCTGCTGTCAAGTCACTGGACTTCAGGATGTCTCAAAGTGCAATGCCTTATGTTGCTTTTGAGTCCGGTTCCCCCCACTGGAAACACTTCTGCTGACCAAAGAGTTGAGATCAAAATTGATCATTTGGTGAAAGAGGGAGGGCTGTGCATTGAAGAATACAGCACAGAAGGAGGCCATTTGGCCCATCGTGCCTGTTACCGCTCTTTGGAAGAGCTATCCAATTAGTCCCAGCCCCCACTCTTTCCCCATAGCCCTGCAAATATTTCCCCTTCAATTATTTGTCCAATTCCCTTTTGAAAATTATTAGTGCATCTTCACCACCCTTTCAGGCAGTGCATTCCAGATCATCATAACTTGTCGCATAAAGAAATTTTCTCTAGTTTTTCCAAACACCTTAAATCTGGGTGCTCTGGTGACCGACCCATCTTGCCACCGAAAACTGTTTCTCCTTAGTTACTCTATCAAAATGCTTCAAGCTTTTGAACAAATCTCCCCTTAACCTTCTCTGCTGTAAGGAAAATAACTCCAGTTTTTCCAGTCTCTCCATGTAAATGAAGTGCTTCATCCCTGGTACCATTCTAGCAAATCTCGTCTGCACCCTTTCTGAGGCCTTGACATCCTTCCTAAAGTGCGGTGCCCAGAATTAGTCACAATACTCCAGCTTGGGTCCTAACCAGTTTTTATAAAGGGTTAGCATAACTCCTGTGCTTACATACTCTATGCCTCTATTTATAAAGTCAAGTATCCTAAATGCCTTTTTAACAGCCTTCCCAACGTGTCCTGCCAGCTTCAAAGACTTGTGCACATATACCTCAGGTCTCTCTGTTCCTGCACTCTCTTTAAAATTGTACCATTTAGTTAACATTGCCTCTCCTCATTCTTCCTACCAAATGAATCACTTCACAATCCTCTGCGTTAAATTTAATTTACCATGCGTCTGCCCGTTTCACCAATTTATGCCCTCCTGAAGTCTGATCCTATTCTCCTCACTGTTTACTACGTTTCCAAGTTTCACGTCATCTGTAAACACAGGCATGAAACTCTTTCTGTCAAGGGTTTGTCACACAAGTGTGTCTGTGGCACCTTGCGGTTGGTTAGCCCAAGCCAATTAGAAAAGCAAGTTGGAATCATAGAGAAGCCAAATAAATGAATATAGAAAAGAATTACTTGTTGAATTCAAAGACATTCATGCCCACATCCCAAGAATGAATACATTTTTTTTAAAGTGAAGAAATGCTTGCAAAGGATTTAGACAAGGGCATTCGATATTAACCTTGACTAAATCCTTTGCAAGCATTCATTGCCCTTCCTGAATTGCCCTTGAGGAGGTGGAGTTGGGTCACCTTCTTGTACCACTGCAATCCGTGTGGTGAAGGTGACGCCACACTGCTGTTGGGGAGGGAGTTCCAGTTTTTTGACCCTATGATGATGAAGAAACGGTGATCTGTGTTCAAGTCGGGATGGTGTGTGACTTGGAGGAGAACTTGCAGCTGGTGGTGTCCCCATATACCTGCTGCCCTTGTCCTTCTAGGTGGTGGAAATCAAGGATTTAGGACATGCTCCCGTAAAAGCCTTGGCGCATTGCTGCTGTGCATCCTGTATGTCGTGCGTACTGCAGACACGATGTGCCATTGGTGGATTTACAATGTGTAAAAAAACATGCAGGATAATTTAGATGGTGTCAATGTACTGGGCAAAACTTTTAAAGCTTGCTGTTTTGTTTTCTTCTGTACCTCACAGGGAAGAAAAGGAGCGTTGGATCCGTGCTAAGTATGAACAGAAACTGTTCCTGGCCCCGCCGCCATGCTTGGACATCCCCCTGGGACAACAACTGCTACGTGCTACAGTTGAGGAGAACTTGAGGGCTGTCATCCAGCTCCTGGCCCACGGCTCCAAGGACGAAGTAAATGAGACTTACGGAGATGGAGATGGACGCACATCCCTGCACTTGGCCTGTAGGAAGGGGAACGTTGTCCTCACCCAGCTTTTAATATGGGTAGGTGTACGTGACAACTTCAAAAGGAAAGGCAGACTTCCATTTCTGTAGCATATTTCACAACCACAGGGGATCCAAAGCGCTTTACAGCCAGTGAAGTACTTTTCAAGTGTAGGGTGCACAGCAAGGTGCCACAGACCGCAATGAGATGCAGAACAGATAATCTGTTCTGGTGATGTTGATTGGGGGATAAATATTGGCCAGGACATCAGGGAGAACTTCCCCTACTCTTATTTTGAATAATAATGTCACCTGAGAGGGCAGATGGGTTTTAACATCTTATCTAAGACCCCCAACATTGCAGTACTCAATCAGTACTGGACTGGAGTCTGACGTGAACTCTGACCTTCTGACTCATGGGCAAGGTGCTACCCACTGAGCCATGGCTGACACCTTTGGAAACATTGCATGCTTTCCTTCCATTTTTCTGCCCTCTTTTTTGTGTTGATCCCAGTAGGGTTCCAG
Source organism: Heterodontus francisci (assembly GCF_036365525.1). Classification (NCBI taxonomy): domain Eukaryota; kingdom Metazoa; phylum Chordata; class Chondrichthyes; order Heterodontiformes; family Heterodontidae; genus Heterodontus; species Heterodontus francisci. The sequence continues at coordinate 117,004,979 of NC_090377.1, forward strand.
TTCCACTGGTCTGGCAACCCCCACCACCTTCCCCCCCCCCCACCCCCCTAACCTTGGTCGAGTCATCATTGGCAGGCAATGGAATTGCTGGAGGCATCACACCAAGCCCACTCCTGTCTTCACCTGACACCCAGCTTCCATCCGGCAGTGGAGCCACCGGATAATAATAAGCTGAAACCTGGCTAATGTTTCCCCTCCCTAACTACAGCTTGCATTTATATAGCACCTTTAACTTAGCAAAACATTCAAGGTGCTTTACAGGATCCATGAAGAAACAAAATTTGACACCGAGATATATAAGGAGATAATCGGACAGGGAACCGGAAGCTTGGCAGGATTTAAGAAGCATCATAAAAGAGGAGAGGCGGAAAGATTTAGGAGGGAATTCCAGAGTTTAGGGGCTAGATGGCTGAGGGAAATTTGGGGTGCACAAGTGACCAGAGTTGGAGGAGTGCAGAGATCTCTGAGGGTTGTAGGGCTGGAGGAGGTTACAGAGATAGGAGGGACACGAGACCGTGAAGGGATTTGATCATCAAGGACTGGGAATTTTACTGACACCAGTTTTCGTGCTCTCATAGACTGAAGCCAACGGAGTGAGAACATAAGGAGTAGGAACGAGAGTAGACCATACAGCCCCTCGAGCCTGCTCCGCCATTCAGAACAATCATAGCTGATCTTCTGCCTGATCCCTATATCCCTTGATTCCCCGAGAGATCAAAAATCTGTCTATCTCAGCTGTAAATATACTCAACAGTGAGGCATCCACAACCCTCTGGGGTAGTGTATTCCAAAGATGCACAATCCTCTGAGTGAAGAAACTTCTCCTCATCTCAGTCCTAAATGATCAACACCTTATCCTGAGGCTGTGCCCATGTGTTCTAGATTCCCCAGCCAGTGGAAACAACCTCTCAGTGTCTGCCCTGTCACAGAATTGCTACAGCACAGAAGGAGGACAGTTGGCCCATCATGTCTGCACCATCTCTCCAAATGAGTAATTCACCTAATGCCATTCCCCTGCCTTTTCCCCGTAATCCTGCACATTCTTCCTTTTCATATAACAGTCTAATTCCCTTTTGAATGCTTCAGTTGAACTTGCTCCCACCACACTCTCAGGCAGTGCATTCCAGACCTTAACTTGCTGCATGAAAAGGTTTTTCTTCATATTGCTTTTGCTTCTTTTGCCAGTTACTTCAAATCTGTGCCCTCTCATTCTTGAACCTTTCACGAGTGGGAACAGTTTCTCCTTATCTACTCTGTCCAGACCCCTCATGATTTTAAATACCTCCTCTCAGTCTTCTCTTCAAGGAAAACGTCCCAACTTCTCAATCAGTCTTCATAACTGAAGTTCCTTGTTCCTGGAACCATTCTTGTGAATTTTTTCTGCACTCTCTCCAATGCTTTCACATCTTTCCTAAAGTATGGCACCCAGAACTGGATGCAGTGCTCCATCTGAGGCCGAACTAGTGTCTTATACAAGTTCAACATCACCTTCTTGATCTGGTACTCTATGCTCCTATTAATAAAGCCTAGGATGCTGTATGCTTTATTAACAATTATCTCAACTTGTCCTGCCACCTTCAATGACTTATGCACATATGCACCCAGGTCCCTCTGCTCCTGCACCCCCTTTAGAATTGTACCCTTTATTCTATATTGTCTCTCCATGTTTTCCTACCAAAATGAATCACTTCACATTTCTCCGCATTGAACTTCATCTGCCACCTGTCCGCCCATTCCACCAACTTGTCTATGTCCTTTTGAAGTTCTACACTATCCTCCTCACAGTTCACAATGCTTTCAAGTTTCATTTCGTGTATGCAAATTTTGAAATTGTGCCCTGTACACCAAGGTCTAAGTCATTAATATATATCAGGAAGAGCAAGGGTCCCAACACTGGCACCTGGGGAACGCCACTACAAATCTTCTTCCAGCCTGATAAACAAGAATGAATCACTACTGTCTGTTTTCTGTCACACAGCCAATTTCGTATCCATGTTGCTACTGTCTCTTTTATTCCATGAGCTATAACTTTGCTCACAAGTCTGTTGTGTGGCACTGTATCTACTGTCAAGCCCCTTCAAAATTTTGGATGTTTCAATGAGATCGCCTCTCATTCTTCCAAACTCCAGAGAGTATAGGCCCAATTTATTCAGCTTTTCATCATAGGACAACCCTCTCATCCCAGGAACCAATCTAGTGAACCTTTGCTATACCAACTCCAATGAAAGTATATCCTTAGATATGGAGATGAAAGCGGCACAGAGTACTCCAGGTCTGGTCTCACCAAAGCTCTATACAATCATAGCAAGACTTCCTCATTCTTGTACTCCAATCCCCTTGCAATAAAGGCCAACATGACATTTGCCTTCTGAATTGTTTGCTGTACCTGCATACTAACTTTCTGTGAGCCCAGACCATGACTTGGGCCTGAGACTAATTTGTACAGTACAGAACATGTTGATGGGAGGGGATCATGGGGAAGTTTATTTACCCACAGCCTCATCAGGGACACAGTTGTTTATGAAGAATTGCGTATTCAGTTGAAAAATAGCGCATCGAGAAGAAATATAATTGTTTTAAACGCAGAGGTTTGACATGGTACACCATGTTGCGGGATTGCAGCAGTTGGACTCACCCCTGTGATTTCCTAGTGTCCAGCCTTTGCTATATAATTGGGATGTGTGACTTAACCAGGTTTGCATCCAGCTGCACAATCTGCCTCAAGTAAGGCAATAGCAGAGGCCTGGCAATGTGTTGCCACTTCCTCCATAGCAATGCCGGAAAGAGGAAATCGGAGCATTTTATACTTAATAACTGATGGTTTGTTCCACCCTGATAGGGAAGTTATTTACTATATAATAAATTGTGATTTTGATGTCACATCAACACAGACTCTGTATAGGGTTCCCAACTTTCCAGGATTGTCCTGGATTCTCTAGGAATTAAAAACCTAACCTCCATGAAACTGCTAGGAGGAACTTAGGAGAAAAAGTGTAGTGGTGTTAAAACAGTTGTTTTTTAAACATTTTTATTGAGCTAGTTTGTCTATTGGTTATAAGAAATAAGAGCAGGCATAGGCCATTCTGTCCTTTGAACCTGCTCTGCCATTCAATACGATCAGGGCTTATGAAGACTATCATGTCCAGGAAATAAGGCTGTTGAATTGGAGGTAGGGGAGAATCTCTTTGCTTCCTCATTGGCATGGGAAGGAGATGGGAAAAGAGTGTGGATGAATCTGACAACCAGTGCTGGGGCGAATGGTTGGAGGCGGGAGGTCATGTGATGACAGTGAGAGATACATCCCTTCAGAGTTGCCAGATCGAACTCTTTCTTGTAACTCAGGTGGGAAGCGGCCAGAATTAAAATCAAGCAAATGGTATGAACCCACCTCCTAGTTACAAGGTCGCTCCCGGTGATGATGGGGACCATAGCTTGTGGACTGCCTGTTTAATCATACTTAGCCTCACCATTGTGAATTGATGTCTATTGCACTAAATTGCTGCTTAATCCCAGAACTTTTTACAGGAGATAACTGCGTGCTTATGGACATGTCTCAGTTGCCTCCTGTTTTAGAGGTCTTGAACCACTGGGTAGAGGACATTGGATGTAATCTTGAGATTTTTGGTTGTAAATTGATCGTGTACCCTGGCCTTAGCTCCCATCAGATGAAGTGATAGAAAATGCTTTGGGGAGCAGAAGTGTTTTTCCAGTGTGTTCATTCCTGTTTCCCCAGTCAGTATGCTGCTATTCCAGCAATGAAAGAAGCACTATTTGACCTGGTTCTTTGGTAATGAGGTGGAGCAAGTTTGAGACCTAAACATTTGGGAAGCAGTGACCAAAATATAATTTAGTTCAGTGTAAGGATAGAAAAGGAAAAAGAAGTCAGGAGCAAGGGTACTTGACTGGAAACAGCAAATTATATTGAGATAGAAAAGCCATTGCCCAGATTAAATGGAAGAAAAAGTAAACAAATACAATCTTACATAACAACAGTGATTGCACTTCAGATGTACCTCTTTGGCTGTAAAGCGCTTTGGGATATTCCGAGATTGTGAAATGCACTGTATAAATGCAAGTCTTTCTTTAGTAGGAGTTATTTAATTAGGAGATGGAAAGAGGACAAATTAAGTTAAAATCCAGCAAGAATAAAAGGGAGTATAATGAAGGGTATTGGTTCAATCAAGAGATTGGATCGAACTTGATACTTATAAAACATGCATTTAGTGTTTGCAGGGCAGATTTTTTAAAAAGCCAGGATAACAATTGTTATGATCTAGAATGCACGGCCTGAAAGAGCGGTGGAAGTAGATTCAGTGGTAACTTTGAAAATGGAATTGAATATATACTTGAAGGAGGGAACATTTCCAGGGTCATGGGGTAAGAACAGGGAAGTGGAACTAATTTGTTAGCTCATTCAAAGAGGCACTGTGGGCCGAATGGCCTTTTGTGCTGCTTGATTCAATGATTCTAGAAGAGAAAATTAGAATAAAACAAAATTAAAGGGCAATAAATAAGCTTCCTATAGCACGTTCGTGGCAAGAGAATGGTCAAGGTAGAGCGGGATTGACTAAAAGACAAAGAAGATAAGGTTGTAGTAGAAAGCAAGGAAATTACTAAAATCCAAATTACTTTGCCTCAGTTATCACAGAGGAGGTGGAGTTTAAAGCTCAACACCAGAGTTGGGTGTTATATGCCTCGTGGAAGAGAGATAATATGAAAGACTTTATTCAAGCTTAAGGTAGACAAATCACTAGGCCCTGACAGCTCCATGGGGGAAGCTAGGGAAGAACTAGCAGAGGCACTGATTAACTTTCCAAACTCTTCTGGAAAAGAATATTGAGTTGATGTTTACTGGAGTACCAGCCCAGCAACATAGACATGTGGGATTTTCAGCTTCTAATTAACAACTAAATTGTAGTGGACCCCATTTAAATCTAATTTAGGACATAATCTTAAAATTAGAACGAGACCGTTCAGGGTTGATGTCAAGGGGAACTTGGTCACGCTGAGGTTTGTGAGAATCTGGAACTCTGTCCAGTGAAAAGCTGTTGAGGCTGGGGGTGAAACTGGAAATTGCAACTCTGAGATTTTTGTTGAGTAAGAGTATTATTAATGGATATGGAACCAAGACAGGTAAGTGAAGCTGGATTCAGATCTGTCATGGTCTAACTGAATGGCGGAACAGGCTCAAGGGGCTGAATGGCCTACTCCTGTTGCTATGTTCTAACTTTTGTTGTTGACCTTGCAGTATGGAGTTGATGTCATGGCGCGCGATGCTCACGGGAACACTGCACTAGCCTACGCCAGACAAGCAATGAGCCAGGAGTGCAGCGACATCCTGTTGCAGTATGGCTGCCCCGACGAGCACTTCATCTTGGTGGCAACTCCCAACCTGTCCCGCAAGAGCACCAACCGTAACAACAACAACAATGGCGGAAGGATGGACACCAAACTGCCGACTATCATTTGAGGAAGAGAGGATCGGACTCTTGTATCTAGAGAGCAGCACTGATCCTCTGCCTTTACAGCCTCGTATCTGTGAAACCTCATTCCACTCCTGATTAAGTTCTCGAAGCAACGTAACACCATGAAAAGCCAGAGAAACAGGAAAAAGAAGATGACCAGTCGTGGATCAGCTCATTACAGAAATGAGACGAGGCCCTGTGCCATCAACAACAACAAAAAAATTTTTAAAGATCAAGAATTGTCCACTTGAAGAGTTAGTGGTGGGGGTGAAAACTCCAGGCTTTTACTACACTGGGCCAACAGAGCAGATCTGTGAAAGCGGACAAGGGAAATTGGAACTTTCAGACATTGACAATTAGCTGTCAGTACGTTTCACCTCTACCAAACAGGTTGATTCAGCTCTTCTGCGGAGGGCCCTTGCTGACATAAATCAGCCGAGAGCACAGAGTTTGTCAGGTTTGAAGCTCCTATGATGGTATGTGTCAAATCAGTTGTGGCTAATCTGTCCAGGGAGAATACTGGCTTCATTACACTTGTATAGTTGAGTTCTTCCAGCATTACACTGTTTAATAGAACATGATTAGTCATAATAGAGAAAAGCATATTAGCTGAGGAGGTAGTTACATGGCACGGTTCAATGACTGCTTGGATGTGATTGCAATATTCTCAAGAAGCACATTATCTCAGTCACGTTCTTTCCAGTCCTTTGAGCCCTCCTTCCTAAATTCACTGTCATAATTTAGAGTCTGTTTAATTTTTAGTCCTCTTCCTATTCAAAAGAAAGGGATGGGGTTGGTTCTTCCCCTCCACCCCTCCCAGATGCAGTCTGTTTAGTGAATGCAGAGATTGCTCATTTTGGAGAGTCAGGTGCTGTGCTGGAAACAGAACTGTGTGCCGTGTATGATTAAAAGGCTGTAGGTATTATGTAGTGTGCTCGTTTGGAGGATAGAAAGGGAATTTATCAGTCTTAGCCTCATTTCTCAGTCACTAGCTCCCTGCCCTTCTGACCTGTGCTGTCATTGGCAGCATCTTCAGAAATGGATAGAATGGTCCTCTTGTCCAAAGGAGCCTTTTCTGAAACGATTCGCTGTCTTGTTTGTAAATATTATGTAAACTCCGACACTATAATATTTATATGTTGTACATAATTTTGTTCATTCCATAGGGATTTTAGCCTTTTATTTTGCGGGGAAGGGAAAGGGGATTATTTGAAAACTTTGATTGGCGTTCTTTACTCTGGCTACAGTAAAATGGCCAATCTCGTCCGTGAGTTGCTGGCTGTGTGTCGTTCTGTTTGTTTTCTCGGGGTGGGGTGGGGTGGAAATTGAGTTATTAGGGTAATATTGGCCAGTGATGCATAACTTAAACTCCAGTCACTTTTACACTCCAGCATTGAGTCCAAATAAGATGTATTTTTCTAGTCCTTTCTTGTGCATCCCGTGTTTAATCAGAAGAATTCGGCTACCTTTGACAGATCTAGACTCCCTTCTAAAAGGTCATTACATCACTACACTGCTCCCTTCTGTATGATTTAAATGATGACATACTTAGGCTTGGCAGTTTTCAGTGTATTGTGTAAATGTTTTTCAATTCCATGTTTCCTGGCCAGTCTTTCAATAAACCCACCCCAGTGGCCTCCTTTTGATCCACATCTTTAGCCTTTGACCCTCCTGCCACCTCCCCGACACCCGCAGGTGATTTCCTCCTCTGTCCAGAAGTGGACAGAATGTGACTCCACTGGCGGATTTGAGAGTCAAGTTGTCCTAACCCTCAAACCTTGAACGTCCGGTATCAAGTCTGAGTATCTTGAAACACAAAGTTGGTTTGTGCACACTGTGCTCTCGCCTACCCATAAGGTGGGGAGGGGAAGTAAGATTGAGGAGAGAAATGGTGGGGCGTGTGGCACTGGGCTTTTTAGCACTGCGCCATTTTGCATTCCCACACTGTCTGCTAATTGATGAAAAGTGTGGCAAAGGTGCAGGCACCATCAGTACAATCAGAAATATGCTTATCATATCATGTGTGTCTTTCCAATCTCCTCCATGCTAGATTGGTAGAAAGTTTTGTGAAGACCATGATAGGTTAGTTCCAACTCACAGCTCTGTAAAATTGTGGTATAGACTATTGATCATGGATTTCAGAGAGAAGGGAAGTGGGTCTAAAGATCTCTGGCAGTGAACCTAACCACTGGTTTGAATCCTACAATCACCTGTTGCTCAAACCCAGCTTGGCCAAGTTGGACTAAAGTGTACAACATGTTATCTGGAGGACTGCTGTCATTTGAGATTCCTAATTAAAATCCCTGCCAGATTTCCACAGGCACGGGAGCCTTTGTGCCTCATATAATTTCCCTCAAATCCTACAAATGAAAATCTTGAGACACAAACACGCACAATTCTGTATGGAAAAGTCACAGGATTCACACATGACATGTAATCTGTTCACAAGGATGTGTGGCTTTCAACAGTACAGCGCCTCTGTGTATTTAGCATCCAGTTCACCTCTGTGCCAAGTTGACACTTTTGTATTAAAGCTTACAACTTTATTTGACTTGACAGTAACTATAATAAAACATACAAGGGAATTTGCTTTCCTGTAAATTCTCTTTTTAAACAAAAATGCTTATGTTGTAGGTTGTGCATCAAAGATCAGATACACCTTCAGATTCCATGCCACAGATCTAACGATCCTTCATGTCCTGTGTCATAATTCCAAAGCATCTCACTAGTCCTGAGTCATTTCTCTTAACACAGCCTCCAAATCTGAGTCATTACTCTTAACACAGCCTCCAAATCCCGAGTCATTACACTAATACAGCCTCCAAATCCCGAGTCATTACTCTTAACACAGCCTCCAAATCCCGACTCATTACTCTAACACAGCCTCCAAATCCCGACTCCTTACTCTTAACACAGCCTCCAAGTCCCGACATTGCTCAGACACCCCTCCAAGTCCCGACATTGCTCAGACACCCCTCCAAGTCCCGACTCATTGCTTTGACACCCCTCCAAGTCCCGACATTGCTTTGACACCCCTCCAAGTCCCGACATTGCTTTGACACCCCTCCAAGTCCCGACTCATTGCTCTGACACCCGTCCAAGTCCCGACATTGCTTTGACACCCCTCCAAGTCCCGACATTGCTTTGACACCCCTCCAAGTCCCGACATTGCTTTGACACCCCTCCAAGTCCCGACATTGCTTTGACACCCCTCCAAGTCCCGACATTGCTTTGACACCCCTCCAAGTCCCGACATTGCTTTGACACCCCTCCAAGTCCCGACTCATTGCTCAGACACCCCTCCAAGTCCCGACTCATTGCTCTGACACCCGTCCAAGTCCCGACTCATTGCTGTAACATCCTTCCAAGTCCCGACTCATTGCTTTGACACCCCTCCAAGTCCCGACTCATTGCTTTGACACCCCTCCAAGTCCCGACTCATTGCTTTGACACCCCTCCAAGTCCCGACTCATTGCTTTGACACCCCTCCAAGTCCCGACATTGCTTTGACACCCCTCCAAGTCCCGACATTGCTTTGACACCCCTCCAAGTCCCGACTCATTGCTTTGACACCCCTCCAAGTCCCGACATTGCTTTGACACCCCTCCAAGTCCCGACTCATTGCTTTGACACCCCTCCAAGTTCCGACATTGCTTTGACACCCCTCCAAGTCCCGACTCATTGCTTTGACACCCCTCCAAGTCCCGACATTGCTTTGACACCCCTCCAAGTCCCGACTCATTACTCAGACACCCGTCCAAGTCCCGACTCATTGCTTTGACACCCGTCCAAGTCCCGACTCATTGCTCTGACACCCGTCCAAGTCCCGACTCATTGCTCTGACACCCGTCCAAGTCCCGACTCATTGCTCTGACACCCGTCCAAGTCCCGACATTGCTTTGACACCCCTCCAAGTCCCGACTCATTGCTCTGACACCCCTCCAAGTCCCGACTCATTGCTTTGACACCCCTCCAAGTCCCGACTCATTGCTTTGACACCCCTCCAAGTCCCGACTCATTGCTTTGACACCCCTCCAAGTCCCGACTCATTGCTTTGACACCCCTCCAAGTCCCGACTCATTGCTTTGACACCCCTCCAAGTCCCGACTCATTGCTTTGACACCCCTCCAAGTCCCGACTCATTGCTTTGACACCCCTCCAAGTCCCGACATTGCTTTGACACCCCTCCAAGTCCCGACTCATTGCTTTGACACCCCTCCAAGCCCCGACTCATTGCTTTGACACCCCTCCAAGTCCCGACTCATTGCTTTGACACCCCTCCAAGTCCCGACTCATTTGCTTTGACACCCCTCCAAGTCCCGACTCATTGCTTTGACACCCCTCCAAGCCCCGACTCATTGCTTTGACACCCCTCCAAGTCCCGACTCATTGCTTTGACACCCCTCCAAGTCCCAAACATTACACCATCACCCCTCCTAGTCTGGGTCATTTCTTCAGCAGTCCCTTAAGATCTTGTATCATAAATCTGACACAACTTGATGAACCATGTTATTGATTCAGCACTTCTTTGGATCCTCTATCACAAAGCAAATCAAAATGATAACAGTGTATAGAACTAAAGCGGTAAAACGAACTTTTGGCAAAAATTCACTGCCATGTATAAACACAGTAAATATTTCTTAGCGGCAGTTGTCAGTGTAATCACTTTTACAGTTTGGCATCATCCAAACTCCTTATTTGGATTGCTATTTTGGAATACTGAGGTCTATATTCTCCGCATTCCTGCTTTGAAATTCCTGTGTTTCTGGTTTGTTTAGGGGATACATCTCTAAAGAGTGCCAAGCCTAAATATTAACTTATCCTTAATCGTGCTTTATAAACTATGCCGGTCATTACTGTACCTGGAATCAGTTTATCTGCTGTTACACTAACCTGGAATGTATCTGTAAAGAGCTGTTAGCTGACAGTCATATCTCAGTGTAAATAGGTATAATATGGGCACTATCAGAATGAATGGTTTCATTTTTAATATTACCTCATTTGGCATTCCATGTTTTGCAATGACTAGATGCTTTATTTATATGTTTGTAATAATAATGAAAGCTGTGTGACGTTGCCTGTATTTTGCCAGTGGAGTTTGTTAGGCTGAGTTATGATTGACCATACCAGTATGTATTATGATTTTGTGGGTCAACTGTACAGTACTCTGTTTAAGACTGTAAAGTAATGCAAGGAGACTAAACTCTGTAATTGTAAAGTGTCTCTTTTCAATAATAAAACAAAACTTCTTAATACTTTGATTTCAGAGCGATTTGTTCCATAAAACATGGCGATAGACATAGTTTACTTTTTGTGTCATCGAGCACAAGTATTGTCCTGGCCAATGTTTATTCCTCAACCAACATCACTTAAGATAATCCGATTAGTATCACATTGCTGTCTGTGGGAGCTTGCTCTGCACAAATTGGCTCCCACATTTCCTACATTACAACAGTGACTACACTTCACAAAGTACTTCATTGGATGTAAAGCACTTTGGGATGTCTTTCTATATACACATAGATATATAAATAAAACACTGAAAAATATGACCAGAAACTCATGACATCAGGAAGTAAGGTAGGTGAAATGCACATCCACGCAAAGTTTTTTAGTAACGTGTGGATGACGTATAAGGCTTAAGGTTTTGAACTGTCAAAATGCAAGGTGATAATCTTCTTATAAAAACAAATCAAGTACATAGTTCATAAAAACTATCCTTAATTAACATTTGGATTTGTGGAAATATAATGCAGTAAAATCACTGAAAATACCTAAATAATAGCACAGAATTAGCATATTTGAACATCCCATTGTCACCTCACCTTTATTCAAATCTTTCACCAACTGCAGTCCGAAGATCTTATCGACCTGCTCCGAGAAATTGCATGAGCATTGTCCAGAGTTGGTCACCAGGGCCGCCAAATGGGCACGAGCCCCAACTCAGGCAGAGTCCAGGAACATAGCGGCTCAGCCAAGCCTCATTCCCATAAATAGTCTCACAGACCCACTATCTAGCCAGCAGCAATGGAAATCCAGAGGCAGGAGGCCACAATCAGGGGCATAGTAAGTGGTGAGGGGAGCTCTGCAGGCAATTGGGGTTGGGGGAACCTGGGGCAAGGAAGGCCCAAGGCTTCCTTGTGGAACACCACTGCTCCTCTTGGCACACAAAAATACCTAAAGTTATATATAATTACTTAGCTGCCTGGGCCCCTTGTGGTCCATGATTCCACTCCCAACGTTTCTGACCCCCGAGTGGGTGAAACCCTCGCTGCTTCTTTCCCCCTGCCATCCCACTCAGGCCTCTGACTGCAATTACAGACCAATGAATTCAGCCCAAGCCAGGAATCAAACCTGGTGCTCTTTTTTTTCTCTATATGGCTTATCAGTAAATCTGAGTAGTGAACATAGATACAAACATACGAATTAGGAGCAGGAGTAGACTACTCGGCCCCTCGAGCCTGCTCCACCATTCAATGAGATCATGGCTGATCTTATTGTGACCTCAACTCCACATTCCTGCCTACCCCTGATAACCTTTCACCCCCTTGCTTATCAAGAATCTGTCTACCTCTGCCTTAAAAAATATTTAAAGACTCTGCTTCCATTGCCTTTTGAGGAAGAAAGTTCCAAAGACTCGACCCTCAGAGAAAAAAATTCTCCTCATCTCTGTATAAATGGGCAACCCCGTATTTTAAAATAGCGAGCCCTAATTTAGATTCTCCCACAAGAGGAAACATCCTTTCTACATCCACCCTGTCAAGACCCCTCAGGATCTTATATGTTTCGATCAAGTCGCCTCTTACTCTTCTAAACTCCAGCTCCTTTCTTTCTTTCTTCTATCTTTTTTCAGCCTCCAGTAGCTGCCTCTCTCTTCGGTACAGGGGAAGAAGCTGATTGGTGAGTTATTTTACTTCTCATTGTAATGAAAGGTTTTTAAGGTTGCGGTTGGCAGGTCAGCTTGGCCAAGTGGAATGTACGTCCTGCGGTATGTGGGAAGTCATGGACGCACCACATGTCCCAGACGAACACATCTGCAGAAAGTGTCACCGGCTGCAGAAGCTTGAGCTCCGGGTTTCGGAACTCGAGCAGCGGCTGGAGTCACTGTTGTGCATCCGTGAGGCAGAGGACTACGTGGATAGCATGTTTAGGGAGGTGGTCACACCGCAGGTTAGGAGCATGCAGGCAGGTAGAGAATGGGTGACCACCAGGCAGTCTTAACAGAACCAGGCAGGCAGTGCAGGAGTCCCCTAAGTCTATCTTGCTTGCTAATTGGTTTTCCATTTTGGATACTGGTGAGAGCAATGGTTCCTCAGGGGAGTGCAACCAGAGCAAAGTCCATGGCACCACGGGTGGCTCAGCTGCACAGGAGGGGAGGAAGAAGAGTGGAAGAGCAATAATGATAGGGGGATTCGATAGTCAGGGGATCAGACGGCATTTCTGCGGCAGTAAACATGTCTTCAGGATGGTGTGTTGCCTCCCTGGTGCCAGGGTCAAGGATGTCATGGAGCGGCTGCAGGACATCCTTCTGGGGGAGGGTGAACAGCCAGCGGTTGTGGTCCACATTGGTACCAATAACTTAGGTAGGAAGAGGGATGAGGTCCTGAAATCAGATTTTAGGGAGTTAGGAAGGAAATTAAAAAGCAGGACCTCCAAAGCAGTAATCTCAGGATTACTCCCAGTGCCACGTGCTAGTGAGCATAGAAATAGGAGGATTGATCAATCGAACATGTGGCTGGAGAATTGGTACAGGAGTGAGGGTATCAGATTTCTGAGGCATTGGGACCGGTTCTGGGGCAGTACAAGATGGACGGGCTACACCTTAACAGGGCCGGAACTAACATCCTCGCAGGGAGATTTGTTAGTGCTGTTGGGGAGGGTTTAAACTAGCTTGTCAGGGGGATGGGAACCTGAGGGGTAGCTCAAATTGGAAGGAAGTAAAGCTGGTAACAGGAGGTAGAAAAGTAGCAAGTGACATTAGAAGGCAGGCGAAACAAAGGCGAGCATCAACTAGGCTTAGAATGCAGAATGTCAAGAAGACAAGGTTAAGGGCACTCTACCTGAATGCATGCAGCATTCACAACCAAGTAGGTGATTTAAAGGCCCAAATAGAGGTAAATGGGTATGATCTAATTGCCATAAAGGAAGCATAGCTACAGCGTGACCAAGACTGGGAACTGAATATTCAAGGATATTTGACATTTTGGAAGGACAGGCAAAAAAGGAAAAGGAGGTGGTGTTGCGCTGATAAGGGATGGAATCTGTAATTAGTAAGGGAGAACAAAATGTGGAATCTGTTTGGGTGGAGCTAAGAAACAGCAAGGGGCAGCAAACAATGGTAGGAGTTGTTTATAGGCCACCAAACAGTAGCGGTAGTATGGGGCATGGTGTTAATCAGGAGATGAGGAAAGCATGTAGCTTGGGTAATACAGGGCGGCGCAGTGGTTAGCACTGCAGCCTCACATCTCCAGGGACCCGGGTTCGATTCTGGGTACTGCCTGTGTGGAGTTTGCAAGTTCTCCCTGTGTCTGCGTGGGTTTTCTCCGGGTGCTCCGGTTTCCTCCCACAAGCCAAAAGACTTGCAGGTTGGTAGGTAAATTGGCCATTATAAATTGTCACTAGTATAGGTAGGTGGTAGGGAAATATAGGGACAGTTGGGGATGTTTGGTAGGAATATGGGATTGGTGTAGGATTGGTATGGATGGGTGGTTGATGGTCGGCGCAGACTCGGTGGGCCGAAGGGCCTGTTTCAGTGCTGTATATCTAATCTAATCTAATCTAATCATGGGTGAATTCAATCTGCATATAGACTGGGTAAACCTAATGAGCACTAATGCTGTGAAGGACGAGTTTCTGGAGTGTGTTCGGGATGTTTTCTAGAGCAGTATGTTGAGGAACCGACTAGAGAGCAGGCTATTTTAGATATATTATGTAATGAGAAAGGGCTAATTAATAATCTTCTTGTAAAAGAACCTATAGGGATGGGTGATCATAATATGATAGAATTTTACATTATGTTTGAAAGTGAGGTAGTTCAATCTGAAGCCAGGGTGTTAAATTTGAGCAAAGGAAATTATGAAGGTGTGAGGGGCAAATTGGCTGAGGTGGATTGGGAAAATAGATTAAAAGGTCTGACAGTACCTAGGCAATGGACAGTCTTCAAATAAATATTACAAATCATTCACAGCAACTATACATTCCTTCAAGGCACAAAAACCCCAAAAGTAAATGCAGTCAACCGTGGATAACAAAGGAAGTTAAGGATTGTATAAGATGAAAAGAAAAGGCCTATAAAGTTGCCAAGAATAGTCGTAAACCTGATGATTGGGAGGATTTTAGAATACAACAAAGGAGGACGAAGACAAGAAATGCTGGAACCACTCAGCAGGTCTGGCAGCATCTGTGGAAAGAGAAGCAAGCAGAGTTAACGTTTCGGGTCACTGACCCGAAACGTTAACTCTGCTTCTCTTTCCACAGATGCTGCCAGACCTGCTGAGTGGTTCCAGCATTTCTTGTTTTTATTTCAGATTTCCAGCATCCGCAGTATTTTGCTTTTATTATAAAGGAGGACGAAGAAACTGATAAAGGGAGAATAGAACATGCATGTAAGCTAGCAAAAAATATAATAACGGACTGTAAAAGCTTCTATAGGTACATGAAAAGGAAATGTTTGGCTAAGACAAATGTGGGTCCATTACAGGCAGAGTCAGGAGAATTTATAATGGGGAATAGAGAAATGACAGAGAAACTAAATGATTACTTTGTGTCTGTCTCACTGAGGAAGATACAAGAAATCTCCCAGAAGTAGAGATCCAAGGGATTAGGGAGAATGAGGAATTGAAGGAAATTAGTATTAGTAAGAAGGTTGTATTGGATAAATTAATGGGGCTGAAGGTTGATAAGTCCCCAGAACCTGATATTGTACGTACCAGAGTGTCAAAAGAGGGAGCTATGGAGATGGTGGATGCATTGGTGATCATCTTCCAAAATTCTATAGATTCTGGAATGGTTTCTGCTGATTGGAAGGTCACAAATGTCACCCCACTATTTAAGAAGAGAGGGAGAAAGAAAACAGGGAATTACAGACCCGTTAGCCTTACATCAGTTGTTGGAAAAATGCTAGAATCTATTCTAAAGGATGTGATAAATGGACACTTGGATAATAATGATCTGATTGAACATAGTCAACATGGATTTATAATGGCAAATCATGTTTGATGAACCTGTTGGAGTTTTTTGAGGATGTTACTAACAGAATTGATAAAGGGGAGTTGGTGGACGTGGTATACTTGGATTTTCAGAAGGCTTTTGATAAAGTCCCCCACAGGAGGTTGGTTAGCAAAATTAAAGCACATGGGATAGGAGGTAATTTACTGGCATAGATTAAGGATTGGTTAACAGGCAGAAAGTCGAGAGTAGGAATGAATGGGTCATTCTCTGCGTTGGCAGGCTGTGATTAGTGTGGTACCACAGGGATAAGTGCTTGGGCCCCAGCTGTTCACAATATACATCAACGATTTGGATGTGGGGACCAAATGTAGTCTTTATAAGTTCGTGGATGACACAAACTAGGTGGGAATGTGTGTTGTGAGGAAGATGCAAAGCGGCTTCAAGTGGATTTGGACAGTCTTAGTGAGTGGGCAAGAATGTGGCAGATGGAATATAATGTGGAAAAATGTGAGGTTATCCACTTTGGTAGGAGGAACAGATGTGCAGAGTATTTCTTAAATGGTAAGAGATTAGAAAGTGTAGATGTACAAAGGGACCTGGGTGTCCTTGTCAATAAGTCACTGAAAACTAACATGCAAGTGCAGCAAGCAATTAAGAAGGCTAACGGTATATTAGGCTTTATCACGAGGATTTGAGTACAGGAGTAGTGAAGTTTTGCTTCAATTGTATAGAACCTTGGTTAGACCACACCTGGAATACTGTGTGCCGATTTGGTTCCCTTACCTTAGGAAGAATATTATTGCCATAGAGGGAGTGCAATGAAGGTTCACCAGACTTGTTCCTGGGATGGTGGGACTGTCTTATGAAGAGAGATTGGGGAAACTGGGCCTATATTCTCTAGAGTTTCGAAGAATGAGAGGTGATCTCATTGAAACCTACAAAATACTTAAAGGGATAGACAGGGTAGATGCAGCTAAGCTGTTTCCCCTGGTTGGGGAGTCTAGAACCAGGTGACACAATTTCAAAATAAGGGGGAAGCCACTTAGGACAGAGATGAGGAGAAATTTCTTTACTCAGAGGGTTATGAATCTTTGGAATTCTCTACCCCAGAGGGCTGTGGAAGCTCAGTCATTGAGTATTTTTAAAGCAGCAATTGACAGATTTCTAAATACAAGTGACATAAGGGGAAATGAGGGTAGTGTGGGAAAAAGGCATTGAAGTGGAAGATCAGCCATGATCTTATTGAATGACAGGGCAGGCTCGATGGGCTGAATGGCCTACTCCTGCTCCTAAGGATACAAGCCCAGCTGTCCAACTATTTCTCATAAGACAACCCGCTCATTCCAGGCATTAGTCTAGTAAACCTTCTCTGAACTGCTTCCAACGCATTTACATCCTTCCTTAAATAAGGAGACCAATAATGTACATAGATGTGGTCTCACCAATGCCCTGAAGTATAACTGAAGTATCACCTCCCTACTTTTGTATTCCCCTCACAATACACAATAACATTCTATTAGCTTTCCTAATTACTTGCTGAACCTGCATACTAACCTTTTGCGATTCATGCACTAGGACACCCAGATCCCTCTGCATCTCAGCTCTGCAACCTCTCACCATTTAGATAATATGTTTTTTGTTATTCGTCCTGCCAAAGTGAACAATTTTACACTTTCCCACATTATGCTCCATTTGCCAGGTCTTTGCCCACTCACTTAACCTATCTTTATTCCTTTGTTAACCTCCTTATGTTCTCTTCACAACTTACTTTCCTACCTATCTTTGTGTCATCAGCAAATTTAGCAACCATTCCTTCAGACCTTTCATCCAAGTCATTTATATAAATTGTAAAAAGTTGAGGCCCCAGCACAGATCCCTGTGGCACACTACTTGTTACATCATGCCAACCAGAAATTGACCCATTTATGCCTACTCTGTTTTCTGTTAGCTAGCCAATCTTCTATCCATGCCAAAATGTTACCCCCTACACCATGAGCTTTTATTTTGCACAATAACCTTTGATGTGGCACCTTATCAAATGCCTTCTGGCAATCTAAGTACAATACATCCAGCAGTTCCCCATTATCCACAACATGTTACTTCTTCAAAGAACTCCAATAAATTGGTTAAACATGATATCCCTTTCACAAAACCACGTAGACTCTGCCTGGTTACCTTGAATTTTTCTAAATGCCCTGCTATAATGTCTTTAATAATAGCTTCTAACATTTTCCCTAAGACAGATGTTAAGCTAACTGGCCTGTAGTTTCCTGCTTTCTGTCTCCCTTTTTGAATAAAGGAGTTACATTTTCTATTTTCCAATCTAATGGAACCTTACCGGAATCTAGGAAATTTTGGAAAATTAAAACCAATGCATCAACTATCTCACTCGGCACTTCGTTTAGGACCCTAGGATGAAGTTCATCAGGACCCAGGGACTTGTCAGCCCGCAGCTCCAACAATTTGCTCAGTACCACTTCCCTAGTGATTGTAATTTTCTTGAGTTCCTCCCTCCCTTCCATTTCCTGATTTACAGCTGTTTCTGGGATGTTACTTGTATCCTCTATGGTGAAGACTGATGCAAAATACCTGTTCACTTCATCTGCCATCTTCTTATTTTACCTTATTAATTCCCCAGACTCACTTTCTATAGGACCAACACTCACTTTGTTAACTCTCTTCTTTTTTAAATATCTATAGAAACTCTTACTATCTGTTTTTATATTTCTAGCCAGCTTTCTCTTGTACTCTAATTTTTCCCTCCTTATCAATCCTTTAGTCATTCTTTTCTTTTTTATATATTCTGAGCTGCCAATTATCTTTGCACAATTATGTGCTTTTTCTTTAAGTTTGATACTATCTTTAACTTTTTAGTTAACCATGGATAGTGGGTCCTCACCTTGGAATTTTTCTTTCTCGTTTGAATGTATCTATTCTGTGTATTCTGAAATATTCCCTTAAATGTCTGCCACTGCATCTTCATACCTATCCCTTAACCTAATTTGCCAGTTCGCTTTAGCTAACTCTGCTTTCATGCCCTCATAATTGCCCTTATTTAATTTTAAAATACTAGTCTTGGACCCATTATTCTCTCCCTCAAACTGAATGTAAAATACAATCATATTATGATCACTGCTACCTAGGGGTGCCCTCTCTGAGGTCATCAATTAATCCTACCTCGTTGCACAACACAAGGTCTAGTATAGCCTGCTCTCTGGTTGGCTCCAGAATGTTCTAAGAGAGCTTGTCATCTAGGCTACCTTTGCAGTGAGATTTACGTCAATTATACATCCTGCCAGGTAAGACTGTAAGACTGAACAGGTTGGGGCTCTTTCCTCCAGAAAAGAGAAGACTGAGGGGTGACCTAATAGAGGTCATTTAAAATTATGAAGGGGTTTGATGAGGTAGACGTAGAGAAAATGTTTCCACTTGTGGGAGAGTCAAAAATAGTCATAAATAAATATAAGAGTCTCTAATAAATCCAATGGGGAATTCAGGAGGAACTTTTTTATCCGGAGAATGGTTAGAATTTGAAACTTAATACCACATGGAGTGGTTGAGGCAAATAGCATAGATGTATTTAAGGGGGAGCTAGATAAACACAAGGGAGAAAGGAATAGAAGGGTAGGCTGATAGGGTGAGATGAAGGGGGTGGGAGAAGGCTCGTGTGGAGCATAACCACCAGCATGGGCCAGTTCGGCCAAATGGCCTGTTTCCATGCAGTAAATTCTATTTAACTCTTAGGTAAATATCGCTATGCAATCACAAAACCAAGTTTAAAAGTCAGACCAGCCAAAAGCTACAGTGGACAGTTTGAGAGATCAGCAAGCTGGAAAGATGATAATTCCACATAATGGAAGAATTGTCATTTTTAATTATCATTTGGTGGATGGAGATACTGTGTTTAATGTTTATGATGAGTGTAATGATATATGTTAGAACAATAACTGTTCTCATTAGATATTGGAGAAAGTGCTATTGTTTACTTTATATTTCCAGTCTATGACACAATAGGAAATATATGAAGAATGAACTGTCTATGATATTTAGCAAAAATTTCCATGAAATCCATGGGGCTCTAATTATAACTTACTGATAATCAGATTACTCTTAAGACCAAAAGCAGACATTGGAAATGCGCCCCCCACCCCCCCCCCCCCCCCCCCTCCGCCTTCCAGAATCCTTAATACAATACATCCCATTGGGATACACAGAGGGCGAGAAAAAGGTTTTGTTCCTGAGACTTTGTTCAATGGGCAGCACCGTCAAGCCTATAATCTGGTTACCTGTCAAGTGAGAGGTTTCTATCTAACGCTTTCCTCTCTATCCCAACCCCACATGCAGTCACATTCAACAGGGCAGTTATACTATGTTTCATCACCGCAAACTGGTTCTAGGCTGTTGCACCAGCAAAATGCAGCTAATTCACCTCAAGAAAACAGTGTCAAACTGCATGAACATCACATTCGAGAAAGACTTGCACTTATATAGCGCCTTTCACGGCCTCAGGATGTCCCAAAGCACTTCATAGCCAATGAAGCACTTTTGAAGTGTAGTCACTGTTATAATGTAGGAAACACAGGAGCTAATTTGTGCACAGCAAGCTCCCACAAACAACAATGTGATAATGACCAGATAATGTTTTTGTTGTGTTGATTGAAGGATAAATATTGTCCAGCACACTGGGGAGAACTCCCTGACACTTCTTCGAAACAGTGTTGCGGGATCTTTTACATCCACCTGAGAAAGGAGACGGGGCCTTAGTTTAATGTCTCATCCAATAGACGACACCTTCGACAGTGCAGCACTCAGGATGTGTTTCGTGCCAGATTTCACCAGATTCAGAGCGCTACCTGCAGCAATTTGGATTCTTCAGGACTCTACAGAAGCAAATATAAAATTCTTAACTTATTAATAAATCCATAATTATAAAATAAAATGAAAAGCGCTCATGTAATGTTGAGCTATTCAGACCAGGAAGGTGCCAGGTTGGATCCTGGTCTGTTCTGAGTTCACTGATCTTGGAATAAATGCACTGCACCAGGATATCGGTCAAAATTCACTCTCCTTTTCACTTGGCTGTCATGCCAGCCCTGCCCGCCTTCTCCTGTCGTCAGTCAGCCACTGATACCATCTGTCTAGGCTCACACTTGAATAATGACTACTTGGGAGAAATAGTGATGGGCCAACCAAACTTATCAAGATATATCCAGCTTTAACTTGGTGTCTTGAAGAAAGGAGGAGTATAAAGCATAAGAACCCAGTCACGATCAAGTAGCTCCGGTTCAAAATATCCTGAGGGCCACCTTCTCTCTAGACCACTGTCTAGCATTGTCCTCCGTCTCCAAGTAGCATCTTGATTTGCCATTACCTTCCGGTGACCAGCGTTCACTAATTCACCTCTGTTGAGCAGACCGCTCTGTCACCAGCTACATTCTGGGCAGTGTACAACAACAACTTGCATTTATATAGCACCTTTTAACATAGTAAAGCATCCCAAGGGGCTGCACAGGAATGTAATCAGATACAAATTGTCACCGAGCCATATAAGGAGATATTAGAACATGTGACCAAAAGCTGAGTCAAGGAGACAGTTTTTAAAGGTGTCTTAAAGGAAGAAAAAGAAGTAGAAAATCGGAGAGGTTGAGGGAGGGAATTCCAGAGCCTTTGGTAGGCCTACCAATGATGGCACAAATGATACCGGGAATGCTCAAGATGACGGGATTGGAGGAATGCAGAGTTCTTGGAGGGCAGGAGGAGGTTCCAGAGAAAAGGAGGGGAGAGGCCATGGAGGGATTTGTCATCTTATGACATAATATGGCGAGCTTTCAGTCAGTATTGCTAAGGTTTCAATGCACTTGTCACCTTAACCATAACCAGCCAATACTGAGCAAATAATGGTTCACCCTACATGTGACGGCCAACTCAGATTGTCACCTCGAGATCTTTATTCAAGAATACTGAAGAGCAGGAGTCACAGTATACTGCAGGCTGCGCCCAGTCTGAACAACAACCCTGAAGTCCATACTTGCCAAAAGGGAACCTTAATGTTGATATTAAAGTCAGTGAAAAAATGAACACAGTAATGTGAAGTTGAATTTAAGACTTTTCCTGATTCCCGCTTCATGCCAGCATTAATTCTATCCCTTTTTAATCCCTTTCTCTGTTTCCATCTCCTGCCTCAACTCCCAAAGTGTAAAATTGACCATGTAAACAAAGTTGGCAAACTATTCAATTAAGGACTGCATCATAACTGACCCCAATCCCATCCTCCTTCAATTCCATCCTCAGTTTCAAACAGGAGTCTTTGGATACTAACCAGGAGCAGGAACCCTGGCTGATCGTTTTTCTACCTCTTTAAGTTGTACGCGTTGAGGTTATTTATGGTCCCTGGACCCCTCCCCTATTATTTCAGCTGAAGTCAGCCAATTCCATGCAGATAGGTGCTCAAACCTGGGACCTTCCTGGTCTCTATGGCTCAGTTCTATAGTAGGAAATCCATTTAGTCACTGAGTCACCTTTGACATGCATTATTGAGCAACTCCAGTCTGTTCTGTCAAGCTATTGCATGGAGTGTACAACACAGAAACAGGCAATCGATGTATACGCTTCACATGAGCCTCCTCCCACCTTACTTAATCTCACTCTATCTGCCGTTTCCTCCTCGTTTGTTTATTTAGCTTCCTTAAATGCATCTATGCTATTGGTCTTAACTACTCTGTGTTATAACAAGTTCCACATTCCTATCACGCTATTCTTCTCTGAATAGTGCCACAGGATCTTTAACATCCATCTGAACCCCAGAACAGGCCGAGTGGACATCAATTGAACATCCTATCTGAAGGGCGCCTTTGCTGTAATTTAGGCTTCCATCTAGGACCTTTACTTATGTAAATGTTTAGATGGCACACTGAGTCTCTTATGGACCAAAATCAGTGTCTATTCCCTGCCACATATGAGTTAGTGTAGCCCGGGTCTAACAAGGAAACCGAAACTCATTAAATTGCTTCCTGGAGAATACGTGGGAAATTTATCACATTGTACCCTCACCGCAAAAGGTGGAAAATCCTCATGTGGGACTATAACATCTATGTAACTCTACTTATGAGCACCAAGTCCTGGCAGACATTCCTCCATCAACTAATGCCAGCAAAAAACAGGTTAATGGGTCATTCATCCCCTGTTTGTTGGGCTAATGCAGAATGGCAGTTGCATTTCCCTACATGAGATGGGGCAAGGGTGTATTGTGTGGCTATGGTACTGGACTAGTAACCTGGAGCTCAGTTTCCAATCCCACCATGGCAAATGGTGACATTGAATTCATTAAATCTGGTAACTTTTTTGGGCTGACACCGGGAAATGTTAATCTGCTGGATTGTAAACATTAGTTGCCTCATGAATATCTTTCAGGAAAAGGAACTTATTATCCCAATCTGATCTGTGGTTCCATTTCCACAATACATGGTACAAGCCTAATACTATTGATGACTCTGGCATTTACTGTCAATGTGGAAAATTGACCAGGTATGTCCCATCCACAAAATAACATGACAAATTTAACCTGTTCAATTACTGCCCTATCAGCTAACTGATGGAGGAGATAATCAATCATGCTATTGTGCAAAATTCACTCATTGATAAGCTGCTCACTGGCACTCAGTTTGGGTTCCATCAGAACCACTTGGCTCTGGTCTTTTTGCAACCCCTTGATCCAACTATGGTCAGAAGAGTTGAATGTTGAAGGAGAGATCAGAGTATCTGTCCTTTGACCTAAAGGTAGCATTTGACCAAGTGTAGCACCATGGAGCCCAGCAAAAGTGGGGTTAATGGAAAATCCCGTCCACTGGTTGGAGTCATACTTAGAACAAAGGAAGATGATTGTAGTTGTTGGAGGCCAATCAGCTCAGCCCCAAGACATCGCTCCAGGAGCTCCTCAGGGGAGTGTCCTAAACTCAATCATTTTTAGCTGCTTCTTCAATGACCATCCTTCCATCATAAGGTCAGAGGTCAGAAATTGGGGGATTCACTGAAGTTTTCAACTACATTTACAATTCCTTTGATAATGAAGATGCTCATATTAGGCTACAGCAAGACCTGGATGACATCTAGGCTTGAGCTGACCTGTGGCAGGTAATATTTGTGCCTCAAGTACCAGGTAATGATAATCTCCAACAAGAAAAGGCCCAACTACTTCTCACTGGCCTTCAACCACCACCATCACCTCTGAGCACCCCATTATCACAGCCGGAATATTATGAGCCCTGTAGCGATGTGAATGGAGATGGGGAACTCCATAACATTGTGAGCGAAGAAAGGGGTGGAGTGCCTGTCATCTCCACAACACCATGGAAATTAGTCAAGGATGGCCTTCCCATCCAGAGGTCAATTGAGGACTTAAATGGCCAATCAATGGCCACTTAAAGGCCTCTTCCCCTGCTGCTGGCATTTTACCAGCAAGGGGGGGCTCCACCATGTGAGGAGGCTGCCCAGTAACTCCAGGCAGCCTCCATTTAAACTGATTGGGGGGGGGGGGCCTCCTCCATGGGAAATCTGTGGCCCAAGGAGGGCTTCCAGCAGCAAAGGCCATCCCTGTGCCATCACCCAGATCCCTGCCCTCAACAAACCCTGCCACTCCTCCCAACACCCGGGACCTGCCACTTACCTGGATCCCGGGATCTCCTCCATATTCACTACTTGGAGTGGCACTGCTGGTACTGCTGAGCTGCTGGCCCTCTGATTGGTCAGCAGCACTGGAGGAGGGAGTTTGTCCCTTAAAGAGACAGCGTCCCCGACGGCAGGCAGTTAATTGGCTGCCCACTGTGGAAATCGGCCGGGGGTCCGAAACAGTGCCAAGGTGGGGTCGCCCCCCCCCGCCCCCCCATTCCCCACCTTCCGGCCCATTGCCAAGATCCAACATCTTTAGTGGCCGCCATTTATTAGAAGTTTAAGTTGGATCAGCCATGTCAACACCTCCTGACCCCTCTTTGCCATCTATTAGATTCAAGTTAAGGGTGTGATAGAACACTCACCAAGTGCCTGGATGGTTGCAAACAAGTGCAGCGCTCATCCAGGACTGAGCATCTATTTGATTGGCACCCGCATCACTGGTTTCAATGTCCACCCCTTCCACTGCAGCTTAGGTACACTTTGTATTCTCTACAAAGATGCACTGTAGCACTACATGCACTATACTTTAACAATATCTCCCAGCCTCATGACCTTTACCATTGAGAAAGACAAGAGCAACAATTTCATGAGAAAACCATCGCCTTGCAGATTCACCTCTAAGTCACACACCTTGTTGACCTATACTGCTGTTGCTTCATTGTCGCAAGGTCTAGCACCATCATGGGAACACCTTGACCACAAAAGTTCAAGGAGAAGAGCCACCAGCAACTTTGCAGGGCAACTAAGCATAGGGCAATAAATAAGGACCTGCTTAGAACAAAAGAACAAAGAACAAAGATAATTACAGCACAGGAACAGGCCCTTCAGCCCTCCAAGCCTGCGCCGATCCAGATCCTCTCTCTAAACATGTCGCCTATTTTCTAAGGTTCTGTATCTCTTTTCTTCCTGCCCATTCATGTATCTGTCTAGATACATCTTAAAAGACTCCATCGTGCCCGCATCTACCACCTCCGCTGGCAATGCGTTCCAGGTGCCCACCACCCTCTGCGTAAAGAACTTTCCACGCATATCCCCCCTAAACTTTTCCCCTTTCACTTTGAACTCGTGTCCTCTAGTAATTGAAACCCCCACTCTGGGAAAAAGCCTCTTGCTATCCACCCTGTCTATACCTCTCATGATTTTGTACACCTCAATCAGGTCCCCCCTCAACCTCCGTCTTTCTAATGAAAATAATCCTAATCTGCTCAACCTCTCTTCATAGCTAGCGCCCTCCATACCAGGCAACATCCTGGTGAACCTCCTCTGCACCCTCTCCAAAGCATCCACATCCTTTTGATAATGTGGCGACCAGAACTGTACGCAGTATTCCAAATGTGGCCGAACCAAAGTCCTATACAACTGTAACATGACCTGCCAACTCTTGTACTCAATGCCCCGTCCGATGAAGGAAAGCATGCCGTATGCCTTCTTGACCACTCTATTTACCTGCGTTGCCACCTTCAGGGAACAGTGGACCTGAACACCCAAATCTCTCTGGACATCAATTTTCCCCAGGACTTTTCCATTTACTGTATAGTTCACTCTTGAATTGGATCTTCCAAAATGCATCACCTCGCATTTGCCCTGATTGAACTCCATCTGCCATTTCTCTGCCCAACTCTCCAATCTATCTATATTCTGCTGTATTCTCTGACAGTCCCCTTCATTATCTGCTACTCCACCAATCTTAGTGTCGTCTGCAAATTTGCTAATCAGTCCACCTATACTTTCCTCCAAATCATTAATGTATATCACAAACAACAGTGGTCCCAGCACGGATCCCTGTGGAACACCACTGGTCACACGTCTCCATTTTGAGAAACTCCCTTCTACTGCTACTCTCTGTCTCCTGTTGCCCAGCCAGTTCTTTATCCATCTAGCTAGTACACCTTGGACCCCAAGCGCCTTCACTTTCTCCATCAGCCTGCCATGGGGAACCTTATCAAACGCCTTACTGAAGTCCATGTATATGACATCGACAGCCCTTCCCTCATCAATCAACTTTGTCACTTCCTCAAAGAATTCTATTAAGTTGGTAAGACATGACCTTCCCTGCACAAAACCATGTTGCCTATCACTGATGAGCCCATTTTCTTCCAAATGGGAATAGATCCTATCCCTCAGTATCTTCTCCAGCAGCTTCCCTACCACTGACGTCAGGCTCACCGGTCTATAATTACCTGGATTATCCCTGCTACCCTTCTTAAACAAGGGGACAACATTAGCAATTCTCCAGTCCTCCGGGACCTCACCTGTGTTTAAGGATGCTGCAAAGATATCTGTTAAGGCCCCAGCTATTTCCTCTCTCGCTTCCCTCAGTAACCTGGGATAGATCCCATCCGGACCTGGGGACTTGTCCACCTTAATGCCCTTTAGAATACCCAACACTTCCTCCCTCCTTATGCCGACTTGACCTAGAGTAATCAAACATCTGTTCCTAACCTCAACATCCGTCATATCCCTCTCCTCGGTGAATACCGATGCAAAGTACTCGTTTAGAATCTCACCCATTTTCTCTGAGTCCAAGCATAACATTCCTCCTTTGTCCTTTAGTGGGCCAATCCTTTCTCTAGTTACCCTCTTTCTCCTTATATATGAATAAAAGGCTTTGGGATTTTCCTTAACCCTGTTTGCTAAAGATATTTCATGACCCCTTTTAGCCCTCTTAATTTTTCGTTTCAGATTGGTCCTACATTCCCGATATTCTTTCAAAGCTTCGTCTTTCATCAGCCGCCTAGACCTTATGTATGCTTCCTTTTTCCTCTTAGCTAGTCTCACAATTTCACCTGTCATCCATGGTTCCCTAATCTTGCCATTTCTATCCCTCATTTTCACAGGAACATGTCTCTCCTGCACGCTAATCAACCTCTCTTTAAAAGCCTCCCACATATCACATGTGGATTTACCTTCAAACAGCTGCTCCCAATCTACATTTCCCAGCTCCTGCCGAATTTTGGTGTAGTTGGCCTTCCCCCAATTTAGCACTCTCCCTTTTGGACCACTCTCGTCTTTGTCCATGAGTATTTTAAAGCTTACGGAATTGTGATCACTATTCCCAAAGTAGTCCCCTACTGAAACTTCAACAACCTGGCCGGGCTCATTCCCCAACACCAGGTCCAGTATGGCCCCTTCCCGAGTTGGACTATTTACATACTGCTCTAGAAAACCCTCCTGGATGCTCCTTACAAATTCTGCTCCATCTGGACCTCTAACACTAAGCGAATCCCAGTCAATGTTGGGAAAATTAAAATCTCCTATCACCACCACCCTGTTGCTCCAACATCTTTCCATAATCTGTTTACATATTTGTACCTCTATCTCACGCTCGCTGTTGGGAGGCCTGTAGTACAGCCCCAACATTGTTACCGCACCCTTCCTATTTCTGAGTTCTGTCCATATTGCCTCACTGCTCGAGTCCTCCATAGTGCCCTCCTTCAGCACAGCTGTGTTGCCCATATTCCAAGAACAATTAATAAAAACAGACCAATAATCACTGCACTTCAAAGCAATTGAATGTGTGAAGCATTTTATATTTCCACATCATAAGACACCAGAAGCATCAATATTATTAAAATTTTATACGAGTTGGCTCGATTTTATGAGGCCACTATTTAGAGACCATGTGATTGGCTTCTCTTGCTGAGCATGTGCTAGTCAACAAGTTGCTATAGCCCTTGTGTATGTGTTTGGAGATGGGGTGCTGTTTCCTATCAGTTTATTTCATGAGCTGACAGGAATCCATCAATTACAAATAGACACACTCCAGGAGCTGTAAACGTCCCCACACATGACTGAAAGAGACAATATCCACTTTGCTATCCTTCTAAAACACGTACCATTGGGTTTTACGTATCTCAGCCCCACGCTAATGTTTCAGGCAACCCTGGTAGTCAGAGCCATCCTTTACAATTAAAATTAAAATGAAATACGACACCTTACGCAGGGTTTCGATAGAGTAGATAGAGGGAAACTGTTTCCACTGGTGGGAGGGCTGGTAACCAGAGGACACAGATTTAAGGTAATTGGCTAAAGAATCAGAGCAGAGATAAGGAGAAATTTATTACAAAGCAAGTTGTTCTACTCTGAAATGCACTGGCTAAAAGGGTGGTAGAAATAGACTCAATAGCAACTTTCAAGAGGGAATTGGAAACATATTTGAACAGGAAAACTTTGCAGGGTTGTGGAGAAAGAGCAAGGGAAGTGGGACTAATTGGATAGCTCTTCCAAAGAGCAGGCACAGACATGGTGGGCTGAATGGCCTCTGTCTTTGTGGGATGATTCTATAATTCTCTGATTATCCTTCCAATGATGTCTTTAGTTTGCATTTTAAAAACTTTCCTCACCCATCCCCCACTCAGCTACCCATCACCCCCTGCAACCGTTCTGATGGTGTTGACTCCTTGTTTGGATAAGGATCAATATACACCTGGTCCTCTCCAGTACCTCAGGTGGTTATTATTCACATGTGAGACCACACAGTGATTGGTGAGAGACTGTTTGCCCCTAAGAGAAGCCTGATCCTGCTCTTACTTGATATCTGCTCGAGCTAGCTTCTCCCTAGCTAACGCAAGGGTGCTCCTATTGGTACCTGGCAGAGATTTGCTAATTCCACACAGGTTGTGACTGACTCTGAGATCCTTCTGCTGCACTTACAATGACGTTGGGGCTGTGTAGGTTGTCCCTTCCCCATTGTCTCCTCACTCTTTCAGTTGGAGGATGTCTCCTGTTGGGGCCAGGATTCTACCTGGGCCTCGATCGGGTGACCATTCTTCCCATGTGACCCCAGGCAATGGAGCAGATTTTCCTCTATAGTGCCTCTTAGGGGATCAAAGGGTCTCATAGGTGAAGCTCAATGAGGGAATTCAGGGCTGGCAGGGTCACATGCCCACTGTTTCAATGAATGGACGGAAGGCGGTCTGCACCCATTTGATCCATTTGATGCTTTGCCCCCAAGCACTAAATAGGAAAATCCACCCTGTGATTGGCAGCAAGTTATTCAACCTGCTGGTGTGGCACAGTCACCATCACCTCACAGTCAAGTCAGATGCTGTCCTCACCCCAACTTGATTCACAAGAAAACCCGTTCACCCCTCACTCCTGTGCTCGCCTACATTGGCTCTCATCAGATCGATGTTAAAATTCTCATCCTTGTTTACAAATCTCCGTGGCCTCACCCTCCCTATCGCTGTAATCTCTTCCAGCCCCACAAACCTCTCTAATATCTGCATTCCTCTAATTCTGGCCTCATGAGCATCCCTGATTTTAATCATTCCACATTGGCGGCCGTGCCCTCAGCTGCGTGGACCCTCAGTTCTGCAGTCCTCTCCCTAAATCTTTCCATCTCTCTACCTCACTTTCCTCCTTTAAGACACTACTTCAAACCTACTTCTTTAATCAATCTGTTGGTCACCTGCCTTAATATCTCCTTATGTGGCTCGGTGTCAAATTTTGTTTGATAGAACTCCTGTGAGGCGTTAAAGGTGCTTTGTAAATGCAAGTTGTTGTTGTGTTCATGGTAAAATTAGTGGTCATCCATTAGATGGCCATTAAGAACCTGCAGTCGTTGGAAATTCGTAATGGACCTGGGAGTGCGAAAAGAAATGAGGCTGGAAGTGGGGGATTGTCGCAGTAATTTTTCAACGCTCATTGGGCACAAGGCTGATGATAAAGGAACATATGATGCTTGGAATTAGAGACCTGTTAGCTTGACATCTACAGCGCAAAAAAAATATTGGAGGCTATTAAAATGAAGCAATTCAGGAGTGGATGCAGAGGGAAGGACCAATAAATCTAAACCACTGGGGGTTTCGGAAAGAGACTTTGTATAATGGTTTTATTGGTATATTTATTTCAGAATATAACAGTTAGTGAATGAAGATAATATTGGCGATGAAATATATTTTAGCTTCCAGAAATCATTTGACAAGGCTAATGTGATAGCTTGCAGAGTCAGGGAGGAAGTTGAAAACTGGATAATGGGTGGGCTGAAGAATGGGAGGCCGACTGTAGTTCTCATTGGTTTTAAGTTCTAATTGTGCAGTTGGGACTTGGATAGGCTTGTGCTGGGAATGCTGATTCCTTGTACACCTTAAAGAGAGAGCTGGGCTGCTTCCTGGCTAGGGCAGAAATCGTATCTTCAAGAGTTAGATACCACATAATAAAATCATGTTGAGATCAACTATAAGGCTCGGAGAGGTACTTTCCAGCTCTTTTCCCTATAATTGGCCTTAGGTTTTTATCAACCTGGTTGTTTGCCTCTCTCATGACAAAATGTCTTAGTCAGGATGGGACAGCCTAGGTGACCAAGCTGGTCACTTCCTGTCTGACATTTGTTGCTCAACAGTCTTATCTTTAAGTTACTGGATTTCATTCTCCTGTGTTTCCATCTCTCATTGTTTCTGCATCCATTCCTCATTCTTTTTCCTTTAACTCTTCTTGCAGTTTTATTTAATCCCTTCAATCTTTTACACTTCTTTCTAAGATCAGTCTTAGCCACTGCAAACAATCCTTATCCCACAACCTTGACTCAGCCCTCCTTCAGCATCTATAAAAAGTCAATTTTAGGAATCAGGGCTAAGTCACTCAAAGGGTGTGTCTTTCTCTGCAGATCACTAGTTTTTTAACGACATCCTGCCATGCCAAATGTGCATCTATATATTCACCCAGATTCTCCATATTTCCTGAATCTGCTATGTAATGGATCAGTCTATCTTAAAGGTGGTCAGTCCCCAGTTAAACATTCAACTTAAAACATTCAAACTTTCAATTGTCTCCAGTCCTGCCTGATTCACCAATAACATTGGGTTTATAAAGCATATAGTCGTATCCCTTGTGTAGTGGCATTATCGGGTATTGTGATATATCTACTACCTCACATACAAGTTCAAGGACGAGAAAACATTGCCATGTCTGGTTAATATTCCTCATTATATCAACAACAATAGCAAAAACCTGCATTTATATAGCACCTAAACATAGTAAAACATCCCAAGGCACTTCACAGGAGCGTTATCAAACAACATTTGGCACCGTAATCCCACACATCGAGATTTTGGGCAAGTGACCCAAAGCTGGGTCAAAGAGGTAGGTTTTAAAAAGCCTCTTAAAAGAGGAGAGAGAAGCAGAGAGGTTTAGGGAAGGAATTCCAGAGTTTAGGGCCCAGGAAGCTGAAGGCAAGGCCACCAATGGTAGAACAAAGAAAATCAGGGAATGCGCAAGAGGCCAGATTGGTGGAATGCAGATGTCTCGGAGGGTTATGGGTCTAGAGGAGATTACAGAGGTAGGGAGAGCCGAGGCCATGGAGGGAATAGAAAACAAGGATGAGAATTTTAAAATCAAGGCATTGCCAGACCCGGGGGCTTTATAGGGGTAATGGGTGAGTAGGATTTAATACAAGTTAGGATATGCACAGCAGAGTTTTAGATCAGCTGAAGTTTATGGAGGGTGCAAGGTCGGAGGCCAGGCAGAAGTGCATTGGAAGAGTCGGGTCTGGATATATCAAAGGCATGGATAAGGGTTTCAACAGCAGATGAACTGAGGCGGGGCAGAGAAGGGCATGTCAGCTTGACCACTTAAATTAGCCTGAGCAAGACCAGATTAAAATTTCCCCAGAGCTTCAGTGTGTTGTACTTTTTTAGGTTTAATTACCTAGGACAATTGTGGGTACAATATGTCATCCCTTTCTGGGTCTATACTGTTAACACATAACCTTGTTTAACCTATTTGTTGGGTAGGTCTTTGATGTTTTAGGTTGTTTATTACATTTTGGAGATTCTACATACCAGTGTTCATTACTAGCATTCAAAGTCTCATATAGCCCTTGCAATATGTGGAGATACAGTGGTGCAGTGGTTAGCACCGCAGCCTCACAGCTCCAGCAACCTGGGTTCAATTCTGGGTACTGCCTGTGCGGAGTTTGCAAGTTCTCCCTGTGACCGCGTGGGTTTTCGCCAGGTGCTCTGGTTTCCTCCCACAGCCAAAGACTTGCAGGTTGGTAGGTAAATTGTGCCTAGTATAGGTAGGGGAATATAGGGATAGGTGGGAATGTGGGGTCAGTGTAGGATTAGTATAACTGGGTGGTTGATGGTCAGCACAGACATGGTGGGCTGAAGGGCCTGTTTCAGTGCTGGATCTCTAAATAAATATATATACACACACACATATATACTCATCCATGCCTTTGTAACCGCTGAGCTTGATTATTTCAATGCACACCTGGATGGCCTCCCATGTTCTGTGCTCTATAAACTTGAAATCATCCAGAACTCTGCTGCCTGTGACCTAACCTGCACTAAATCCCATTTAGCCATCACCCTTGTGCTTGCTGACTGACACTAACTCCCAATTAAGCAACGCCTTGATTTTAAAATTCTCATCCTTATTTCCAAATCCCTGCATGGCCTCACCCCTCCGTATCTCTGTAAACTCGTCCAGCCCCACAGCCCTCCGAGATATCTGCGGTCCTCTAATACTGACCTCTTGAGCATCCCAATCTTAATTACTCCACCTTTGGTGGCCACGCATTCAGTGGCCTGGGTCCTAAGCTCTGGAATTCCTTCCTCATCTCTGCCTTTGTACTTCACTTTTCTCCTTTAAGGCACTGCTTAAAACCGACCTCTTTGACCAAGCTTTTGGTCATTTGCCCTAACATTTCCTTATGTGGCTGCGTGTCACATTTTGTTTTATAATGCCCCTGTGAAGCACCTTGGGATATTTTATTACACCAAAGGTGCTATATAAATGCAAGTTGTTGTTATATATGGTTTAAAAGCTAGCTACGCTTATTCTACCTGGATACCTATACTTACATACCTGACCTCAAGGCTCAAAAAAATCTTTGTTATTTGAGTTGTTCTCAGTATTTATTGCTAGTTTAGTTGTAAATTGGTATATGGTTTCATTGGTGATTTAGTGTTGAGCTGATATCAGTTTTTTTATTTGTTTGTGTTCTTACCAGTGTTTATTGCTGGTTTAGTGGCGAGTTTGGATCAGCTTTTATAGAGTCATAGAGTTATACAGCACAGAAACAGGCCCTTCGGCCCATCATGTCTGAGCCAGCCATCAAGCACCTAAATATTCTAGTCCCATTTTCCAGCACTTGGCCCGTAGCCTTGAAATGCTATGGCGTTTCAAGTGCTCATCTTTAGTATCAGGTTTTATTGGTGATTTAACGGTGAGTTGGAGTCTGTTTTTATTTGGATTCGTGGTTAATGCTTAGATATTCTCGGTTTTGGCAGGAGATTTAGTAGTGAGTTTGGATCAATTTTTTATTGCTGCTTTAGTGGTGAGTTGATATCATTGTTTATTGCTGGTTTACTGGTGAGTTTGTATAGGTCTTTATTGGTAATTTAGTGGGCAGTTGGTATCATTTTTTGTATCAGTTTGCATTTAGGGTAGTTATCAAATTTTGCAGCTGGTTTAGTGTTGAGTTGATATCAGTTTTAATGGGTGGTTTAGTGATGTTTTAGTATTTGCTTGTATTAGTGATGAGTTGGTTTTGCCTTTACTGGTGGTTTAGCTGTGTGTTGGGAGAGGCCTGCAGGGACATTAATGTACACAACATGTACATAGGTGACAAACAACTGTAGTTAAACACGAGTCTGGAATTCAAGAATTGTTTACATGACCATTGATATTGTGGAGGTGTTTCCAGTGGTGTGGTCCCATGATATTATCATGCTCTCGTCCATGTAACAACACTTCCTGCCACAGATCATGCCATGCGACAGATTTGGGAACCTCAGAGGCAGTCCAGGTGTACAGTGCCTGAACGTTCAGGGCTGCCAGGACAGCAGAGTCACACCTTAATGGTTACAGACCCCACGATCTATAAATCACATTTCTGCCTTGTATAAAGGAGAATCAAATGAAAACAGAAAGTCTGACATTTATATAGCGCCTTGGCCATCCCAAAGTGCTTTACAGCCAATGAATTACTTTTAAAGTGTAGTCACTGTTGAAGTCAACGTTCACTGTAAGCAGTGTGGGTGCACAGCCGCTCAGCAATCTGGAATGTACCACGCAGTGCAATGAACAGGCCAGACACAACAAAGAAAAACAAGAGGCAGCATTGGTTATAATGTAGGAAATGCAGCAGCCAACAGCAAGGTGCCACAAACAGCAATGTGGTAAATGACAAGATATTCTGTTTTGAGTGATGTTGGCTAAGAGACTTCAGGGAGAACTCCCCTGCTCTCTTGAAAATAGTACTGTGGATTTTTTTGCATCCACCTGAGAAGGCTGACAGTCTTTAACAGTCTTCAATATTCCAGTGGAGGTTGAACCAGTGTTTTAAACAGGTTTATCATAACGTCCTTGCTTTTGTACTCTATGCCTCTGTTTATAAAGCCCAGGATCCCGTATGTCTTTGTAACCACCTCTGAACCTGTCCTGCCACCTTCAATGATTTGTGCACAAATACCCCCAGGTCCCTCTGCTCCTGCACCCCCTTTAGAATTGCACCCTTTAATTTATATTACCTCTCATTCTTCCTACCAAAGGACATCACTTTACACTTCTCTACATTAAATTTCATCCACCACATGCCCGTCCATTCCACCAGCCTGGCTATGTCCTCTTGAAGTCTATATGGAGGCGTGGAAACTTGAAGGGTTACATTACGAGGTTGCAGAAACTTGGTTTGTGTTCCCTTGAGGTGAGGGGGTAATCTAATCGAGGTGTTTGAAGTGACTCGATTGGGTAGACGCAGGCAAACTATTTCGTCTGATGCGGGGTGGCGGGGGGGGCGGGGGATCGAAAAGAAGAGACAATCTTCAAATTAAAATGAAATGTGAAATCAGGAAAGCACTTTTTCACCCAAAGGAGAGTGGGAATCTAGAACTCCGCTCCAAAATGATCTGGATGTTGGGTCAATCGGAGCTTTCAGGACTGTGATTGACTGATTATTGTTAGGTGAAGGTATCAAACCCTATGGAGCTCAGGTAAGTAAATGGAATGGAGGTAGAGATTACCATGATCGAATTGAACGGCCTCGAAGGGGCTGAATGGCCTGCTCCTGTTCCTATATTGATTATACAGTGCTGTCCCTGGCTGCGGGACCATTACCCAAGAAAGTAAATCATTAAGATTCTCAGAGAGGGTGAATCAAATCCCAACACCCTCCTCAAACCACACACGCAATGCTGGCTAAAGGCTGCAGCAGAATTCCCGAAACTTATACAGGAAGCAGAGACTCTTTAAAAGTCAGTGAAAGGTGCGCCTGCCTTGTGACAAAACAAAGCAGGGTTTTTTTTTAAAGCGACACTGCAAATCAGGCGTGGAACATCATGCAGATTGATTCCAGCTATTAATGGAGATCAGTTTAGTGTAATCCCGCTTTATCCATTGTAATTCAAGCAGTGCCTCACATACCCGCGGACACAAACTAGAGGGGAAGTGGCACTTAAAACAAGTGGCGGCCACATCACAAAGGCGGCGCTGTCTGTGGGACAAAGGCAGAGGGACTGAATCAAGTGTCCCAAAGCCGATTATAGTCAATGCACTCCTGGGGGAGAAAGCGCAAAAGGCGAGAGAGATCTGTCCCTGGCCGTGTTGTGTGTTTTGCATTCCTATAGGAACCGCCACTTTCAAAATCTGTTTTATAGACCAGCTTCTCGACCCCATCCTTTGACCATGGATTAGAGTCCAGTCTATTTATCTTGTGGTGGATAGAATTGTTTCATATATATGATTCAGTTTCTCTTGTTTGCAAGTTATTTCCGGGATGTAGTCTCGCTGGTGAGGCTGGTTTAGATAGCCCACCTCAGGAGGTGGCGGTGCGGCTAATGCAGGAACCTGGTGTGAATGGAGTTTGGTGCGAACTCCTGATTTTGAACCTTTCCCATCTACTTTGCCCTGGGTGCATCGCCCTCTGTATTCTACTGGTCATTGTTTGTCATAAATTCAAGCTCTTGTTTTTAGCAACTTTCAGGTCCTGTTCGAAGCCCTATCTTTCATGAGCTAATCTATCAACATCTGTTGGTAACGATTCGTGTGCAGCAATGGCACGATGTTGTGGACATTACTGCGTACACCCATAATAGTCAGAATACACCAGTAACAGTTAGTGTACACCAAGTCAGTGTCCATCAGTTACAGTCAGTGTCCATCAGTAACAGTGTCCATCAGTTACAGTCAGTGTCCATCAATAACAGTCAGTATACACCTACACCAGTCAGTGTTCACCTATAAAAGTCAGTGTAATCATTCACAGTGTTTACCTGTAACATTCAGTGTACATGTGTAACAGTCAGTGTATACACATAGAAATCAGAGTGCGCTGACAGTCAATCTGCACCTATAACAGTCAAAGTACACCTAAAACAGTCAAAGTACACCTGTAACAGTCAATGCTCATCAGTAACTGTCAACGTACACCAGTAATGGTCAGTGTGCATTTCTAACAATCAATGCACACATGTAACTGTCAGTGTACACCTGAAACACTCAGTGTACATCATCACCAGTCAGTGTACACCTGAAAAAGTCAGTGTACACCAGGAGCAGTCAGTGTAAATATGTAACAGTCAGTGTACACCCAAAGCACTTAGTGTACATCATTACCAGTCAGCATACACCTGAAATAGTCAGTATGCATCTGTGACATTCATGTACACCTACATCAGTCACTGTACACATGTAACAGTCATTATACAGCCATAACAAAGTGTGTACTTCTAACTGTCAATGTTAATTTCTGACTATCAAAGTACACCTATAACATTCAGTGTAGATCAGCAACAGTCAGTGCTCATCAGTAACAGTTTGTGTATATCAGTCACAATCAGTGTATATCAGTAGCAGTCATTGTGCAGCTACAATGGTCAGTGTTCATCAGTAACATTCAGTGTACACCAGTAACAGTCAGTGTACACCAGTAACAGTTTGTGTATATCAGTCACAATCAGTGTATATCAGTAGCAGTCATTGTGCAGCTACAATAGTCAGTGAACATCAGTAACAGTTATTGTTTATCATAACTATCAGTGTACATCAGTAACAGTCAGCATACACCTGTAGCATCCAGTGTACATCATTAACAATCAGTGTACTCCTGTAAGAGTCAATGTACATCGGTCACATCAGTGTACACCAGTAACAATCTGTGTATATCACTAACAGTCAGTGTGCACAATTAACAGCCAGTGCACATCAAGAACAATCAGTTTTCATCAGTAACATTCATTATACACCTGTAATTGTCAGGGTACATCAGCAGTCATTGTGAACCTGTAACAGTTAGTGTACATCAGTAACAGTGAACATCAGCAACACTTGGTGTACATCTGTAATAGTCAGTGTACATAAGTAACAGTTAGTGTTTATCATAACAATGTACATCAGTGACAGTTAGCATACACCTATAGCACTTAGTGTACATCATTAACAGTCAGTGTACATGTGAAACAGTCAATGTACATCAGTCACAGTCAGTGAACCTCAGTAACAGCCAGTGTACATCTGTAACAGTCAATGTACATCAGTCACAGTCAGTGAACCTCAGTAACAGCCAGTGTACATCTGTAACTGTCAGTGTACATCAGTAACAGTCCTGTACATCTGTAATAAAAACAAGAAATGCTGGAACCACTCAGCAGGTCTGGCAGCATCTGTGGAAAGAGAAGCAGAGTTAATGTTTCGGGTCAGTGACCCTTCTTCGGAACTGACAAATATTAAAAATGTCACAGGTTATAAGCAAGTGAGGTGGGGGTGGGGCAAGAGATAACAAAGGAGAAGGTGTAGATTGGACAAGGCCACATAGCTGACCAAAAGGTCATGGAGCAAAGGCAGACAATATGTTAATGGTGTGTTGAAAGACAAAGCATTAGTACAGAAAAGGTGTTAACGGACTAAATATTGAACAGCAGCAAGTGCAAACATGAAAAAAAAACAGTGGGTAAGCAAACTGAACAAACTAAGATGAAATGAAATAAATGTAAAAAATGTAAAAAAGAAAAAAAGAAAAAAGAAAAAACAACTAAAAATGAAAGTAAAATGGGGGGCTGTCATGCTCTGAAATTATTGAACTCAATGTTCAGTCCGGCAGGCTGTCATCTGTAATGGTCAGCGCACTTAAAGTAACAATCAATGTACATCAATAACAGTCAGTGTACACCTGTAGCATTCAGTGAACATCTTTAACAGTCAGTGTCTATGTGAAGCAGTCAATGTACTTGTGAAACAGTCAGCATTCATTAGTCACAGCCAGTGTTCATCAGTAACAGTGTACATCAGCTCCAGTCAGTTTACATCAGCTACAGTCAACGTACACCTATAACAGTCAATGTACATCAGTAACTATCAGTGTACACATATAACAGTGTATACCTGTAACAGTCAGTGTGCATAAGTAACAGTCAGTGAACACCTTGGTCCAAACATGGACAAATAAGCTGAATTCAAGAGGTGAGGTGAGAGTGATTGCCCTGAACATCAAGGGGGTATTTGACAGAGTATGGCATCAAGGAGTCCTAGCAAAACCGGAGTCAATGCGAATCAAGGGGAAAAGTCTTCACTGGTTGAAGCCTTACCTAGCACAAAGGAAGATGATTGTGGTTGTTGGATGCCAATCATCGCAGCCCCAGGACATCGCTGCAGGAGTTCCTTAGGGTAGTGCCCTAGGCCCAACCATCTTCAACTGTTTCAGCAATGACCTTCCATCCATCATAAGGTCAGAAGTTGGGATCGTTACTGATAGTTTCTCGGTGTTCAGTGCCATTTGTTAACTCTTCAGATACTGAGGCAGTCTGTGCCCACATGCAGCAAGACCTGTACAACATTCAGGCTTGGCCTGATCAGTGGCAAGTAACATTCGCACCACACAAATGCCAGGCAATGATCATCTTCAACAAGAGAGAATTTAACCATCTCCCCTTGACATTACCATTGCTGAATCCCCCACCATCAACATCCTAGGGGTTACCATTGACCAGAAACTTAACTGGATGAGCCATATAAATACTATGGCTACAGGAGGAGGTCAGAGGCTGGGAATTCTGCAGCTAGTAACTCACCTCCTGACTCCTCAAAGCCACTCCACCATCTAAAAGTCACAAGTCAGGAGTGTGATGGAATACACTCCACTTGCCTGGATGGGTGCAGCTCCAACAACACTCAAGAAGCTCAACACCATCCAGGACAAAACAGCCCACTTG
Source organism: Heterodontus francisci (assembly GCF_036365525.1). NCBI lineage: Eukaryota > Metazoa > Chordata > Chondrichthyes > Heterodontiformes > Heterodontidae > Heterodontus > Heterodontus francisci. Next base: position 117,044,433 of record NC_090377.1, read on the forward strand.
ATTGGCACTCCATCCACAAATATTCATTCCCTCCACCACAGTGGCAGCAGTGTGTACCATATACAAGATGCACTGCAGCAACTCACCAAGACTACTTCAACAGCATCTTCCAAATACGCGACCTCTACCACCTAGAAGGACAAGGCCAGCAAATGCATGGGAACTCCACCACTTGCAAGTTCCCCTCCAAGTCACACACCATCCTGACTTGGAACTTTATCACTGTTCCTTCACTGTCACTGGGTCAAAATCCTGGAACTCATTCCCTAACAGCACTGTGGGTGTTCCTGTACCAAATGGACTGCAGCAGTTCAAGAAGGCAGCTCACCACCACCTTCTCAATGGCAATTAGGAATGGGCAACAAATCCTGGCCTCGCCAGTGATGCTCACATCCCATGAAAGAATAAAAAAAATTACCTGTAATAGTGTGCATGTGAAACAGTCACTGTTCATCAGTAACTGTCAGTGTACACATGAAACTGTGTACATAAGTAACAGTCAGTGTACATATTAAACCTCAGAGTACATCAGTAACATTCGGCATATATCTGTAATAGTGTTTCAATAACACCCTACAACTGCAACAGTTACTGCACATCTCAGTAATAATCCGTGCACAGTGCACATTGTAACACTGTCCATCCGGAATTACATTTGTAGAGCCATAGAACCAGAGAAAAAGTACAGCACAGAAGGAGGCCATTCAGCCCATTGTGTCTGCACCTGCCAAATAAACTATCCACCCAAACGAATCCCACTTTCAAGCACCTGGTCCATAGCCCTGCAGGTTACAGCACCTCAGGTACCTTTTAAAAGAACTGAGGGTTTCTGCCTCTACCACCATTCCCGGCAGTGGATTCTAGACACCGACCACCCTCTGGGTGAAACAGTTTCTCCTCATGTCCCCTCTAATCCTTCTACCAATCACCTTAAATCTGTGTCCCCTGGGAACTGACCTCCCCGCCAGGGGAAACAGGTCCTTCCTGTCCTTTCTCTACCTAGGCCCCTCATAATTTTGTACACCTCAATCAAGTCACCCCTCAGCTTCCTCAGTTCCAGGGAAAACATCCCGAGCCTATCCAATCTTTCCTCATAGCTGCAACCTTCAAGCCCTGGCAACATTCTTGTAAATCTCCTCTGTACTCTCTCCACAGCAATTATGTCCTTTCTGTAATGTGGTGACCAGAACTGTATGCAATACTCCAGCTGTGGCCTAACCAGCATTTTATACAGTTCCAGCATTACATCCCTGCTTTTGTGTTCTATACCTTGACCAATAAAGGAAAGCATTCCATATGCCTTCTTCACCACTCTATCTATCCATCCTGCCACGTTCAGGGACCTGTGGACATGCACTCCAAGGTCTCTCACTTCTTCTACCCCTCTCAATATCCTCCCATTTATTGTATATTCCCTCACTATATTTGCCCTCCCAAATGCATTACCTCACACTTTTCTGCCTGGAATCCATTTGCCACTTTTCCGCCCACTCAACCAAACCATTGATATCATTCTGGAGTCCACGGCTATCCTCCTCACTATTAACTACACGGCCAATTTTTGTGACATCAGCAAATTTCCCAATCATGCTTCCCACATTTAAGTCCAAATCATTAATATATACCACAAACAGCAAGGGACCCAACACTGAGCCCTGTGGAACGCCACTGAAAACTGCTTTCCATTCACAAAAACATCCATTAACACTACCCTTTGTTTCCTGTCCCTGATCCAACCTGCCACATTCCCCTGTATCCCATGGGCTTTCATTTTACTGACCAGTCTGCCATGCCTTATGAAAATCCATGTAGACCACATCCACTGCACTACCCTCTTCAATCCTTCTTGTCAGTTCCTCAAAAAACTCAATCAAGTTAGTAAGACATGAACTTCCCCTAACAAATTCATGCTGACTATCCCTGATTAATCTGTGCCTTTCTAAGTGACAGTTTATCCTGTCCCTCAGAATTAATTCTAACAATTTACCCACCACCGAGGTCAGACTGACCAGTCTATAATTATTTGGCCTAGCCCTTTTTAAACAATGGTACAATGTTTGCAGACCTCCAATCCTCTGGTACCTCGCCTGTATCTAGTGAGGATTTGAAGATGATCCTCAGCGCATCCATTATTTCCTCCCTGGCTTCCTTTAACAACCTGGGATGCAAGTAATAATCAGCGTGCAATAATAAGAGTGAAAATACACTTCTAACACTTGGTGTGAATCAGTATCAGCGTAATCTTTAATAGTGCACATCAGTGTGACACTTAGTGTAAATCAGTAATAACTTGTTTATTTCTGTAGCAGTCAGTGTACATCTGTGACTATCAATTTCGATAACTTCGTGCATCTGTAACGCTCAATATGTGCTATAGTTAAGATACATCTGTAGCGATTCGGATCAGTAAGGCAGTGAACATCTGCAACAGGCCATGCCTATCTTTAACAATCAGTGTGGGCTGAAGGCGTCTGTGAGTATTACTGATGGCTGGTGAACATCTGCAACAGTCATCGAGTGTCTGCAACAGAACACATCTGAAACAGTTTGCATCTGTTAACGGACAATGTGTGTTGTGTAATATCCAGGAGCAGTCCCTACCATTCCGCAATATCAGTAACAGAATCTGTAACACTCAGTGTCGATATTACAGTCATTCCCCGTCTATTGTCAGTGTACTTACAATAACTTGCATATGAACGTTTGGTCCTGCCCTTCAACTTTTTTTTAAAATCTCCATCCTTTGAATATAGCAGAAATCGAGTGTTCATTTGAGCCATCATTCGTGTAGATATTAAATGTTGGGCGGTAGTTCAGGCGTGATACACTTCGCATCGGATACCAAAGCATCAACTAGCAGTTAACTAGGGTGTTCATGCTTCAGGTCTATGAGGGACTGTTGTCCTGTAACTCCACATAATGTGTCCGTCAGCCCAACTAATAAACCCTGCTCGGTACAAGGGCTGTTTCCGAAATAGATGATTCTATTTATCTCACCTCTTCGTCTGGGTAACTTCATCAGCTGCGATATTGCAGATCTTTGACTGTGTTGAAATAAATTCTTGCAATATCGATCCTGGATGCAAAGCGCTTTGTTACCTCCGAATTGATCATTACAAACACTTTATGGTTTAACAGACGCGAGTTGCCATTTTACCCACAGTCTGTGCATTATCTTACTGCCACCCAAATCTCTGAAGTGGCGACGGGACGGTGCGGTTCTGTGTCGGGGTTCAGTGACTGGGCTTGGGAGCGAACCCTAAATTGGTACTTGATCGCTATACTACCAGGACTATAAACAGTGCGCAGTTTTTTTGTACTTCAAAATCTTAAGGAGTTGTAAAGTTAGCTTGTCAAGGGATTGCATTGTTTCGCACAGGTTCTAGGTCCCTCTCGCATAAGTCTCTCCATTTAGAAAGATAGGCTTTAGTTTTATGATCGCTCAATGGTCCTGCAGTCATTTCAAGACACGAATCAACATGGAGAACAGATCTCCATTATTATCTATCTAATAGGTTTTTATTAGGTTCTATCTAGCTTCATTTTAAGAGTGAAAATCACCCGCACATATATTAAAACTCCCTTGCAACGCACCCGGCTGATGCCAAGTCACAGTTAGACATCTTCTATTAACCCCTGACCACACTACGTGGGCACTTTCAAGGAAATATAGTGTTATTTTACTGAAAGGATATAGTGCGCAGTCTGATATACTATTATTAGGATCGTTTTACACTTCAGAAAAGTTGTAATTCAAGAAAATAAATCATTCTTCCGTGTGCCCACTGAATGTAATATTAACATCTGGGGCACCTGCATTTTCCTTCACAAAGGTTAATTTCTGTCACCAATTTCTTGTCCTATTTAAGTGTATTTTACTGCGACTTTTAAAAAAAAAGGCCGGCATTAGGAAACGTATCTGTGAATTACTAAGGGAAGGTTGAGAGGGGAGACAGACGTGTGGTTATAGCTAATTGAAGAAGGAATATTCTTCCTGAAGTTAGTTTCCGCTCCCCGTGCCTTTTGACAATTTGGGAAATGCAGGGTCAACTTTCCTGTTGGGGGGAGGGGGTGAGCCAGAAAGGGAAGAGGTACTGCATTGTACTGCCAGTCATATGTCAAGTGTTATTAAACCTTCGAAAAGCATTACAAATAACTTGACATGCCCGGTAAAGGCAAATACCTTCCAAATATTATATGTCTCTCAGTCAATTCTTATGTAAATATGCGAATAGTCGCTTTCCTTTGAACATTTGTTTGTTTATTCCCAGGGTTGAGTTCCATCCTGACATTAAGCATTGTCATGGGCGGTTTAACTATATCCCATTTCTTCCCTTTATACACTTTATATCTTTTTCCCTCTTAGTTAAGACTGTGCAAATTGGTTAACGCCATTAAAACCCACTGTCCTGTATCCTTTCCCACACAAAAGGGGTATTTTCAAATATCGAAGAGAGTTTGAAAATTCACGGTTCTAACCATTGCAAGAACTGAACCCGGCTTCGCAAGATCGGAGCTTCCGATGATTTGGCCTTGAGTTTGTTCTTGCTCCTCCTTGCTGGCCAAACGGGCGCAGATGAATGTTGTTCAATCATGTTCAATCTTTAATAATTGTCCCCCTCCCCTCCAAGTCCCATTTAATGAGCTAATTGTGATATAAAGGACGATTAATAAACCTTTTAAACTGGCCGGTGACTCTGTGATCGGACGCTGTCTCCTCTCATAGCGAAAACAGATTATTAAATATTTTCAGGGGAAGGGAGTAGAATCTGTTAAAAGCGCAAACAGAATAGGTTTCGAATTGACTTGTATATTAATCTTATATTATATATTAATCCACATTCTCTTCCCCCCCCCCCATCAAAATAGTTCAGTCGCCGTGTGCATTCTCAAGTGTTGTCATTTTTAATAGTTTTCTGACTTTAACAAATAACGACCCCCCCCCCCCCCCCCACACACACACACTGATTTATTGGATGTAAACGAGCAAGTTATACAAGAGGGAGGGGATAATATTCAACTCGGAGCTCCATCCAATTCAGGAAGCATTGCGGGGCCAGGAACTATTAGGACGAGCTATTCTTTAGCCTCCCCATCAAAATTAATCATTTGGACTTAATTTTAAGCGCAGACAAGTTGCTGTTAATTTAGTGCAGCGTGTATGAGATGTAATGAAAAGCGAGGTGCTAGCCATCTCTCTTGGGGCCCATTAATCACTGGGCTGCGACGTTCGAGCTTGATTACAATTTGCGAAAAAATTCATTAAAAGCCACGGCGATTGACAATTTTTATCTCTCCCTGGGATCTGACTCATTAGGCAGCCAAATTAAAGCGCTGATGATGGCGATGGTGACAGCGATCAAATGCCCCGTTGTTTATCTTGTACTCGCTACATCCTGACGTGTATCGTTTATTCTGGGTCAGGGTCAGCATCAATACAACACTGTCACCCTCGCTATTAACATTGTGGAGTGTGTGGGGTGGAAAGCAGAGGCGACTTCGGGTTTTTTTTTCCCCCTGGTGGGCGGAAAATAGATGATATGTGGCCGGGGTAAATTATCTGTCATCAATCGTTTTGACCTTCTGTATCGTTTGATTTAGCCACGGGGGCATCAGGAACTCCAGCGGGTGCTTGGCAAATGATCGCTGGGGTTTTCTTGTGTGTGTCTATTTTGCCAATTTGTACAAAACGTTTTATCTCCGGAAAAGCAATCCAGGTTAAAAATCACCCCTGCAAAGGAATATTTTAAAACAGCTCGCCCAATAAATGCTTGGACACCGCGTTCCTCTCGCTCGCTACCCGCCTCGTGAACTGGATTCTCTACAAGGTGCAACCCTTAAACTGCTTTGCAAATCACCCCTTGTTTTGTTTGCATAATGTGGCCTCGTCTGCAGAATTAGCTCGGCCGCCTCGCATTTTGAACTCCCACATTAATTCTTTTAACCAAATCGCCGGCAGGTTGAACTCTGTCATAGTTCAGGCAGTTTATTTTATTTTTGCTTGTTGCATGTGGTGGTGTAAAATCTCAAATAGTTTTACACATTAAAACGGTTGCATTAAAAAAAATGAAAGGAATATTACAAATATCCCTTTATTTATTGGTGATTTTTAAAAATGTTATAAAAAAGGTGTTCACTTGATTAATTGCTCCCCTGTTTTATTTTGGGGATTAAATCGATTCCCATGACAGACAGAATTGCGCCAATAATATATCCCTAGGCCTTTTAAATAGATTGATTAGCTCTCAGTTTATTTAATCTCACCCAGCAACCCTAAGATGTTATATTCGTGATTTGAGTTCTCACTTAGCTGAAAGAAAAAAAACAGTATTATTTTACAAAGTTAAGCGAACTAATGGCCATAGATAATCGAGCTAATTTAGGACCGTGTCAGATCAATTTGATAGTTTTCCTATTTACCATCAGTGATTCCTGTGAAACTTTCTCATGCTCACAAATAACAAAAGTCGTTATTCGTGAGTCGGGGGCGTTTTCTCCTGTTCCCTCTGTTTAACTGCAGGGGTTCAAATCAAACCAACATCCCATAATAACGCCCAAGAAAAATCATTTAGCTTTGTTTATGCCCATCTCCGCCCCCACCCAAAAAAGTACCCTCAATCTTTAGCTGTAAACCTTGACAGGAAATGCAAACGCTATTATTTAAGGAACTGCCGCTCGGGTTTATTCACAAGTCATTCTTTTCCGTGTGTTTTTTTTTTGGGAGAATTTTCATCATTTATAAGAAATGTGCTACATTTTTTTTCCAAAAAAAAAAGAAAATGTAAAATAAATTAACACCATTCGTTTTATATATATATATATATATATAGAGCCATACTTCCCTTTTCGTCTCGTTTAGAACAGGAACCGCAATTTGAAAAGCAAATTACGCCAGGAAAAAATATATATATTAAAAAAAGGATCTATCGCAATGGCTGGAGGTGCATTAAAAAAAGATATTAAATAGCAATACTTTACTGAATTTACCTTTTGGAATGTGATGGAACAATGCAAAGTGGTCAAACACCGATGTAAGATGAGCTAAATGTGAGGGTTAGTATCGCGGTTCCTTTGCTCTCTAGGAATGTAGAAGTTCGTGCAATTCTCACTGTACAAGTTTTGGTCCACAAAACAGTCAAAATACTGGATATAGCTGATGCATTTTCTCAGTACTTATATACAAACAAAGTATAATTATTTATTTATAATAAATAGGGGGTCTGTCCATTGGCAAGTCTTCGATTTTCACTCAAAAAAAGATTGTTGTCCTTTTTGTGTTATGTGTGTATGTGTTTTTTAAGCTTGTAACGTGTTTGAAAGTTTTCTTTAAATTGTTTTTTTTTAAGGTCTCGGTTGCTCCAATTGCTGGTGCTGACTTCTGATCGCAAATCTACTGACGTGGACTGGGATGGGCACCACAATCTTGGGATTCCTGGATGGTTCTCCAGATTTGGAATTTGTGTTGCCCGCTTTCACGCGTTTCCACTTAGCCCTCCTGTTCTGGAACCAGATTTTGACTTGCACTTCGCTCAGTTTGAGGGAGTGAGCGATCTGGGATCTCTCGGTCAGAGACAGGTATTTCTTACAGTGGAATTCTTTCTCCAGTTCCAGCAGTTGCTCGCTGGTAAAGGCCGTCCTCCTCCTCCGGTTCTTGCCCGTCGCTGTATTCGTTGGGTTGCTGTTGTGGCTGTTTTCCTCCAGCCCTGGGCCGGATTCCTCTCCCTTGTGAACTGCCTGCGCTGTGATATTCTCATCGGAGCTGTAGTCGAGATCACTGTCCATTGAAAAACTCTCATCTTTACTTTTGGGATCATCGTCCACTTTCAGATCTTCTTTCGCCTGTCCCCTGTTTGAGGTGACAGCACCTAGACATGAGGAGGGAGGAGGAGGAAGGGGGGGGGGGGGGGGAAATATAACAGAATTTTAAATCCCAAACTAATCAATAATACACACGCCTAATTAGATTACTACTAATTATTTAAAAAATAATTTTTCTGAAGTTCAGAACATTCTGTTTTGTTATTCATCACTTTCACTTATCCGTTCGCTGAATTTAAAAGAGCTATTTATGATTAATTTTTTTAATTTATTGGAATTAAAGACACGCTGATAAAATGGTTCCAAAATAATGGCATGAATTTTCAGTGTGGGGGCAATTGACACACACAATCCCGTATTAGCAATTCATGTGTTAATAGAGTTGCTCTGATCAGTAGTGGGGTTAGATCTGCAAAGGCTATTGTCCCCTTATTTCCATTTGTTTTCTCAAATAGCTGGAAGACAGTTTGTGTGCTGCTGTCTTTCTTTTTAGCAGTTGCATTGCAGCGGCTTCCGATTGTAGTTGCCCGAACGCAGCGTGTGAGCGGCGCATAACAATTTGGAACTTTTTCAAAGATTTCATGGTGAATATCGGGAACTTGAGGGAACTGCCGACTTGTTTTGTAATGCGGCCAATTGAAGTTTACAGCAAGAAACTGAACAGCCGAATACACCGAATTCGCCTTTGATGTCGTTATTATTAATAAAGATCTACCGTTAACAAATCGGTGCAGTTAAACATTGTTTCATTGAGCAATGGATGTTTTTTTTTGAAGAACAATTCACTTACCGATGACTGCGTGGACCGATTCAGACACTGGGAATGAAATAGCCGAGCTGTCTTTGCACAGGAACGCCTTGGATTCCTCGCCTTCCTGCTGGATGCCGCCTTCAGCCTTGTCGAGGGTGACCAGGGCCTGCATGAACTTCCTGGCCGGCTCCTGGTGCTGGGAAGACGGGAAGCTCCGGCTGCCTTCCCCGGTGCCCGGCAGTGTGGCCATGAGAGTGGTGACGGCCATCCCCTGGCCCAGGCTGGTGCAGAAGCCGTTGGAGAGAGAGCCGGCGAGGTTGCTCACTTGGTGGGGATGCTGGGGAGGTGGGACGGCGTGGAGGCTGTGCTGGAGAGATGGCTGGGGCAGGGCTGGTGGCGGTAGGACCACCGGTCTGTAGGGCATGAACATGGGGTAGCCAGTGTAGACGAAATGGCCAGTGCTGGGCTGGGGACTGGTGCCTATCAGAGAGTCTATGCTAAAGGCGGTGCTGGTTCCCAGTGGTCGCTGCATCACACTCAATGGGCTGAAGTCGGCACACATACAACCCAAAGGATAGACAGACACAGGACGGGTGGATCGAGAGAAGGAAGAGGCTTCAGCAAGCCCCAGGTGCAAGACTGAAAAAGTCAGTTCCCCGATGGTGTGAGGCTGCGATTTCCCTTGGATATCATCGCTCTCCGGATCCGGGGGCTCCTTCAAGTGCCGAGTGTGAATAGGCTCTAGTGGGGTGTTTCGCAGCCAGGGTCACATCCAGCAGCTTCAAATTACGCTCGCCTTTCTCTCATTCACATTTTCTTCAAACTTGCAACCTACCCTCAGTCACGTGGCCCTGCTTTCTCCCCGTTGATTGGTTGGGTTGGATGGGGGGTCCTGAGAGCTCTCTCCTTTGCTCCACCCACTCCAGCAACCTCCCCATATCATGTACTCTTGGATTTATTGTGATTATTCCCCGAATTCTCTGCCCTCTTTTCACACACTTTTATGTCCCTATATCATTAACCATTGATTCAGTCAGGAAATGCAAACAGTTCTCTTCATTATCACTGTTGGAAACTTTGATTGTTAAGAGTGGGCAAAGTGCTTTTTTTATATACAGTATGAGAATCACACAGCACAGAACGAGGCCATTTGGCCCATCCTGCCCGTGCCAGCTCTCTGAACAAGCTAACCAATTAGCCAACCAGTCCTGATGAAAGGCCACAGACCTGAAACGTTAACTCTGCTTCTCTCTCCACTGATGCTGCCTGACCTGCTGAGTGCTTCCAGCATTTTCTGTTTTTATTTTAGATTTCCAGCATCTGTAGTATTTTGCTTTTATTTAAGCTAACCAATTAGCCTCACGGTTTCCCCTGCAGCTCTGCCAATATTTTCTTTTCAAGCACATATATTGTCAATAATATCATGGTTCCCTGTGCTAATTTATTATGGGATGTTACACTGTTCCCAGCAGTTGAGCGGAATGGTCTAAAGGTGAATTTACCCTTCTCTGCCTGGTTTATCCTTACTGCTAAAATAAAAGGGACGGGAAGACTTAAACACTATTTTTAGAGCAAACTTTTAACAGTCGTTAACAAGTGCCTTGGTGGCATCGCGTCACCCTTTGTATCAAAATATAGACAGGTTACTGGCAAGTATTAAAGTCGAAGGGCATTTCGGGACTTGTAGTTCGAGCGCACATGCGCACCAGCCTTTGTAGCGTCCAATAAACTACAACTCCCGACATGCCCCGGGAGGGAGACGCATGCGGCCCCAGTTACTTTGCTTGGCAGGGGCGAGGATTGGAGGCAATCAGAGTCACTTATTGATCCGGTCTGGCACAGAGAGGGCCCTTTCTATAGAAATGCAATTGTTGCAGCAACAATAACAACAACAACAAAACTGACATCTAAATATATTTTATTTATTAAGTATTTCTTTATGCATTAAATGTGCACCACAGAAGGAAAAAGCAAGCTCAGAAATTGGTTTTAAAGCAGCCGAGGCTTGCAGCTAAGCTTTGAGTTAAATGGACAATAACCGTAAATCGCTGCTAATGGGCAGCATCGATCGAACAGTCCTTGGAGCTAAATCTATGTGTTGAATCGCTTCTAATCCTTTGGACATTGGCTCTATCACTCCATTACCTCCTGACCCAGGGCATGTGAGGGCTGTGGGTGCCAAGCCGTTGTATTTAACTTGTCCTGGGTACATTTCAATAATTAAAGCTCTCACATTCTGTCAGCTCAGCAGCAGCCCAGAGGGACGCCCTTCATCTAGCCCCCGAGAATCTGCAGTGAAGAAGCACAGAGATGATGAGCTGCTAAAATGGGGGTTGTGCATTTATCACGGGTTAGCTCCCAGTTCTGATGGTGTAAGGGAAAGTGTCTTGTCTTATTATTGTGGTTATTGACTGGCTGGGTGTCGTGAGCATTACAGTATTATCATAGTGCTGCTGGCAACCCGTTTGGGAAAAATGTGCTGGGATGATTTTATTTAGAGGAAAGGCAAGCAATTGCCATTCAGCCAGAGCTGGGAGAGAAGAATCGCCTCAGTGTCCGGGATATTGAGATTACAAAGAGCTTGTTGTGTTAAGTTTTGGGCTTCAGACACACTAATTTGCGGGACGCGGACCACTGAAGGACTGAGTTAAACTTTTATTCATTGCATTTTTAACTGAAAGATAGAATAGGCTCCATGTGGTTCTAAGTCAGCCCCTGGCTAGCTTTGAAATCAGTGCCCAGCAATTATGTAAACGAGTTATTCACTAACATGATGGCATTAAATCGATAGGGACTGCTCTTTTCTCTACGAATCTCTCGTGAGGCTCCCAAAGCAAATCCAACACCATGTATTTCTCCTGGATTGAAAAGCCAAAAGAAAAAAAAAACACTCCCACAGAAATTGTAAAATGAACGAAAGAGAGTTTACAGGGTTTAATTCCGAATGAACATGCTTAAACGAGAGAAAAGCGTGACTCCAAGAAAGTGAGGGGAAGAATGATAGAGAGGAGGACCGAGCTCCTGTGAGAAAAAAAAATCTGTGGGAGCAGAGAAGAAACGAGAGTGTGAGAGATAGAGAGAATAATTGTGTTAGAGAGAGAAAATGACCTTTTTAAAAAAGTGAATAGTGTAATAGGGACGGAGAAGGAAGGAGGGTGAGTCAGAATAGAGAATAACAAAGGATAGAGTAGAAAGGTGAATGAAAATAGAGAATCAAAAGGGACAAAGAAGGTAGGAGATTCAGTGAGAATCGATAATAAAAAGGATAGAAACAAGGAGGGAGAGTGAGAATAGAGAATACAGAGAGATAAAAGTGAGGAAATTAAGTTTAGCAAAATAGACACAGGGAAGGAAGGAGTCTGTGACAGAGAACGGAAGAAACAGCATTCAAAAGAGAGTGGACTGGTGTGAAAGAGTGAAAGTTAACTCTGTTGCTGCAGCATTCTGAGAAACTCCAGTCTGCTGTTTTAGGGTTCAAGCCATTATAAGGAGTTGCGGCCATCAAACCTTCTCCGAGTGAAATTCCATATTATTCTTACACTCCCAGAAATGCTGGACGTCATAAAGAAATTTCAAAAAATTCCACCCGCTCCATCACTGGACTATTGCTTCCAAACTTGCAGTTTAAGAGATCGCACAGAGCTAGGAGTCCTTTGAACTGTGAATAAACATTGACAGCGATTTAATGACTGAACTGAAATGTCAGACTTAATCTAAAATCTGAGCAAGTCACTTTGAAGAGACATGACACTAGCAGGACGTTTGCAAATAGTAGATTTTTCCAGAAATATGGAGTATTTATTCCAAGGAAGCGGCGATCGTTTAATAACGAAACAAACTTTAAAAGATAAACACAAAACTCAACTTTTTTGACTCCTATCTATTGGGATTTCCCCCACCCCCTCCTCCCCCCCAATGCAATGCCTGGTTTCTGGTGATCTAGCGGGTGTGATTCTGGTGCAGGTTCCTAATGACAGGGGTGGAGTCACTCGGTAATTCAGATCACGGAGTGATCAGTCAGAATGGCGAGAGAGAACCTGTCAATGTGTGCGATTCAGGGAGTTGACAGTATTCTTATGGCGTCTCATTATTTTGTCACTCACCATTCTTGGAAGTGCTGTTTTGGGACAAATAAATCGCCGACCCAGTTTTCTGTCCCCGTTCCAGGACGCTGGGGATTATTTCATCCACAATCTCAGCGCTTTGATTAGTTCCCCACCTAGGCTCTGGATGAATTTGTATTTTGAGTCTTATTTTGACTTGAGATCACCGCATCTCCGGCTCTAGCGCACAAGGGTGAAGTTTGAACACTGAAGTTTGCTCCTTCAAGGGTGAAGTTTGAACACTGAAGTTTGCTCCTTTTTTGAATGACTGTTCTGAACGATGCCCTCATATTATTCTGAATGAATGGGTGTAACGCTACATCTTCATGAACACTATCGGCCCCCTTTGCACTAAAACCTGTCCAAGTGTCCTTCCTTTCTTAACGGATAAAAGAAACCCAATTCATGGGATCTCACAGCAGGAGGCTATTCGGCCCATCGTGCCTGTGCCGGCTCTTTGGAAGAGCTATCCAGTTAGTCCCACTCCCCCGCTCTTACCCCACAGCCCCTGCTCATAGTGCTTTTCAAGTATATACCACACTCCCCTTTGAAAGTTACGACTGAATCTGCTTCCACCACCCTTTCAGGAAGTGCATTCCAGATTACAACAACTCGCTGCCTTAAAAGAATTCTCTTCTTCCTCTTTTGGTTCTTTTGGCAATGGCTTGAATGAATAGCTCCGATTCCCTCCGTCTAGTGTATTGTGTTTTTAACTAAAATATTTGTCACAATAGCAAACTGGAAATGAGCTAACCGATTGTCAGTGACACTAGTTGGTGAATGTCGATGGAAAGTTGCGGATGGTGGGGAATTGCGGATTAATAGTTAGATGTCCTTTGACCCAAACTCTTAATAATCGGTGCAAAATCACAATTGCAGTTTGGCATGTGGAGAGCTGGGAACATTTCGGGAGGTGGTGAGGAGGGGTGAGGAGGGCCGGGGCTACGCTTAAAAGTGCGAGATAGTTTAAAAAAAATCAAAACAAGAGTTTGTCCCAGTGGGAACTGAATGAACCTCAGTGAGATCAAACAGAGCACTGATCTCCGCCCCCAAAGTCGGTTTGAATCTCCCCCCTCTCTCCTTATCTATATATCTATATCATTCTCTCGGGGAAATCCCAACCCTCCAAAGGTCACAGATGTAAAAGTTGTGTCGTTTTCTTGATATTATAGTTTTAAGTTTCGTTTTGTGAAGTGAAATCATGTAAGGACAAATTCTGTATGTGTCATCCAAGTTCATTTCCAAACTAACCCAGGTTTCAGGTCGGTGCCAAAACTCGCCAATCGAACTAATCAGTGGCGTCTGCCGACTGGGAGGAGGGAGTGTCGTTAAATCGATTATTGCAAATCAGACTCTGATTTGACTGAGAAATTGGTGTAATTACATAACTAGCAAACCATTAAATAAGGAGAACAGAGAGAAAGAGAGAGTGCGTGTGAGAGAATGTCTTTGTCGACTATTTCGAAAGGACAGGCCAACTTTGAATGAAATAAAGCAGGTGAAACAGAGACAGAAGCAATGACTGTAAAAACTGAGATTATCAGGGAAACGGGACAAACTCTGTTTATCGCCTAATCAGCCGGCAACCCGCCGTTTCATGTGTCCCTGAAAGCCTTTAATCTGGGGTAGAAATTGTGGGTTTACCTTTATCTATTTTCTATTCTTCATTGTTTCGAAAGATCAGAGATATGCTAATGGTACGAACAGCTGTAAAAAGGACAATTACCAGGTTAAAGGGCGAGGATCCGGAGATGGTGTCGGGTTAGAAATACACCCCTCCCCCCAAAAAAAACTGTTTATGATGCAATTAAGAAAATGATTTGTTACACACCAGTTGAAACACACTTTATCCTTTAAATAGCGCTGCAGTAAAACTGACGTCTGGGTTAAGGGCAATCGGTGTTGACCCACAGGTCTGATCTTTTATTGATGTCCATTAGGCAGAGTCTATCCTCTTAAAAACATAACCCATCACAGTGTTTGTGGGGTTAAATTTAATGTAAAATGATTCTCGTTTAAGAATGTGGAGCAGCGTTTAAAAACATCTAAAGACAGGGGTCCGTTCACAAAGAGATGCTTTCAAAATCACAACTTCGATAGAGCGATTGTGTTATTCCGGTTTAGCGTTTAGTAGGCAGACCAGATACTGCCAGACCTGCTAAATATTTCCAGCACTTTGTGTTTTTGTTTCAGATTGCCAGCATCCGCAGTATTTTGCTATTATTTTAGGGGTTTAGGGAGTGTTGAACCTGGGGGCAGGTTTCTCGTTTTAATGTATTCTATGGCCACACTCACCTTTTACAAATCCTTTAGGAACGCAATGGGAATAACTAACACGGTTGCTCACACTTGCATTACAAAAAGAACCGGGTTTGTTAGTTTTCAAAACAATCCTGCATTATATTTGTAAAACTCCTGGCGAAAGCCGTGTGACTACAGCAGAATTGCCAGGGACTGTGTGGCCACTGTGAATTCAACACATTTTAAACATTATTCTACATCAAGTGGATTCCATCCCCGGGCCCTCTGCATTCAAAGAATCGCTCATTATTTAATTTTTTAAAGTCTAACACGATCCCGCGAAAACACTCCCTGCATTTAGGACTGAAGAGGAGAATGAAACGAGGAATAAAATCCACGTTCATCGATCGAAGCCCCTCAGAAAATTTAAAACGAAAGTAACTTTGAAAGGTTCGCATCTTCCTCTGATTGTCGATTCTACCCCAGAATGGAGAAAATTCTCACCGCTCATTGCTGTTCTGTTGGTATTGCGGTTTGTGCATTATCAACATGCACATTTATTTCACCCTATGTTAAAGTTTTTTCATTGAAATCGGTTTTGTGAATACGGGCAGTGTTATTGGTAAAGCCACATCGATGGATATTGTCAAATGAAGTTACCAACAGCCCCAAAGTCAAGCCCTGCCCCGCTTAAAGTGACATTAATACATAAATTACAGACTTGTCCCGTCTCCCACTCTTCACCTGACACGTCTTGATCATTCTGGGAAATTGAGTTCCGTTTTCACATCGCGACCTTTTCGGTGCCGGCCGTGTTTTGCAAACCGGATGAACCCTCCTTAATTCTGTAACCTCCCCCCCACCCCCCCAAAGTCTCCTGTTACTTCTAGGGAGAGACCTGGTATAAGGATTACAATGTAGGGGCACACAGAGCGGCGCATTTATTTGCACCGCTGCCTGGGCCGGGATCGAAAGGCACTAAGGCCTCCAGCCCAAACCTTTAAAGTGTTAATATCCACACTTAAAAAAAACACTTGGCTTCCAGACTCTGTCCAAGAGTCCGATTTATAATCAACTCGTGTTTCCTACTAGTCACAGCTGTTCCTGGGTCACCCTTCAAAATGAAATCATTTCTAATCGACTGTCTATTTTTTTTAAATGTCTTCGCTCGACAGAAACCGTGTTCTTCTTTTCTGTCATTTTTTTGGTTGAGTTTGGACAGAGCGTCACCGCCAGGATTACATATATTATTATATAGTTTCTGTGACACTGTTAAGCGTGAGGAACCAAAGAAGTGTGACAATTGGACATGTGCACCGGTTATAAAAACAAGCCTCGATATTAAAGCTAGGGGAAGGGGTGTGAAATTAAGCCTTTTGGGGGAACAGGTTATAGCAGGAAAGGTCGAAAATTTAAACGGGTTGATGCGCTTTTAACCGGCTAGTGTCGCAGGTGGGGGTACGATTTACAGAGGGGTTCTCTGCTTGTGGTGTTGGGAATAACCCGGGTCCCAACCGGCCAACGAGTAAAACGCATCGAATGTGAGGGGATCTAGTTAACCTTCTCATGAACTGGAGATATAATACATAACAGATTCCCGGCCTTTATTATAACTTTTTAAATGTTATAATTTCATCAACTGTCTCCCCTTTTACTGTCTGTGCAAGTTGGGTTCATTGTTTCCCTGTCAGCTCTCCTCGTCAGAAAAGTCGAATTCATTCTTCGAACCAGTCCCTCCACCTCCCCCCACTCCAAAAATAAAATTGCCCCGTCAGATACTGAGTTGATAACACACGTGGAGTGTTTTAACATCACTGCGACCTCCACTCTCTAGATGTTCCATTCATGTCACATGTGGAATTAATTCAAGTTTTAAGCTGTGCTAAGTGCAAACTCCCAGGTTAAGCATTACCTTTTTAAAAAGCTGTGCTACAATCAGGCTGAGACATTTTCAATGCAGTGTTATTCAATTACATATGACGGATTGAAACACATAGACTCGATATATTACCATGAAATGAGTCATGGGTCATTTAAAAAGTGAATTTAATCGCACAGTCATTAGACAAATAGTATACCAGACACTTTTGAAATTGTAAATCATTACCCCAAACGCATCAATATAGGAACTGGAGTCTTAATGATTTATGATAACATTAGAAAATGTTCAAGGAGAATATGCCTTTTTTCTCATCAAAAATTCTCTCTCAAAATATTTGCAATTTGCTGCATTCCGTGTAATACGACGAATTCATATTACTGCTAATGCATTTTAAATTGACAAAGTGTTTTGCCTCTTACTTGGCGTGTTAAATATTATTAGAAAGACGAGATGGTGAGGACGAAATAGAATTACATTTTTGATACAAAACTGCCCGTCGATTCGTGTCATTATCTTGCAAATCCCCTTCCCAATTAAAGACATTGTCTTGTTAATGTTTCATTTTTCGAAAGTCTAATTTACCAGGCTCATTTTGGAAAGTTGTCGCAAGTTCTTTGCCAAAAGAGTCTGTTCGAAAGCATTAAGGGCCAAAGTTTATCAGTCATGGAAAAGCAAGTGTGAGGAGGGACAAGGCGGCAATCTTGCTGAACTCACGCGGCTGGGTGGCGGAGGCGGAGGTGGAGATGGGGAGCGGGGGGACATGGAACCGTAAGAGGGGAAATCAGAGAGCTTTGGCAGATTTTAAAACAGAATAAAAGTTGTTTTTCTCAGACCACCCCCTAGCTGAGTTGATTTCCCTATGGCCTTGCCTCCTGTATATCTTGTACAGGTTTGCTACATCTGTACTGAAACAGAATATATACAGATTGGGGATTGAAGCAACAACTTCGAATTCTACCCGTTAGCTTTTCTCTCTCTTGACACATTTACACAGAAATCCCTATTAATGTTTGAATTACACAGAGGTAGCCTCATTTTAGTGAGCTGTGGCTGTGAGAGAGGGAGCAAGGCGTTTCAGAGTCACATCACTCTTTAATTCGGTCAATACCTACAGCTAACACTTTAGCTTGTATCCATCACTTAACAGTGGTATAATCACATCGTATATATATAGTGCAAAATGCATTGCATATCTATATAGGGATGTGCCGTGATATTTTGCCTTGTCAATTGGTTCTTTAAAGATCCAGTGAAACTTGTGTTTATATATGTGTTTACGAGATTTTATAAGTCAATCAATAGGTCTGAATGCATTGTCTAGAGGAGCTCTGACAGGCCATTGCAACACGGAAAGAATGGAGCAAATGTGGATTTTTTTGGACAGCTTGTGAAAAATCTTTAATTTCACCAATGATGTGGTGCATTATCTACATTCACTGTCCTGCCCTCCTTCAGGAGACTCTTTCAAGGGTCATCTGGCAGGCACTGTAAATCCCGTGGCTTCATCGCCCTCTGTAGGGCGGACAGTGCAAGGCAAGGACAGCACGGGAGGAATAGTAGAACTTTGATAATTGCAGGAGCCCGAACAGCTCACTGCACTATGACAAGGTTTTAATCCCTTTGGTTAGGGAGAAAAATGAAATAATCAGCAGAGATAAAAAGAATCCAAAATATATATTTTTAATGTTTATTAATACAAAACGTTGATAAAATGTGATGGTACGTGTGATCACACAATATAAAGTTCTCCACTTCTTTAGATCTATACATTGACTTTTGAAAAAAAGTCCTTCATTTTAGAAAATACACTTGGAAATTAATTTCAATACTGATGTTTTGACAATTCCTAACCAAACGCTACACACATGCACAGACATTACGTGCATTTAATCCCACACATGTCACTACATCACTGTGTGATTTGACATGGTGCATTCATGTTTGTTAAACTAGCGCAAATGCTGATTAAAATATTTCTCTCTTTCAACTTGAGCGAGCACATCAAGGCCCCCCATGCCAGCTACAGCAGGAGAGTTAAACACAGAACACAGCTTCCTCTAGATCGGCTTAAAAATATTTTAACCTCACTGCTGCAGCAAAAACATCCACTGCGATTTCTCCATGACTGATTTGCCATCTTAATTGGCCTCTATTGGTGATTACTATATTAATGCTAATGGTACTGTATCTGAGGTTGGGGTTATGTGAAGGAGCTGTGCCAGATATCGTTCACTGGTAGCAGTTTGTTTCTAAACCAGAAGTTTATGGGTTCAATCCCCACTTCTAAGACTGGTTATATGTAATCTAGGCTGATGCTCTATTGCAGGGGATGAAATGGTAAACTGAAGCCTCTCTGCCCTCTCAGGTAGACATAAAAGATCCTGTGGCACTATTTCAAAGAAGAATCGGTGTTTTCTCCCCAGTGTCCTAGCCAATATTTATCTATCAACCAGTGTCACTAAAACAGAATCTCTGATTATTATCACAAGCCTGTTCATGGGAGCTTGTTGCGTGCAAATTAAAGGCTGGCTCGGGTCTGCAAATGAAACCCGACCCGAGCCCGACAGAACCACATCCGACCCCGAGCCTGACCCAGCCCGAGTCCTTCCATTTTTTCCGGCGCTCAACTTGACCCGAACCGACCCGACCATCAGTTAACCGACCTTTTGTTTTTCACTTTGTTGCTGATCTGCACAAGCTTAAAATAACTGTAGCAAAACCACCTTTCAAGTCCAAAAAGTAAATTAACATTGGAGCCACTTACCTGAGGTTATGATAGAGCGTGTCCAACCCGGCTCGACCCGACCCGAGCCCGAATGCCGGACCTGGAAGTGTGACCCGACCCGACCCGAACCATGTCGTCGGGTCCCGTCAGGTTTGGGTCGAGTAGCAGGCCTTTAGTGCAAATTGGCTGCTGGCATTTCCTGCATTACAACAGTGACTATACTTCAAAAGTGCTTTGGGATGACCTGCAGTTGTGAAAGGCGCTATATAAATGCAAGTCTTGCTTTAAACCTCTGGTGAGACAGGAACTGTGTTAATTTAAAATTTCCATTTTCACTCTACCAACACACAGTCTGAGGGACATTCACTTGAGCTGGATGCTGGAGAACTGTCATCAGGAATGAAACTGATACCAAGCAAGAGTTTCCAACTTAAGGAGAGATTGCGGGCAGGGGGGAAACTGAGGGTACAAATGAAGTTTGTCACAACTGCCGATACTTTTGGATGGACCCCATGATGATGACAGTACCAGTAAAAATAATTCTGGCCAATGCACCCTACCCATGGAACCATCTTCCATTAAGTCAAAGATCTCTCCAAGCCCTCTTAATTCCAAATGCTGGGATGTCAATTGTTCTGCAGTTAGGAATAGGAGGAGGCCATTCAGCCCTTCAAGTCTGCTCTACCATTCAATTAGACCATGGCTGCTCTGTACCTTAATTCCATTTATCCTCCTTGGTTCCATAGCTCTAATTTTAAGTTTATGCCCCGCTTGTTCTGGACTCACTCACCAGAGGAAATAGTTTCTCTCTATCAACATATCAATTCCCTTAATCATCTTAAACACCTAAATTAGATCACCCCATAGCCGAGTCAATGCAACCTGTCCTCATAATTTAAAATTTCAGTCCCAGTTCCAGTGTTGGAGACTCCAGATGGTCCTTTAAATTCGTTGCAGTGGTATGTTTTGTAGTGAAAGAGACAATGGGAGAATAAGAGTGAAGGATTAATATACCAGGCCCTCTGGTTCCAGGAGTAGGTATCCACGCAAGCATTTTGGGATTGGCAGCCTAGGAATGAGGGCATAGCATTGGTCACCAAACAGCTTCCTGGTAGCGAAACGGCACAGATGTTGCAAGGAGCGGGGACTGCAGGCCAAAGCAAAGAGGGACTCGTAGAATGGCCGGTGCAGCTAGGAGCAGAGAAAAGAAACACCAACAGAGAGTTATGTTCACTCTTAATTCATTAGGGAATAGAGATCATCACTCAGACTATCAAGGTCCTGACTTTTCTGCACTTCGAATGGGATTGTAACAAGTTATAATTAAAAAGACACACAAGAACATAGGAGATTCATCAAAGGGAAGTTGCCTTTGCAGCTGGGATGCTTTGGGATGTTTCACTTCCTGGATCAGGGGCAGGAGCAGCCTGCTCTGAAGACCCTGCTCTATTCCACCATATTTGGTATAGAGGATATATCTGGCGCCAATAATACATTTCATGCTGGGAAAATCATATTGCACATGGATGGGAGAGTAGTGCAGTTGGTTAGTACACTGTCCTTTGACTTCCAGGACTTAATTTGGCTTCTAGTTCCGACCAAAGAATAAAAAATTTCCCCTCTCTGTTGACTCTTCGGATCCTGTGTGAAATGAATGTGGGCAGTATTAACACAGTGGCTGCAATATGACTCAGTGCAAACCCCAAAACAACCCAGCGCCAAATACAGCAATTTACAGTTCTGTTTCTTTGCATCCATCTAGTGATATAAGATAAGATTAGAGATAAAAACTCTTGAAAGGAGTTTGACAGGGGAAAAGGAAAGAATACTTTCTAGTAACAGCAAACTAATAATGGCTATGATGCTTCACAAAGGGAGTTCTGGATATTGCTTGGAGAAGCAATGAGGAGAGGTAAAAGAAGGAGAATGAAGAGGGAAATTGACCCTGGACTCTCTGCTGCTGTTCATAGCAACGTGGGCACAGGTTGACCCTGTCCTCCATATTGGGGTACAGTGCACAGAAAGGGTGAAGGGAGAAAACCGCAATTCATTAAATGTCTGTTGGTGCCTAGAGCAATAAGAGGTTATATTAGAGGGCTAGAGGGTCACCAATGCAACATTCAAAAAGGAGAAAGGGGTAGACCAGGCTACTATAGACCAGTCCGCCTAACATTGTTGGTGCATAAATTTCTAAAGGCAAATGGAATAAAATTACTACTCAGCCAGAAAGACATGGGTTAATTAAGGTCAACTTTCTCTAGACAAGAGAAGACTGAGAGGTTACCTGATAGAGGTCTTTCAAATTATGAAGGGGGTTATTATGGTAGATATAGAGAATCTGTTTCCACTTGTGGGGGAATCTGTAACTAGAGGCCATAATTATAAGATAGTCACTAATATATCCAATAGGGAATTCAGGAGAAACTTCTTTACACAGAGAGTGATTTGACTATGGAACTCAATACCACAAGGAGTAGTTGAAGTGAATAGCATAGATGTACTTAAGGAGAAGCTAGATAAACACATAAGCGAGAAAGGAATAGAAGGATATGCTAATATGGTGAGATAAAGTAGGGTGGGAGGAGGCTCTTAAGCCTAAACATGGGCAAAGGTGAAGCCAAATGGCCTGTTTCTGTGCTGTAGATTCTATGTACATAGCTAGCATACATTTGTAAAAGGATAGCTCTTTGAGAGAGCCACGCACAGGAACAATGGGCAGAATGGCCTCCTTCTGTGTTGTAAAGGTCCATGAATTTTACCAGGACCAGTTAGGGAGCTCTTCATTAGCTGGTACCTGAAATAACTCCTCTGGGACTGCCTCCATCCATTCCTCTGTCACTTGGATTTGTTGATAGGAATTAAACAAGACTTCAATGGTCTCGGGAGACCCAGCACAACTTTTCAGCACCTAGCAAGGAAATAATCTCCTGAAAGTGATTTGTGAAACTTTAAAACAACAGATTCATCAGTTTCTTGTCTAAAATCAGACATTGTTACTCACAACTTTCTTCCCTATGGGATTTAGGTCACTGTGCTGTAGTAAGCAGCTCCGATTTCCTCCCCTCCTCTCCTAAAGATGCTTCCTCAGACTGTGTATCAATGCTACCAGCCACAGTTCACTTCCTTGCCCAGGCAGTTATTCATTGTGTGTGACCCGAGGCAGTGGGTATTGGCTGACTGCCTATGGGTAATATTACTGAGTCTGACCCCACCCATGCTCAAACGAGCCCTGGGTTATCATTGGGTAGCCCTCTCACCTCTGAGTCAGAAGGTTGATGGTTCAAATCCCATTCTAAGAGATTTGGGTACATAATCCAGGCTGACATCCCCAGTGCAGTACTAAGGGAGAGCTGCACTGTCAGAGGTGCCGTCTTTCGGATGAGATGTTCAACTGAGGCAATATCTCGAGGAAGAGCAGTGGAGTTCTCCCTGATGTCCTGGCCAATGTTTATCCCTCAACCAACATCATTAGAAAATGGATTACCTGGTCTTTATCACATTGTTGTTTGTGGGAGCTTGCTGTGTGAAAATTGGCTGCTACGTTACCTACATTAAAACAGTGACTGCACTTCATTGACTGTAATGCACTTTGGGCCATCCTGCAGTTGTGAAAGGTGCGACAGAAATGCAGGTCTTTCTTTTATGATCCTGAACTTTGACGGGATCACGGGATCCTGACATTGGGCTCATTTCCAGGTCCCAGCCCTGGTTGAGGTCAGAGTGTGACCTCCGTTAGCATTTTTTGGGTGGAGACCAATTAGTGGTTCGCCTCCAAGATATCTGTCCAATTATGGGCGACGGGCATGGTCAGGAGGCGGGAGCTGGAAGTGGCAGGCCCCATTTGAAGGGCGCCCATCAGCCTTTCAAGTGGATGCAGCCAGAGACTGTCAGCCCTGAGGCTTTCAGAGCATTAACGTGACAGTATATCATGGTAGGGCAGCCCCAGAATTCAGCGACGCCTCCCTGGAGGTCATCCTAGAGGCAGTGAGAGCCAGGAGGGACATTTTATTTCCGCAGAGCAACAGGAGGAGGCCTGCCAGGCAAACTAAGGAGGCATGGCTGGAGGTCACTAGAGAAGCCAACATTGCTGCTTCCCTCTGCACCAGGGTGCTGCCTGTACTGCTGCGCATGCTGCTCCTTATTACTGTTCCAGCCCAGTTCTGAGGAGGTGGCCCCCATCTCCTGATACATCCACAATCACAAGCTCCTTTGAAGCAGAAATAACCTGGCAACTTATCATGACCACAATTAAGCACAAGTCCAATTACCCCCGTTTCTTTCAGCGCTCTCAATATGACAGCTGGACTTTCTCAGTGGTAAGTCTGTACCTCTCCACGGCTCCTCTTTACCTCTTGTTCCTTTTAAAGGAATGCTTTCCTTTATTGGCCGAGGTATAGAATTCAAAAGCAGGGATGTAATGCTGGAACTGTATAAAACGCTGGTTGGGCCACAGCTGGAGTATTGTGTACAGTTCTGGTCACCACATTACAGGAAGAACATAATTGCTGTGGAGAGAGTACAGAGGAGATTCACAAGAATGTTGCCAGGACTTGAAAGTTGCAGCTATGAGGAAAGATTGGATAGGCTAGGGTTGTTTTCCTTAGAACAGAGGAGGCTGAGGGGTGACTTAATTGAGGTGTACAAAATTATGAGGGCTCTAGATAGAGTAGACAGGAAGGACCTGTTTCCTCTGGCTGAGAGGTCAATGACTGGGGTCACAGATTTAAAGTGATTGGTAGAAGGATTAGAGGAGACATGAAGAAAAACCTTTTCACCCAGAGGGTGGTGGGTGTCTGCCACGAATGGTGGTGGAGGCAGAAACCATCAGTTCTTTTAAAAGGTACTTGGACATGCACCTGAAGTGCTGTAACCTGGAAGGCTATGGACCAGGTGCTGGAAGGTAGGATTAAATTGGGCGGCTAGTTTTTTCAGCCAGTGCAGACACGATGGGCTGAATGGCCTTCTTCTGTGCCATAACCTTTCTATGGTCAATCAAAAACTTAAATGCCTGACGCTTCATTCAGTGGTCTCAGACTGCGCACCCGTCTCAACTGCTGGGACGAGGCTTTAACCTATAGTGCGACTGATGGAGAAATTGCAGCTGTGAGCAAATAGACCACTCAATTGGTTTAATAATGAGCCTAATTGATGTCCTGTTGCTTCCCGCTGGGCAGGTCTCCTCCCCGAGATGCCACCTCTCGAAAAATTATGTGGCGGCAACAACACATCGGGCAACCGGAATGCCGCTCTCCAGCGTGAATTTGCTGGCTCCCCCACCTCCTAACCCACCTCCACCTCCACGGTGAAATCTAACCCATGGTCTCAATAGGTTTTGAACCATAACTGTATTTTTTGGTGTGTATTCACAGAATTAGTAATGGGTCATCACTTGAGGAGGGGGCAGGGAGGGGAGGGGTATGATGTTGAGTAGGCTGGTCTTAGTTGAAGCACCAGTTGGGGCACCACAGGAGCCTTAGTGTCCCATGTGAGGGAGAGTAAAGGGATCCAGGATTATTGCTCCTGGTCAATATCCATATTCTAGTTTAGAGCTGGCACAAAGCTCTGGGCTTCCATGGTGATGTGATGGAAAATCCCACATGCCAAATGGAAAATATTAATTTAGTCGTATAGAATTTTGCCTGAGACTTTTACTGAAATTGTTCCAAATAACTTTTATAAAAACAGAACAGAGCAGCCAAGGTGGCCACAAATTTGCATGTGAAAAAACTAAAGAATCAGCCTGGGGACAGAAGTGATTACTCAGTCTAGCCAGAACAATGAGGGGGGGAGGGTGGGGCTCTCTGATTAAATTACCTAGAATGGTTTTGTCAATGTTGATTGTCAAAAGCCATCGACACCCATTGACTTTGAAAAAGCCAAACCCCCTCCTACCTATTATGTCTGAACAGCCTTGAATTTCAAAGATCATTTCAGAAGGTCCTGTTTCAAACAAAGAGATGGTTACATGGCATGACTGCCTGTGTAACTCTGAGAGTTTGTGAATTGTGCCTCAGAAAGCAGACAATAACTGAATGCCAGTGAAGGAACATCTCTCGCTACCTCTCTCCAGCAAAGATCCAGAGAAGCCTTAGCTTCAAACCTACAGCCCAGCACAACCAATAGCAAAGGGGACACGTATAAAGCACCTTCTCTTCTGCCTTCCGGAACCTAAGCAGCAAGCCCGAACTGTGTGTGGCCCAGCGAGGACGTCAAGACTGCAATTTCAACTAAGGACACTGGGACTAAACTTCAGTATTTAAATTCCATTTTTATTAAGGACTCTACTCCAACCTCCCAACTCTGTTTTTCCCCTTCTGTAATCTATTTGCATGTGTGTGTGCCTCTCGTGTGAATGTGAGCGTTGCATACTTTAGTAATTTTAACCGGTTTAGAGTGTTAAGGTTAATAAACTTACATCTTTCTTGTTTAAACTCAAGAAAACCTGTCTGATTGTTTCATTTGCAAATATATTAGAGTAACAGGAGCAAGTGCTCACTGTGGTGGTAAGTTAAATCACTGTGTTTAAAAAAAACCTTATTGCAGTCAAACCAGAGAAGGGGTGAAAGGGGAGCCTGAAACCCCTTTCTCATCTGGTTGTAACAGTGAGCTATTTAACCAATCCTCAACTGGCTGCTTTAGTTCAGACAAGGTCCCTTAAGGGAGGCTTAAGATCAGTTGAGGCTTACTATCCAGGAGGCTCATACATGAAGAATGGCCATAGGTGTGAGGTGTGAGGCTGCTGGTGACCACAGCATCAGTCAGTGCATTTGGGAGTAACAGGGAAGATGACTGTGAAGAAGAATTAAAGCCAAAAACAAATGCAGGCCTTGCCAAGCAGACTAGCACTAATTGGCCCAAAGTGCTTGGCTGGTTTGTTCAAAGGAAAATTTGAAACACAGAGAAGACATCAAAAAGTGAAAAAATGTTTTGATTAATCTACAAAGCAAGATAGCAGAGACAAATGCATTGGGAATAAATGTACTTTTGACCTGCGGAGCTCGCTTACCTACATCGACTCCTGGCCTGGTAACTCCTCGATTTTAAAATTCTCATCTTTGTTTTGAAATTCCTCCACAACCTTGCCCCTCCCTATCTCTGTAATTTCCTCTAGCCCCACAACCCTCCAAGATTGCTGCACTCCTCTAATTATGGTTTCTTGAGAATCCGCGATTTTAATCACTCCACCACTGGCAGCTATGCCTTCAGCTGCTGAGACCTTAAGCTCTGGAATTCCCCCCATAAACCTCTCTGCCTCGCTCCACCTCTCTTTCCTCCTTTAAGATGCTCCTTAAAACCTGCCTCTTAGACCAAATGTTTGGTCACCTGACCGAATATTTCCTTATGTAGTTCATTGTCAAGTTTTGTTTGACAACGCTCCTGTGAAGCAGTTCGGGGTGTTAAAGGCACTATATAAATTTAAGTTGTTCTTGTGAAGATGCCATGATGGGACGGTTAATGGGAGAGACATTTGATGGGCCAAATAGCCTTTCCTCATCCTAACTTCAGTTGCCATCTCTGAGTAGGCTCCATTGCATCTGTCTCTGGTGTGCACAGCACCAACTCTTACCTTGGGAAAGGCTGCTGGCCACACCCTGTGGGACCCGTGGTTGAGCAATGTTTGGACAGTGCATTGAGGGTTCAGCTCTTTCTTAAAAGGCGCGGTCTGTATCACGTTGGCTAGGGGAGAGCACCCATTGTAGTCAATGGCGTTGACATCCGCATTGTACTTCAGGAGCAGCTGCACCAGCTGGAGGCTGGCATTCTTGGAAGCCTTGTGCAGTGGACTCCGTTTCTCGATGTCTATAGAATTCACGTTGGCACCGTACGTAATCAGGACCTGACACACTTGGAGATAGTCCTCCTGGTTCTCTAGTTGCCTTGCACTGGCACAGGCACTGCTCAGCGGTGACTCCTGGTGGGCACTCATGATGTCCACAGTGGCCCCGTATCTTAGGTAGAGATGGACATGATTGTGAAGGCCACGTCTAGCCACCACATGCAAGGGGCTCTCCTGATATTCCTCGGTCAACTGGTTGACATCTGCACGATATTTCAGCAGCAGTTTTGCACACCTAGACGGAGGGAAGAAAACTGTTTAATTATTTCCAAGTTCTGAAATTTTCTACCTAAAATCTCTACCCCTCTTTCTCGACTTTAAGATGCTCCTTAAAAGCTACCTCATTGACCAATTGTTTTGGGTCATTTGTCCTAAAACTTGCTTATGTGACTCAGTATCAAAATTTCTTTGTTAACATTGCTGTGAAGCACCTTGGGATGTTTTACAACATCAAAGGTGCTAGGTAAATGCAAGTTGTTAATATTTATTTTGTATCTAGACTGTGTACGAATTAACTACAAGCATGTTATATGCTCCCATTGGTCTGCAAGTCCAATTTCAAAATTTGGAACTCAGGTGGAGGTTTAAGCACTCTGCTTTCACCTCTGGGATTTATAGAATCATAGTATCATAGAATGGTTACAGCACAGAAGGAGGCCACTGGTGCGTAAAGAAGTTTTTCCTCATGTCACTGTTGCTTCTTTTGCCAACCACATTAAATCGATATCCTCTGGTTCTCAACCCTATCGCCAATGGGAACAGTTTCTCCCTATCTACTCTGTTCAGACCCCTCATGACTTTGAATGCTCCTATCAATCTCCTCTTAACCTTTTCTTCTCTAAAGAGAAATCAAATCAGATTTCTCTTGGACTGGCACAAAGAAAATCTCCTCTGTCTGTTGCCTTGGTGCTAACATCCTATGTGAAATGAGTTTGTGCAGTCTCAACCAGTGGGTATCAGGTGATGGCACAAAACTTCCCCTAGAGGGATCCTTTTTCTGCCTCTCAGGTTAAACACTGGGTTAGTTTCCTCTCTACTTCGGCTCACCAACTCCGATTGGTCGTATTCTGGGAGGTTTCATCACATGACCTCTGGCCGTCAACTAACCTGCCCCCCTGCCATTGGCTGCCTGAAATGTCCATCATCATGGTGCGCTATCAAATGGAAAGCGAGCAGACTTTGTTACCTGACTGGCTGATTCTTGCTTAAGTAAAACTGCCATTTTTTTCTCCATCCCCAATATTTTTGTTACTTAATAAATGAAAGTGATCAAAGAAAATGGAGAAAAAACACCCAATGTTTGATGCCTTTTTCATTTTCCTTCCTCCCAAGTTGCTCATTGAAGTTTCCACAAGGCTCCAGTACAATCCCGCAAGGTTGACAATTCTAGCTCCATGGCACCTTGTAGTACCCACAGCCTGTCCTAGACAACTTGTAGAGTACAGGTCCCTCTACACTGCCCCATCAATGTGCTGAGAACAGATAGCCAAAGGACACAGATTTAAGATAATTGGCAAAAGAACCAGAGGACAGATGAAGTGAATTTGTTTCTGCAGTGAGTTGTTGTGATGTGAAATAGGAACTTGCAAAAGGGAATTGGATAAATACTTGAAAAGGAGAAATTTGCATGAGTGTGGGGAAAGAGCAGGGGAATGGGACTAATTGATTAGTTCCTTCAAAGAGCTGGCACAGCCGCGATGACCGAATGGCCTCCTCCTGCACTGTAAGAGCTAGTGAAAGGTTCTTATATAAGTACAAGTCTTTCTTTTTCTTTTCTTTGATATTTTATGCCAGTATTTACAGTTAGTGAAGAGGTCAGCATGTCAGACATCCCAAGGAAACTAATATTGAATCAGGGAGAGTGACTCCCCAAAATTAACATAAGCATAATAATAGTAATCAAGAAAATAATGGCACAAAAGAGTGACAAAATCCCTAGGACAGGATGGTTTCCATCCAAGGATTTGAAAGCAAATAGGTGGGAACATTGCAGATGGCCGAACTATATTCTTCCAAACTCTCTTGATTCAGGAACCTGTTCCTTTAGATTGGAAAATTGCATGCTACTCCACTATTTAAGAAAGGTGAGAGAAGGAAATCAGGAATTATAGACCAGTTAGCCTAACATCTGTTGTCAGGAATTTATAACTGAGGATAGAGTGAGTGAATACCTTGAACATTTTCAGCTGATCAGAGATAGCCAACATCGATTTGTAAAGGGTAGGTCAGGCACGACGAACTTGACTGAATTTTTTGAAGAGGTGCTAAAGTAGTGGACAGGGGAATGTCTATGGATGTTATTTATATGGACTTCCAGAAGGCATTTGATAAAGTCCCTCATATGAGACTGTTAGGTAAAGTTAAAGCTCATGGAATTGAAGGCAAATTATTGACCTGGTTAGGAAATTGGCTGAGTGGCAAGCGACAGAGAGTCGGGATAATGGGAAGGCACTCTAATTGGCAGGATGTGACTTGTGGTGTCCAACAGGGATCTGTATTGGGGCCTCAATTATTCACCATATTTATGAATGACTTAGAAGATGGGATAGTGAGCCACATATCCAAATTTGCTGGTGACACAAAGATAGGTGGCATTGTGAGTAATATAGATGGAAGCATAAAATGACAGAGATATTGATATTAATAGATGAAGTGAATGGTAAAACTGTGGCAAAAGGATATCAGTATAGGCAAGTGTAAGGTTATAAGAATAGAGCAGGGTACTTTCTAAATGCTGAAAGGCTAGAAACAGTGGCTGTCTAAAGAGACCTAGCAGTCCAGGTACATAGATGATTAAAACATAATTAACATTTACAGAATATAATCAAAAGGCCAATGGAATGCTGTCCTTTATATGTAGAGGGCTAGGATACATAGGGTAGAAGTCATGCTTCAGCTATACAAAGTCCTAGTTAGACAATGCCTGGGGTACTTACTGTAAGCAACTCTGGGCACCACACTTTAGGAAGGATATATTGGTCTTGTAGAGAGTTCATCGCAGATTTATCAGAATGATACCTGGATTTCAAGGGTTAAATTACAAGAGACGGTATTCCATGGTATTTAAAAGCTTAAGGGGTGATTTGATCAAAATTTTCAAGATTTTGTGCAGGAGGTAGGGCTCCCAACGCTGAGCTGAAAAGTCAGGGGTAACCCAACCTCTGCATTTTTTCAGACCCCTGGAGTGATCCGCTGGTCTTTTGGGGTTAAAGTTTAAGGAGGCAGGGTCTCCATCCCTTTAAACACTTAATAGGGATGCCGATCCTGCCTCCAAGAGCTGCCGGCCAATCACAGGGCTGGCAGCTCAGCAGTATCGGCAGCGCCACCAGAAGTGGTGGCCACTGCTGGTACTGCAGAGGCCTCAGACTCAGGCCCAGCATTGGAACCCCAGAGAAGAGGTAGGTGAGGTGGGGTCGCTGGGGACAGTCCGGAAGGCCCTGGCGGGGGGAGGTGGGTGTTCGGTCCACAGGGAGAGGGGGGGTTCCACGGGGTAAAGTTGTTCCCAGGGGGGTCCTCCATGGGACACAAATTGCCCACAATGGAGGGACCTCCCCTCCCAAGCCAGCAGGGAGGGTGCCTTATTTTCCAAGGCATCCTCCCCGCGCAGCGGAGGCCTCCCCTCCTCTGCTGCTGGTAAGATCACAGCAATAGCGGAAAGAGGCCCTTAAGTGGCAGTTAATAGGCCACTTACAGGCCTCAATTGGCCTCTGGGCAGGAAGGTCATCGTAGGCCTATTCCGCCTCCAGGAAGATCGGAACTGGGAATCCTTGCATTGGGTTATGTGGTGGGCGATTCTGCCCCGATTCTCTGGCCCCTCACCCCCACCTCGAAACTCGCTGTCAGGATGAGAACAAGATCTGGCCCATTAAGGGGAACAGATAAGTAGATAGAGAGAAACTACTTCCATTGGTTGTGGAGTCTAGGACAGAGGACATAACCTTAAAATTAGAGCCAGACCTTTCAGGAGTGAAGTTCTGCACACAAAGAGTGGTCGGAGTTTGGAACTCTATTCCGGAAATGGCAATTGATGCTGCGTCAATTGTTAATTTTAAAACTGAGATTGATAGATTTTTGTTAACCAATGGTATTAAGGGATATGGGACAAAGTTGGGTCTATGGAATTAGGCTGCAGATCTCATTGAATGAGGGAACTGGTTCAAGGGGGTAAATGGCCTGCTCCTGTTCCTATGTTACGATGTTCCTTAAAAGGTTCCAACTGGCCAACTGAGTCAGTAGAGCATGAATTGCTTAACTTCAGGACCATGGGTTCGTGCTCCACATTGGCTAATGAATGTTTGCTGTGGCTCAGTTAGTTGCACTCTCATTTCTGAGTCATAAGGTTCTGTGTTCAAGTCCCATTCTGGAACGTGAGCACACATATCAACGCTGACTCTCCGGTGCAGTGCTGCACTGTTGGAGGTGCTGTCCTTCAGATGAGATGTTAAACTGAGACTCCATCTGTTGACTTGGGTGGATGTAAAAGATGCTATGGTGCTGTTTTGAAGAAGAGCAGGGGAATTAATCATGGGGGTCTGGCCAACATTTATCATCCAATCAACATCACAGGAACAAATTACCTAACCATTATCACATTGCTGTCTGTGGGAGCTTGCTGTGTGCACATTGGCTGCTGTGTTTCCTACATTACAATAATGGCTACACTTCGAAAGCACTTCATTGGCTGTAAAGCACTTTGAGACGTCCGGTGGTCATGACAAGTGCTATATAAATGCAAGTCTTTCTTTTTTATAACAACTGACATGCCTCCTGAGAGCAGATTGGTCATCCGTCCCTCATCCCACCCCCAATAAAACAGGAAGTGGTTTCCTGTTTCAGATTTTTAACATTTTAATTTCTCACACTACCCAAACCCATCCGTTTTTGAGAGTTAAAATTAACCCTCATGATTCTATAACAGTGCCCCTGACTGCACCAGGGAATTAGTGCCATTTGACACACGAGTCAGAATGGGATTTCCATTTCACGCTGAATTCTAGAGAGTTTTTGTGCAGTGGGCATACTATATGCAAATTGGCTGCTGTGTTTCCTACATTCCAACAGTGACTACACTTCAGAAGTATTTTATTGGCTGCAAGGCACTTTGGGGCATCTTGAGTTTGTGAAAGTTGCTATATAAATGGAAGTCTTTCTTTCTTTTAACCCATTATTTGCCACCATATTGGAATACAGCGATGCACTGATCTCCGACCAATGCTACTCACCGAAAGGACTGTGCGGTGTCACAGAAGTGCAGGGGGGACAGTCCCGCCTCTGTCTGCAGTCTGGGGCTTGCCCCGTGTTCGAGCAGCATTTCCGTGCAATCCGTGTGCGCGTTCTCGCAGGCTGCGTGTAGCGCGCTCTTGGTGCCCACTATCATATTGGGTTTGGCTCCGCGTTGGAGCAGGTACTGCAGGCAGTCGATGTAACCATGGCTCGCAGCGATGCACAGAGGGCTGGTCAGCTCTTGCTTGTACTCCAAAGACCAGAGACCTGCAGCGTAACGAGAGAGGGAGTGTCAATGCCCGTGAGAATGAGGGGCTATCAACTCAACTTCACCTCTGCCTTCACCTATATGATCGCACACGGCCTGATATGGTCTCACTATTTCAAGTTTTCAGGTGGCCTCTAGTGACTCACCCAAACGCCTCCATGTGTGAGTTTGGACAATGATAATCAGCAGGTTGGTTGATTTGTGATGGCCATTATGGCCGGTCTAGATCATATCCTCAATTTTAAAATTCTTTTCCTTGTGTTCAAATCCCTTCATGGCCTCACCCCTCCCTATCTATGTAGCCTCTTCCAGCCCTACAATGCTCTGAGATCTCTGTGCTCTGCCAAACTAGAATGGGAGATCAGCTGAGTCAGCACACACTGGAGATCGATCCTGGGAGCGGGCAATTGTACTGGGCATCAGTAACACACCTCGATCTGTACATAGGAACAGGAGTTGGCCATTCAGCCCCTCAAGCCTCTTCCACCATCCAATTAGGTCATGGCTCATCTGTATCTTAATTCCATTTATTTGCCTTGGTCTCGAAATCCTTAATACCCTTAACCCAACAAAAATCTATCAATCTCAGTTTTAAAGTTTTCAGTTAACCATCCCACACCCCTCAGCCTCAACAGCTTTTTGAGGGTGAGAGCCCCAGGTTTCCACCACCCTTTTTGTGTACAAAATAGTTTACCAGTCTCACAAACACAAGAGCTTTAAGCTACCTTGATGTTCCATCATCAAGTTTATGCATTTACAGCCCACAGTTCCTATCTAATACTGCACTTGACTCAGTTAGTTTTGTGAATGGGAGGATCCGCTGTTTTGCTCATAACAAATGGGATAGTGAGCACTAATGGTAATTAAACACACCAGGATTAGTGTAAGCGTCTGCCTCAAATAATCCTCCAGCTCATTAGCATGAACACTTTTTAATTATTATGATATACAGCCCTGGGGCACTTGCCAATTTTAAGTAAATTAATTACGGTGCAATTTAACACTACAATAGGCTCCTTGCTATAAAGAAAGTGTGTTGTGATGTGAGATGTGGTAGACAGATGTACTTTTACAATGGGATTTGGAAACAATTCATATTATCAGCATTTACCTGGCATATCAGAGAGAGACAATGATATGGCCATGCAATGTTTTTCCTATTTTGATAGTTCTTCCTCTTTTTCCTCCTCCAGCTCTACGACCATCTGGGATATCTGTGTTCCTTCAATTCTGGCCTCTTGTGTATCCCCAACTTCCTTCACCTCACTATAGATGGTCATGCCTTCAGCTGCCTCGGCCTTAAGCCCCAGAATTGCTTCCCTAAACTTCACCGCCTCTCTGCCTCTCTCTCCTCCTTAAAATGTGCTTCTTTGACCAAGCTTTTGGCCACCTGCCCTAATATCACCTTATGTGGCTCAGTGTCACTTTTGTTTGATAATCACTCCTGTGAAGCACCTTGGGAGTTTATACCATGTTACACTATTTCAATGAAATTTGTTCTTGGTGTAAATGCAAGATACCCAACAAATGTGCAGAGCCTCTGAGATACGTGAATAGGGAGTCTGTTGGAATTGAGATTTTGCTTTGGAATTTTGTTTGATTTACTAAAGTAGAACTTCCGTTTGACAAAGTTGAAATCTGCATTCTTTGCAAGCATGGACTGCATTTGCCTGTGCACTGTTCTTACACTAATTTTTTAAAACAACAGGATTAATGCTTGTTCAAAAATAGTGCTGGCAGGAATGTTGCAGGAGTGGAATGGAAGTTCAAACCCTTTGTGTTTTGCACCGTGATTCCAATTGGACCGGGTTTCCCCTTGGAGTAGGATCTTGTCTGGATCAGGAGTAGGCTTTGGCCTGTCTCAGTTGCTGATCGCAGCCAGACCACTGTGGGGCTGAGTGGCTGTGACTCGGTCAGGTCCCTCCCAATAAAAACTTGGGTTTCAAAAGCCAATAAAGTGTAGGAGGGAAGTAAAGAAAGAACTTGGATTAGACAGTACCTTTCATGACCTCAGGACTTCCCAAAACACTTTACAGCCAAGAACGTACTTTCAAAGTGTAATATGGGAAACATGGCAGCCAATTTGTGTCAATTAATATTCCTGATAAAATGGGATAATCACAAAATGAAGATGAATTAGTGGTGTATGTAATAGTCTTGTAACGTGGTCCTGGACTTAATTGAGAATAAATGTAGATTTGTCAGATTAAGGATCTGATTTTGAGTGCCTTTTTGTTCTTCCTAATGCCTGTGCGTTTACTTTAATGTTAACTCCATTCCACTCCTGCTGAATCAACGTGCTGCGTGCTCCCTCTACTGTATTCTGATGGAACTTTGTCAGCATTAAGTCAGTGTCTGGAATCAGCACTGGGACTTTGCTGATCCCTTCACAGTGTTCTTGAACCCTGGGATAGTCAGCCAGGAAAACCAATATTGTGTTCAGTGCTTGAGATGTCTGGATAGCATACACCTGTACAAAGATACAAAGGGGCGGCACAGTGGCGCAGTGGTTAGCACCGCAGCCTCACAGCTCCAGGGACCCGGGTTCGATTCTGGGTACTGCCTGTGCGGAGTTTGCAAGTTCTCCCTGTGTCTGCGTGGGTTTCCTCCGGGTGCTCCGGTTTCCTCCCACATGTCAAAGACTTGCAGGTTGATAGGTTAATTAGCCATTATAAATTGCCCCTAGTATAGGTAGGTGGTAGGGAAATATATAGGGACAGGTGGGGATGTGATAGGAATATGGGATTAGTGTAGGATTAGTATAAATGGGTGGTTGATGGTCGGCACAGACTCGGTGGGCCGAAGGGCCTGTTTCAGTGCTGAATCTCTAAACTAATAACCTGAAAACACTGGAAACCTGAAATTAAGAACAGAAAATTCAGTAGGTTTGAAAAGAGAATAGGGTTCTCATTTGAACAAAAGGATTAGTATCTGACTTTAATCTTTTTTTTCAGATGCTGAATGGCCTGCTGAGCACAGTATGGATATATTTCCATATATAAATCCTCAGCTGGTTTGAGTGATATGTCATTCTGAATGTAAACCCTATTTGAAAGTCCTTTTGTTCTGTTATAGGATGTTTTGCAGTTAAAACAATTCAAGTCATCATTGTTAAAAAAAGACGGTCATACGTGTTGGGTGGGGAAATGGATGAATGGATAAAAAGATCAGGATAATTGGCTTTTTAACTTGCCGGAGAGTGCGTCAGCTTTGCCTCACAACACACAAAACCCCAATGATATGCAAAAACCTCCTTAATTATTCAGATCACGTTTCAGTGATTAAAGTGGAATTTGTTAGGGAAGGCAATTGGCCTTTTTTTGAAATCGTACTTTAATGAAGGTGGGGCTTACCCAGACCCCTTAGCAAAAGTGAAATGCCTCTATATTTGCTCAGTTGTTGAGTAGTTTCACTCTTGTTGAACAGACTAGCTGTGCTTTTATTTATCTAGTCAATGACTGGAATATAATGGAGGCTATTACGAGTTTTTTTTAAACTGACAGTGTAACTAGAGATAAATGCCCTGGCAAATAATTATCTCTCAACTAACATCACTAAAAAAGATGATCTGATCATGATGTCATTGCTGTTTGTGGGAGCTTGCTGTGCACAAAATTGTCTGCTGTGCTTCCTACATTACAACAGCACTTTAAGAGTACATCATTGGCTGTAAAGTACTTTGGAACATCCTGAGGTTGTAAAAGGCAATATATAAATTCAAGTTCTTTCAAGTCTTTTTCCACTGATCTTTCAGGAATAGTGAGTACAGAAAAGAAGGTTTTCTTTATATGGTTTGCCAAACAGCTTGATAGTATTTTATTGATGGATAGATATAACAATATAGTCAGTGATCCCACACTCCCAGCAGGAGAAGAGCTGGAATGGAGATTGGGGCCGGTGTTGGGTTACCATACTGAAGTGCTGATTCTCCATTGTGTGCTTCCGATGTGTATGCTTCCCTCTTACCGCCTAGGTACCCTATGGGCTTTGGGAAGAGTGAGATTGCTGATGATAAATTAGTTCTTGCTTTCTTGATGATTCTCACTCTTCTGCCATCTTTGCAGCCATCTTCAACATTTTTACAGAGTGTAGGATCAGATATGATGAGTCAGCCAGGGAGCAAAAGTTTGTCACTGAATAGAGGCATCATAGTCAAAGCTTGCGTGAAGGTTATTTTCTTGGGGGAAATATCGTCATCATTTTCTCAATTGATCCTAACTTTGTCTTTAATGGTTCCCAATCAAAATGTAAGTGTTACTGATTTAATAGCACCTGATTTTGTGTGATGCAAATACAGTAATGGAAGTTTTAGAAAAATTGCCAGTCGCAATATGTCTTCAAGCCCATTTCATACTTTGCAAGCACCTAATGAGCCACTAAACTAGAAGAAAAGATGGAATGTGGTTGATCCAGTTCTGTAATGGACATACTGTACCATGTTCAGATTGATGGAATTCCTATTGAACTGTGCCATAGGAATATTGGTTGGTGCATGGATGGCAGTCAAAAATGCCCAACCTTAAGAGGGTTACTAACTCAAACTAATTCCTGTTCACTCATCACCCCTGTGCTTGCTGATCAACATTGGTTCCCATTTCGGCAACACCTCAATTCGGTAATCTCCTCCAGCCCCCAGTCGCCCAAGATCTTTGTGCTTCTCCAATTCTGGCCTCTTGCACATCCCTGATTTGAATCGCTCCACTATTGGTGGCATGCTTTCAGCTGCCTAGTCCCTAAGCTCTGAAATTCCCTCCGTAAACCTCTCCACCTCTTTACCTCTCCTCCTTTAAGATGCCCCTAAAACCTACCTCACCTGTCCTACTATCTCTATGTATGATTTGGTGTTGAATTTAGTTTGATAATAGTTCCTGTAAAGTGCCTTGGGATGTTTTACTCTGCTAAAGGCACTATATAAATACAAGCTGTTGTTTGGGGGCATTACAGATTTAGGACTAACTGACCGGTGCAAAAGGAAATAATGGAATATCAATGTATAAGTTTGCACTGTTACTGCTTAATGAAGAAAAAATAGTACTGGAGCTGCCTCATGTGATAGGATTTGTCCCCACAGATCTTCATTTCTTTATTTATTCAACATCCCATAACATCGATCCATGATTTTGAGTTTTCTGGGATAAGTGTCATTCATGTCTTTATCCAAGGTGAGAAAAATATTAATAGTATTGTGCTTTGAAACAGGCCATTCAACTGGTCTATGGTGGTGTTCATGTTCCACATGAGCTCACACCCACGCCTCTTCATCTAACCCTATCAGCACATTGCTTTCTGCCTCATGTGCTTATCTACTTTCCCTCAAATGCATCTATGCTATTTGCCTCAACATACTCAATGTGGTAGCGAGTTCCACATTCTAATCACTTTCTGGGTAAATAAATTTCTCCTGAATTCCCTACTGGATTTACTAGTGACTGTCTCATATTTATGGTACCTAGTTTTGAACTCCCCGACTGGGGAAACAACTTCTCTATGTTCGAATACACTATGAAGCAAACCATGGTGAGAAATCGAGTAGTACAAGGGAATAGTTCCAATGTGCTGTTGCCCAGCACCACGGAGAGCTCCCGGTGTCCTTCTCCCACCACTGTTCTCCCCCATCCTGCAGCCATTCTGCTCAAATATCTCCCCCTCTCCTGTGCACCTCCCTCTACCAAGTACTCTCCATGTTCATAGATTTTGATTTTCCAAAGAGGTATATCTTAAGAACACCTTCAGCCCAGCTGACCACCGCACATTGCAATGGGGAAACTAAGTCGGGAAGATCCTGTGCTTTATCTCTGACCTGGGTGCTGAGTTAGTTAGCCACAGCTGGGCTGGCACTATGGATGCAAGAAGTGCCCTCAGCACTCATTGTCTGGGAAGAGAGACATTAGACAGAGTTCGTGCTCGCCGTCAGGTTTCTGCAGTTTGTACTTGTGAAAATGCAGAAATAGGCAGGCACAGAATTGGGCTTACAGTCAATGGACCCGATAGTTGGATGGCTGTCGAAACTCACATTTGGGCCATGTAGTAGAGAGATATCTGTCATGCTCAGAAGGCACCATGATGAAAGAAACAATGAATTGGAGGAACTATGAAAATAAAAAGTCAGCTGTTAAAATGAGCCACAAGCACATGGACATTTGTACCACAGACAAAATGGAGTAGTTGTCAGGTGACCCCCTCTCCTGCATTGATAATACACATCTCCACTTGTTGAGGATGAAACTCATTAACCTCATCTGAAATAGCTCTGGGGAGGATCCGTTGAAATTGAAAGGTGCACCATTGCATGTTGATGACTCCTATCTACATGAATGAACTAACAAAGTGTTTTGGAGACAGACTGACTCATAGTCCAAATCAAAATGAATAGGTGTAAAGTAGCACCATTATAGTAGAATGGTCCCCCATTCATGCATCAATAGATAGCCATGATTTCCATATCCTGGACCATTTTGTGGTTACACCAGGGCACAGAGCCCTGTGACACCTGACAGAGACTCCAATGTAATGGATTTTTACCTTGAAAGGTAACCCTCTGGAGGGAGAGAAGATCAAGCCAAGACCACAGGCTGAGAGGGATCCATCTAAACAGAAGAACCCAGCTGAACAACTTGAATAACCACTACAGCAGAGAAATTACAAAGTGACTTTGAGACTCTCCACTTGTGCAGGTAAACCAAATTCACACCACCAACCTTGGGATGAGTTTTAATCACCCGAACTCCTTAGCAAATTCAAGACTGCAAACATCCAGGCCTGCATCTTTTAAAAAAAGACTTCTCTCCTGAGAAGATTCAACAGTATTCTGTAAACCACAAAGTCTTATATCACTTCGGACTTTAATTGCATCCTAACCTTTTCTCTCTATCTATCTATTCTTGTGTATGCATGTGGTGTGTGAATGCATGAGTGGGTGAAAGTTACAACCATTTTGGGAATTGTTTAAAATTAAATAGTTTTTTTTAAACCTATGAGAAAACCTGTCATTTGTCTGTTTATTTGACCCGGAAAGCACTCAGGGACTAATGAACTATTTTTAACAACCCATGATTGCTGTCATTTGGGAGGTGAAAAGTGGAAGCCACCCACACCACTTACCACCTGTCCGTAACATATCTGATCTCACGGAGGTGTAGACGAACCAGCCTGAATCAGTGCCTTCAGGCAAACTGGGGACAGCATTGAGAACGGAAATGAGGTACATTTTCGACTCTCCAACTAGGAAAAATCTTGGCTGCGAAATTTGACAAGGCCTGAAGACCTGCACCGGGATTGCCCATTGCATGTGCAGCGTCTATACCATTTTGGACCCGAAACTGCATCTGGAGCTCCAAAAGTATGGGCGCTAGGCAATCGAAATTTGCAGCCCTTGTTTTCAAATCCCTCGTTAACCTCCTCTTTCCTTATCTCTGTAACCTCCTCCAGTCCCACAACCCTCTGAGATAACTGTGCCCCTCTAATTCTAGCCTCTTGAGCAGCCCCGATTTTAATCGTTCCACCATTGGTGGCTGTGCTTTCAGTTGCCTAGGCCCTAAGCTATGGAATTCCCTCCCTAAAACTCTCTGCCTCTCTGTCCTCCTTTAGGAAGATCCTTAAAACATGCCTCTTTAACCAAGCTTTTGGTCACTTGTCCTGATATCTCCTTATGTGGCTTAGTGTCAAAAACGTTTTTATTGATGTTGCTCTTGTAAAGTACCTTGGGATGTTTTGCTCTGTTAAATGCGCTATATAAATGTAAGCTGTTGTTTTGGGCATGGAACTGGTGATATTGAGCGCTCGTTCGGTTTTCAATGGGCAAATGTGCTCAATGGGATAGATTCAGAACAGATCTAGCAGCTCAAAACTGGGCATCCATGAGGCGCTGTGGGTCATCAGCAGCAGAAGAATTGTACTCAAACACAATCTGTAACCTCATGTCTTGGCATATTCCCTACTCTA
This sequence comes from Heterodontus francisci, assembly GCF_036365525.1. Taxonomy (NCBI): domain Eukaryota; kingdom Metazoa; phylum Chordata; class Chondrichthyes; order Heterodontiformes; family Heterodontidae; genus Heterodontus; species Heterodontus francisci. The sequence goes on from NC_090377.1 coordinate 117,085,222, forward strand.
CAATTATTATCAAGCTGGGAGACCAACCCTGGTTCAATGAGGAGTGTAGAATAGCATGCCAGAAGCAGCACCAGGCATACTAAATATGAGATGCCAATCTGGTGAAGCTACAACACAGGACTACTTGCATACCAAACAGTGGAAGCCGCATGCAATAGACAGACCAAAGCAATCCCACAACCAGTGGATCAGATCTAAGCTCTGCAGTCCTGCCATATCCAGTCATGAATGGTGGTGGACAATTAACAACTAACCAGAGGAGGAAGCTACACAAACATCCCCATCGTCAATAATGGCGGAGCCCAGCACGTCAGGCTGAAGTATTTGTATCCATCTTCAGCCAGAAGTGCTGAGTGGATGATTCATCCCGGACTCCTCCTGAGGTCCTCAGCATCACAGATGCCAGTCTTCAGCCAATCTGATTCACTCCACGTGATATTAAGAAATGGCTGAAGGCATGGATACAGCAAAGGCAATTGGCCCTGACAGCATCCCTGCTGTAGTACTGAAGGCTTCTGCTGCAGAACTAGCTGTGCCCCTCGACAAGCTGTTCCAGTACAGCTACAACACTGGCATCTAACCCACAATGAGGAAAATTGTCCAGTCGATCCTGTCCACAAAAAGCAGGACAAATCTAATCCGGCCAGGTACCGCCCCATCAGTCTACTCTCGATCATCAGAAGAGTGATGAAAGCTGTCCTTGATAGTTCTATTAAGCAGCACTTGCTCAGCAATAACCTGCTCAGTGACGCTCAGTTTGGGTTCCACCAGGGCCACTCAGCTCCTGACCTCAGTGCAGCCTTGGTTCAAACATGGACAAAAGAGCTGAATTCCAGAGGTGTGGTGACAGTGACTGCCCTTGACATCAAGGCAGCATTTTACTCAGTGTGGCATCAAGGAGCTCTAGCAAAACTGGCGTCAATGGATATCCGGGGAAAACTCTCCACTGGTTGAAGTCATACATGGCATAAAGAAAGATGGTTGCAGTTGTTGGAGGCCAATCATCTCAGTCCCAGGACATCACTGCAGGGGTTCCTCAGGGTAGTGGCCTAAGCCCAACTATCTTCAGCTGCTTCATCAATGACCTTCCTTCCATCATAAGGTCAGAAGGTGGGATGTCTGCTGTTGATTGCACAATGTTCAGTACTATTCACAACTCCACAGATACTGAAACAGTCCATATGTAGCAAGATCTGGACAATATTCAGGCTTGGGCTGATAAGTGGCAAATAACATTCAAGCCACACAAGTGCCAGGCAATGTCCATCTCTAACCAGAGAGAATCTAACCATGTCCCCTTGACATTCAATGGCATTACGATTGCTGAATCCCCCACTATCAACGTCCTGGGGGTTACCGTTTGCCAGAAACTGAACTGGACCAGACATATAAATACAATGGCTGCAAGAGCAGGTCAGAGGCTGGGAATTCTGCATTAAGTAACTCACCTCCTGACTCCCCAATGCCTGTCCACCATCTACAAGGCACAAGTCAGGAGTGTGATGGAATACTTTTCACTTGCCTGGATGGGTGCAGCTCCAACAATATTCAGGAAACTCGACACCATCCAGGACAAAGCAGCCCACTTGACTGGCATCCCATCCACCACCTTCAATGTACACTCCCTCCACCACCAATGCACAGTGGCAGCAGGGTGTACCATCTACAAGATGCACTGCAGCAACTCACCAAAGCTCCTGAGACAGCACCTTCCAAACCCGTGACCTCTACCAACTACAAGGACAAGGACAGCAGATGCATGGGAACACCACCACCTGCATGTTCCGTTCCAAGTCACACACCATCCAGACTTGGAACTATATCACCATTCCTTCACTGTCACTGGGTCAAATTCCTGGAACTCCCTCCCTAGCAGCTCTGTGGGTGCACTTACATCAGAGGAACGGCAGTGGTTCAAGAAGGCAGCTCAGCACCACCTTCTCAAGGGCAATTATAGGTGTGTAATAAATGCTGGCCTTGCCAGCGATGCTCACATCCCATGAGTGAGTTAAAAAGGATTCCACAATAGGCAGTCAATCCACAATGCTAATATTATGCCTAGGTGGCAAAGCATAAGCCTACCACCTCCTTATGCAATCAACATCAAGCATTACCAAACCAAGACGGCTACACTCAGTGGGTACCTGAAATCCCCAGAGCCACCGGTTCCGCCTGCCACTCCATTTCCTTGCTGCGGATTTCGAAGACCAGATTGAGATCTTCATGGTACTCACTGACCATGACCTTGAGCAGCCTCAGATCTCCATGCACCAGCGCATGGTGGAAGGCCTCTGGACCTCGGCGCTTCGGGGCATGAGAGGGCATGGTGTGCTGGTTCTGTTCGAAGTCCAGGAATATCTGCGATCGGTGCATATTGTCTCTGTCCATTGCCTGGAGAGCTCTGTGTCTGGAGTTTATTTTAGCTCTGGCTGCCTTATTATATACTCAAGGGCACAGGCTATTGTTGTGTTATAAATATGCCTGTGCTGAGCAGTTACTGAGCTCACCATCCATTGTGCCTCTAAAAATACTTTGTGGTCCAGCATCACTTTCATTATTGGCAGAGTGGGAGATGGTGCATGACTTAGTTCATTCACTGATTTGTAAGAGTCAAGTGGATTTTACTGAAGGTTACTAGAAGGTTCTGTCTGCCGCATGTTCATATGTTGGCATCTCTTATGTTCAAATACTTTGACAGGGTAATTGGGTGATGTGTCTTTTGTCAGTTGTGGAGGGATTGATCTTAAATCTGTCCAGCGACACTTGTCTTCAGACCCCTGACAACTGTCCAGTGATTTTCTGCTGGTTGAAGCTTGTGTGTGGATGTAGGCTGAGGTAGCGATAAGGCTGGGATATAATTTCTCCCATTCCCTGTTAATAGCTGCTCACTGTTCAGGCTTCCATGTAAAGTACAGCACCTCGGGATACAGTACTGGGATACAGAACCAGGATACTGCTCAGCCAATGAAGCGTCTGTGCCTTCATGCAGCAAGACCTGGACAACATTCAGGCTCGGCCTGATAAGTGGCAAGTAACATTTGCGTCACACAAATGCCGGGCAATGACTATCTCCAATAACAGAGAATCTAAATATTTCTGCTTGGCATTCAACAGCATTACCATCGCTGAATCCCCCACTATCAACATCCAGGGGGTCACCATTGAGAAACTTAACTGGAACAGCCATATAAATACAGTGGCTACAAGAGCAGGTCAGAGACTGGGAATTCTGCAGTGAGTAACTTACCTCCTGACTCCCCAATGCCTGTCCATCATCTACAAGGCACAAGTCAGGAGTGTGATGGAATACTCTCCACTTGCCTGGATGAATGTGGCTGCAACAACACTCAATAAGCTTGACACCATCCAGGGCAAAGCAGCCCACTTAATTGGCACCCCATCCACCACCTTAAAATTCACTCCCTCCACCACTGACGCACAGTGGCAGCAGTGTGTACCATCTACAAGATGCACTGCAGCAACTCACCAAGCCTCCTTCAACAGCACCTTCCAAACCCATGACCTCTATCAACTACAAGGACAAGGGCAGCATATGCATGGGAACACCACCACCTGCACGTTCCTCTCCAAGTCGCACACCATCCTGACTTGGAACTATATCACCATTCCTTCACTGTCACTGGGTCAAAATCCTGGAACTCTCTTCCTAACAGCCCTGTGGGTGTAGCTACCCCACAGGGATGGCAGTGGTTCACCACCACCTTCTCAAGGGCAATTAGTGATGGGTAATAAATGCTGACCTTGCCAGCAACACCGCATTCCATGAATATATTAGAAAGTAAGATACAGTACTGGGATAGAGGACTGGGTGACAGTAGTGGATACAATACCAGGATACAGTATGGGGATGCAGTGCTGGGCTATAGTACTGAGATACAGTATCTGGATACAGTACTGGGAGACAGTTCCGGAAGGCTGGCAGCAGCTGAGGTATGACGTTTTCCAGCGGTCAAAGCAAGAGACTTGAAATCTGCCTGCTGCAGGGGCTGCATCTGCCCAAACCAGGGGTGTCTCTTTCAGTGACATCTTTTGACATCCGATGTCTAACTAACTTCTCTGTGTGGAGCTCTGCTGAGTTGCGGCTCACTGAAGATGAGATCTGATCTTTCATGAGCAGTGAGATGGCAGTTTGTCTTAATCATTAAGGCCAGAGAAACTTTTAAATAGGCTTTTGGTGAACAATAGGGATTGCGTTACTATCGAAACCTACTTAAAACATCTGTTATTGAATAGTCCACTGTTAAACTCAGATTGAGCAGCATTCCTGACTGAGATCCCTATACAAGCGGTAGGCTTTCTTTAATGTTGAACTGGCTTGTGACGAAAACACTTTGGCCTAGAAATCTGATGCCAGCATTCCTAAAGGAGCAGTGTATTCAGGTTCCCGACATCAGAGAAACAGTTCTGATTGAAGAAACAACTGAAGGAGGGGGTGAGAGGCCCTGGTACTGGCCTTGGAGAGGAAGAGGGCCATCCTATTGCCCCCTAGGGGGTAGGAAGCCCACCAGACATCAGCTCAGGAGACAGTGAGAAGAAATTGCAGGGTATATGAATGCCAGGAGCATTGCACCCAAGATATGACTGCAATGCTGGAAGAAATTCAATGATCTAACCAGAGTTTTTAAGCTAAGGATACTGCTCTCTTATTCTCAGCTCACAGGCGCACCACTTACAGCCTCATTAATTGCAACACTTACAGCACTCACAATATCCTCTTCCGCGTTTCACTTCACTCACCTACAATCACTGCACCACAACTCCTTCTCATTATACTCACATGCTCACCACTATTACACAGCCCTCATTTCATGTCTCTCACACTGACTATCAGCTGTTCCACCATGACGGCCACGTGCTTCAAGCACCTCACAAGATTCTCAGTTGCAAGCTTCAGTCCTTCTTGCGGGAGAACATGGTGTGAAACTCAAGAGTACAGGCTGATATCAGAAACGGAAGAGTTCACCTGCCATTGTGGGCAGGGAGACAGTCATGGCCATGGCACCTGGCGACTCTGGAGATGACGCTACGCAGGGTTTCTTTGCACCTTATGCCCTTTGTCTCTTCTGACCTCTGTCGCATTCTACACGCTCTGCATGACAGGGTGCAGATGCTTACACCAGACACCGCTCTCTCTTTCTTCACATCACAAGCCACTGGAGGAAAAAGAGCCGATCCTTTCTAAAGATGCAGCTCTCACCTCACAAGCACCAGTTCTGCTACTGACACCACCCAGAGACTAAGTTAAAGGATGTGTGAATATGTGGCGATTCATTGGGCACAAGTGTACAGGAGCCAGGATAGAGCGATAGAACATTGGAAGCAGAAAAACATTCGATGTGAGGGAGCAGCTTCACCCCGACATGCCCAAGAGTCTAACAATCTCAGTTTTGAATATACTCAACAACCGAGCGACCACAGCTCTCTGGAGTAGAGAATTCCAGGGATTCACGGCCCTCTGATAGAAGAAGTTTCTGCTCATCTCAGTCTGAAATGGCCAACCGCTTATCCTGGGACGGTGACCCCCTGGTTCTGGACTCTCCAGCTAGGGGAGGCATCCTCTCAGCGCCTACCCTGTCAGTCCCTCTGGGAATTTTATATGTTTCAGTGAGGTACCCTCTCATTCTTCCAGATTCAGAGAATGTAAGCCCATTCTACTCTATTTCTCCTCATAAGACAACAGTTTTAGTTTCTCGGGTAATGAAGCCTTCACTCCCTACAGTCCAGAGTCTGCCTTTTACCTGTCCAATATCGAGGTAATCTGTAGCCTGTCCAGGATTTAGACTATAAACCACCAAAAAGATTTATTAAACAGTAAATGAATAGGAGTGATGACACATTTGACTTACATTAGATGCTTGATTAACTAATCCTTCTCTTAACATACAAAATAATAGTCATGATGGAGAGAGTGAACTCCACTATAACCTGGATTAGATATAGGATCCCCATGTGTTAAACTTGATGTGGGGATTTGATTGTTCTCCTTAGAGCAGGGAAGGCGAAGAGGAGATGTGATAGAAGTGCTTAAAGTCATGAAAGGTTTAGATAGAGTAAATAAAGAGAAACTGTTTCCGGTGGCTGAAGGGTCGATAACCAGAGGACACAGACTGAAGATGATTGGCAAAAGAACCAGAGTTGATATGGGGATAAACTTTATTGAGCAACGAATGGTTAGTGTTTGAAATGCACTGCCTGATCGGGTGGTGGATAAAGATTCAATAGCAGGCTTCACAAGGGTACTGGATAAATGCTTGAAGGGGAAAGAAATTGCAGGAATACGGGGAAAGAGCGGGTAAGTGTGACTAACTGGATTGCTCAATGAAAGAGCCAGCACAGACTTGCAGGGCCGAATGGCCTTCATCTGTGCTATACAATTCTATGAATTCTATCACATCTCCTCCAAGTTCATGAGCGTGGGAAGCTCCTTTGTGTACAACAAAGTGCCATACCCTCAGCTCTCGGGACGTTCAGACTAACATGCAGCCACTGCTGCCTGGAGTGGGGGGAGCTGGTCAAGCATGCACTGCTGGAAGGGACAAGAACAGGGATCAAGTACTCCAGCTCGAAGTAAAACTCTACAATGTACTGCAAAAGTACAGAATTGTACAACCCCTGTACTTCCAGAGCTGGGCTTGTGCACAGATAGTTCCATCTCTTTCTGACCTTATTAGGTACAAGCAAACTTGGAATCAGGTGGTGGGTCACAAGCTCTCACTTTGAGCCGTGCTGTCATTTGGCTCATTCAAATGTTTGTGTATCTTTTTCCATGCAAGCCATTCCCAGGTTCCTTCAATTCGCCTGGCAACAGGGATCTAATATATTTCCAGCCCCATGATATCAGTGTTGTAAGAGGCTGAAAATAGAACATTAAGTATGTGTGTTTTTTTGCATGTTTATGTCTGCACCCCAGGCAATTTCTGACCCAGGACTGAGAAGCAGCAGCACAAGCAGAGCACCATGGGCTGGACGTTATACCGGTGACATTCCTGTCGGGATCCTTAATGAGGATTCTTAATGAGCTGGTGACAAATAATCAGCCCTATTTTTAAAACAATATCATTCTCTGGATATGGACATTGATGGCAAGTCTGGATTTATTGACCATCCCTTGTTGCCCTTGAGAAGGTGGTTGGAACTTCTCTCTGAACAGTTGCAGTCCCTGTCATTCGGTGCTCCCACAGTGCTGTGGAGGCATAATAGTTGCATAAGCAGAGGAACTTGACTCCTTAGCACCTGGTTTTCAGTGCTGCACCTGCTGGTTTGCCTCTGTAATGGCATTTGTGGGGTGCGCGCACATTTCGGGCTGAATTTAGTCACGCCGGCGGGCCTACCAGTGTTAGGCCGAAAAGATAAGGGGAACCCCTTCTCTGCTTTTCGGACTGCACCCCCACTCCCGACGCGATTGTACTGCACTCAGGCATTTAAGTGCCTGGCGCTGGGGTCCCCGTCCTTTTAAAGACGGGGATCTCGCCTCCAAGAGTTGCCGGCCAATCAGGCCCAGGACTGGGCTTGAGGTAAGTGAGGCGGGGTCACACTGGCCAGTCTAGCAGGCCCAGGTGATGGTTGGGGGGAGGGTGGGCGAAGAGTGCCGGGAGGTTGTTACAGGAAGTGGGTTGTTTGCTGCCAGGGGCCCTCCGTGGGCCACAGATTGCCCATGGAGGAGGCCCCCCCTCACCACCAAGCCTGCACAGAGATCTCTTCGTTTCACTGGGCGACCTCCCTGCTTGGGGGAGGCCCCTCCCCCCCCTCCGTCCCATCATTGGTTTAATTCTGGCGGTGGAGGGAATAGTGCCTTAAGTGGCTAATGATTGGCCACTTAAGGGCTTCAATTGTCCTCTGGCAGGGTGGCTGTCTTTGGCCTTTCCTGCCCCGGACTTAATCCCATTGCTACGGGGAGGCCATAGGCCCTCTTAGCCTGCCTCTGGGGCCCCATTAAATCCAGCCCTTCTGGCGCAAGCCACGCCAGATGTCATTCCAATGACAATGTTAGTGCATGCACACAGGGATCTGAACATATGTTCAGCAGCAGGAACGACACCACCACCCACCACCTCCCCTCCCACCCCAACACCAGCACTGTTTAAAGGGATCATCAACTACATTCAGGTTAGTTGCTGATTGATTTCTACTGGCTGTTGCTCGTGATTATAGAAGTGTTTGGCAGTTTCGAGAGTTGCTTAAAGTTGATAAAGTCTATGAGCAGTGGTGTGACACACGCTGAAGGGATTTATCTTGACTTAAAGGATTCTGCACAAACCACTTGCTCCCAGAGATGGGTGCAAAACATTACATCTGGAATACAGCATGACAAGGAGAATGAGCACAGGACAAGCTGCTGGAAGAGGAGGAGAAGGGCTTGCAGCAGCAGGCTGTATCCACTGAAGGAGTTCAGGGAGCAATTCTCCCTGAGCTTCAGTTAGGAACATTGTGTCAGACGTCTCCGCTTCATTAAAGAGGTTCCCTCTAAAATCTGCCACCTGCTGCAGTGGAACTGCAACCCCAGAGAAGGGCGAGGATGGCATTGCCAATGGCTGTGAAGGTGACTGTGACCATGAACATTTATGTGCCTGACTCCTTTTAGGTTGGAGCTCACAATATTTGCAACACCTCCCAGTTTACTGTTCAGTGTTGCAGAAGGGCGGTCACTGAGGGAAGGGAGCTGAATACATTTCACTTTCTCTTGCCAGAGGGAAGCAGGTGAAGCGCGCATGTGGTTTCTTGAGGATTGCGGGCTTCCCCATGGTGCAGGTTGCCATTGCGTGCACACACATCACTTTGTGGGCACTGCATGTCGACTCTGAGATGTACTGCAACCAAAAGGGATTCCACTCCTTCAATATCCAGCTGGTGTACGACCATATACAGCATGTCATACAGGTCAATGTCCGGTATCCTGACAACAGTCAGGATGCTGTTTCGGCGGCAGTCCGCTGTGTCATCCACATTTGAGCCGCTGCAGAAACTAGAGGGCAGCTACTTGGTGACAAGGGATAAAGGTGTCCTTTGTCGACATGGCTCAGTCCTCCAGTGTGCAACCCAAGCACATGTGGGCAGCATCTGTTTAATGAAAGCCATGCAGCCACACAGAATGTGAGAGAGCAGACCATTGGCGCGCTGAAACCACGATTCTGCTGCCCGGACCACGCTGGAGATGTCCTGCAGTACTCAGCAGAGCAGATGTTGAGGTTCATGGTGGTCTGCTGCATGCTGCATGACCTCGCCCATCAGTCGGGGATAGCCCATGCTAGCTATCCAGCGAGTAGCTGGGGGGAAGAAGGGTGAAGAGGAGGAAAGGGAGGAGGAGGAAGGGAGGAGACAATTAAAACAGTCCCCTTCTGGCCGGGCTTGGCTCAGCTGACTGTGATACCAATAAATGCAACCTCAACTCCCCATTCCTTAGCAATCCCATACCTTACCTTCCCTCTCATTGACCATCACAACGTCCAGTTGGCCACAATGCAAAAATAAAAGCCATCACAAAATAAACATTCCAAAACAAATTTATAAATTAAATCATTTCATATTGCATACAAAAGTCCACTAAACACCCTTGTGCATTCCCTTATTGCCTGTCTTCCATGTACCTTTATCTGTCCTCGTGCTCCTACACAGTGGCTGCAGATTGGCTGGTGGAAGGCTGTTGACTTTCACTGGGGGAGACTGCAGATGGCCATGCAGGACGATCCCGAGCGGCTCTGGACTTAGAAGGCCCGGCTTCGGCCTGCACCATCTCAGCATGGGTGGCTGCAGCATAGACTGGCTGATGGGTAACAGAAAGGGCACTAATGGAGTGGCAGGATGAATGGTGTTATCCTGAGAGAGGACCATAGGCTTGTGCTCCATGGAGACACAGTCTCTCCCCCGGGGCGGTGCCTCAGCAATCCTAGTGACCTGTTGGAGTACAGATCGCTGGACTGCTGTGAGACCCTGGAAACCCCTTTGAAGGCAGTTCTCCCTGTGACCGCGTGGGTTTCCGCCGGGTGCTCCGGTTTCCTCCCACAACCAAAGACTTGCAGGTTGATAGGTAAATTGGCCATTATAAATTGCCCCTAGTGTAGATAGGTGGTGGGGGAATATAGGGAAGGTGGGGATGTGGTATGAATATGGGATTAGTGTAGGATTAGTATAAATGGGTGATTGATGGTCTACACAGACTCGGTGGGCCGAAGGGCCTGTTTCAGTGCTGTATCTCTAAATAAATAAAAGAAAGACTGGTATCCACAGTCATGATGGCAGCAGTCTGAGCTTGCATAGCAGTAAGATGGCCTTGCATGATTTCAGGCTGAGCTTCCACTGCAACGCCAACAGTGACTTTTGCTTGTGCTGGAGTGGAAGCTGAGACATCAGCCATCAGACACTGCATCATGGTTGGGTCCTCACGTATGGAATGGATGGGCTCCAAGCTCTGTGCAAAGCCCTGTGCCAAGTTGATGCCGGACTTGCTCCTCCAGCACTGCCTGACCAGGTTGCAGATCTTGGGCATCTGAAAGGAGAAAGGCACAAGGGTAGGACTGTGGTGCAGGGAGGGGCGGCGGGGGATAAAAGGCGGTGCATGCTTACACCATCTGCTGCTAACTCAGAAGAGATTGTGGGATGAGGGCAAGTGGGATGTGAGAAGGAGCATTAGGTATCAGATTACTGTCATCTGCGATTTTTCAGCCCCACTGCTGGACAGGGCCTCAGTCATGACCACTCGTATGATGGCAACCACCATCTCCTCCAGGATATGCAGGATATGCAGCCATGCCCATTCCCCACTAGTTAGGTCCTGCTGTCTCCGGTTATGTGTCATCTTGTACTGCAAGAGAGAGGGGAGTGTGTCAGTGGGTGTGGTGCAATCTGTTTGGCTGATGTGGCTGTCGTGATTGAATAGCTGGCAGGCAGTGTGTGCAAGCTGTGAGATGTGGGTGTGAGGCTTGCAGCAGTGCTAAGTGTGTGAGGGCAAGGTGAAGCATATGAATGTCAGTTATGAGTTCTGACTGATAGAGAGTGGGTGAGTGATGGGGGTGTGCTTCATTGAGCAGTGTGTGAGGCTAGTGGTGCAGTTGGTGGGATATGGCATTTGAAGATGCATTTACTGACCTTGACTGTTCGTGTGAGGTCAATGAACTTCTTGTGGCACTGCACCCAGGTCCTTAGGGTTAGAGTCCTGTCTTTGACCACCATACCCATCTGGTCCCAATGCCTTCGCACAATTTGGCTGGAGGGCTTCTTGGTTCCCCTGTGGATAGACGATAACTCTTCTCCCATCCACCTCCTCCAGCAAGATGACCGGTTCAGCGTCAGAGAACCTCGGAGCACGCTTTCTGCTATATTGCACAATATTTCAGTGTTCTTCTTGCTCACACTCCTTTTGACAAACAGCTCCAGCCAGAATGCAACGCCATTTTAAGAGGTGCAGGCGACTTTAAGTGGTGCAAACATCGCTCAAACGTGAGCCCCCTGCTGAGGCACGCAGCCACTCAGCAGGACTGAGCTTTGCGCTCGCTGCATGCAGCTATCATGCACATTAGCAGGCAGCAGGCAGTTTGCATACGGCCCGCATCGGAAGCAACCAGTACATGGGTTAATAACACATTGCAATACCCTCGTCTGTTTTTGGAGTCAGTCCAATTTTACAGCCATAGAAACTACGGCACAGAAACAGGTCATTCGGCCTAACTGGTCTGTGCTGGCATTCATGCCCACACAAGCCTCTTCCCTCCGTCTTCATCTAATCCTGTCATCATATCCTTCTATTCCCTTCTCCCTCATGTACTTAACTAGCTTCCCTAAAATGCATCTATGCTATTCACTTCAACTACTCCATGTAGTAGACGGGTCCACATTCTCACCACTCTCTGGGTATAGAAGGTTCTCCTGAATTCCCGATTGGATTTATTAGTGATGACCTTATATTTATGACCCCTAGTTTTAGACTTCTATGAGGGGAAAGTTTTACATAATGGAAACACAATGGAGACATAAACTTAGAACACAGAATTCCCCACGAGTTTGCTAGGCATTATGTAAAATGATATCACCAGTTACTTTGAAGCTCAGATCTAGCTGAGAGCTTTTTTCTTCTGTGGACTAGCTATGGCAACAGTGGAACTCCTCATCTTCTTTCAGTCTTTCCATAACACAAGCTTGTAAATCATCTTATATTTTCGTAGAGTCACAGTGTCATAATTGCAGAGAAGGAGGCCATTCATCCTATTGAGTGCATTCCAGTTCTGTGCAGAGCAATCCAGTCAGTCCCATTCCCTCGTTCTATCCCCATAGCCCTGAAAATTTATTTCCCTCAAGTACCCATCCAATTTTCTTTTGAAATCATTGATTGTCTCTGCTTCCACCACCCTCATAGGCCGCAAGTTGCAGGTCATTACCACTCACTGGGTAACAAAGTTATTCCTCACATCCCCTCTGTATCTCTTGCCCATAACCTTAAATATTTGTCCTCTAGTCCTTGAACCACCAGTTAATGGGGACAGCTTTTCTTTGTCTACCTTATCTAAGCCTGTCATAATCTTGCACACCTCCATCAAATCTCCCCTTAACCTTCCTTGCTCCAAAGAGAACAACCCCAGCTTCTCTACCCTAACCTTGTAACTAAAATCCCTCATCCCTGAAACCATTCTGGTAAATCTCCTCTGCACCCTTTCAAGGCCCCTCTCATCCTTCCTTAAGTGTGGTGACCAGAAATGGATGCAATACTCCAGTTGGGGCCTAACCAGAGCTTTATAAAGGTTCAGCATAACTTCCCTGCTTTTGTACTCAATATCACTATCTATGAAGCCCAAGATCCCATATGCTTTGCTAACTACTCTCTCAATATGTCCTGCCACCTTCAAAGATCTATTCACAAGAACCCGCAGATCCCTCTGTCCCTGCACACTCTTTAGAACTAACAACTTGCTCAGTAAAATGCCTTAAGGCACTGCACAGGAGTGTAATGAATCAAAATTTGGCATCGAGCCACATAATGTGACCCAAAGCTTGGTTAAAGAGGTAGTTTTATGGAACATCTTAAAGGAGGGGAGGGAGGTAGAAAGGTGAGAGGCAGAGAGATTTATAGAGGGAATTCCAGAGTTTAGGGCCTAGGCAGCTGAAGGCACAACTGCCATTGATGGAGCAAAGGAAATTGGGATGGACAAGAGGCCAGAATTGGAGGAATGCAGAGGTCTCGGAGGGTTGTGGGGCTGGAGGAAGTTACAGAGATAGGGATGGGTGGGGCCATGGAAGGATTTGAATACAGGAATAAGAATGTTAGAATCTGGAGCTAATGTAGGTGAACAAGCACAGGGGCAATAGGTGAACAGGACGTGGTGCAAATTAAGATATGATCAGCAGAGTTTTGCAGGAGCTCAAGTTTTGGAACATATGAGCATAGGAACAGGACGAGGCCATTTAGTTCCTTGATCCTGTGAAGTCACTCAATGAATCATGGTTGATCTGTGACCTAACTCCATATACCCACCTTTGCCCCTTATCCCTTGATACATTTGGATAGGAAAAATCTATCAATCTAAGATTTAAAATTAACAATTCGCCTAGTATCAATTGCCTTTTGTGGAAGGGAGTTCCAAACTTCTACCACCCTTTGTGTGTAGAAGTGTTTCTTAATTTCACTCCTGAAAGATCTGGCTCTAATTTTTAGACTATGTCCCCTAGTCCGAGGCTTTCTAACCAGCTGAAATAGTTTCTCTCCATCTACCTTATCTGTTCCCTTTAATATCTTGAAAACTTCAATCAAATCACCCTTTAACCTTCTAAATTCCAAGGAATACAACTCTAATTTGTGTAATCTCTCTTCATAGGATAACTGTTGGAGTCCAGATATCAGTCTGGTAAATCTGTGCTGCACTCCTTCCAAGGCCAGTACATCCTTCCGAAGGCGTGGTGAACAGAACTGTTCACAGTACTCCAACTGTGGTCTAACCAGGGCTTTGTATAACTGAAGCGTGACTTCTACCCTTTTGTTTTCTATTCCTCTCGATATAAAGGCTGGTATTCCATTAGCCTTTTTGATTATTTTCTGTACCTGTTCATGATATTTTAATAATCTATGTACCTGGACCCCTAGGTCTCTTCGGACATCCACTGTTTCTAGCTTTTCACTATTTAGAAAGTCCTCTGTTTTATCCTTTTTAGGTTCAAAGTGGATGACCTTACATTTACCTACATTGAAATCCATTTGCTACAGTTTTGCCCATTCACTTAATCTATCAATATCTCTTTATAATTTTATGCTTCCATCTACTCTGCTTACAGTACAATCTTTGTGTCATCGGCAAACTTCCATGTCTTTCTATTCCATCAACTCAGTTGTTAATAAATACTGTGAATAGTTGAGGCCCCAACACAGGTCATTGCACAACGCCACTAGTCACATCCTGCCAATTTGAGTACCTACTCATTATCCCTAATCTCTGTCTCCTGCCGCTCAGCCAATTTCCTAACCAGGTCAATAATTTGCCGTGAGCTTCAGCTTTAGGTGACAGTCTCTTATGAGGGACATTATTGAATGCCTTCTGAAAGTCCATATAAATAACATCCATAGACATTCCCCTGCCCATTACTTAGTGCAAGATCGGGGACAAGCCTAGAGAGCATTGGAATAGTTAATTCTAGAGGTATCAATGGCATGGATGAGGGTTTCAGCGACAGATGTGGTTTCGTCATCTCCCTACCTTTTTCAGCAGATAGTCTCATATACAAGGGCCCTTGGCTCCACGTCTGAGGGCTTCTCAATAATTTGATAGGCTATTCATTGGTGCTTTGTTTACCATGTCCCAGCAGATTTTTTTCTATTCTTTCATGGGACATGAGCGTCGCTGGCAAGGCCAGCATTCGTTGCCCATCCCTAATTGCCCTTGAACTGAGTGGCTTGCTAGGCCAACCATGGCTGACTGTTAACAATTTTGCCCACTTCAGAGACTTGAGCACATCATTGAGTCTGACACTCCAATGCAGTACTGAGGGAGTGCTGCACTGTTGGCAATGCTGTCCTCTCAGGTGGGCGTAAAAGATCCCACAGCACTGTTTTGAAGTTGACTGGCAGAGTTCTCCCTGGTGTCCTGGCCAATATTAATGCTTCAACCAACATCACTAAAATAGATCAACTAGTCATTATCATATTGTTGTTCGTGGGATCGTGCTGTGCACAAATTGGCTGCTGCATTTCCTACATTACAACAGTAACTACACTTCTTTGGCTGTGAAGTGCTTTGGACGTCCTATATCGGGCACTATAGAAATGCAAGTTCTTTCAATCAAACATGCAGGCAAAATGAATGAAAGGAAACAGAGGAAATTGTTGAATTAAACCCATTAAAAACAGTACAATCTAACTTTCTTTAAGCATGAACAAACTGTGACAAGCCTGACCGAGCAGGATGAGAGGGTCCAATTGTACAGATGGATCCTTCATCCAGTCATCATTGGAAAGCTCGATGATGGCATCCATGCGCTGAACCTGATGCTGGAGAAGATGGGTCACCCACTCCTGGTCCTGCTGTTCCAGGGCACACTTTAGATCCTGCACAAACTTCGAACTAACGGGGTGATCGGGAACGGAGTCATGCCCCGGTTTAATTCGGCACATTTCTTCCTTCTCGTTCGCATTGGCCATTGGAAGGATCGAGAGACAGGGACAGCATGCAGTGAGCTGCTCAGATTAGCTCCTGTCTGCTAAGTTTGCTCAAGACTAGGAATGTGAAGCTAGCTCAGGTTACAGAAGCATACCACATGTGGAAGCAGGAATGGCAAGCTATGCAAAGCTATGTAAAGCACAGGCAATGGTCTTTCTGTTTGAAGCTGAGTCACTGAGCTGGTGGTTATTTCCACTTTGACTCAGGGGTTTCTTTGAGGTTCTTCTGTATAGGAATAATATAATACAGTATAAAACAGTGTTTCAGCCTCAACTGGAGTGTTGAGTCCAGTTCTGGACACAGCACTTTAGGAAGGATGTTAAGGCATTAGAGAGGGTGCAGAAAAGATTCATGAGAATGGTTCCAGGGACGAGGAACTTCAGTTATGTGGATAGCTTGGGGAAGCTGGGGCTGTTCTCCTTGGAGAAGAGAAGGTTAAGAGGAAATTTGAGAGAGGTGTTCAAAATCATGAGGGGTCTGAACAGAGTAGATAGGGAGAAACTGTACCTATTGGTGGAAGGATTCAGAACCAGAGGACACGATTGAAGTTGATTGGCAAAAGAAGCAACGGTGACGTGATAAAAAACTATTTTACGCAGCGAGTGGTTAGGATCTGGAATGCTGTGCCTGAGAGTGTGGTGGAGGCAGATTCAACTGAAGCATTCAGAATAGAATTGGATAATTATCTGAAGAGATAAATTTCCAGGGCTGCAGGGAAAAGGTAGAGGAATGGGACTCGGTGAGCTGCTCTTGCAGAGAGCCAGCACAGACATGAAGGGCCAAATGGCCTCCTTCTATGCTGTAACCATTCTATGATTCTACTTTTGATGTCATGTAGGAACCAGCTGACTGGATTATACTTTTATCCCTGCAAATTAAAGTCAGCCCTAAATCTCACCAAGCCCCATTCACCCATCATCCCTGTGCTTGCTGGACTACATTGATTCCTTGTCCAGCAAGACCTCAATTTTAAAATTCTCGTCCTTGTTTTCAAATCCCTCCATGGCCTTGCCCCTCCCTATCCCTGTAATCGCCTCCAGCCCTACAACCCTCCGAGATATCTGCACTCCTTCAATTCTGGCCTCTTCCACATTCCCAATTTCATTCTAGCCACCATTGGTGGCTGTACCTTCAGCTAACAAGGCCCTAAAGCTCTGGAATTCTCTCTCTAAACCTCTCCGCCATTCTATGCCGGTTTCCTCCTTTAAGATGCTCCTTAAAACCTACCTCTTTGACCAAGCTTTTGGTCACCTGTCCTAGTGCCTCCTTATGTCAGATTTTGTTTGGTAATGCTCCTGTGAAAGTTTTACTACATTGAAGTTGCTATATAAATGCAAGTCGTTCTCCTTATAGTTTCCACGAGTTAAAGATCAATCTCCAGGGCACTGCTGCATGCAACCCAGGGAGAAAACTCATAGGAATATTAATAAAAATGGTTTCTTCTTCATTTTCAGAGAACACTTCCATTTATGAGCAATAAAAATACTACAGACGAGAGAATAAGGCTGTTTGAACGGATGGGGTGATTAAAGACAGGAGGTCATGATGACGGGAACTCCAGCAATACATCCAACCAGAGTTGGCAATCCTAGGGCTAGTAAATACATATCTTTTCTGCAGCTGCAGCATGATAACAAGCCGAGCACAGTTTGCAAGCTGGAACCGAAAAGTCAGCACTCAGAAGTGCTGGATTTGTCTCGGTGCGGGATGAAAAAAAACTGCATCAGAGTGCATAAGGAGAAAAAGCAGCGCTTGTACGAAATCCTTTCCTGGTTTGTGATGCAAAAGACAGGCATGAGACCCCCTGCTGCTCCCTTCTGATTTTCTCCTGCAACATTCTTACTGAGGACATTCGAAATTTAGATCCTCTCTCAATTCTTTGTTACTCTGTCAACAAGTACACCTGAGAAAGTCACAGACCTGAAACGATAACTCTGCTTCTCTCTCCACAGATGCTGCCAGACCAGCTGAGCATTTCCAGCATGTTCTGTTTTTACACTTGAGTAAGTGCATCATCCCCCGTCAGGGAGCCTGTTAAGACAGCTACAGCTGCATAGCGGTTATGTCACTGGACTAGTAATTGTGAGGCCTGGGCTACTAATTGGGAAGGTATAATTTCAAATCCCACCACAACAGCTGGGGAATTTAGCTTCACTTCAAGAAATAAAAACTCTAGAATTAGTAACAGTGGTCATGAAGCTACCAGATTGTGTAAAAACCTGCTGGTGACCTTTAGGGAAGGAAATCTGCTGTCCTTACCTGCTCTGGCTGATATCTGACTGCAGACCCACAGCAAGATGCTTGATTCTCAAATGCCTAAGCAAACTAGTTGGGTAATAAATGCTGGCCTTGTTAGTGACATCGCCATCCTATGAGAGAATTTAAAATAAAGTGGCTCCTTTAGTCAGACACCAACACTAGATCTTCTTTGTAATTTTTCTAATTAAATCGAGCTGAATGGTTCTGTGGATCCTAGACTCATTGTGCCTGCTCAATGCACTGGGATCTTTTAGTGACATTTCCTCATCCGTTCCTATTAGAAATATCTTATTAATATTGACCTTCCACCCTTGGTAAACCTGAGCTCACCCAAAACTCTGCTGTCTGCATCCTAACTCTCACCAAGTCCCATTCACCCATCATCCCTGTACATTGACTCCCAGTTAAGCAATGCCTCAATCTTAAAATTGCCATCCTTGTTTTCAATTCCCTCCATGGCCTTGTCCCTCCCTATCTCTGTAATCTCTTCCAGCTGCACAACCCTCCGAGATCTCTGCACTCCTCCACTTCTGGCCTCTTGGGCACCCCCAAACTTCATTGTTCCATCATTTGTGGCCGAGTCTTCAGCTGCCTAGGCCTTAAGCTCTGGAATTTCCTCCCTAAACCTCTCCAGCACCATACCTCTCTTTCCCCCTTGAAGGCACCTCCTTAAAACTCTTTGACCAAGCTTTCAGTCACCTGTCTTAATATTTCCTTAAGCAAAATACTGCAGATACTGGAAATATGAAATAAAAACATAAAAGTCTGTAAATATTCAGGCAAGAAAAACAAAGTTAATGTTTCACGTCGATTTGAAACACAGAGTAAGTTCTGCCGAAAGGTTATCAATCTGAAACATTAACTCTGCTTCTCTCTCCACAGATGCTGCCAGACCTGCTGAGTATTTCCAGCACTTTCTGTTTTTATTTCTGAGGTCCCCACCATCACAAATGCCAGTCTTTAGCCAATTCGATTCACTCCATGTTATATCAAGAAACAGATGAGTGCACTGGTCACAGCAAAGACTAAACACTCCAACAACATACCAGTTGTGGTGCCGATGACTTGTGTTCCAGAACTAGTCGCAGCCCCAGCCAAGCCAGTTCAGTACACTTACAACACTGGCATTTATCCAACAATGTACGAGATTTCCCAGGTATGTCCTGAACATAAAAAGCAGTACAAATCCAAACCGGTTAATTACCGCACCATCAGTCTACTCTCAATCATCAGAAAAGTGATGGAAGGCGCCGGCAACAGTGTTATCAAGCAGCACTTATACAGAAATAACCTGCTCAGTGATGTTCAGCTTGGATTCCACCAGGGCCACTCAGCTCCTGACCTCATTACAGCCTTGGTTCAAACAAAAGAGCTGAATTCCGAAAGTGAGGTCAGAGTGACTGCCTTTGATGTCAAGGCAACATTTGACCAACTATGGCATCAAGGAGCCCTAGCAAAACTGGAGTCAATGGGAATCGGGGGGAAAATTCTCCACTGACTCGAGTCATACCTAGCACAAAGGAAGACGGTTGTGGTTGTTGGAGGTCAATCATCTCAGTCCCAGGACATCACTGCAGGAGTTCCTCAGGGTAGTGTCCTGGGCCCAACCATCTTCAGCTACTTCATCAATGACCGTCCCTCTATCTTAGGGTCATAAATATGGATGTTTGCTGATGATTGCACAATGTTCAGTACCATTCGCAACTCCTCAGATACTGTAGCAGTCCGTGTAGAAATGCAGCAAGACCTGGACAACATTGAGGCTTGGGCTGATAAGAGGCAAGTAACATTTATGTACACTGTGCTCGTCAATGACTATCTCCAACAAAAGTGATTCTAACCATCTCCTCTTGACATTCAATGACAATTACCATTGCTGAATCCCCCACTATCAACATCCTTGGGGGGGGGGGGAGTGTGGGTGGTTGCCATTGATCAGAAACTTAAGTGGATCAACCACATAAATACTGTAGTTACAAGAGCAGGTCATAGGCTGGGAATTCTGCAGCAAGTAATTCATCTCCTGACTCCCCAAAGACTGTTCACCGTCTACAAGGCACATGTCAGGAATGTGGTGGAATTCTCTCCACTTGCCTGGATGGGTGCAGCTCCAAAAACACTCAGGAAGCTCGACATCATCCAGGACAATGCAACTCACTTGATTGGAACCCCATCCACCACCTTAAACATTCACTCCCTTCAACACAGGTGGATGGCTACAGTGTGTACCATCTACAAGATACATTACAGCAACTTGCCAAGTCTCCTTCGACAGCACCTTCCAAATCCGCGACCTCTACCACCTAGAAGGACAAGGACAGCAAGCTTACCATCTGCACGTTCCCCTCCAAGCCATACACCATCCTGACTTGGAAATATATCGCCGTTCCTTCACTAAGGGTGAAAATCCTGGAACTCCCTTCATAACAGCACTGTAGGTGTACCTGCAGCAGATGGACTGCAGCGGTTCAAGAAGGCAGCTCACCACCACCTTCTCAAGGGCAATTAGGGATGAGCAACAAATGTTGGCTTAGCCAGCAACACCCACATCCCATGAAAGAATAAAAAAAATTTATTATGTGACTCAGTGTTAAATACTGTTCGATAGAGTCATGTGAAGCACTTTGGAATGTTTCACCACGTTAAAGGCGCTATATAATTACAAGTTGTTGCTGACATCGCTGCTGTGATAACTTCAGCCCCTGTATTCAATCTGAAAGGAAGTTTTCATATTGAAGTGGATGCTTCTCTCCTCTTACAAAGAAGAAGACGCACAGCTTTGGGAAAAAGGCACAGATCTCTGCTGAGCCAAACCTGTTGGAAATCCTGTTCAAGATGCCTGGCTTCAGTTTGTGCAGGATAGCAGTTGCATCGTCAGGAACAATTGGCCATTGATTTCACATAAGACAAACTCTCCCAGTGCACAAAGGAAACCCAGGGTTGTTTGCAGAGTATAGATGCATTTAGGGGGAAGCTAGACACGCATATGAGGGAGAAAGAGAAGAATAGAGGGTTACGATGATAGAGTTAGATTAGGAAAGATGGGAGGTGGCTTGAGTGGAACAGACATGCCAGACCGAATGGCCTGTTTCTGTGCCGTATATCCTATGTAATCCTATGAATATTGGTGATGTTACACTAAGCATGCATGATGAGGAAATGAGGGAGACAACTTGTATTCAGGGCTTTGTAATGGCCTGATTAACAGAGAATGAAACTAGGGGCTGGATTTTAAGAGCCCGCTGTCGCTCCCAATGGCAAGCTCAAAAAATGACATGCGGGAGGCTCATTTAAATAGCCGGGGTGGCCCGCACCCCCCCCTCCAATCACGTGGATGGGTGGGCTGTCCATCCCCGCCAATGGCGTCAGCTGCCTGTGCACAGGCACTGGCACCATTTTTAAAGGGCAGTCAGCCCTGATGGCAAATTTGAATTTTTAAAGTGAATCCCCCCCCAAAATTTACAAAATAAAATTGTAACGCCCCTTTCCACAATAAAAATTATAGTAAATATTTGCCCTTTCCCCCCCAAAATACTTAGCTTTGAATTCTGACCACAGACTGCACAAAGTTGAAAGTTCACCCCTTCCCACCATCCCCTACACTGATGATACTTATTTGACACCCCCCCCCCTCCCCAGCACTGAAAATCTTAACTCCCACCCCCTCCCCACCAGTGTCACACCTGCTTTCCCTGGACGGGGAATTGAAGGCGCGGGAGTGTCGGCCCCTGCGCTAAAGGTCCTGGTGGGACTGGAAGATTGCCGGTGAGTATACTTAAATTAATTCATTTTAATGATTTAAATATGGAAATTGAGGTCCCGTCGCCCAGTGGCGGGGGGGAGGGGGTGCCACCACAAAGCCTCCTGCGGGAGGATCAGGCCAGCCCTTCCGCCGTTGGCCTCCGACACGGGCCTCTGCCAGAACAATCTATCGGCACCCCCCTCTCCATGCTGCCATGGAGCCCGACATTGTGGGCTTGGTAATATCCAGCCCTAGGTAAGTAATTTAAAATGATTATGTTATAAATATTTATATCTTAAACTGTATCAATATGCAGGACAGAAAATATTTTCCACTTTCCTTTCGCGGTAGCTTCTGCTCTCAAAGTGTTGCCTCATCTCTGTGAAATGTTTAAAAAGATTATAATTGAGATGATATCATATATTAAATACTCATTGAAAGCAGTGTTGTTTTCACTGTGGCTATATTTACACTGACTGGCAGGAATCTGAAACTTGATACTCTGATTGCTGAATGCATCCCTGCCAACCATCAGCTTTTCATTGGCTTCACTGTCAAAGACTGCATGTCCTGTATTGCTTTTCTACTCAGCTGAAATCACTCTGCAGATTAGGTGACAATGTAACCTGCGTGGCTCCTGATTAAGGTGTTGAGCATTAAGGAAGTGAAGTGTACTCGATATGGACACGAGTGCCATCATTTTTATTGTGATTTCACAGGACTGGACCTGATTGTTGGGACTTCTGGTTTGTTTCAGTTTTCCAATATTATTTGGAATACTTGCATTAATATCTGCAAAATAGAGCGATTTGAGAAAGTTACTCGGGATTTGTAGAAGTGTCTTTTAAATCGTTTAATACTTTGCATGACAAATACTAAGGAAAGAACCTGGAATTATTAAGAAAAATGTCTCCTTGATACAAATTTTATCTGTAAACATGTAAAAATATTTTTTCCTTGGAGTTTTTTGTGCTTCTGACTCCCCAATGCCTATCGATCATCTACAAGGCACAAGTCAGAAGTGTGATGGAATACTCTCTACTTGCCTGATGGGTGCAGCTCCAACAACACTCAAGAAGCTTGACACCATCCAGGACAAAGCAGCATGCTTGATTGCACCCAATCCACCACTTTAAACATTCAGTTTCTCCATTGCTGGCACACGGTGGCATCAATCTATACCACCCATAAGATGCACTGTAACAATTTGCCAAGTTCCTTCGACAGCACCTTCCAAACCCCTGACCTCTACCACCTAGAAGGACAAGGGCAGCAGATGCCTGGGAACACCACCACCTCCAAGCCACACACCATCCTGACTTGGAACTATATCACCGTTGCTTCACTGACTCTGGGTCAAATCCTGGAACTCCCTTCTTAACATCACTGTGGGTGTACCTACACCAGATGGAATATAGGAACATAGGAAATAGAAGCAAGAGTAGGTCATTCAGCCCCTCAAGCCTGCTCTACCATCAACTAGATCATGGCTGATCTTCTACCTCGATGCCATTTTCCTGCACTATCCCCATATCCATTGATATCTTTAATATCTAGAAATCTATTGATCTCTTTCTTGATTATACTCAATGACTGACCCTCTGGGGTAGAGAATTCCTAAAATTCACCATCCTCTGAGAGAAGAAATTCCTCCTCATCTCAGTCCTAAATGGCCCGCCCCTTATTCTGAGACTGCGTCCCCTGGTTCTAGAACCACCACCTCCCCTCTCCACCCCAGCCAGGCGAAACATCCTTCCTGTATCTACCCTGTCGAGCCTTGTAAAGAATTTTGTATGCTTGAATGAAATCACCTCTCATTCTTCTGAGCTCTAGAGAACATAGGCCCAGTCTCCTCAAACTCTCCTCATAGGATAATCCAGCCATCCCAGGTGAACCTCTGTTGCACTCCCTCCATGTTAAGTATATCCTTTCTTCGGTAAGGAGACCAGAACTGTACACAATACTCCAGGTGCGGTCTCACCAAGGCGCTATACAATTGCAGCAAGACTTCTTTACTTTTGTATTCAAATCCTCTTGCAATAAAAGCCAGCATACCATTTGCCTTCCTAATTGCTTGCTGCACCAGCATGTTAGCTTTCAGTGACATATGAACAAGGACACCCAGGTCCCTTTGGACATAAACACTTCCCAATTTCTCACTATTTAAGAAATATTCTGCATTTCTGTTTTTTCTATCAAAGTGGATAACTTCACATTTATTCGCATTATATTCCATCTGCCATGTTCTTGTCCACTTACTTAGCCTGTCTAAATCCCCCTAAAGCCTCTTTGCATCTTCCTCACAACTCACATTCCCAACTAGTTTTGTGTCATCCGCAAACTTGGAAATATTACATTTGGTGCCCATATCCAAATCATTGATATAAATTGTGAATATCTGGGGCCCAAGCACAGATCCTTCCGCTACCCCACTAGTAAAAGCCTGCCATCCTGAGAATGACCCATTTATTCTACTCTCTGTTTTCTGTCTGTTAAACAATTCTCAATCCATGCCTGTATATTACCCCCAATCCCATGTGCTCTAATTTTGCTTACTAACCTCCTGTGTAGAACCTTCTGAAAATCCAAATACACCCCATCGACTGGTTTGCAACAGTTCAAGAAGGTCACTCACCACCACCTTCACAAGGGCAATTAGGGATGGCCAACAAATGTTGGTCTTGCCAGGTGACGCTCATGTCCCAAGAACAAATAATAAATAAAACTTTTGCATAAATGGCAACAGTCAGCATTTCTCGAGAAATGGGTGAGGAATGATGCTGCACAACGCACTCTACTCTGTACATGAGCACATGCAAATTGTGCACAGTCGTGGGATCAGGCTGCTCCCGTGTTGGCTCTTGATGAAATGGCATCTTATATTGTGTAACCTTTAAACCACAGAGAGGGGCCATGTAAATTGAACTCTAGAGAAAAAGTGATGCAAAGATATGAAGAGGAAATCTGCAGGAGAGATTGACTTAAACTATATGAGAGTGATGTAACATGTATAAATTAGTGCACAGTAAGTAGTGTGCTGACAATGTTATTGGGCAAGCAATCTAAACGCCTGCTCTCCTTACCCGGCCTGGCCTACATGTGACTCCAGTCCTACACCACTGTGGTTGACTCTTAACTGCCCCTCTGAAGTAGCCTATCAAATCACCACAAATAATGCTACATGCCCTGTAGATGGTGGCCTTCTCAGGACGACTAAGGATGGGATATGTACCTCCAATTATAGCCTCTTGCGCATCCCCAATTTTAATCATTTCACCATTAGTGGGTGTGCCTTCAGCCATCCAGGTCGTGAGCTCTGACATTCCCTCCCTAAACCTCTCAGCCTCTCTATTTCTCTTTCCTTCTTTAAGACGCTCCTAAAAACCTACCTCTTTCACCCAGCTTTTGGTCCTAATATGTGTCTCAGTGTCCAAGTTTACTCTGATGATGATCCTGTGATGCACTTGGGAACCTTTACTATATTAAAGCCGCTTTATAAATGCAGGTTGTTGCTGTCATGGTGTGCAAATGGATGCTTTGGAATAATCAGAAAGAAACAGGCTGCTTTTTGCCATCATAAGGATGTGGTTTTATATGAGATTGGAGAGTGTCCTGAGGGTCAGCCGTAACCCTACCTCCAGGTTTAAGGATATGGTGGAATAATGGTTATGTTACGAGACTGGTAATCCTGAGGCCTGGACTAATGATCTGGAGACATGAGTTCAAATCCCACCAGGACACCCGGGGAATTTAAATGGAGTTAATTAAATAAATCTGTAATCAAATAAAAAGCCAGTGTCAGTAATGGTGACCATCAAGCTGCTGAACTGGCATAAAAACCCAACTGGTTCATGAATGTCCTTTACAGAAGGAAATCTGCCGTCCTTATCCAGTCTGGTTTATAAATTATTCCAGACCCACAGCAATGTGGTTGACTCTTAACTGCCCTCTGAAGTGGCCTAGCAAGCCACTCATTTGTATCAAACCTCTATGAAAAACAAAAAGATTAAACCTAGATAGACCATTCGGCATTAAGCTAGGTACCGGAAACAACAAAGGCACACCCTGCCCAGTCGACCCTGCAAATATCTTCACTAACATCTGGAGACTTGTGTCATAATTGGGAGAGCTGTCCCACAGACCAGTCAAGCAACAGCCTGACATAGTGACACTCACAGAATCATATCTTTCAGCCAATGCCCCAGCATGTCAGTGCAAAAGACAAGGCTGAAGTGCTTGCAATCATCTTCAGCCAGAAGTGTTGAGTGGATGATTCATCTCGGTCTCCTCCTGTGGTCCCCAACATCACGGAAGCCAGTCTTCAGCCAATTCGATTCACTCCACATGATACCAAGAATTGACTGAGTGCACTGTATACAGCAAAGGCTTTGGGCCTCAATAACATCCAGGCTGTCATGCTGAAGACTTGTGCTCCAGAACTAGCTGTGCCCATAGCCAAGCTGTTCCAATACAGCTACAACACTGACAATGTGGAACTTTTTCCCCCCAAAATATACTTTATTCGTAAAATTTTTAAAATTACATGACATAACAGTTCAAATTTGTCATTACATAATGTACAATACCGTTCAATACTTCTTTCAAAACAGTATTTGGCACTGAGGTGCCTCACTACACTTACAGTTACAAATTATATTTATAATATACATTTCATGTCAAACATACAGTCCGAGGGTTTTTACAGGGTTCCAGCCCCTTGGTGTACTATGGCAGGAGGGCTTTTCCCCATTGAGCCTTTGCAGCGGCTGCCCCAAGCTTTAATGCATCCCTCAGCACATTATCCTGGACCTTGGAATGTGCCAGTCTGCAACACTTGGCTATGGACATCTCCTTGCACTGGAAGACCTGTGTCTTTGCAAACAAAGCGTGGAAAAAGATACAGTGATTTTTGTCGAGGTTATCCAAGCAGGTCCTTAACACAGGATTCTGTGCTGTACAGGCTGTTCCCAGGGACGCACATCGAGATAAACATCAACTGCTGCTGGAGGACCATCAACTCGGTAAAAGACACTCTTTGGTTTGCCCGAAACTTGCTGGTCTTTCAAAGCTATCCATGACAAAGTGGAAAATTGTCCAGGTATGTCCTGCCCACAAAAAGCAGGACAAATCCAATCTGGCCAATTACTGCCCCATCACTCGAATCTCATCCATCAGCAAAGTGATTGAAGGTGTTGTCGACAATGCTACAAGCAGCACTTATTAAGCAATAACCAGTTCACTGATGCTCAGTTTTGGTCCAAGTATGGAAAAAAGAGCTGAACTCCAGAGGGGGAGGAGACAGTGACTGCCATAGACATCAAGGCAGCACTTGACAGAATAGGACAACAAGGAGCCCTAGTAAAATTGATGTCAATGGGGATTGGGGCAAAACTCTCCACTGATTGGAGACATACCTAGCACAAAAGAGGAATTTGTGGTTGTTGGAGGCGAATCATCTCAGTCCCAGGACATCACTGCAGGAGTTCCTCAGGATAGTGTCCTAGACCAGCCATCTTCAGCTGCTTCATCTATGACCTTCCCTCTACCTCACTGTCAGAAGTGGGGATGTTCGCTGGTGAGCATGAGTTCACCTCCTTCCACATAGATGTGTTGTACTGTTTTCTTCAAAACTCAAGATTCAGTCTTGTGCAGTTCATTGTAATATTTGCCTGACCAATAAAGAAACACAAGTCCTTCATGATGATTTTTATTATCTTACAGATAAATCACTTGGCTACCAGCAATTGAGAAGCCAGCAGAAGTATTTTGCCCTGGATGCGGATGCTGAGGATGGTGAAAACATGAGTAAGAGTGCTGTCTATTTCAGGTTATGAGCATGGGACCCACTGCTGAGCATTGTTATTGCATGTCCAAACCGTGAACTTGTCTAAATTTAAACACACCAGGCAGCTTTATGTGTTTTTATGGACTGGTGTGTCATTGCCTTTTCAGATTGTGCCAATAGCTATTGTGTTTCTTAACAGTGAAGTGAGACATGCTATTGTACCTTTTCTTGCACGTTTAGATTTTACATGGTACAAACACAAAGAAAGGTGGGAAAAAAAGCCTAGGAGATAGATATTTTTGATGGAGTCAGTTTGTTTTGGTGCACTTTCTTGACCAAAGGTCAGTATGGGCCAGGTTCCTTCCCCCTGAGTGCCTCACACAAGTATTTGATTGAACACAGCTATGCAGTGTGGGTCTGAAATCTCACAGGTTCAAGCATTTACACCCACACTGTGCACTTAGCAGCAGTGATTACAGGAAGTAGGATCCAAGAATGGTGTTGGTGAGAGGGTATCAGCCAGAAGTTGTGTTGGGGAAAATAGGAGAATTCCATCATTAACTGGGGGTGGGTGGAATTCTGGGTTGAATTGAGGATGGTATAAATTGACAGGTCAGGTTGAGGGAGGCAGAAATCCTAGTATAAACTGAGGAGGGGGGGGCAGCAGAATGGCCATATTAATTGGGGTGTCTCTGCTTTGTTGATGGTGGACATGGCGTTCAGTTGCAGAAGTGTTTACCGTCTACAAGATACATTGCAGCAACATGCCAAGGCTTCTTCAACAGCACCTTCCAAACCCATGAAGTCCACCACCTAGAAGGACAAGGGCAGCAACTGCAAGGAACACCACCACCTGCAAGTTCCCCTCCAAGTCACACATCATCCTGACTTAGAGATATATCATAGTTCATTAATTGTGACCATTGTGATTGGCTTGAAATCCTGGAACTCCCTCCCTAACAGCACTGTGAAAGTACATACACCACATGGACTGCAGCGGTTCAAGAAGGCAGCACACCACCTTCTGAAGGATACTTAGATCCCTTAGGGAAACAAATGCTGGCCTTGCAGGAATGCCCACATCCCAAAAATGAATAAAAACACTAAAAAGGGATTAATTATTTTTCGCTCTGAAGGCGGAATTACAGTAAATTCAAAAATGTTGGAAAATGCACCAAGCAGTGTCAAATATTTAAATGTCTGGAGTGTGGGGAGGAGAAGACATACCTACAGACCTTATATCTAGAAAAATAAAACTCACAGCTTAAGTACTCACCTTCCTCTTCAGAAATATCTACATCTGTCATGTAAAAATGCACTTTTGTGTACTTCAGTTTGCTCTTATAATATGAGTTTGGAACATTGGGTATTTTGCAGTATGTTATGACAGACTTGTGCCCCACTGCACTCTTAGTGTATACTGTTCATTTCTACATGTTGCAAGCAAACTTGTTGGATTTTGATCTTCAAAGAAAAACAGACTGTCATGCTAGGCCCCCACCTGCCAAGAATGAGGCACATTAATTTTGTCATGAACATTGATTTTAAACTGTTACTGGAGTGAAGAAAGGACTTGTTAAACAGATCAGCTATGGCTGGAAAATCCATTTGCATATTAACAGACGGTGCTTGGAAGGACAAAGGACCATTCCCTGACACATTCAACCCACAATGGACCTTGATCACCAGGTATTGTGTGTAAGAGCAGCATTCCAGAGACTGCTAAGGTGATACAATCCAAGATGTGGTCAGACCAGTTAGTCACATGATTAACCTACTTGACAACCTGGGTTTTTCTGAATTGTACAAACAGTTTGAACTCAGAAAGTCTGTTTACTCCTGAACTGAGAAGATCTCTCCTGTCTGCTCCCATCTTTTTTTCACAAGCCTCTGACTCCACTGAAGACACGTGAACCCCCAGAGAGAAAAGTCTCCTACAGCGAACAAGATTTAAGGAGAATACTGGGCCCCAACGAAAAGCAAGATGTACGAGCAATCAAAGACTCTACAGTGTGCTTG
Source organism: Heterodontus francisci (assembly GCF_036365525.1). Lineage (NCBI taxonomy): Eukaryota > Metazoa > Chordata > Chondrichthyes > Heterodontiformes > Heterodontidae > Heterodontus > Heterodontus francisci. The sequence goes on from NC_090377.1 coordinate 117,114,680, forward strand.
AAGAACTGTAACAAAAAGTCTTCAGATATGGCCTCAAACTTCTCCACTTTATTTTTCTTCTGCTCTTTTCTGTCTCTATTTGCATGTGTGTATCACATATGCATGCTGATGTGTGCGCATTATGTATCCGTAGGTGTCAACCAAATTAGAGTTTAAATTGAAGTTTAATAAATTTCAATCTTTCTTCTTTAACCTAAGAAAACCTGTTTGTGCTGGTTTCTTTGCCTTATAATTGGAAAACGGTGAACAAGGATTCACCAAGGGGGAGCTAAAAACGGTGTGTTTAAAATTAAACTCTGTTACAGTAAGATCAGGTGAAGGCTGACAGGGACTCCCAGACACCTTTCTCACCTGGTTGTAACACAGACCAGTTGTGGAATATGATCCTTAAGACACTTTAATGATGTATAATGAAAACAGAATTAAATTTATTCCATTACATAAGAACATACATACAAACATACGAATTAGAAGCAGGAGTAGGCCACTCGGCCCTTCAAGCCTGCGCCGCCATTCAATGAAATCATAGCTGAACTGATTGTAACCTCAGCTCCATATTCCCGCCTAACCCTAATAACCTTTCACCCCCTTGCTGATCAAGAATCTATTGACCTCTTCCTTAAAAATATTTAAAGACTCTGCTTCCACTGCCTTTTGAGGAAGAGTTCCAAAGACTCACAACCCTCTGAGAGAAAAAAATTCTCCTCATCGCCATCTTAAATGGGTGACCCCTTATTTTTAAATATTGACCCCTACTTCTAGATTTTCCCACAAGGGGAAACATTCTTTCCACATCCACCCTGTCAGGACCCCTCGGGATCTTATATGTTTCAATCAAGTCACCTCTTACTCTTCTAAATTCTAGCGGATACAAGCCTAGCCTGTCCAACCTTTCCTCATAAAGACAACCCGCCCATTCCAGGTATTAGTCTAGTAAACCTTCTCTGAACTGCTTCCAACGCATTTACATCCTTCCTTAAAAAAGGAGACCAATACTGTACACAGTACTCCAGATGTGGTCTACCAATTCTCTGTATAACTGAAGCATAACCTCCCTACTTTTGTATTCAATTCCCCTCACAATAAACAGTAACATTCTATTAGCTTTCCTAATTACTTGCTGTACCTGCATACAAACCTTTTATGATTCATGCACTAGGACACCCAGATCCCTCTGCATCTCAGAGCTCTGCAATCTCTCACCATTTAGATAATATGCTTCTTTTTTATTCTTCCTGCCAAAATGGACAATTTCATACAAGTCATTTATATAAATTGTAAAAAGTTGAGGCCCCAGCACAGATCACTGTGGCACACCACTTGCTACATTGTGCCAACCAGAAAATAACCCATTTATGCCTATCCTCTGTTTCCTGTTAGCTTGCCAATCTTCTATCCATGCCAATATGTTACCCACTACATCATGAGCTTTTATTTTCCACAATAACCTTTGATGTGGCACCTTATCAAATGCCTTCTGGAAATCTAAGTACAATATATCCACCGGTTCCCCATTATCCACAGCACATCTTACTTCAAAGAACAGCAATAAATTGGTTAAACATGATTTCCTTTTCACAAAACCATGTTGTCTCTGCCAGATGACCTTGAATGTTTCTAAATGCCCTGCTATAACATCTTTAATAATAGCTTCTAACATTTTCCCTAAGACAGATGTTAAGCTAACTGGCCTGTAGTTTCCTGCTTTCTGTCTCCCTCCCTTTTTGAATAAAGGAGTTACATTTTCTATTTTCCAATCTAATGGAACCTTCCCCGAATCTAGGGAATTTTGGAAAATCAAAACCAATTCATCAACTATCTCACTAGCCACTTCTTTTAACACCCGAGGATGAAGTCCATCAGGACCTGGTGACTTGTCAGCCCACAGCTCCAACAATTTACTCAGTCCCACTTCCCTGGTGATTGTAATTTTCTTGAGTTCCTCCCTCCCTTCCATTTCCTGATTTACAGCTATTTCTGGGATGTTAATTGTATCCTCTATAGTGAAGACCAGTGCAAAATACCTGTTCAATTCATCTGCCATCTCCTTATTTTCCCTTATTAATTCCCCAGATTCACTTTCTGTAAGACCAACGCTCACCTTGTTAACTTTTTAAAAAATATCTATAGAAGCTCTTACTATCTGTTTTTACATTTCTAGCTAGCTTTCTCTCATATTCTAATTTCCCCCCTCCTTTAGCAGCATAAAACAGCAGCCCTGTTGTTAGACCTATGCTTAGCTTGTTCCCTCACCTTTCATTAATTTTCCAGGTTGGCATTCATGGATGTGAAACTGTTTGGGCCTGTGGAATCACACTTTGCTCAATTATTTGTTTCCCCCTCGCTTCCACTTCATTGGCTGGAAAACGACCCAGGAAAGTCTAAAGTGATACAGTCCACATCAACTGATCACTGAGTATTAAGAAATTGACTAGTGCTTGCTGGAATCTTGGCTGAGACTGGTCAAACTCATCTAATGTAGAACCCTTGCATTCGTCTGGGCTGGTTTGGACTTAACCCAGTTTAGCTACTAAAGACTCATAAAATGATCTCTGAAAATATAAGCTGAGGTTTGCAATGTTACAGAAACCAGAATCCCTCTTAAATTATGTTGTGACCCAATGGCCTAGTGCCTGAAGTTATCACCTAATATACGTTTAACCTGTTCAGATGTTCTTGGGTTTGATCTCCAGTGTGTGTCGAGTTAGCCAATCTTGGCCACGATAACAGTTGGGATGCTAAAATTCATCTTATTGCCTTGTGTTGGAAAGTGGGGGGGAGGAGGGGATTAACCAGCCAGGGTGCCTGACCATGATATTCAATAACACCCGCTCGGAAGTGCCTTTGCACTGAAGCCTGGAGGCAAGAGGCTTGGGCTTGACTGGAAAGCCCTCCGTGTTGAATAGTCTTGTGCCACATTGTCTGGCCTAGCCACAGGGTGAGGTGCTGGAGAAGCACCAGCACCTGTGGAATAAATCCCAGGAGGGAAGAAAAATAGAGTGGGGGCATGGGGAGTTATTATGATAGAGTCTGGTTTAGAAAAAAGTAAGGTCCTGGTAGATAAAGAGTTTGCCAGTGGGTTGAAAGTGCTTGTGATTTATGACGTGGCAGGTATTGAACTTGGCTTTCATAGCATTACTAATTACTACACGCTTGTACGGGGCCAATTTCCGCACATCTGCACTGAAATGACTCAGTCATCTGGTTCTTTTAGCAATCATCTGTTATGATTCCCACCACCCTTTATTTTTGCTGGAGGGATTGACTTCGAAATTAGCTGTCGGGGCAATGATGTGAAGTGGAACTCTAGGCCTGTGATTGACTAGCACCAGATGCTGTGTTGTTTTGTTAAATTACAGGCTGCTTTCCAACCTGCCAGAATCCTCAACTGGATTCCTGGGGTGGGGCTGTGCTATGTAACCAGTGAATGCCTGTGATGAATTCAGACTTGACTATTAGGTGTCAGCCGTGGCTCAGTGCTGGCGCTCATGCCTCTGACTCAGTAAGGGTGTGGGTTCACACCCCAAAGTACCTCACAGCAATGAAGTGTAGTCACTGCTGCAATGTGGCAAAACACAGCAGCCAATTTGCACACAGCAAAGCTGCACAATCAGTAACGTAATAATGACCAGAGAGCTTGTTTTTATTTAGTGATGCTGGTTGATGGATAGTATTGGACATGACACCAGGGAGAAATTCCCTGCTCTTCTTGGAAATATTGCCATGGGATCTTTTGCGTCCAACTGAGTGGACAGACAGGGCCTCGGTTTAATGTCTCATCCCAGAGATGGCATCTCTGGCAGTGCAACACTAGAGCATTAGCTTAGATCATGCGTTCAAGTCTCTGGAGCTGACCCCATAACTTCTGACTCAGAGGCTAGAATAATTTGGTAATCACAACAGTGCTGACACTTAGGGCAGAATATAACCAGTCTTTGGTGGCGGGTGGTGGGGGAGTTTTTGGGAATGGACGGTCGGGTCGGCCACCCAAAGCGTTCCCACCTCCGGTGATCTTGCCAGAGGTGGGTGAGCAATGAAAGTGGCGACCAGCCCAGCAGTGGCAGGTCGCCAAATAGTGCCTATTACCTGGCCAACTGGGACCAGATTGGGGATGGCACTGGGATCTTATTGTTGGCGGACGGGCCCCACACTGTGGGTGAGGCCTAGCAAGGTTCTGGAGACGAGCTGCCCGGCGGCAGGCTGATGGTGGCCAGTGAAGCTTCCCGTATTTAAACGCACCTCGGGCAGCTTCAGCCACCGGGCTGCAGCTGCCGCTGCAGGCTGTCCTGTGGAGGGGGTTCCCCTCCACAATGTTGGCCTGGCAGCTGTGGCCACGGGCCATTTTAAATAATTTGCAATTCCTCAGAGGCCCCTCCATCTTGAGATGCCCTCGCATTCTCCTGCCTGCTGCAGCAGCACCCACCTCACCCAGTTGGCCTGCCTGTAGGAGATCTCTGCGAGCCCTCCCATTGGCCCAATCGCGTGTATGTCCCACCCACTGCCCTTAATTGGCTGACTCCAGTGAGATTGCACAGGCGGGCGGCCAGGCAGCCCCAGCGGCGTCAGGAGCCTCTTTTGGTCCTGGGTTTCTGAAAATATTTAAAGGCGGTAAGATTCCGCCCTTAATAACTGAGCCAAGCCAAAACTGTGAAATTCTGAAGCCACATTGTGTTGGGCAACGAAAGCAGCGTATAATTAGCCTTGCATCCCCTCGAGTATAGAAGATTAAGGGGTGATCTAACTGAGGGGTTTATGACGATTAAATGATTTGATAGTAAAGATACAGTCATAGTCATTACAGCAGAAAGAGGCTGAATGATCCATCCATTCCATGTGAAATAAACTATTTCCTCTGATGGGGGGGGGGGGTGGTGGTGTTTATTTTTAGTTTTAAAATTAGAGCCAGGCCATTCAGGGGTGATGTCAGGAAGCACTTCTTCACAAAAAGGTAGTATAAATCTGCAACTCACTCCCCCTATAGAGCTGTTGATGCTGGAGGTTGATCGAAAATTTTAGAACAGCGATTGATAGACTTTTGGTAGTAAGCATGTTAAGGTTTATGGAACCAAGGCAGGTAAGGTGGCTTACTCCTGTTCCTAATATTTATATAATTGCTGTGCTCCCTCGTCTATTATACTGAGCAGCTGCTTCCTCTAAAGAATTGTTAATGTTATGGGTTGTTATGTCTTGGCAGGGTGGGGGTGGGGGTTGGGGGAGGTGCTGGGGGGGTTGATGGGGTTGAGGGGGGAATAGTCTTAAATTCGCAGCAATTGACCCCTCTGGTAAGCGATTTATGGGAAGCATTTTCAGGACATGTCTGGAGTGAGCCAAATTATAGCATTACAGGGTCTGAGGTTTAAGTGTAAAATTACAGGATACCAGATGACCCTGACATATAGGTACATCTCTTCAGTAATTATGTGGGCGACTGCTCGGGATGAGAATAATTGTAAAACAGAATCGTGAGCCATTTTAAAGGCATAATGCCTGTGATTGTGACAATGAGAGTTGCAGTTTCTTTACAGCTTTTTTTTTGGAAGGATTAGTGAGATGGAAGTGCTGTGCTCTCTCTTGTAACTTTACTTGTCAAGTTTCAGTGCAGATCTAATGAAGAGTTCTTTGAGGAACTCTGCATCTAAGAGTGTGCTTCAACAAAGAGGCTATAAGTGAGTTGTAGCAATTGCATTTTTACCAACACTTTTACCTGGCTGGAGCACTGGGCCCAGGTCTGCCAGCAGGAGACTGCCTCCAGGCAGCCGCACTGTCCCCAGCTGCCTGCAGGAATGTGGAGGCCAACTGGAAAATCCCAGTCAGTCTCTGACAACAGGCCTTATTAGTCCCTTAAGCAGCTGGACAGAGGTGAGATCCTCCCCAACACAGGGTCTACAGGCAGAGGAACCGCTCTCTCCACATGTATGAACACCAGTGCCTCAGGAAGCTCAGACTCTCATGGCAGGTCACTGCTGACATCTGCAGCCTCCTGGAACAAGACCTCCTCCCCAGTGGAACAAGTGAGGCACGCATTGCCAGTGGCCATCAAGGTGCCTGTCACAGGAGGACCACCCCCTCACCTGTCCCTGGGTCGCTGCCTCTCACCAAGATATGTGCTCTATTCTCCTGCAAGGCGAGAAAGCAGGGAGCTGAGAGTGTTTGTAATGGCTTCTGTGGAGAGGAGGAAAGGACACCATTTGTGGAGGGTGACTGTGAGCCATGGGTGCGAGAGGGCTAAGGGATGAGGGTGAGTGTGATTGGCTATTCAGATGGGGATGTGAGGTGCCTGAAGAGATAGAAATGAGTGGAGCTGCAAGGTATGTTGCCCTGAGGCGTGCTGTGCAGGAGAATGCTGGGCAAGTCGGAGTGTGGGGCTTGGCACCTGAAATTGCTATGCCACCCACCTGTCATGGCTTTCTGAGGCCCTGGATGCTCTAGGTGCACTCTTTCCAGTTTGGAGGGACCACACTCCAGCTGCTGACTTCCTCGGCCACTTCCATCCATGCCTGCTTGGTTAGTGAGGCTGCCCTCTTCCTCCCATCCTTGGGAGAGCTCACCTCACTGCAGCCCCTCGGATCCTGCAGCAGGACCTCCAGGTGAGAGTGACAGACCCACGGAGTAGGGGTGGGGTGGGGGGGGGGGCGGTGGTTGTGGGGGACAGTCTCTCCATTCCTGTGGTTGTTACAACTGCAAAACTAAAGTGCCGGTGAGCCCTTGTAACCCATATCGTGGTCCCTTTAATTAGGAGTTCTTCCGTTAACAGAATCACACCTTCCCTGATTGGTCGGGGAATCTGGAGGCAGGACACTGATGCTGTTGCTCTTGATAAGAGCCTCGGCAAAGCCCATCTGTTAGTGAATTGGGACCTGAAAATGGTCCCACTGTTCTGGCAGGGACTAAGTAGAGAAGATTCCACTGTTGTAGGGAATGTTGAACTAAAAACAGAAAATGCCAGAAATACACAGCAAGTCAGGCATCTGTGGTGACAGAAACAGAGTTAGCGCTTCACTGATAAAAGGTCACACAGACCTGAAACGTTAACTCTGTTTCTCTCTCCACAGATGCTGCCTGACCTGCTGAGTATTTCCAGCACTTTCTGTTTTTATTTAATGTTTCAGGTCTGTGTGACCTTTCATTTAAGCAAGTGAAAGGGGGTGGGAGGAAGAAGAACAAAAGGGAAGGTCTGTGATAGGGTGGAGGGCAGGAGAGATTAAACAACAAAATGTTTCATGGTACAAAGCCAAAGGGAGTGTTAATAGGACAAGGAAAGAAACAAAAGATGTGTCCGAAGGAGGTGTGACTGGTAGGATATAGCAGCTGTCTAAACACAAAGTAAAGGAATTAAGAATGAAACAAGAGGGGAAAAAACCCAGCAAAACAAAAACACAAAAAAAGAAAAAAGATCTAAAATTATTGAACTCAATGTTGACTCCGGAAGGCTGTAAAGTATCCAGTTGAAAGATGAGGTGCTGTTCTTCAAGCTTACATTGAGCTTCATTGGAAAACTGTAGCAGGCTAAGGGCTGTAAGGTCAGAGTGGGAGCAAAGTGGAGAATTAAAATAACAAGTGACAGGAAGCTTGGGGTTGCATTTGCAGACTAAACGGAAGCATTCCCCAAAGCGGTCACCCAGTCTGCATTTGGTCTGCCAATGTAGAGGAGACTACATTGTGAGCAGTGAATACAATATACTAAATTGAAAGAAATACAAGTAAAGCACTGTTTCACTTGGAAGGAATGTTTGGGGCCCTGGATGGTGGGAATGGAAGAAGTAAAAGGGCAGGTGTTACATCTCCTGTGCTTGCATGGAAAGGTGCTGGAGGGAAGGGGGGAGGTGTTGGGGTGACAGAGGAGTGGACCAGGGTGTCCCTTTGGAATGCTGAAAGGGGAGGGGAGGGGAAGCTATGTTTGGTGGTGGCATTACACCATTTCCTCTGTGATTTCCTCCACCTCCAGCGTGAATACTCTGAATACTTCCACTGCTTGCTGCTAACACCCGCACCACTGACCTCCCCAAACTAGCATGCAGTGCGGGCTTCATTGGGAGCGTGCGACGTGGTACAGACACCAATTTGGAACCAAAATGGCACCCGTAACGCTAAAACTGCAGACACTACAAGCCAAATTTTGTGGCCATGGATCTTTCATAATGTTTACATGTGGGCACATATTGAAATGAAAGTAATTCTGGCTTATTTTATGGTAAACCCTGGCTCAGCCTTTGAGCCAGATGATTATGGGTTCCCTCAACCAACAGTATTGTTTATCCCTCAAACAAAATCACTGAAAATAAAAGATTATCTGGTCATTTATTTTTTATTCATGGGATGTGGGTGTCGCTGGCAAGGCCAGCATTTATTGCCCATCCCTAATTGCCCTTGAGAAGGTCGTGGTGAGCTGCCTTCTTGAACCGCTACAGTCCATGTGAGGTAGGTACACCCACAGTGCTGTTAGGTAGGGAGTTCCAGGATTTTGACTCAACGACAGTGAAGGAACGGCGATATAGTTCCAAGTCAGGATAGTGTGTGGTTTGGGGGAGAACTTGCAGGTGGTGATGTTCCCATGCATCAGCTGCCCTTGTCTTTCTTGGTGATAGGAATTGCGGGTTTGGAAGTTGCTGTCGAAGGAGCCTTGGTGAGTTGCTGCAGTGCATCTTGTAGATGGTATACACTGCTGCTACTGTGCGTCGGTGATGGAGGGAGTGAATGTTTGTGGATGGAATGCCGATCAAGTGGGCTGCTTTGTCCCGAATGGTGTCGTGTTTCTTGAGTGTTGTTGGAGCTGCACCCATCAGGCAAGTGGAGAGTATTCCATCACACTCCTGACTTGTGCCTTGTAGGTGGTGGACAGGCTTTGGGGAGTCAGGAGGTGAGTTACTCACCGCAGGGTTCCTAGCCTCTGACCTGCTCTTGTAGCCACAGTATTTATATGGCAGACCAGTTAAGTTTCTGGTCAATGTCAACCTCCTGGATGTTGATGGTGGGGGATTCAGCAATGGTAATGCTGCTGAATATCAAGGGGAGATGGTTAAATTTTCTCTTGTTGGAGATGGTCATTGCCTGGCACTTGTGTGGCATTAATGTTGCTTACTACTGACAGACCTTAGTCTGAATGTTGTCCAGATCTTGCTGCGGGTACGGATTGCTTCAATATTTGAGGAGTTGTGAATGGTACTGAACACTGTGCAGCCAACAGTGAACATCCCCACTTCTAACCACACGATGGAGGGAAGGTCATTGATGAAGCAGTTGAAGATGGTTGGGCCTAGGACACTACCCTGAGGAACTCCTGCAGTGATGTCCTGGGGCTGAGATGATTGGCCTCAAACAATCACAACCATCTACCTTGGTGCTAGTGGAGAGTTTTCCCCTGATTTCCATTGGCTTCAATTTTGCTGGAGCTCCTTGGTACTAAACTCCATTCTTCTCCCTGGCAACAGTCTGAGATTAAGCTAGTCTGTTCACGACCTTGGTATCACTTTTGACCTTGGATGAGCTTCCGATCTCATAATCGTCTATCACTAAGACTGCCTATTCCCATCACTGTAACATCGCCCGCCTTCACCACTGTCACAGCTCATCTGCTGCTGAAACCCTTGCCCATGCCTTTTTTACCTCTAGACTTGACTATTCCAATGCTCTCCTGACTGGTCTCCCACATTCTGCTCTCTGTAAACTTGAGGTCATCCAAAACTCTGCTGCCCGTATCTAACTCATACCAGATCCCATTACCCTATCACCCCTGTGCTCACTGACCTACATTGTCTCCTGGTCAAGCAACATCTTTATTTTAAAATTCTCATCCTCGTTTTCAAATCCTCCCATGACCTCGCCCCTCCCTATCTGTGTATTCTCCACCAGCCCCATGACTCTCCAAGATATCTGCGCTTCAGGTAGGTAACTCATTTTTAGGTATGCCTGGTGCTGCTCCTGGCATGCTCGCCTGCACTCTTCACTGAACCAGGGTTCTTCCCCTGGCTTTATTTTAATGGTAGAATGAGGTATATGCCGTGCCATGAGGAGCTGGATTTTATGCTCCACTAGAAGGCAGGTTTTGTGGTGGAGGGGGTCGGAGAATTGGTTTGGAGTCATCCGCCATGCAACCTGACACCATAACGTTGGTTTGCAATTTTCTCGGCGGCAGCGAAGTTCTGTGGTGGCACCTCTGCCACGACGCAACGGGATCGTAATTTAAGTCCGTTTTGCATGAATTTGTATCTAATTCACCGCAATCCTACCAGGCGTTCGCAATCTTGTGCCAATGCTGCCTTCGCCATGTAATTGGAGGGGAAGGAAACCGTCATTATGCTAAATGGCTGCCGCCGCTGCTCACCTCACAGGCGGGACTGCCGTCATTTTGCGCACCCGCCACTGCTCTCAGACAGATTGTGGTTGAATACAATTCTGCTGCTGCTGATGGCCCACAGTGCTTCATGGATGCCCAGTTTTGAGTTGTTAGATCTGTTCTGAGTCTATCCCATTTAGCATGGTGGTAATGTTGCACAACACGATGGAGGGTGTTGTCAGTGTGATGACAAGATGTTGTCTCCCCAAGGACTGTACAGCGACAGGTAGATTGGTGAGGACAAGGTCAAATAGGTTTTTCCCTCTTGTTGGTTCTCGCACCACCTGCTGCAGGCCCAGTCTGACAGATACGTCCTTTAGGACTCAGCCAGCTCGGTCTGTAGTGGTGTTACAGAGCCACTCTTTGCAATGTGCATTGAAGTCCCCCACCCAGAGAACATTCTGTGCCCTTGATGGCCTCAGTGCTTCTTCCAAGTGGTTTTTCAACATGGAGGAGTACTGATTCATCAGCTGAGGGAGAGCGGTAGGTGGTAATCAGCAGGAGGTTTCCTTGCCTGTGTTTGACCTGATGCCATGAGACTTCATGGGATCCAGAGTCAATGTTGAGGGCTCCTAGGGCAACTTCCTCCCGACCGTATACCACTGTGCCGCCACCTCTAGTGGCTCTGTGCTGCCGGTGGGACAGGGCATACCTAGGAATGGTGATGGAGGAGTCTGGGACATTGTGTGGAAGGTATGATTCTGTATGACTACGTGTGGCTTTTGCTTGATTAGTCTGTGTGATAACTCTCCCAATTTTGGCATAAGTCCCCATAAATTAGTGAGGAGGGTCGACTGGGCAAGGTGTGCCTTCGTTGTTTTTGTTGCCTAGGTCGTGCCGGGTGGTCCAGCAGGTTTTATTCTTATTCAACTTCCCTGTAGTTATATTGATACAACTGAGTACGTGATACAACTCATTGCTGTTTGTGGGACCTTCCTGAGTGCAAATTCGCTGCCGCATTTCCTACATTACAACTACGCTTCAAAAGTACTTCATTGGCTGTAAAGCGCTTTGGGACATCCTGAGATTAGTGAAAGCCGCTATAGAAATGCAAGTTCTTTCTTTCTTTGTCTGCAATCCAGCTGGAACATGTGTTAAACTTTGGTGGTTTGAATATGGAGCGGGTGTTGTAGTTAAAGACAAGTTTATCTAATGCGCACTCTGCCCCAGTATCCGTTCCAAAGTGCTTTCGTGGCTGTTGAAGGTCATTGAAATCAGCTCACTGATACCACAAAGTGGTTCAAATGGTCTGTTCTACCGTTCAATGAGATCATAGCTGATCTGCAATCTAATTCCATCTACCCGCCTTAATACCTTTGAATAAGAAAAATCTAGCAAATTTAAAGTTTACAATTGATCTAGCATGAATTGCCTTTTGTGGAAGGGAGTTCCAAACTTCTACCACCCTTTGTGTGTAGAAGTGTTTCCTAATTTCACTCCTGAAAGGTCTGGCTCTAATTTTTAGGCTATGTCCCCTAGTCCTAGACTCCCTAACCAGCGGAAATAGTTTCTCTCCATCTATCCTATCTATTCCCCTTATTATCTTAAAAACTTCAATGAAATCACCCCTTAACTTTCCAAATTCCAGAGAATACAATCTTAGTTTGTGTAATCTCTCCTCATAATTTAACCCTTGGATTCCAGGTATCATTCTAGCAAACCTATTCTGAACTCCCTCCAAGGCCAATATATCCTTCCTAAGGTGTGGTGCCCAGAATTGTTCACAATACTCCAGGTGTGGTCCAACCAGGGCTTTGTTTAGCTGAAGCATGACTTCTACCCCCTCGTATTCTAGCTCTCTAGATATTAGCCATTAGCCTTTTTGATTATTTTCTGTACGTGTTCACAACATTTTAATGGTCGATGTACCTGGATCCCCAAGTCTCTTTGGACCTCCACCGTTTCTAGCTTTTCACCATTTAGAAAGTGCCCAGTTCTACCCTTTTCAGGTCCAAAGTGGATAACCTCACATTTGCCTTGATTAAAATCCATTTGCCTCAATTTGGCCCATCCACTTAATCTATTAATATTGCTTTGTAATTTTTTATTTAAATGCACACATCTAAATGGCCAGTAGTGGGTATTGTCTCCCCTATCTGTAGCTGTCAGCTGTGGCTCAGTGAGTAGGGCTCTTGAAGAAGAGTAGTTGAGAGCTCCCCAGTGTCCTGGATAATATTTATCCCTCAACCAATGTCACCAAAACAGATTTTCACTCTCTCACTGCTGTTTTTGGGAGCTTGCTGTGCACAAATTGGCTGCTGTGTTTCCTACGTTATCACAGTGACTACAATTCACAAGTACTTTGTGGTTGTAAAGTACTTTAGGATGCCCTGAGACTAGTGAAAGATTCTGCAATGAATGCAAGTCCATCTTTCTTTTATAACAACTTGTATTTGTACAGCAGCTACAATGTAGTTAAAGGACCCAAGTCGCTTCATAGGAGCATTGTCAGAGAAAAGCACTGTTCCCGGTACCAGGGAGAGTGACACTTGGTGTTCATGATTAAGTAACATGTTACATACTAGAAAAAAATAGGAATTCAGAAAATAAATTTCTCTGCTCATTTCAGGTACCAAGTGCTTCGATTCACCCCCACGGATTCCAAACAGGTGGACTTTCTGAAACAACTGGCAGAGTATGAGCGGGTAGGTTCTGGAATGAGTCTGTGGGACCTGATCAGCAGTAATCAAATGGTACTGGTATTCTGGTTTTGGCTTTATTTCTTGCATAGTGTGGACACTGGAGCTTCTGCAGCATCTGACCAGGTATCGTCAGGCTCATTGTTCACTCCCTAATATTGTCATCTTGGTGCTGCCTCGATCTTTGTTACTTAATATATTTAGATATTTTGGAATTTGCCTTTTCACATTTGAATAGTGTGCAAGGTTTGAAGTCAGAGCAGCTTTTAGGGTTCAGGAACAGCAGCACAGCAAGAAAACAGAAACCCAACTCCAAACACTGATCCTTCGTGAAGTTAGTGTTGCCCATTAACATATGTTCAATTGGCACTGATGACTAAAGTTGAATGTGAAATACCATCTTCAATGGAAGAAAGAAGGAAAGAACTTGCATTTCTATAGTGCCTTTCACAACCACAGGATGTCCCAAAGCCGCTTAGAGCCAATGAAGTACTTCTGAAGTTTAGTCAGTGTTGTAATGTAGGAACTATGGGTGGAAACATGTTGTGGAATGGCAAGAGCCTGAGTTACAAAACAGAATACTCACTACAGCATGCACATGAGGTAATGTACTCCAGCTCATATCAAAGTAATCGCATTGTGCTTTGGCATTGGGTCAAAACTCATGGGCAAGATTTGAAGCTCAGGTCAATGTGTTGGTCTTAAGATGATTACTGTCACACCAAGTGAAGTACAAAGGATATTGAAGTTGTTACTAACAAAGATCAGGAAGAACATGATGAGTTGTCATGTTCATTGTCCTTTTGACGATTCCTGAGGATCTGTGTCGATTTATTTTGTGCAGATTGATTTATGGAGGCCCCAGTTCCCTGAGGGAATTCAACCTCAGGGTGAGGTCCACACTCGGATTCCAGCCTCAGCACTCGGCACAGTCAAAGGCGAACTGAAGGAAAGGGCCCTTGAATACAAGTAGGTGCAGCTCCAAATGATCAAAATGATTGTAGTTTTTTTCTTGCCGCAGTCATGCTCCCACAGCCACTTCACACATCCGCAGACTGTGAGCAGACCTACCAGAAACGGCCAATGTATTATCTGTAGGTGTCCAGAGACCATTGCACTCAGATGTTCGGCCTCCTTTTAATCTCATTTCTGGTTCTGTCATAAGCTCCCTCCGCCAACCTTGGCTCAGTATTGAATTTCAGTCACGCAGCAGACCCTCTGACCCTGTTTGCACCCATGTGACAATTCCACATCCCAGACTTTCTATCTTTGGATTCATGCGGCTTGCAAATTACCAGAGTAGTTTTGTCCTGAGAGCTTGTGCCGAGTAACTAAGATTACTATTTGAGCTTGTGTGAGAGAAGATCTTCATCACATTATCTGGGATCAGTTAATGACCAGAACTGAGAAGTAAGATTCCTGCACAGTTTGTGTTGCAGTATCCTCCACTGAAATTAGACCTTTATTCCTCGAAATCATAACGGATTTGAACTCACGTCTCAAGAGGTTAAAGAATGAAGTTCTAATAGTGACACCGTCTTCCCCCCATCACACCATTAGAGAAAGGAAACCTTCATATCTTGATCCTGGCATTCACTTTAACCCAAGTCACTGGAAGGTTAGGATTGGAATTCCATTATAGCAATAGCATGATAACATAAGAAATGGGAGCAGGTGTAAACCATACGGCTCCTCATGCCTGCTCTGCCATGCAGTAAGATCATGACTGATCTTCTGCCTCAACTCCACTTTCCCACCCCCACTGCCCATATCCCTTCATTGAAAAATAGAAACATAGAAAATAGGAGCAGGAGTAGGCCATTCGGCCCTTCGAGCCTGCTCTGCCATTCATTATGATCATGGCTGATCATCCAACTCAGTAACCTGTTCCCGCTTTCCCCCCATATCCTTTGATCCCTTTAGACCCAAGAGCTATATCTAACTCCTTCTTGAAAACATACAATGTTTTGGCCTCAACTGCTTTGTCAAGCATGATTTCCCTTTCGTAAATCCATGCTGACTCTGCCTGATTCTACCACTGTTCTCCAAGTGCTCTGCTATAAAATCTTTGATAATGGACTCTAGAATTTTCCCCACTATTGCATGAGAGAGCAAAAATCTGTCTATCTCATCCTTTAATATACTCAATGATGAAGCATCCACAACCCTCTGGGGTAGAGAATTCCAAAGATTCACAGTCCTCTGTGTGAAGAAATGTCTCCTTCGCTCAGTCCTAAATGATTGATGCCTTATCCTGAGACTGTGCCCACATGTTCTAGATTTCCCAGCCAACAAGCTCTCAGTGTCTACCCTGTCAAGCTCCTTCAGAATCTTGTATATTTCAATGAGATCACCTCTCATTCATCTAAACACAGAGATTATAAGCCCAATTTAGTCAGCCTCTTATCATAGGACAACCCTTTCATTCCAGGAACCAATCTAGTAAGTCTTTACTGTGCTGCCTCCAAAGTAAGTATATCCTTCCTTAGATATGCAGACCAAATCTGCACACAGTACTCCAGATGTGGTCTCACCAAAGCCTTAGACAATTGCAGGAAGACTTAAGTCTGCATTTTATTCTGGCAATGGGGGTCCCGCTGGCCGGCTGGAAGGCAGGTAGAGATCCCGCCTCAGCCTTCTGTCGGACTCCCGAAGCCATTTTACGGCAGACAGCCGATTAACTGGTCATTGTCGGGGACGTTGTCCCTTTAAAGGACATGTTCCCACCTCCAGAGCTCGTGGCCAATCGGAAGGCTTTATGGTTATGTGATATGGCTTTAACTGATTGAGTATTTGTTAACATACTATTGAATAGTTTAGCAAACATCATCACACGGAGTGATGTAAGCTAACATGTGATAAAGCAGTTGGAGCAGTGTTAGTCAACAGTCAGCATGTGTACCTTAGAGCTCTCCTGTAAGTATGTTACTTTGGAATAAAGAGCCCTTCATTCAACTAACCATTCAGCCTCAGATTATTTGGTGCATTTGTGTTGAGAAATCAATAAAGCAACAGCTGGTAGCTCTGCAGAACCGGCAGCCCCTCTGGTAGCAGTGGCGACTGCTGGTAGTGCAGGAGGCTCTGCAGTACTGAGACTGGAGAAGACCCCGGGACAAATCATAGGGGTCGGTGTCACTGGGGCCATTCAGGCAGACACCAGGAGGCGTTACCTGACGTCGTCTCCCGCGGAGGCAGGCGCGAGGTCTCCTCCCGCTCCCCCTCCGCCTTCCACAAAATTGAGGGGGAGCAGGAGGAGGCCCTTAAGTGGCCATTAATTATGGCACAGAAGGACGTCATTTGGCCCATCGAGTCCATGCTGGTTCTCTGTAGAGCAATCCAATCAGTCCCATTCCCCTGCTCTATCCCCCTAGCCCTGCAAGTTTATTTCCCTCAATGCCCATCCAATTTCCTTTGGAAATAATTGATTGTCTCTGCTTCCATCACCCTTGTGGGCAGCCATTACCAGGCCATTACTACTTACTGCGTAAAAAAGTTTTCCTTACATCCCCTCTACATTTCTTTCCCAAAACCTTAAATCTATGCTGCTAGTCCTTGTACGATCAGATAATGGAACAGCTTTTCTTGTCATAATCTCGTACACATCTATCAGATCACCCCTTAACCTCCTTTGCTCCAAGGAGAACAACCCCAACTTCTCCAACCTTAGCTTGAAACTAAAATCCCTCATCCCTGGAACTATTGTGGTAAATCTCTTTTGCACCCTCTCAAGGACCCACAAATCCTTCCTAAAGCGAGGTGACCAGAACTGGAAGCAATTATCTAGTTGGGGGCCTAACTACAGCTTTATAAAGATTCAGCATAACTTCCCTGCTTTTGTACTCAATGCCACTATTATGAAGCCCAAGATCCCAAATATTTTGCTAATTCCTCTGTCAATATGTCCTGCCACCTTCAAGGATCTATGCACATGAACACCCAGGTCCCTCTGTTCCTGCACACTCATATCTGGATCAGTTCCAGAGAGATGTGGGAAAAGGTGGACGTGACCCAGCAGTGCTTGTATTTAAGTTTTGGACTTGCTGCTCCATCTGGCTGGGCCACTCTTGAAGGGGAGGTAGACTTCTGGAGGATCAGAAATATAGAGGTATGTATTCCAGTTATTATGTGTCAGAGGCAAAACAGGAAAATGGAAGGGAGGAAGCGAGGAGAACAACAAGACTTTGTTCATTGACTAAAACAAAGGGACACTGACTGATAGAAGAAAGTATTGACTGATGTCTCTGGAACATTTTACTTCATAATCGCATTGAAGAAAATGGAAGATTAACAAAACAACTTTGCAACTGGGATTTCCCTTTTCTTTCATTCCCCCTGCCTCTTACCCCATCTCTCCCAAAGCTAGTGATGCACACTGTATGACAAACCCATTGCTATATCTCACCCTAGTGCTCAGACTACTAAATGACTTGAGATGAGAATCATAGAGAATGTTAATGTGGACAAACTGACAATGAACATGACTCAGTGGACCCAAAATAGGACAAAGTCACAAATTTATACAAGGGATTTATAGCATAGAAACAGGCCATTTGGCCCAACTGGTCCATGCCAGTGTTTATGTTCCACCCACCCTTCAGCATCAAACCTTATCAATTTATGTTTATGTTCCTTTCTCTCTCATGTGTTTATCTAGCTTCCCTTTAAATGCATCTATACTATTTGCCTCAACTGCTCCTTGTGTCGCTAGTTCCCCATTCTAACCACCCCTTGGGCAAAGACTTTCTCCTCAATTCTCTATTGGATTTATTCATGACTATTTTATATTTAAGGCCCCTGGTTCCAGTCTTGCTCACAAGTAGAAACATCTTCTCCACATCGACCCTTTCAAACCCATTCATAATCTTCATAAACCTCTATCGGGTCACCCCTCAGTCTTCTCTGTTCCTGAGAAAAGAGCCCCAGCCTGTTCAATCTTTCCTGATATGTATAACCTCTCTGATCTAGTAACATTCTCGTATATCGTTTTTGCACCTTCTGTAGTGTCTCTATACCCTTTTTATAATATGGAGACCAGAACTGTCCACAGTACTCCAAGTGTGATCTAACCAACATTTTATACAAGTTTAATATAACTTCTCTGCTTTTCACATCTATCACTTCAGAAGGAAGCAGAGTTAATGTTTCAGGTCAGTGACCCTTCTTCAGAACTGGCAAAAAGTAGAAATGTGAAAGGTTATAAGCAAGTAAATCGGGGGTGGGACAAGAGATGACAAAGGAGAAGGTGTAGATAGGACAAGGTCACAGAATAGCTGACCAGAAGGTCATGGAGCAAAGGCAAACAATATGTTAATGGTGTGTTGAAAGACAAAGCATTAGTACAGATAGGGTGTTAACGGACTGAAAATTGAACAGCAGCAAGTATGAAAATAAAACAGCGGGTAAGCAAACTGAACAAACTAAGATGAAATAAAATAAAATAAACACACAAAAATATAAAAAAGACAAAAGAAAAAATAAAAAATAACTAAAAATAAAAGTAATATGGGGGGCCCGTCATGCTCTGAAATTATTGAACTCAATGTTCAGTCCGGCAGGCTGTAGTGTGCCTAATTGGTAAATGAGATGCTGTTCCTCGAGCTTGCGTTGATGTTCACTGGAACATTGCAGCATTCCCAGGACAGAGATGTGAGCATGAGAGCAGGGGGTGTGTTGAAATGGCAAGCAACCGAAGCTCGGGGTCATGCTTGCGGACTGAGCGGAGGTGTTCCGCAAAGCGGTCACCCAGTCTGCGTTTGGTCTCCCTATTGTAGAGGAGACCACATTGTGAGCAGCGAATACAGTATACTACATTGAAAGAAGTACAAGTAAATCGCTGCTTCACCTGAAAGGAGTGTTTGGGGCCTTGGATAGTGAGGCGAGAGGAGGTAAATGGGCAGGTATTACACCTCCTGCGATTGCAGGGGAAGGTGCCATGAGGTGGTGGGGGTAATGGAGGAGTGGATCAGGGTGTTACAGAGGGAATGATCCCTTCAGAATGCTGACAGGGGAAGGGAGGGGAAGATGTGTTTGGTAGTGGCATCACGCTGGAGATGGCGGAAATGGCAGAGGGATGATCCTTTGGATATGGAGGCTATAACCTTTCACATTTCTAATATTTGCCAGTTCTGAAGAAGGGTCACTGACCTGAAATGTTAACTCTGCTTCTCTCTCCATAGATGCTGCTAGACCTGCTGAGTATTTCAAGCATTTCTTGTTTTTATCTCAGATTTCCAGCATCCGCAGTATTTTGCTTGTATATCACTTTAGAAGGTTGATTTGTGGCCTTATAAACCTGTGTTGCTACTTTTAGTGATCTGTGTACCTGTACCCTCAGGTCCCTCTATTCCCCGACCCCAATTAGACACTTATTTTCCAGCGCGTATGTGGGCTATCTATTCTGCCTACCAAATTATATGATCTCTTACTTATGTACATCAAAGTTCATTTGCCAATTAAATGCCAATTCTGCAAGTTTATTAATGTCTTCCTGTATTTTGTCGCAGTCCTCTCCATTTTAACTACAGCCCCTAATTTGGTGGTCATCTGCACATTTTGAAATTATTCTTTGATTCTTGAGTCCAATTCATTTATATATATGGTGACTAACAGTGGTCCTGGCATCAAACCCTGAGGAACAACATTTCTCACCTTTTGCCAGTCTGAGTAACTACTTTTATCCCCTACTCTCTGTTTTGTGTTTTATAGCCAAACTTGTCCCCTAACTCCACATGTTTTGGCCTTAACCATGATGTAGTACCTTATTGTTTGTGATACACATAAATGATTTGGAGGAAAGTATAGGTGGTCTGATTAGCAAGTTTGCAGACGACACTAAGATTTGTGGAATAGCAGATAGTGAAGGGGACTGTCAGAGAATACAGCAGAATATAGATAGATTGGAGAGTTGGGCAGAGAAATGGCAGATGGAGTTCAATCAGGGCAAATGCAAGGTGATGCATTTTCAAGATTGAACTATACAATAAATGGAAAAGTCCTGGGGAAAATTGATGTACAGAGAGATTTGGGTGTTCAGGTCCATTGTTCCCTGAAGGTGGCAACGCAGGTCAATAGAGTGGTCAAGAAGGCATACGGCATGCTTTCCTTCATCGGACGGGGTATTGAGTGCAAGAGTTGGCAGGTCATGTTACAGTTGTATAAGACTTTGGTTCGGCCACATTTGGAATACTGCGTGCAGTTCTGGTCGCCACATTACCAAAAGGATGTAGATGCTTTGGAGAGGGTGCAGAGGAGGTTCACCAGGATGTTGCCTGGTATGGAGGGCGCTATGAAGAGAGGTTGAGTAGATTAGGATTATTTTCATTAGAAAGACGGAGGTTGAGGGGGGACCTGACTGAGGTGTACAAAATCATGAGAGGTATAGACAGGGTGGATAGCAAGAAGCTTTTTCCCAGAGTGGGGGATTCAATTACTAGGGGTCACGAGTTCAAAGTGAGAGGGGAAAAGTTTAGGGGGGTGGTGGGTGCCTGGAACGCGTTGCCAGCGGAGGTGGTAGACGCGGGCACGATAGCGTCTTTTAAGATGTATCTAGACAGATACATGAATGGGCAGGAAGCAAAGAGATACAGACCCTTAGAAAATAGGCGACAGGTTTAGGTAGAGGATCTGGATCGGCGCAGGTTTGGAGGGCCGAAGGGCCTGTTCCTGTGCTGTAATTTTCTTTGTTCTTTGTTCTTTATCAAAGGCTTTTTGGAAATCCAAATATATTACATCTACCACATTACCCTTATCTACCCTTTCTGTTACTTCTTCAAACAATTCGGTAAGGTTGGTCAAGCATGACCTTTCTTTTTGGCTTCTGTGCTGGCTACACTTTATTATATTTTCAATTTCTAGATGTTTCTCTATTACATCTAAATATACTATTATCTCTCCTACCACCGATCTTAAGCTTATTGGTCTATAGTTCCCTGGACTTGTTCTATCTCACTTATTTATATATATAGGAATCACATTAGCTGCCCGTCTGTCCTCTGGTACTGTTCCCTTTTCTAATGTATTTCTATATATATATATATGTAATAGTCCCTCTTCTTTCTCCTCACTGCAGGAGTTCCTCAGGGTAGTGTCCTAGGCCCAACCATCTTCAGCTGCTTCATCAATGACCTTCCTTCAATCATGAGGTCAGAAGCGGGGATGTTCGCTGATGATTGCACAATGTTCAGCACCATTCGTGACTCCTCAGGTACTGAAGCTGTCCGTGTAGAAACGCAGCAAGACCTGGACAATATCCAGGCTTGGGCTGATAAGTGGAAAGTAACGTTCATGCCACACAAGTGCCAGGCAATGACCATCTCCAACAAGAGAGAATCTAACCATCTCCCCTTGACATTCAATGGCAATACCGTCGCTGAATCCCCCACTATCAACATCCTAGGGGCTACCATTGACCAGAAACTGAACTGGAGTAGCCATATAAATACCGTGGCTACAAGAGCAGGTCAGAGGCTAGCAATCCTGAGGTGAGTAACTCACCTTCTGACTCCCCAAAGCCTGTCCACCATCTACAAGGCACAAGTCAGGAGTGTGATGGAATACTCTCCACTTGCCTGGATGGGTGCAGCTCCAACAACACTCAAGAAGCTCAACACCATCCAGGACAAAGCAGCCCGCTTGATTGGCACCCCATCTACAAACATTCACTCCCTCCACCACCGACACACAGGGGCAGCAGTGTGTACCATTTCCAAGATGCACTGCAGCAATACACCAAGGCTCCTTAGACAGCACCTTCCAAACCCACGACCTCTACCAACTAGAAGGACAAGGGCAGCAAATGCATGGGAACACCACCACCTGCAAGTTCCCCTCCAAGTCACACACCATCCTGACTTGGAACTATATCGCCGTTCCTTCATTGTCGCTGGGTCAAAATCCTGGAACTCCCTTCCTAACAGCACTGTGGGTGTACCTACCCCACATGGACTGCAGCGGTTCAAGAAGGCAGCTCACCACCACCTTCTCAAGGGCAATTAGGGATGGGCAATAAATGCTGCCTGGCCAGCGATGCCCAAATCCCAATGAATCAAAAAAAAATCTATTCTTTCAATATGCATGAATACAATCCATCTGGACCAAGGGTTTTATCCTCTCTAAGTTTGATTAGCTTATCAATTATTTCTCCTTTTCTATCTGAAATATTGTTATATCTTTTTTGAACTCTTCTTCTAATGCCATGTCCACCATTTTAGTCTCCCTGGTAAATACTGAGGCAAAGTAATTATTTAATATTTCTGGCATTTCACTGAAATTACTTGTGAGTTTATCATGTGTACCTTAGTGACCCTATGCTTTCTAGATTTTTCATTAGTTATTTATGTGTCTGTACAGTACTTTACTATTTCTTTTTATATCCTTGATAATTTAATTTTGCAGTTTTCCTTTGCCTTCCTAATTGTTTTTTATTAGTTTGTTTCCTGAACTTTTCACATTCCCTTTTGCCATCCTCTCAAGGGCAATGCACTTTAGTGTATGCCTTTTTCTTTAGTTTCAATTTTGTCCTTAATTCTTTTTTCATCCATAATGTGTCATTACTGGCTAAGCTGCCTTGTTTTTCAGTGGGATGTATTTCTCCTGGACTCTATTGATCACTCTTTTGCATGTTTCCCACCACTGCTCCATTTCTTTGCCTGTCAGTAAATTTTTCCAGTATATTTTCCCTAATTCCCTTCTCATTCCCTTAAAATATGCTTTTTTTCCAATTTATTGCTCTGGTCATTGTATTACTGAGGTCCTTCTCAATCTTTATCTTAAAACCTTATTATCTTGTGATTGTTCCTGCTGAGGTATTCCCCTATACTTACTTCCCTTATTTGTGCTGGTTCATTTTCCATTACTAGATTCAACAGGACACCCTCTCTTATTGGAATTTTTACATTCTATATCCTATACTCATTCACCTATTTGCTTACATATTTATTCCCCCATCTCCTTTCCAGTATTCGGTGGCCAGTAGAATATCCCTAGTAGCATGATTGATCCAGTATCCCTTATTTCAATCCATATGGATACTGTTTCCAAACTTCTGTTTAGTTATGTTCTTTGTTTCAACTGCCATTATTTTATCTCTAACTAGAACTGCTACATCACCCCCCTTCTTCCTTCCCTATCCTCTCTGTTTATGTCATAACCTGCAAGATTTAGTTACCAATCATGTTCTTTACGTCGTGTCATGAAGACTGCCACCTGCCAAGAATGAGGCATCTTAATTTCGTCATATGCACATTAATTTTAAACTGTTGCTGGAGTGAATAAATTACTTGTTTAAAAAGAGATCACCAGATACTTGGCTGGAGGACATTTGCATACTAAGAGACAGTGCTTGGAGAGACAAAAGAATTGCTTACTGATTCAAGTAACAGAGATTGGGCTGGGTAATGGTGATCCACAAGTTGTCGGGGTAAGAGACAGCACTACACCACCGCCCCCCCCCGGGAGCTTTGGAATCCACAAACGCAGAAGTGGTTAAGCCAGCTGGTCACGTGACTAACTGGCTGGTCCAGGCTTTTTGAACAAGACACAGGACAGTTTGGGGGCAGACTGCATATTGTAACTGAAGCTGGAACAAGACAGTCTCTCTCCTGGCTGGTGCTCTCTCGCTTTCTCACAAGCCTCCGGACCCACTGAAGTCACTCAATCCTCAAGAGAGAAAAGACCCCTACATTGAAAAAAATGGAAGCGTGCACTGGGCCCCAGTGAACAGCAAGACATACCGGCAATCAAAGACTCCACATTGAACTTAAAGGACCATAAATACCTACCAGATATTGCCTCAAACCTTTCCCCTTTATTCCTTCTACTTTTTCTGTCTCTATCTGCATGTATGTTTATCGCGTATGCATGCTGGCGTCATCATGTCAAGTATTCGTAGTCGTTAACCAAATTAGAGTTTAAGATTGATAAACTTCCACCTTTCTTGTTTAAATCTAAGAAAACCTGTCTGATTGATTTCTTTGCCTTACAATTGGAAAGCAGTGAACAAGGATTCGCTGAGGGGAGAGCTAAAAACACGGTATTTTTAAATTTAAACCCTATTAAGGTTTACCAGGCAAAGGCTGAGAGGGAACCCCTAGACTCCTATCTCACCTGGTTGTAACAGTAGTCGTGTTTTAGTTATTCCTATTAGAACTGGTTCCTTGCTATGGATTATTTCCTC
Organism: Heterodontus francisci; assembly: GCF_036365525.1. NCBI lineage: Eukaryota > Metazoa > Chordata > Chondrichthyes > Heterodontiformes > Heterodontidae > Heterodontus > Heterodontus francisci. Next base: position 117,138,825 of record NC_090377.1, read on the forward strand.
CAGATCCCCTGTTTTGGATGTCGTGTACATTACTGTGGGACAGTTTAATTCATCTGTAGCAGTGGTTTCTTTGACTTCATTATTCATGGTCTTTTTATACTTCTGTTTTATAATTGTATTTGTCCCCTGACTGATAATGTTACCCTTGGTTTTTACCTTGGTCTGACCTTTACTCTCTTTCCTATTTCCTTGGTCTTCAGACTTATGTTATTTTGACCAGATCCCTCCCCCTGCCCATCCCCCACCCCAGTTCTGCTGCTTTAAAATCTATTGACAGCCCTATTTATCCTTTATATTTATCTGACCCCATTCCCAGAGGTCCAGCTCCTTCCTTCCCAGTACTCGTTCCAGTGTCACATGAAATGGAATCCCTCCATCCTACAACAGTCTCAACAGGAATGCAGTCACCTTCCTGATCTGCTTATCTCTCTGCCAATAACCATATGATTTGGATATTAATCCCAAGATTACCATCCATGAGGTCCTTTTTTTGAATTTAGTTCCGAACATCTGATATTTCCTTATCAGGACCACTTCCCTTTTCTTCCATATGTCACTGGTCCCAACATGGACCATGACAACTGGATCTCCCCCTTTCTTTCCAAGATTCTCTCCTTTAGCTCTGAGATATCCTTTAGCTCTACACCAGGTAGGCAACACACCCTCTGGAATTCTTGACGTGACTGTGAGCATGGAAACATATTGGACACCTCGCAAAATCAGGAGCAGAAAATATGAAACCTGTAACGTTTCCAAAGGATGGTCAAAATAAAGGGCACCAGCAGCCTGTGAATGGACAATGCACAAGGCCAATTACAGCCCTCAGAAATGTTGGAATTGGGAGGCCATTTGGAATAAGCACCGCAAGGGAGACTCCAGTTGAAACCCTCTCTGCCTAAAAACTCAGCACCCCTGCCTGCTGTCGCTGACCTATCATTGTGCATGCATGTTCCCCTCAATGTTATGCCAGAAAATTGCCTGCCTGTGCTCCTCGTCAGGCACAAAACAATCAAATCTCAGGGCCTGATGGTTTTTATTTCAAATTCTTAAGAGAGACGCAGTACGGGATGTGTTTAGTGCTAATGGCCATGACTGATGTGAAGGTCCCAGAGATCAGAAACAAGTTAGTATAGTGCCCATATTGCACAAAGATGGCATGCAATATTATTCACACAAGTCTGAAGAATGACAGTTTTAAAAGATTAGGCAATCACATGCACTTTTATCAGGATGTAGCCATACGTATATAATAAAATTTCTTTTGTCTATCACATATATTGCATTGTTGGAAATGTTCATTTTTTCCTTTGGATCAATGTTTAAGTCTGTGATTTTCTTCATTCATATGATAAATGATGGACAGGAAAAGACCCTTTGGCCCATCCACTCTGTCCCATGCAGCAGCAATGTGTAGAGCATCACGATCCAAACATTGTCCACCCCAAATGGAAAAATGTGACCTCCTGGGAGAGGCAGAAAAACCAAAGAAAAATACAGCCCAATTCAGGGAATAATCTGGAAAATTTTCTCTCTGACCCCTTTAGGTAATCAAAACTAGTCCAAGAGATCACTCTGGCCCTGCCTAATGTGATACAGAACTTACCTCTTGTACAAGGTTATCTCTGCCTCAGCCAGAAACAGGTCCGATTCTCACTTGAAGGAATTGAGTGAATCAGCATTCACTGTACAAGCTGGCAGCCTGTTCCAGAGGCCGACTGGGAAAAGAACCACCTCTTGATATCTAACCTGGAACTGGCCTTGTACAACGTGAAACTGTGATGCCTGGTCTTCCCTAACCAATCAGTTGAAGTAATACATTTTTTAAAAGGTTTTTCTTACACATCAAACATATTTTGCAAAAACTCTCCAACCCGACCAATACATCTGTGACCTGTTTGATTCCTATAAGTGCAGTACCAGTCCTGATTTTGCAGATCTCTCTGGGAATGAGCCAGTAGTGTTACAGTCGAGGGCAGTGGTGGTCTCACCAACCAATGGTGCTGGTGTGCCCATGTTGGCAGGAGGCATTCTTACTAAAATCAGAGAATCACATATGAAAAGTTGAAGAACTGGTCAGAAAAGCCAACGTGAACATCTGGGAATGAAGCTGGGAAAGAGTCTGAAAGGAACCAATAATGCACGACTCAAAGAATCAGTTTAGTACATTTCCGAGTTTCCTATCATCTGCAAACTTTGAAATTGTGCCCAAGAGTACACCCAAGTTCAGGTCATTTATATACATAAAAAGAGGAGTGGTTCCAACACTGACCCCTGAGGGAGACCACTGTATACTTACCTCTATATTCCTGAAAGATTTTTTAAAAATGGGCTAGAAATTAATTTGTCTCGATTTCTGGGGACATGGGCAGCGATTAGCGGCATGCTGAAAAAAAAATTGCCAAAATGGAAAATCCTGATAAATGAACACCGCATAGAAGGATCCAGCCTGATGGATGTGGTGCTGGAGGCATTAGTGTTATGGGTGGGCAGGAGGAGAGACGGCATGGTCCCAAAGGGGGCCAGAAGACCCTCAGAAGGGAGTGAGAGAAGATGGTCAGGAATATCTGGACACAAGAACCTGGCAGCAGTGCCACAAGAGACTTAATGATCTCATGCGGGTGGTCAAGGTCAGTGAGTGCATCTTCACATGATATCTCCTACCTACTGCTGCACCAGCCTCTCACACTGTTCAATGCACCACACCCCCATCACTCACCTAGCACCAGTTAAATCATGCATAACATCCAGATACTCTACCTCATCCTCACACACCTACCAATGCTGCCAGACAGGGTGGGTGAGGGGGCAGGCCTCCTTAAGGGCTGCTCCATGATCCATGGAGGGACCTGCCAATGGCAATAGTCACCCCATGGCTAAGGTGCCATCACTGGAATATGCTCACCCCTGATTGCCAGGACCTGCCTGACATTCCCTGGCTTGCTCTACAGAATGCGCCTTGCCTTCAAGGGTGCCTCTGCATTGTAGAGCCCTCTCCTTCCTGCTGCAGCCTCAATGGTCGAGCTGCCGAGATTGCCCAGCTCTGACTGAACCGGCAGTTCTGGGAGGCAGACCGCCATCCCCTATTGGTTGGATGTCCCGGCAGCTACCTGCTAATTGGCTGCTGCTGGTGAAATGCTGCCCCAAGCTCCCACCACCCATTGAGAAATGGCTGAATTTGTCCCTGTTTTGTCTTTATGTGTTTCTGGTTCCCAGATGTTGCAAGAATCACATTTTAAAACTTGGAAAAGGCTGGAATCAGTCGAGTTTATTACAGTACCATGCTTTGTGCTGTAGAGTTTGATTATTGTGTTACATATAACATGACTCCCCAGTGCAGCTGTGAATGTGACCCCCTACTGGAACACTTACACATAACAACAAGTTCAGAGCTAATTAGTTCCAAACACTTTACAGATAGTATAACAATGTATACATATATAACAGTCCCACTATCCTGATCTTTCCCCCTAGCCTTACAAACCTCTCCTCTTCAAGTATTTATCCAATTCCCTTATGAAAGCTACCACAGAATCTGTTTCCAGCAACTTTTCCGGTAGTGCATTCCAGATAACAACATGCTGTTATTTTAAAAAATCTCCTCATTCCCCTCTGGTTCTTTTGCCAATTATCTTAATTCTGCGTCATCTGGTTACTTCTGCCAATAGAAACAGTTACTTTCTATCTACTCTATCAGAACCCCTTATTATTCTGAACACCTTAATTAAATCTCCCCTTAACCTTCTCTGCTTTAAGGAGAGCAAGAACAATTTCTCTGGTCTCCCTGTGTAGTTTAAGTTATTCTAGCCTTTCATTAGCTTTATTTACAATATGAAGAAGTTACAATATGGTTATTTGAGGGTTAAAAATGTGGGTGTGGACAGATGTAACTGTAGACAGTTTTATCTGATCTGTACTCTGCCCCGCTCTCAGTTACCAAGTCGTTTTGTCACTGAGAAGGTCCCGGTGGAACCCATTCACCATGAAGCGGTGGATAAGGTGCGTCTCTATTCTCGGGCTATTGCCTCTGTTCACACACAGCTTCCAGATACGATACAATGGGTAAGTAAATCAAATATTACTGTTATATTATCAGTGAAGATAAATAGTAGTACCATCACAAATAGATTTAACTGCTCAATTGTCTTTGCTGTCGGTTGGATCTTGCCCTGCACACAATTGGCGGAAGTGACTCAGGTTGGAAACTTGGTGGGCCAGAGATTGAATCGACCGCCTTCACTGTCTCCAGCTGTGGGTAATTGATCAACGCACAACCACACTTTGCCCTCTGTGTAACTTGATTCACGTCCACAATAGATTCCTCGTTTAACAGCAGTGACTACACTTCAAACAGTAACTCATTGGTTGGTAAGTTCTTTAGAATACCCTGATAATACAAGTTGATTTAAAAATGCCAATTCTTTTACTTTCTTCATAGACTATCATGTACTTTAAGGTGAATCAACTGACTAATAGGCTGTTGGTGTGTGTTTAAATAATCAACTAACAAGTATAATCCCCTAAAACAAGTTTCAGGTCCGCCCCAGTGTGAGTGTTATTGGACAAATATCAGCACATAGACATTGCAAGAGAATCCTTCAATTGTGTCTTAATTCTTCCTGCTGAAAACTGATCTGTTTGTGTGTGATGAAGATGAAAGCAAGGTATTTAATCAAACCACCTAGCTGGTGCCGCTCTGCGCTGAAACATGCTTCAGTCTCTAATACTCAGCTCTGTCACGTTGGGGAAATGCAATGCAGAAGCAAAGGGGGGTCACAGATAATGGAGGTTAAAGTTGGAGAGGTTAAACACGGGAAGGCATGACAAATCTAATCATAGAATCATTACTGCACAGAAGGAGGCCATTCAGCCCATTGAGTGCATGCAGGCACACTGTGAGAGCAATTTCGCTTGTCCCACTCCCTGGCCCTTTATCTGCAAATTTTCTGTCTTCAGGTGTTCACACAACTCCTTTTTGAAATCCATGATTGAATCTGCCTCCATCACCCTCACAGGCTGTGCATTCCTAAACAGTGGCTGTGTAAGAAATTATGGGTAAATAAAAATCAAATTACAGCTGTGAAATTCGACTGCACCTTGAACAGTAACTCACAGCAGGATACAGTGATGGTCATCAGTTCAATCCCCAATCCTCCAAGTTTCCAATCTAAATCATTCAGATGTGAATGTGCCAGGTCACCACGGAAAGGAGGAAAAGTAATCTGACTGCTTTGTAGTGTTGCTAACTCCATTCGGATATATTTCTGGAGGTTTCATCACTTGATCTCCCGTTAAATCCACCCTGAGCCCTCCCGTTGCTGCTATTGGTTGCCCGACACATCCATTCTTACAGCACACTACCTACCCAGGCCAATGGGGAAACTGAACGGACGTTTCATTATCCAATTGGATGATTCTTGGCCATCAGGGAAATAGAATTTTCCCAACTCTGATAAAACAAACAAAAGCATTCAAAGAGAATGAAAGCAGCAATCTTTTTCTTAACGGCCCTATGATTTTTCTCCTCGAGCTGCTCACAACAGTGTCCTGGAGATTAATCTTTAATTCCTGTATACGCCACAACAATCCTGGAGGGTTGGGAACTCTACTGGATTGCCAAAGGGAGCACGGGTGCTGCCCTGGGAACATGGTCAAATTACAAATGGAAATAGCTTTCTGGTAATATTGTTGCAGTAAAGAATGTTGGATTGGCAAAACTCCATCATACTTTGAGAAACATTCAAAAATATTACCAGAGTTCCTGGCCATTTCAATACTAAGCATTGTTCCAGTACCAAAGAGAGTGGCACTTGGTGATAGACTTAAATATTCCAATGCTATCCTGGCCGAACTCCCATCTTCCGCCTTTCATAGACTTGAACTCATGCAAAACTCTGCTCTTCATATCCTAACTCACAACAAGTCCCATCACCCCTGTGCTCACCGGCCCATATGAGGTCAGGCAATGCCACAATTTTAAAATTCTCATCCTTGTTTTCAAATCGCTCCATGCTTTGCCCCTCCCTATCTCTAACCTTCTCCAGCCCTATAGCTCGCCGATATCCCTGCACTCCTCCAATACTGGCCTCTTGTGCAACCCTGATGTTAATTGCTTCACCAGTGGTGGCCGTGCATTCAGCTATCTGAGCCTGAGGCTCTGGAATTCTCTCCTTGAGCTCCTCTGCCTCTCTCCTTCTCTCTTCTCCATTCAGACCCTCTTTTACCAAGCTTTTGGTCACCTGTCCTAATAGCTGCTTATGCAGTTCAGTATCAAATTTTGTTTGGGACATTTTAGAATCATAGAATGGTTACAGAACAGAAGGAGCTCATTTGGCATGTCATGTCCTGGCCGGCTATCTGCAAGAGCAATTCAGCTAGTCCCACTACCTGCCCTTTTTATGTAACCCTGCAAATTTTCTAACTTTCTCTCTGCCTCCACTCCCCTCACAGGCAGCACATTCCAGATCCTAACCACTTGCTGCGTGATAAATGTTTCCATGTAGACTTTGGTTCTTTTGCCAATCACCTGAAATCAGTGTCCACCAAAGGGAACCGTTTCTCTCCATTTACTTCATCTGGACCCTCGTGATTTTGAACACCTCTATCAAATCTCCTCCCAACCTTCTCTTTTCGAAGGTGAACAGTCCAAGCTTCTCCAATCTATCCTCATCATTAAAGTCCCTCTAAAGGTGCCATATAAATGTAAGTTGTTGTTAGGTAATGTGTTACATGCAAGAAGAAATAGGAATTGTGAAAAGGAACTTCTTGTTTCATTTCAGGGACCAAGTGCTCCGAATCATCCCTATAGATTCTGAACAGGTGAAGTTTCTGAAACAATTGGCGGAGGATGAGCAGGTAAGTTCTGGAATGAGTCTGTATGACCTGACTGGCAGTAATCAAGTGATACTGGCATTCTGGTGTTGGCTCGATTTCGTTAACAAGGATAAACAAGGCGGACCTGGGGCTTCTGAAGGACCTTCCCAGGTATCATCAGCGTCATTGTCCACTCTCAGTAGACTTGGTACAGTATCCTGATACTGTGTCCCGATACTGCCTCAACCTTTGTTATTGTTACAATGTGGTGAAGTGAAGTATCCCCTCACGGTGTGGTGCTGTGCCCTGTCATTGTTTGGGACACAGATATATTAATAATGATCAGATCATCTGTTTTAGTGATGTTGGTTGAGGGTTAAGTATTGGCCAGGACACCTCAAGAACTCCTTGTTCTTCTTAAAATATTGCCATGGGATCTTTCAAAGTCCACCTGAGTGCGCAGACAGGGCCTCAGTTTAACGTCTCATGCAAAAGATGACACTCGGACAATGCAGCATTCCCTCGGCACTGTACTAAGTGTCAATGTAGATTTTGCGCCCAAGTCTCATGTGTGGGACTTAAACGCATAATCTTCTAACTTGGGCAAGAGTACTGCCATTGAGAATTAGCTGACAGTATTACATTTGGATATTTTGGAATTTGCCTTTTCACATTTGAATAGTGAGACAGGATTGAAGATATGAAGCAGCATTTTCGGGTTCAGGGGCAACAAATCAGCAAGAAAACAGGAGGTAAAATTGAAAGAGACAGAATCCCAACACCCAACTGGGGAGGCGGTGGCGTAGTGGTATTGTCACTGGACTAGTAACCCAGAGACCCAGGGTTTGCTCTGGGGACATGGGTTCAAATCCCACCACAGCAGAAGGTGGAATTTGAATTCAATTAATAAAAAATCTAGAATTAAAAAGCTAGTCTAATGATGGCCATGAAACCATTGTCGATTGTTGTAAAAACCCATCTGGTTCACTAATGTCCTTTAGGGAAGGAACTCTGCTGTCCTTATCTGGTCTGGCCTACATGTGACTCCAAACCCACAGCAATGTGTTTGACTCTTACATGCCCTCTGAAATGGCCTAGCAAGCCACTCAGTTGTATCTAACTGCTACGAAGTCAATAAAAAGGAATGAAACCAGACGGACCACCCGGCATCGACCTAGGCACCGGAAATGACAACGGCAAACCCAGCCCTGTCGACCCTGCAAAGTCCTCCTTACTAACATCTGGGGGCTTTTGCCAAAGTTGGGAGAGCTGTCCCACAGACCAGTCAAGCAACAGCCTGACATAGTCTTACTCACGGAATCATACCTGACAGACAATGTCCCAGACACTGCCATCACCATCCCCGGGTATGTCCTGTCCCACCGGCAGGACAGACCCACCAGAGGTGGTGGCACAGTGGTATACGTAGGGAGGGAGTTGCCTTGGGAGTCCTCAACATCGACTGTGGACCTCATGAAGTCTCATGGCATCAGATCAAACATGGACAAGGAAACCTCCTGCTGATTACCACCTATCGCCCTTCCTCAGCTGATGAGTCAGTACTCCTCCATGTTGAACAGCACTTGGAGGAAGCACTGAGGGTGGCAAGGGCACAGAATGTACTCTAGGTGGGGAACTTCAATGTCCATCACCAAGAGTGGCTCGGTAGCACCACTACTGACCGAGCTGACCGAGTCCTAAAGGACATATCTGCTAGACTGGGTATGCGGCAGGTGGTGAGGGAATCAGCAAGAGGGGAAAACATACTTGACATCCTCACCAATCTGCCTACCGCAGATGCATCTGTCCACGATAGTATTGGTAGGAGTGACCACCGCACAGTCCTTGTGGAGACAAAGTCCCGCCTTCACATTGAGGATACCCTCCATCGTGCTGTGTGGCACTACCACTGTGCTAAATGGGATAGATTTTGAACAGATCTAGCAATGCAAAACTGGGCATCCATGAGGCGCTGTGGGCCATCAGCAGCAGCAGAATTGTACTCAACCAAAATCTGTAACCTCATGGCCCGGCATATCCCCCACTCTACCATTACCATCAAGCCAGCAGACCACCCTGGTTCAATGAAGAGTGCAGGAGGGCATGCCAGGAGCAGCACCAGACATAGCTCAAAATGAGGTGTCAACCTGGTGAAGCTACAACACAGGACAATCTGCGTGCCAAACTGTGGAAGCAGCATGCGATAGACAGAGCAAAGCGATCCCATAACCAATGGATCAGATCTAAGCTCTGCAATCCTGCCAAATCCAGCCATGAATGGTGGTGGACAATTAAACAACTAACTGGAGGAGGTGGCTCCACAAATATCTCTACCTCAATGATGGGGGAGCCCAGCACATCAGTGCGAAAGATAAGGCTGAAGCATTTGGAACAATCTTCAGCCAGAAGTGCCGAGTGGATGATCCATCTCGGCCTCCCCCTGAAGTTCCCAGCATTGCAGATGCCAGATTTCAGCCAATTCGAATCACTCCGCGTGATATCAAAAAACGACTGAAGGCACTGGATACTGCAAAAGCTATGGGTGCTGTCAATATTCCGGCAATAGTACTGAAGACCCGTGCTCCAGAACTAGCCCCGCACTAGCCAAGCTGGTCCAATATAGCGACAACAATGGCATCTACTCTGCAATGTGGAAAATTGCCCAGGTATGTCCTGTACACAAAAAGCAGGACCAAGTCCCACCCGGCCAATTATCGCCCCATCAGCCTACTCTCAATTATCAGTAAATTGATGGAAGGTGTCATCAACAGTGCTATCAAGTGGCACCTGCTTAGCAATAACCTGCTCAGTGAAGCTCAGTTTGGGTTCTGCAAGGGCCACTCAGATCCTGACCTCATTACAGCCTTGGTTCAAACATGGACAAAGGAGCTGAACTCAAGAGGTGAGGTGAGAGTAACTGCCCTTGACATCAAGGCAGCATTTGACCGAGTATGGCATCAAGGAGCCCTAGCAAAACTAAGGTCAATGGGAATCAGGGGGAAAACTCTCCGCTGGCTGGAGTCACACCTAGCACAAAGAAAGATGGTTGTGGTTGTTGGAAGTCAATCATCTGAGCTCCAGGTCATCACTGAAGGAGTTCCTCAGGGTAGTGTCCAAGGCCCAACCATCTTCAGCTGCTTCATCAATGACCTTCCTTCCATCATTAGGTCAGAAGCGGGCATGTTCGCTGATGATTGCACAATGTTCAGCACCATTCGTGACTCCTCAGATACTGAAGCAGTCCGTGTAGAAATGCAGCAAGACCTGGACAATATCCAGGCTTGGGCTGATAAGTGGCAAGTAACATTCGCGCCACACAAGTGCCAGGCAATGACCATCTCCAACAAGAGAGAATCTAACCATCTCCCCTTGACATTCAATGGCAGTACCATCACTGAATCCCCCACTATCAACATCCTAGGGGCTACCATTGACCAGAAACTGAACTGGAGTAGCCATATGAATACCGTGGCTACAAGAGCAGGTCAGAGGCTAGGAATCCTGCGGCGAGTAACTCACCTCCTGACTCCCCAAAGCCTGTCCACAAGGCACAAGTCAGGAGTGTGATGGAATACTCTCCACTTGCCTGGATGGGTGCAGCTCCAACAACACTCAAGAAGCTCAACACCATCCAGGATTGGCATCCCATCTACAAACATTCACTCCCTCCACCACCAACGCACAGTGGCAGCAGTGTGTACCATCTACAAGATGCACTGCAGTAACGCACCTAGGCTCCTTAGACAGTACCTTCCAAACCCGCGATCTCTACCAACTAGAAGAACAAGGGCAGCAAATGCATGGGAACACGATCACCTGCAAGTACCCCTCCAAGTCACACACCATCCTGACTTGGAACTATATGTTTATGTTTAGTTTAGAGATACAGCATTGAAACAGGCCCTTCAGCCCACTGAGTCTGTGCCGACCAACAACCACCCGTTTATACTAATCCTACACTAATTCCATATTCCTACCACATCCCCACCTGTCCCTATATTTCCCTACCACCTACCTATACTAGGGGCAATTGCTAATGGCCAATTTACCTATCAACCTGCAAGTCTTTGGCATGTGGGAGGAAACCAGAGCACCCGGAGGAAACCCACGCAGACACAGGGAGAACTTGCAAACTCCACACAGGCAGGACCCAGAATTGAACCTGGGTCGCTGGAGCTGTGAGGCTGTGGTGCTAACCACTGCGCCACTGTACCACTATATCGCTGTTCCTTCACTGTCGCTGGGTCAAAATCCTGGAACTCCCTTCCTAACAGCACTGTGGGTGCACCTACCCCACATGGACTGCAGTGGTTCAAGAAGGCAGCTCACCACCACCTTCTCAAGGGCAATTAGGGATGGGCAATAAATGCTGGCCTGGCCAGCGATGCCCACATCCCATGAATGAATTTTAAAAAAAACTAGCAATGTACGAATCTAATCCTGCAGCTGTTAATTTTGGCCAGTAATGTGTTTGCGGTTGCCATGGATATTGAAGGACAAACAAGATAGGGCAGTTGTTACAATCGATAACATTGGCGAAAAAAATTGAACTTTGGAAAACAAAGAAAATTAATGAAAAAGCAAGCTACAGAAACGCAAATTAATAGATCTCCGAATCATACGTTACAGAAGGAGGCCATTCGGCCCATCAGGCTTGTGCTGGCTCTTTGAAAAGGCTATCCAATTAGTCCCACTCCCCCACCCCACACCCCCCCATCCCCCGCCATTCTGTCCGCATAGCTCTACGTCATCGTAAAAGGACAAGAGTTTTGTTTTTTATTTATATCGATAGAGCTTCCTTGCACTTTGAAATCTGTTTTATAAATCAAGGCTCCTGGTAAGATTGAAACAAGTCAATGTCTTGGCCTCAAGATGATTATGATTGTATCAAAAAGATGTTGAAATAGGTTGTTAAATATTTACTGTTGCAGCTAAGGACGATTTGAAGAGATTACGCTGTTGACCCTTTTACTCTGTAGGATATCAACTGACGTGACAGACAAAGATAAACTAAAACCAAAGTCTCGTTTAACTTCACTTTATTGGTACTAAAATCACTTAAAGCATACAAATGCTTACAACAGTTTATTCAGACACCAAATAAGTACAAGTCTCACTTCTTGTACAAGATACTGCCCATCATCACGGAGGTGATCAATCTCTCGTCACGGTTGATCACTGAGCCTCCAGACTCAGGGTGCTGCCTTTGAGAATTGTTCCCGGGTTCTCGCCGAGAATTCCCTCAGGTGTTAACCCTTATATAGTCTCTGAAGGCTCCTTGTTCAACCCATGATTCACATGATCTTGTTTTGCATAAATCTTCAAGCATTATCTCATCCTTGGCAAGCATTAGCCATTTAGCCGCCTGGACAGAAGTCCTGACTTGTTTACAATAACCACCGTTCATTCCCCTACGTCTGTTCCTCTTTTATCTATTCTTGTTCAATAGTCTATTCAAACGGTCACATATCCCTAACCACAAGCTTCGACATGTCAAATGGAAAGGTCCTGGGGAAAATTGATGGACAGAGAGATTTGGGTGTTCAGGTCCTTTGTTCCCTGAAGGTGGCAATGCAGGTCAATAGAGTGGTCAAGAAGGCATACGGCATGCTTTATTTCATCGGACGGGGTATTGAGTACAAGAGTTGGCAGGTCATGTTACAGTTGTATAAGACTTTGGTTCGGCTACATTTGGAATACTGCGTGCAGTTCTGGTCGCCACATTACCAAAAGGATGTAAATGCTTTGGAGAGGGTGCAGAGGAGGTTCACCAGGATGTTGCCTGGTATGGAGGGCGCTAGCTATGAAGAGAGGTTGAGTAGGTTAGGATTATTTTCATTAGAAAGACGGAGGTTGAGGGGGGACCTGATTGAGGTGTACAAAATCATGAGAGGTATAGACAGGGTGGATAGCAAGAAGCTTTTTCCCAGAGTGGGGGGATTCAATTACTAGGGGTCACGAGTTCAAAGTGAGAGGGGAAAGGTTTAGGGGGGATATGCGTGGAAAGTTCTTTACGCAGAGGGTGGTGGGTGCCTGGAACGCGTTGCCAGTGGAGGTGGTAGACGTGGGCACGATAGCATATTTTAAGATGTATCTAGACAGATACATGAATGGGCAGGAAGCAAAGAGATACAGACCCTTAGAAAATAGGCGACAGGTTTAGATAGAGGATCTGGATCGGTGCAGGCTTGGAGGGCCGAAGGGCCTGTTCCTGTGCTGTAATTTTCTTTGTTCTTTGTCTGTTAGCTTCCTTCAGCAAGTTCTGCACTTATCTTTAGCTGCCTTAGATCATGCTGGGTATAAAGCATTCCGTGACCAACCTTTCAGGGCCTACAACATTGTTATTGTTCTTAAGGATCCTGAGGATTTGTGTTGTTTTATTTTGTGCAGATTGATTTATGGAGGCCCAAGTTCCCCGAGGGAATTCAACCTCAGGGTGAGGTCCACGCTCGGATCCCAGCCTCAGCACTCGGCACAGTCCAAGGCGAACTGAAGGAAAGGGCCCTTGAATACAAGTAGGTGCAGCTCCAAATGATCAAATAATTGTAGTTTTTTTTCTTATCGCAGTCATGCTCCCACAGCCACTTTACAAATCAGCAGACTGTGAGCAGAATGCTGCTGCATCTCCCTCAGTCTTCCCAATACCCAGCCAATCCCATGTTCACTGTGGCTATTTCACAAGAACAGAATAAGAGGCTATCTGGTGTATAATGTCATTCCCTAACTGGCAGCTCAGTCACCCAGCGTGTAATTAAAAAGCTCATCCTGATCCCCTGGCCAAGGTTCAATATATCTAACGTGATAGCAGAAGGGCAGTGAGCTGCTTGCACTTGTGCTGCTGATCACTGTTCACCATCCCTTCATCAAGTGCAGGAGCAAGACAATGACATCGCACACATGGATGTCAGCAGCTGTTCCAACAGGACTAGTCCTCCACTACTTTCTCATCAATGTATCAACTGTCAGCTCAGTTCCATCTATACGACCTGTACATTTCAGACACGGCTTTCACTCTCTTGGTGCCCGGTCCTAACCAGTGTTCTAAAAACATCTTTTTCTATTATGTACTGAACCAAGATGTTTTTTTGTCTTATTCCACAGTGTTTTAACGCAAAATATTCAAGATCTCCTGGACAGTCAGATAAAGAGTGAGGTTAAGCAGCCTTTCAATACTAGAGCACACAGCTACACCAAGTATCACCCAATGGAAGAGGTAAGACTTATACAAAAGGAGGAAAGAATTGTCTCTTTTTATATTTAGTACCTCAAAGCTACTCTTCACAGTTTTTCTCTCAAACACTCAGATCTATTACTGGATGGAAGAAATGAAGGAAAATTACAAGGAGTTGGTGACACAGCATCTGCTGGGGATGACCTACCAGAAACGGCCAATGTATTATCTCAAGGTATCCAGAGACTGTTGCACTCTCGTGTTCTGCCACCTTTTTATCTCATTTCTGGTTCTGTTATAAATGGTCGCATACCCAAGGAATTTTTGTATGTTGAGGTAGGCGGGACTAGATGACCAGTGGCGCACCCAAGGATCCACTTCAAGGATGCTTGCAAGCGTGACATGAAGGCCCTAAATGTCGACTATCACAGCTGGGAGTCACAAGCTGGAGAAAATGGGAAATGGCAATACATCCTGTGGACTGGTGTTTAATACCATAATGACTAGTTGCTAATGCAGCTTGGCAACAGGTGCCAACATCAAAAACAATAACTCACAGCATCACTTGGCAGCTTCATGTGCAGCACTTGTGGCAGAGCCTACCTCTCAAGCATTGGCCTTCACAACCATCAACAAAGGTGCATCAAGGGAAGACACCCCATTTATATGGATTGTTTGCTGCGTGTCCATCATGTTTTGTAGATGAAGGATGCCAACCATAAGCTGCCTCCGCCAACATTGGCCCAGTAATGAACTTCAGTCACACAACAGACCCTCTGACCCTGTTTGCATCCTTGTGACCATTCCACATCCCAGAATTTCTATCTTTGGACTGTCTCAGTCAGCTTGCCAATTACCAGAGTAGTTTTGTCCTGAGGGCTTGTGCCGAGTAGCTGAGATTACTAAAATAAAAGCAAAATACTGCGGATGCTGGAAATCTGAAACAAAAACAAGAAATGCTGGAGTCACTCAGCAGGTCTGGCAGCATCTGTGGAAAGAGAAGCAGAGTTAACGTTTCGGGTCAGTGACCCTTCTTCGGAACTGTAAGAAGGGTCACTGACCCGAAACGTTAACTCTGCTTCTCTTTCCACAGATGCTGCCAGACCTGCTGAGTGACTCCAGCATTTCTTGTTTTTGTTGTAGCTGAGATTACTATTTGAGCTTGTGTGAGAGAAGATCTTCATGACATCTATCTGGGCTCAGTTAATGACCAGAACCGAGAAGTAAGATTCCTGCACAGTTTGTGTTGCAGTATCCTCCACAGAAATTAGACCTTTATTCCTCGAAATCATAACGGATTTGAACTCACCTCTCAAGAGGTTAAAGAATGAGGTTGTAATAGTGACACCGTCTTCCCCCCATCACACCATTAGAGAAAGGAAACCTTCATATCTTGATCCTGGCATTCACTTTAACCCAAGTCACTGGAAGGTTGGGATTAGAACTTCATTATATACCAGTAGTGTAATAACATAAGAAATATAAGGAGGAGTAAACCATTTGACTCCTTCAGCCTGCTCTGCCATTTAAGAAGATCATGGCTGATCATCTGCCTCAACTCCACTTTCCCACCCACTGCCCATATCCCTTCATTGCACAAGAGATTAAATAGCTTTCTATCTCATCCTTGAATATGCTCAATGATGGAGCATCCACAATCCTCTGGGGTAGAGAATTCCCAAAATTCAAAACCGAGTGAAAAAGTTTCTCCTCATTTCAGTCCTAAATTATTGTCTCTTTATCCTGAGACTCTGCCCCCAGGTTCTAGATTTCCCAGTCAACAGAAACAACCTCTCAGTGTCTACCCTGTCAGGCCCCTTCCGAATCTTGTCTGTTTGAATGATGTCATCTCTCATTCTTCTCAACGCCAGAGAGTATAGGCCCAATTTATTCAGCCTCTCAACATAGGCAACTCTCATCCCAGGAACCTTCACTGTGCCACCTCCAAGGCAAGTATATCCTTCCTTAGATACGGAGACTAAAACTGCGCACAGTACTCCAGGTGTGGTCTCACCAAAGCCCTATACAATTGTAGCAAGATTTAGAATCATAGAATCTTGTTCTTGTACTTCAGTCCCCTTTCAATTGAGGCCAACATGCCATTTGCCCTCCTAATTGCTTGCTGTACCTGCATGCTAATTTTCTGTGTACCTTGAACATGGAATGATTGGGTTTTGGAAGGGATGTGCTTTGAAGTTACTGCTATTGAGTGAAGATTGCCTCGTGGGAGATTACTGAGATTTTTGAGTCACAAGTGGAGCACTTTGATCTTCTTAAATCATTGGAGAGAAATGCTGACGGCTCCCATGTGTTAGAGGAAATGGCAGATGTGCCTCGTATCCATTTTAAGATACCATCAAGACAATAGAAATCTACCTGAGAGCAACAAACCCAAAGCCTGTAACTGTGACAATCATGTCCATTGCAATGGTCCCTCCACCATGGTTATTTGTTTCTGTAGGCACTAGAGATCTCAAGTTGCCAAATTTCTCTCATTCTAAGCTACTGGCACCCAGAGCCATTGCTACACATCATATTTTCTTCTGTCTGAGTTGCAATGATCCCAGTCTCACCCACACAAATCAACAACAGAGCCAGTGTCTCCTTCATTTTCGCTAGGGCTTTTCTCATTGGAGCGAAGAAGGATGAGAGGTGACTTGATAGAGGGGTACAAGATGATGAGAGGCATAGATAGAGTGGATAGTCAGAGACTTTTTCCCAGGGTGGAAAGGGCTGTCACCAGGGGGCATAATTTTAAGGTGATTGGAGGAAGGTTTTGGGGAGATGTCAGAGGTAGGTTCTTTACACAGAGAGTGGTGGGTGCGTGGAATGTGCTGCCAGCGGTGGTAGTAGAAGCATATACATTAGGGGCATTTAAGCGACTCTTGGATAGGTACATGGATGATAGTAGAATGAAGGGTAGGTAGTTAGTTTGATCTTAGAGTAGGTTAAAGGTTCGGCACAACATTGTGGGCCGAAGGGCCTGTACTGTGCTGTACTGTTCTATGTTCTATGTTCTATGTTTTGTCCACAGATCAGTAGAAAATCCGATAAACCCAAGAAGATTATCTGGATGGATTGTGGAATTCATGCCAGAGAGTGGATTGCTCCTGCTTTCTGCCAGTGGTTTGTGAAGGAGGTGAGTGTCCCCTTATTGTAGCAACAAACTAAAACCATTTGAGCCATAATCCACTCAACAGTTTCTATATTGGAGAACAGAAGTCTTATGAACAGTGGGGATGATCAGGTTGAATGACAAATAATGAACTGTCTTCCGAATGACAGAAATGTGTGCAGCAACCAAAAGTGCTGATTCTTTTTGTGTTGCTTGTAACCTTGCTGAGGGTTTTGCAAATAGAATGTTTAAGGTCACTGATAATGCAAACTCATGTAGAGAAAGCAGGCTGTTCTCTATAGAAAGGCATACCTTTGGGACCTAGAAATAAATAGTATGTCAGATTAACACTGAGAAATGCAAGATGATTAATGCTGGTCTTGCCAATAACAAATAGAATTAAATCCAATAAATTACTTGCTTATCATGATGAGAAACGTGGCTATAGGGTGGCACAGTGGCGCAGTGGTTAGCACCGCAGCCTCACAGCTCCAGTGACCCGTGTTCAGTTCTGGGTACTGCTTGTGTGGAGTTTGCAAGTTCTCCCTGTGACTCTGTGGGTTTCCGCCGGATGCTCCAGTTTTCTCCCACAGCCAAAGACTTGCAGGTTGATAGGTAAATTGGCCATTGTAAATTGCCCCTAGTGTAGGTAGGTGGTAGAGAATATGGGATTAATGTAGGATTAGTATAAATGGGTGGTTGTTAGTTGGCACAGACTCAGTGGGCTGAAGGGCCTGTTTCAATGCAGTATCACTAAATAAATAAATAATACTCAGGAAGAGAACACTTTCTGACTGTTAAAACCTAGTGTGGGCATTAGGCAGACCATACACAGCATTGGTTACAGTCAGGATGAGGTTCCCTAAATAAAATCCGTCAAATACTTCTAATCATCTCTTTCTAATCTCATTTGTTTGTGTATGACAGGTATTAGAGACCTACACTGCAGACCCGAAAACAGATCGCTTCCTCCAAAACATTGACTTTTACATTTTGCCGGTTCTGAACATTGATGGCTATATTAATTCCTGGACAACAGTAAGTACAGTCCTGGATGATGTGTTATTATATTGTGTTGCTGACCCAAAATAATCCCAACGGCTAGTCTGTG
This sequence comes from Heterodontus francisci, assembly GCF_036365525.1. Lineage (NCBI taxonomy): Eukaryota > Metazoa > Chordata > Chondrichthyes > Heterodontiformes > Heterodontidae > Heterodontus > Heterodontus francisci. Next base: position 117,157,032 of record NC_090377.1, read on the forward strand.
AAACTTGTCTCGGTGAATCTCACCTATTCTGAGTCCACATTGGGGTTTAACATCCTTCTCTATCTCTAGGACCGTCTGTGGAGAAAATCTATGTCTCCGTGTGACAACAGCACCTGTTTTGGAACTGATCTGAACAGGAATTTTGATGCAAAATGGTGCAGTAAGTGAAATCCTCACACCTTCCCCATTTCTTCTGCACCTATATCCACATGTATATCTGTACATCAGTCTCATTTATGAATCAGTCCATCCTCTCTCTACCTGTATTTGTCTTCCCATCAATCACTCCATCTTTATTTTTTCTGTCTATCTTACATACCTGAATCGAGCAATGTAGCATTATGTATTGTATACCCACTGCGGCTGTCTGCAGCAAAGTAACTGCCTGTAAATATATTTGTTGATCCAGTGCTAGCTGTCTTTTTAAAAAAATTATTTATTCATATGATGTGGGCATCGCTGGCAAGGCCAGCATTTATTGCCCTTGAGAAGGAGCTGGTGAGCTGCCTTCTTGAACTGCTGCAGTCCCTGTAGTGTAGGGACACCCACAGTACTGTTAGGGAGAGAGGTTCAGAATTTTGACCCAGTGATAGTGAAGGAACAGCGATATAGTTCCAACTCAGGATGGTGTGTGACTTGGATGGAAACTTGCAAGTGATGGTGTTCCCATGTGTCTGCTGCCCTTGTTCTTCTTGGTGGTAGAGGTCATGGGATTGGAAGGTGCTGTCGAAGGAGTCTTGGTGAGTTGCTGCAGTGCATCTTGTAGATGGTACACACTGCTGTCACTGTGCGTCGGTGATGGGAGTGAATGTTTAAGGTGCTGGATGGGGGCCAATCAAGCGGGCTGCTTTGTCCTGGTTGGTGTCGAGCTTCTTGAGTGTTGTTGGAGCTGCACCCATCCAGGCAAGTGGAGAGTATTCCATCACACTCCTGATTTAGATTAGAGATACAGCACTGAAACAGGCCCTTCGGCCCACCGAGTCTGTGCCGAACATCAACCACCCATTTATACTAATCCTACACTAATCCCATATTCCTACCAAACATCCCCACCTGTCCCTATATTTCCCTACCACCTACCTATACTAGTGACAATTTAGAATGGCCAATTTACCTATCAACCTGCAAGTCTTTTTGGCTTGTGGGAGGAAACCGGAGCACCCGGAGAAAACCCACGCAGACACAGGGAGAACTTGCAAACACCACACAGGCAGTACCCGGAATCGAACCCGGGTCCCTGGAGCTGTGAGGCTGCGGTGCTAACCACTGCGCCACTGTGCCGCCCTATTTGTGCCTTATAAACCGTGGAGAAGCTTTGGGAATCAGGAGGTGTGTCATCCTTTGACCTTCTGTCATAGCCACAGTCTTTATATGGCTGGTCCAGTTAAGTTTATTGTCCATGGTGACCCCTGGGATGTTGATGGTGGGGATAGTCGATGATATAAATGCCGTTGAATATCAAGGGGAGATGGGTAGATTCTCTCTTCTTGGAGATGGTCATTGCCTGGGCACCTATGTGGTGGAAATATTACTTTCCATGTATGAGCCCAAACCTGAATGTTGTTCAGGTTTTGCTGCATGCAGGCACAGACTGCTTCAGTATCTGAGGAGTTCTGAATGATACTAGACATTGTGCAATCATCAGTGAACATCCCCATTTCTAACCTTATGTTGGAAGGAAGATCATTGATGCAGCAGCTGAAGACGGTTCGGCCTTGGACACTACCCTGAGGAAATCCTGCAGCGATGTCCTGGGACTGAGATGATTGGCCTCCAACAACCACAACCATCTTCCTTTGTGCTAGATATGGCTCCAGCCAGTGGAGAATTTTTCTCCTTATCCTATTAACTTCAATTTTACTAGGGCTCCTTGATGCTACAGACAGTCAAATGTTGTTTTGATGACAAGGGCAGTCACTTAGAGCCTAAGCAGCTGAATGCACAGCCGCCAATAATGGGGTAATTGAAATAGAAAATGCACAAATGGCCAGAATTGGAGGAACACTGGGATCTACACATCTACTTGTTGCTGCTTTCCTTTGAAATAGTGTATTTCAATTTTTGTTACAGGTATTGGGGCTTCAAGAAACTGCTGTTCAAGCATCCACTGTGGTTCAGCACCAGAGTCTGAACCAGAAGCTGCTGCAGTTGCTAGTTTTCTCCGTCGCCATCTGCGTGATATTTTATGCTACCTGACCATTCATTCCTACGGTCAGCTGATTCTTACCCCGTATGGATACACAAACGAAACAGCCAGTAACCACGAGGAAATGGTGAGATGTTATCGCCAGCAGAGAAAGTCCAAATCTCCTTTTACTCCTACTCCTTATCCATAGATAACTGACACGAGCATGGCTGGGATAGAAGCTCTTTATGCACAGTAAACATATTCCAGAAACAGTCAATACCCAACCATGGTAATAATGGGCATTCCAGTCTGTAATATGGATAATGGATTGAGAGCTGATTTAAACATGAGGCGTAGCTGTCGGCTCCTCTCTATCCTATAATAAGCTGGAATATTCATTACAACCACTAAAATCCACACCGCAAGCAATTAGACCAATCAGTCCTGTTTGATTCAATAAGTACATTGAAAACCAGGGTGGTCTATTCTATCTTTAGCTCAGTTTAATCCTAGCAATTCACTGTGGATTATTTACATATAATTGGCTCTATTCACACTCCCCAGAGGGTAGGGTGGAGCAATGGTCCTCCTAGATTGCAATCGGAACAGTAGGATGTAGTTAGACCATTCCTTTTCCTCCATTGAATGAAATGCAGAACATCGTGAGAGGGAGTGAGGGATGATCTAGAAAAGGAATACTATAAGGAATTCTTTATAAATTCAAATGTTATCCTGTGCAATCATTCTGTTTATCACTTTCCAGGTGAATGTTGGACAGAAAGCAGCTGATGCTTTGTACCAGAAGCACGGAACAGAGTTTCAAGTGGGACCCATGTCAGAGGTTCTCTGTACGTTTAATCCATTTCACATGAGTTATATATTTTTTTAATCGTTCGTGGAATGTGGGCCTCGCTGGCTAGGCTGGCATTTATTGCCCATCCCTAATTGCCCTTGAGAAGGTGGTGGTGAGCTGCCTTCTTGAATTCTTGCAGTTCTTGGGGTCACCAACAGTGCTGTTAGGAAGGGAGTTCCAGGATTCTGACCCAGCGACTGTGAAGGAATGCCGGTATAGTTCCAAGTCAGGATGGTGTGTGGCTTGGAGGGGAATTTGCATGTGCTGGTGTTCCCATGCATCTGCTGCCCTTGTCCTTCTAGGTGGTAGAGGTCACAGGTGCTATCTAAGGAGCCTTGCTGAGTTGCTGCAGTGCATCTTGTAGATTGTACACACTGCTGCCACTGTATGTCGGTGGTGAAGACAGTGAGTGTTGAAGGTGGTGGATGGGGACCCAATCAAATAGGCTGCTTTGTCCTGGATGGGGTCAAGTCTCTTGAATGTTATTGGAGCTGCACCCATCCAATCAAGTGGAGAGTATTCCATCACACTCCTGACTTGTGCCTTGTCGATGGTGGACAGGCACTGGGGAGACAGGAGGTGAGTTACTCGCCACAGAATGCCTAGCCTCTGACCTGCTCTTGTAGCCACAGTATTTATGTGGCTGGTCCAGTTCAGTTTCTGGTCAATGGTAACCCCAGGATGTTGAGAGTGGGGGATTCAGTGACGGTAATGCCATTGAACTATAAGGGGAGATGGTTAGATTCTCTCTTGTTTGAGTTAGTCATTGCCAGGCAGTTGTGTGGCGTGAATGTTACTTGTCACTTATCAGCCCAAGCCTGGATGTTGTCCAGGTCTTGCTGCATCTGGACAAGGACTGCTTCTGTATCTGAGGACTTGTGAATGGTGCTGAACATTGTGCAGTCATCAGCGAACATCCCCACTTCTGACCTTATGATGAAGGGAAAGTCATTGATGAAGCAGCTGAATATGGTTGGGCCTAGGACGCTACCCTGAGGAATGCCTGCAGTCATGCCCTGGGACTGAGTTGATTGACCTCCAATAAGCATAACCATCTTCCTTTGTGCTAGGCATGACTCCAAACAGCAGAGAGTTTTCCCCTGATTCCCATCAACTTCAATTTTGCTAGGGATCCTTGATGCCATAGTTGGTCAAATGTTACCTTGATGTCAAAGGCAGTCACTTTCACCTCACCTCTGGAGTTCAGCTCTTTAATCCATGTTTGGACCAAGGCTGTAATGAGGTCAGGAGCTGAGTGGCCCTGGCGGAATCCAAGCTAAGCATCAGTGAGCAGGTTAAAGCTGAGCAAGTACCACTTGATAGCACTGTCGATGACCACTTCTATCACTTTGCTGATGATTGAGAGCACATTGATAGGGCGGTAATTGACCTGGTTGGATTTGTCCTGCTTTTTGTGGACAGGACATACCTGGGCAATTTTCCACATTGCTGGGTAGATGCCAGTGTTGTAGCTGTACTGGAACAGCTTGGCTAGGGGTGCAGCTAGTTCTGGAGCACAAGTCTTCAGTACTATTGCTGGAATGTTGTCAAGGCCCATAGCCTTTGCAGTATCCAGTGCCTTCAGTCATTTCTTGATATCACATGGAATGTATCAAATAGGCTGAAGACTGGCATCTGTGAGGAGGCTGTGATGGATCATCCACTTGGCGCTTGTGGCTGAAGATAGATGCAAATGCTTCAGCTTTATCTTTTGCACTGGTGTGATGGGCTCCCCCATCATTGAGGATGGGGATATTTGCGGAGCCTCTTCCCCGTTAGTTGTTTAATTATTCACCACCATTCACAACTGGATGTGGCGGGACTGCAGAGCTTAGATCTGATTCCTGTTGCTCGTTTTACTTTAATCCAGGTTCCTCTCACTCAGCTGAGTGACACTATTTATAGAACGATCTTCATCTCATTTCAAAAGTGCAGCTGCTAATGTCAATTCGGGGACTAACTACTGTAATAACGCAAAAATATGACTAACTGAGCTCAACTGTGAAGCCTTCCTCATCAAGTAGCCCTCTGATGCTCTTTGTGAGGAATGCCCAAACGGTTGGGAGGTCCCAGAAGATCAAGACGAAAGAAAGGTGATGGAAAAGTGGTAAAACATGACAAGCCATTGGAAAACACACCTCAGGAAGGATAAAAGCAAAATACTGCGGATGCTGGAAATCTGAAATAAAAACACAAAGTGCTGGAAATACTCAGCAGGTCTGGCAGCATCTGTGGAGAGAGAAACAGAGTTAACGTTTCAGGTCGATGACGTTTCATCAGAGCTGGGAGGTTATATGAGCCTTGGAGGGGGTACTGTGGAAACTCACTTTATTGCAGTGGTATGTGGTTCTGTCTTATAGATTATGCAGCTGGCACATCTTCTGACAGGGCAGCTGATCTTGGGATCAACTTTTCCTACCTATTTGAACTCCGAGACAACGGGACGTATCGTTTCATACTCCCAGAGGACCAGATACAGGCTACCTGCGAGGAAACCATGGCTGCTGTGACAACCATAATAGAGTACATAAATGATAAACATTTCCAGAACTCCGCTCCGAGCTTTGGAGCTCTGTGGTTGGGTGTGCTGGTCTCCAGCTTGTTAAACATATATTTTGTAAATGATTCCTAAATCAGAGGTGAAAGTAGATGTAAAGAATTGGGGTGGGGGTGGGGGGGGGGTGGTGATGGGGGTGGGGAGTGATGGGGGCGGTGTGGGACAGGGGTTGGGGGCATTATGTGGACACAAGCGCATAGAGTCATAGAATCATAGAATCATATGGGTAAATTTTATGTGCCCGCCTCAAATCGTGGCGGCGTGCTCTGATCATGGCGGTCGTCCCACGTGGGGGCTTATTTAAATGAAGGGGAGGAACTGCTGCCCCCGATGATGTCATCAGGGCTGCTGCTCCATGCCTGGCAAGGGTGTCTGGCGCCACCGCGCAGACGCCGGTACCATTTTTAAAGGGCTTCAAGCCCTTCACCAGCATTTGCATTTTTAAAGGGAACAAACATTCAAAATTAAAATTACACATGAAATAACACTTTCACTCCACTCACCCATACCCACAAGGATGAATCGATTCATTAATTTCCCATACCACCCCCCCCCAACAAAACATTTATGCAGATCCCGACTTTTTTTCGCTTTAAACCTTAACCCCTCCGACTATTCCGTCCAGCAATCAAAAGACTGTTTCCCACTCTCTCCCACCCACCCCCCCACCCCCCGCCCTGAGAATTTCACTTCTCCCCCCTCCCCACCAGTGTCACGCCTCAGATGTCCGTGCGGACAGCCGTCCACTGGCCACAGTATTGGTGTGGGATGGCCGCCTGGTCCAGGTACGTTAATTTACATTTATTAGAATTAATTTAACTATGTAAATGAAGGCTCCGCCGCCATCGGTAATATGTGGCGGGGCCTTCTTGGTGTCGGGAGTCGAGGTGGGACTCTCCCAGAAGAATTTTCCGGGCCCCTCTGCCACGAACTCTGATGTCGGAGGGCTGGTAAAATTCAGCCCAATGAGGCATCATGACACAGGAGATGGCCATTTGGCCCATCAGGTCTATGCTGGCTTGTTGCCTCCCAGTAGAGCTGCAGGCTTAGTTCCCTCAATGCCCATCCAATTTCCTTTTGAAATCATTGATTATCTCTGCTTCTACCACCCTTGTAGGCAGTGAGTTCTAGGACATTACCACTGGCTGGGTAAAAAGATTCTTCCTTACATTCCCCCAAACACTTTTTGTCCATAACCTTAAATCTGTGCCCCTAGTCCTTGTGCGCTCAGCTAGTGGATACAGCTTTTCTTTGTTTACCTTATCTAAATCTCTCAATCTTGCACACCTCTATTAATCTCCTTTGCTCCAAGGAGAACAACCCCAGCTTCTCCAACCTAACCTTGTAACTAAAATCCCCCATCCCTGGAACCATTGTGGTAAACCTTCTCTATACCCTCTCAAGAACCTTCACATCCTTCCTGAAGTGTGGTGCAATAAACTGGATGCGATAATTTAGTTGTGGCCTAACTACAGCTTCACAAAGATTCAGCATAATTTCCCTGCTTTTGTACTCAGTGCCTCTGTTTATGAAGCCCAAGTTCCGATATGCTTTGCTAATTCCTCTCTCAATATGTCCTGCCACCTTCAAAGATCTATGCACGTGAACCCCCAGGTCCCTCTGTTCCTGCACACTCATATCTGGATCAGTTCCAGAGAGATGTGGGAAAAGGTGGACGTGACCCAGCAGTGCTTGTATTTAAGTTTTGGACTTGCTGCTCCTTCTGGCTGGGCCACTCTTGAAGGGGAGGTAGACTTCAGGAGGATCAGAAATATAGAGGTAAGTATTCCAGTTATTATGTGTCAGAGGCAAAACTGGAAAATGGAAGGGAGGAATGGAGGAGAACAACAAGACTTTGTTTATTGACTAAAACAAAGGGAGACTGACTGATAGAAGAAAGTACTGACTGATGTCTCTGGAACATTTTACTTCATAATCGCATTGAAGAAAATGGAAGATTAACAGAACAACTTTGCAAATGGGATTTCCCTTTTCTTTCATTCCCCCTGCCCCTTACCCCATCTCTCCCAAAGCTAGTGATACACACTGTATGACAAACCCCTTATTATATCTCACCCTAGTGCTCAGACTACTAAATGAATTGAGATGAGAATCGCAGAGAATGTTAATGTGGACAAACTGACAATGAACATGACTCAGTGGACCCAAAATAGGACAAAGTCACAAATTTATACAAGGGATTTATAGCATAGAAACAGGCCATTTGGCCCAACTGGTCCATGCCAGTTTTATGTTCCACCCACCCTTCAGCATCAAACCTTATCAATTTATGCTTATGTTCCTTTCTCTCTCATGTGTTTATCTAGCTTCCCTTTAAATTCATCTATACTATTTGCCTCAACTGCTCCTTGTGTCGCTAGTTCCACATTCTAACCACCCCCTGGGTAAAGACTTTCTCCTCAATTCTCTATTGGATTTATTCATGACTATTTTATATTTAAGGCCCCTGGTTCCAGTCTTGCTCACAAGTAGAAACATCTTCTCCACATCGACCCTATCAAACCCATTCATAATCTTCATAAACCTCTATCGGGTCACCCCTCAGTCTTCTCTGTTCCTGAGAAAAGAGCCCCAGCCTGTTCAATCTTTCCTGATATGTATAACCTCTCTGATCTAGTAACATTCTCGTATATCGTTTTTGCACGTTCTGCAGTGCCTCTATACCCTTTTTATAATATGGAGACCAGAACTGTCCACAGTACTCCAAGTGTGGTCTAACCAACATTTTATACAAGTTTAATATAACTTCTCTGCTTTTCACATCTATCACTTTAGAACAGGGTTGTCCAACATACGGCCTGCGGGCCAGGATCCGGCCCGCCAAAGGTTTCCATCTGGCCCGCGGGTGTAAACTGAAACTGGGGCTGTTCCTCAACGTCCCCAGGGCTCCGTGAATGGAGATGGGAAATTTCTCTTTGTCTTTGATCGGCCTTTCTAAAAACATTGTGCTGTCAGTTTCACAGCTAACAACTGGTGAAGCAGGAACGCGCTTCCCAACATCGGACAGAATCAGGGTTTTCTGACTTTTTTTTAAAAGCCCTCTGTTCCTCTACCTCAATTAGACACTTATTTTCCAGTGGGTATGTGGGCTATCTATTCTTCCGACCAAACTGTATGATCTCTCACATCTATATTGAAGTTCATTTGCCAATTAAATGCCAATTCTGCAAGTTTATTAATGTCTTCCTGTATTTTGTTGCAGTCCTCCTCTGTGTTAACTATGGCACCCAATTTGGTGTCATCTGCCATTTTGAAATTCTACTTCTAATTCTTGAGTCCAAATTGTTTATGTAAATGGTGACTAACAGTGGTCCTGGCACTGAACCCTGAGAAACAACATTTCCTACCTGTTGCCAGTCTGAGTAACCATTTTAACCCCTACTATCTGTTGTTTTGTCGCCAAGCTTGCTATCCATTCTGATACTTGTCCCCTGACTCCACATGTTCTAGCCTTAGCCACGATGCAGTACCTTATCAAAGGCTTTTTGGAAATCCAAATATATTACATCTACCACATTACCCTTATCTATCTTTCTGTTACTTCAAACAATTTGGTAAGGTTGGTCAAGCATGACCTTTCTTTTTGGCTTCTGTGCTGACTATGCTTTATTACATTTTCAATTTCTAGATGTTTTTCTATTATGTCTAAGGATACCATTATCTCTCCTACTTATTGGTCTATAGTTCCCTGGTCTTGTTCCCTCTCACAAATATATATATAGGAATCACATTAGCTGTGCAACAGTCCTCTGGCACTATTCCTTTTTTAATATATTTCTATATATATGTAATAGTCCCTCTGCTTTCTCCTCTGTAATGTATTCTTTTAATGTGCAATCCATCTAGCAAGGGTCTTATCCTCTCTAAGTTTGATTAGTTTATCAATTATCTCTCCCTTTCTATCTGAAATATCTTTATATCTTCTATCTATACCTTCTATCTTTATATCTTTTTTGATCTCTTCTTCTAATGTCATGTCCACAATGTTAGTCTCTCTGGTAAATACTGAGGCAAAGTAATTATTTAATATTCTGGCATTTCGCTGTCATTACTAGTGTACCTCAATGTCCCTATGCTTTCCAGATTTTTCTTTAGTTATTTATGTGTCTGTAGAATACTTTACTATTTCTTTTTATGTCATTGATAATTTAATTTTGTACTTTTTCTTTGCCTTCTCATCCCCTTAAAATAGGCTTTTTCCAATTTATTGCTCTGGTCTTTGTACTACTGACGTCCTTCTGCATCTTTATCTTCTTTCTTATATCTTATTATCTGGTAATTGCTTTTGCCCATGTATTCCCCTATACTTGCTTCCCTTATCTGCGTTCCCTTATCTGGCGTTCATTTCCCATTACTAGATTCAACAGTGTTCCCTCTCTGGTTGGAATTTTTATGTTCTATGTCCCTGACTCATTTCACCTATTTGCTTACGTGTTTATTTCCCCATCTCCTCTCCACTATTAGGTGGCCAGTAGAATATCCCTAGTAGCATGATTGATCCCTTGTCTTTTATTTCAATCCATATGGATTCTATTTCTAAACTTCTGTCTCGTTATGTCCCTTGTTTCTACTGCCATTATGTTATCCCTAACTAGAACCACTATCCTATCCCCCTTCTTCCTTCCCTATCCTCTCTGATTATGTTATAAATGCAAGATTTAGTTGCCAATCCTATTCTTTATGTAGCCACTATTCAGTTATTCCTAATATATCTGGTTCCTTGCTATGGATTATTTCCTCCAGATCCCCTGTTTTGGATGTTCTGTACATTTCTGTGCGGGCAGTTTAATTCATCTGTAGCAGTTGTTTCTTTCACCTTATTATTCGTGGTGGTTTTATACTTCTGTTTTATAATTGTATTTGTCCCTGACTGCTTGTTTATGTTACCCTTGGTTTCTACCTTGATCTGTTTACTTTCTTTCCTATTTCCTCAGACTTATGTTATTTTGACCAGATCCCTCCCCCTGCCCATCCCCCACCCCAGTTCTACTGCTTTAAAATCTATTGACAGCCCTATTTATCCTTTATATTTATCTGGCCCCATTCCCAGAGGTCCAGCTCCTTCCTTCCCAGTACTCGTTCCAGTGTCACATGAAATGGAATCCCTCCATCCTACAACAGTCTCAACAGGAATGCAGTCACCTTCTTGATCTGCTTATCTCTCTGCCAATAACCATATGATTTGGATAATAATCCCAAGATTACCATCCATGAGGTCCTTTTTTTGAATTTAGTTCCGAACATCTGATATTTCCTTATCAGGACCACTTCCCTTTTCTTCCATATGTTACTGGTCCCAACATGGACCATGACAACTGGATCTCCCCCTTTCTTTCCAAGATTCTCTCCTTTAGCTCTGAGATATCCTTTAGCTCTGCACCAGGTAGGCAACACACCCTCTGGAATTCTTGACGTGACTGTGAGCATGGAAACATATTGGACACCTTGCAAAATCAGGAGCAGAAAATATGAAACCTGTAACGTTTCCAAAGGATGGTCAAAATAAAGGGCACCAGCAGCCTGTGAATGGACAATGCACAAGGCCAATTACAGCCCTCAGAAATGTTGGAATTGGGAGGCCATTTGGAATAAGCACCGCAAGGGAGACTCCAGTTGAAACCCTCTCTGCCTAAAAACTCAGCACCCCTGCCTGCTGTCGCTGACCTATCATTGTGCATGCATGTTCCCCTCAATGTTATGCCAGAAAATTGCCTGCCTGTGCTCCTCGTCAGGCACAAAACAATCAAATCTCAGGGCCTGATGGTTTTTATTTCAAATTCTTAAGAGAGACGCAGTACGGGATGTGTTTAGTGCTAATGGCCATGACTGATGTGAAGGTCCCAGAGATCAGAAACAAGTTAGTATAGTGCCCATATTGCACAAAGATGGCATGCAATATTATTCACACAAGTCTGAAGAATGACAGTTTTAAAAGATTAGGCAATCACATGCACTTTTATCAGGATGTAGCCATACGTATATAATAAAATTTCTTTTGTCTATCACATATATTGCATTGTTGGAAATGTTCATTTTTTCCTTTGGATCAATGTTTAAGTCTGTGATTTTCTTCATTCATATGATAAATGATGGACAGGAAAAGACCCTTTGGCCCATCCACTCTGTCCCATGCAGCAGCAATGTGTAGAGCATCACGATCCAAACATTGTCCACCCCAAATGGAAAAATGTGACCTCCTGGGAGAGGCAGAAAAACCAAAGAAAAATACAGCCCAATTCAGGGAATAATCTGGAAAATTTTCTCTCTGACCCCTTTAGGTAATCAAAACTAGTCCAAGAGATCACTCTGGCCCTGCCTAATGTGATACAGAACTTACCTCTTGTACAAGGTTATCTCTGCCTCAGCCAGAAACAGGTCCGATTCTCACTTGAAGGAATTGAACGAATCAGCATTCACTGTACAAGCTGGCAGCCTGTTCCAGAGGCCGACTGGGAAAAGAACCACCTCTTGATATCTAACCTGGAACTGGCCTTGTACAACTTGAAACTGTGATGCCTGGTCTTCCCTAACCAATCAGTTGAAGTGATAAATTTTTTAAAAAGTTTTTCTTACACATCAAACATATTTTGCAAAAACTCTCCAACCCGACCAATACATCTGTGACCTGTTTGATTCCTATAAGTGCAGTACCAGTCCTGATTTTGCAGATCTCTCTGGGAATGAGCCAGTAGTGTTACAATCGAGGGCAGTGGTGGTCTCACCAACCAATGGTGCTGGTGTGCCCATGTTGGCAGGAGGCATTCTTACTAAAATCAGAGAATCACATATGAAAAGTTGAAGAACTGGTCAGAAAAGCCAACGTGAACATCTGGGAATGAAGCTGGGAAAGAGTCTGAAAGGAACCAATAATGCACGACTCAAAGAATCAGTTTAGTACGTTTCCGAGTTTCCTATCATCTGCAAACATTGAAATTGTGCCCAAGAGTACACCCAAGTTCAGGTCATTTATATACATAAAAAGAGGAGTGGTTCCAACACTGACCCCTGAGGGAGACCACTGTATACTTACCTCTATATTCCTGAAAGATTTTTTAAAAATGGGCTAGAAATTAATTTGTCTCGATTTCTGGGGACACGGGCAGCGATTAGCGGCATGCTGAAAAAAAAATTGCCAAAATGGAAAATCCTGATAAATGAACACCGCATAGAAGGATCCAGCCTGATGGATGTGGTGCTGGAGGCATTAGTGTTATGGGTGGGCAGGAGGAGAGACGGCATGGTCCCAAAGGGGGCCAGAAGACCCTCAGAAGGGAGTGAGAGAAGATGGTCAGGAATATCTGGACACAAGAACCTGGCAGCAGTGCCACAAGAGACTTAATGATCTCATGCGGGTGGTCAAGGTCAGTGAGTGCATCTTCACATGATATCTCCTACCTACTGCTGCACCAGCCTCTCACACTGTTCAATGCACCACACCCCCATCACTCACCTAGCACCAGTTAAATCATGTATAACATCCAGATAATCCACCTCATCCTCACACACCTACCAATGCTGCCAGACTGAGTGGGTGAGGGGGCAGGCCTCCTAAGGGCTGCTCCATGATCCATGGAGGGGCCTGCCAATGGCAATAGTCGCCCCATGTCTAAGGTGCCATCACTGGAATATGCTCACCCCTGATTGCCAGGACCTGCCTGACATTCCCTGGCTTGCTCCACAGAATGTACCTTGCCTTCAAGGGTGCCTCTGCATTGCAGAGCCCTTTCCTTCCAGCTGCAGCCTCAATGGTCGAGCTGCCGAGATTGCCCAGCTCTGATTGAACCGGCAGTTCTGGGAGGAGGACCGCCATCCCCTATTGGTTGGAGGTCCCGGCAGCTACCTGCTAATTGGCTGCTGCCGGTGAACTGTCGCCTCAAGCTCCCACCACCCATTGAGAAATGGCTGAATTAGTCCCAGTATCCTGATCTTTCCCCCTTGCCCTCCAACCTTCTCCTCTTCAAGTATTTATCCAATTCCCTAATGAAAGCTACCACAGAATCTGTTTGCAGCAACTTTTCCGGCAGTGCATTCCAGATAAAAACATGCTGTTATTTTTTTTAAATCTCCTCATTCCCCTCTGGTTCTTTTGCCAGTTATCTTAATTCTGTGTCATCCGGTTACTGATCCTTCTGCCAATAGAAACAGTTACTCCCTATCTACTCTATCAAAACCCCTCATAATTTTGAACACCTTAATTAAATCTCCCCTTAACCTTCTCTGCTTTAAGGAGAGCAAGAACAACGTCTCTAGTCTCCCTGTGTAGTTTAAGTTATTCGAGCCTTTCATTAGTTTTAGTTACAATGTGAGGAAGTTACAATATGATTATTTGAGGGTTAAAAATGTGGGTGTGGACAGGTGTAACTGTAGACAGTTTTATCTGATCTGTACTCTGCCCCGCTCTCAGTTACCAAGTCGTTTTGTGACTGCGAAGGTCCCGGTGGAACCCGTTCACCATGAAGCGGTGGATAAGGTGCATCTCTATTCTCGGGCTATTGCCTCTGTTCACACACAGCTTCCAGATACAATACAATGGGTGAGTAAATCAAATATTACTGTTATATTATCAGTGAAGATAAATAGTAGTAGTTCCCTAATACTAACAAAACATGACAAATCCATATCCATTGTGGAATTTCCCACCTACTGAAAATGATCCACCTCGTCAGAGCTTGTTTGAGCCCATAATCTAAACTGACACTACAGTGCAGTGCTGAGGGAGTGCCGTACTGTTGGAGGTGTTGTCTTTCAGCTGAGGTGTTAGTCCAAAGCAGTTCGTAGAGTGCTGAAAGTATAGCAGGCTTGGCACTCTTGATTATTTCAAGGGTATTGCCGTCCTTCCCAGGGGCTTTTCCGCTGGCTAGAGAATCAATGGCATCACTGAGTTCTGATTTTGTTGGCTGTTCGTCCAGCTCATCCATGACTGGCAGAGACTGGGCTGCATTGAGGGCGGTCTCAGTGACAACATTTTCCCTGGAGTACAGTTCTAGGTAGTGCTACAAACTGCTTTGCCTGTGCTGGGATGAGGGAGCAGTACCACAGGACATGCGCGATGTCAATATCATCACCCTCTATAAGAACAAGGGTGACCGCGGTGACTGCAACAACTACCGTGGAATCTCCCTGCTCAGCATAGTGGGGAAAGTCTTCGCTCAAGTCGCTTTAAACAGGCTCCAGAAGCTGGCTGAGCATGTCTATCCTGAGGCACAGTGTGGCTTTCGAGCAGAGAGATCCACCATTGACATGCTGTTCTCCCTTCGCCAGCTACAGGAAAAATGCCGTGAACAACAGATGCCCCTCTACGTTGCTTTCATTGATCTCACCAAAGCCTTTGATATCTCGTCAGCAGACGTGGTCTCTTCAGACTACTAGAAAAGATCGGATGTCCACCAAAGCTACTAAGTATCATCACCTCATTCCATGACAATATGAAAGGCACAATCCAGCATAGCGGCGCCTCATCAGACCCCTTTCCTATCCTGAGTGGCGTTAAACAGGGCTGTGTTCTCACACCTATACTGTTTGGGATCTTCTTCTCCCTGCTGCTCTCACATGCGTTCAAGTCTTCAGAAGAAGGAATTTTCCTCCACACAAGATTAGATGGCAGGTTATTCAACCTTGCCCGTCTAAGAGAGAAGACCAAAGTACGGAAAGTCCTCATCAGGGAACTCCTCTTTGCTGACGATGCTGCATTAACATCTCACACTGAAGAGTGTCTGCAGAGACTCATCAACAGGATTGCGGCTGACTGCAATGAATTTGGCCTAACCATCAGCCTCAAGAAAACGAACATCATGGGACAGGACGTCAGAAATGCTCCATCCATCAATATCGGCGACCACGCTCTGGAAGTGGTTCAAGAGTTCACCTACCTAGGCTCAACTATCACCAGTAACCTGTCTCTAGATGCAGAAATCAACAAGCGCATGGGAAAGGCTTCCACTGCTATATCCAGACTGGCCAAGAGAGTGTGGGAAAATGGCGCACTGACACGGAAAACAAAAGTCCGAGTGTATCAAGCCTGTGTCCTCAGTACCTTGTTCTCCGGCAGCGACGCCTGGACAATGTATGTCAGCCAAGAGCAACGCCTCAATTCATTCCATCTTTGCTGCCTCGGGAGAATGCTTGGCATCAGGTGGCAGGACCGTATCTCCAACACAGAAGTCCTCGAGGCTGCCAACATCCCCAGCATATACACCCTACTGAGCCAGCGGCGCTTGAGATGGCTTGGCCATGTGAGCCACATGGAAGATGGCAGGATCCCCAAGGACACATTGTACAGCGAGCTCGTCACTGGTATCAGACCCACAGGCCGTCCATGTCTCCGCTTTAAAGATGTCTGCAAACGCGACCTGAAGTCCTGTGACATTGATCACAAGTCGTGGGAGTCAGTTGCCAGCGATCGCCAGAGCTGGCGGGCAGCCATAAAGGCAGGGCTAAAGTGTGGCGAATCGAAGAGACTTAGCAGTTGGCAGGAAAAAAGACAAAAGCGCAAGGGGAAGCCAACTATGTAACAGCCCCAACAACCAATTTTATCTGCAGCACCTGTGGAAGAGTCTGTCGCTCTAGAATTGGACTTTATAGCCACTCCAGGCGCTGCTTCACAAACCACTGACCACCTCCAGGCGCTTACCCATTGTCTCTCGAGACAAGGAGGCCAAAGAAGAAGTTAATCCAAAGTATTGTCTGTCCATTCGGATGGATACAAAAGGTCCTATGGGACTTCCTGGTGTCCTGGCCAACAGTCCTGCTTCAACCAAGACCATCACAAATAGATTTAACTGCTCAATTGTCTTTGCTGTCGGTCGGATCTTGCCCTGCACACAATTGGCGGAAGTGAGTCAGGTTGGAAACTTGGTGGGCCAGAGATTGAATTGACCGCCTTCACTGTCTCCAGCTGTGGGTAATTGATGAACGCACAACCACACTTTGCCCTCTGTGTAACTTGATTCACGTCCACAATAGATTCCTCGTGTAACAGCAGTGACTACACTTCAAACAGTAACTCATTGGTTGGGAAGTTCTTTAGAATACCCTGATAATACACATTGATTTAAAAATGCCAATTCTTTTACTTTCTTCATAGACTATCATGTACTTTAAGGTGAATCAACTGAGTAATAGGCTGTTGGTGTGTGTTTAAATAATCAACTAACAAGTATAATATGCGGGGCAGGTGGTGACGTAGTGGTATTATCACTGGACTAGTAACCCAGAGACCCAGGGTATTTCTCTGGGAACATGGGTTCGAATTTGAATTTAGTTAATAAATCTGGAATTAAAAAGCTAGTCTAATGATGGCCATGAAACCACTGTCGATTGTTGTAAAAACCCATCTGGTTCACTAATGTCCTTTAGGGAAGGAAATCTGCTGTCCTTACCTGGTCTGGCCTACATGTGACGCCAGACCCACAGCAATGTGGCTGACTCTTACATGCCCTCTGAAATGGCCCAGCAAGTCACTCAGTTGTACATAACCACTACGAAGTCAATAAAAAGGAATGAAACTGGTCTGACCACCTGGCATCGACCTAGGCACTGGAAACGACCAACTAGAAGGACAAGGGCTGCAAATACATGGGAACACCACCACCTGCAAGTACCCTTCCAAGTCACACACCATCCTGACTTGGAACTATATCGCCGTTCCTTCACTTCGTTGGGTCAAAATCCTGGAACTCCCTTCCTAACAGCACTGTGGGTGTACCTACACCAAATGGACTGCAGCAGTTCAAGAAGGCAGCTCACCACCACCTTCTCAAGGGTAATTAGGGATAGGCAATAAATGCTGGCCTGGCCAGTGACATCCACATCCCATGAATGAATTTTTAAAAATCCCCTAAAACAAGTTTCAGGTCCGCCCCAGTGTGAGTGTTATTGGACAAATATCAGCACATAGACATTGCAAGAGAATCCTTCAATTGTGTCTTAATTCTTCCTGCTGAAAACTGATCTGTTTGTGTGTGATGAAGATGAAAGCAAGGTATTTAATCAAACCACCAAGCTGGTGCCGCTCTGCGCTGAAACATTCTTCAGTCTCTAATACTCAGCTCTGTCACTTTGGGGAAATGCAATGCAGAAGCAAAGGGGGGTCACAGATAATGGAGGTTAAAGTTGGAGAGGTTAAACACAGGGGAAGGCATGACAAATCTATTCATAGAATCATAGAATGATTACTGCACAGAAGGAGGCCATTCAGCCCATTGAGTGCATGCAGGCACACTGTGAGAGCAATTTCGCTAGTCCCACTCCCCGGCCCTTTACCTGCAAATTTTCTGTCTTCAGGTGTTCACACAACTCCTTTTTGAAATCCATGATTGAATCTGCCTCCATCACCCTCACAGGCTGTGCATTCCTAAACAGTGGCTGTGTAAGAAATTATGGGTAAATAAAAATCAAATTACAGCTGTGAAATTCGACTGCACCTTGAACAGTAACTCACAGCAGGATACAGTGATGGTCATCAGTTCAATCCCCAATCCTCCAAGTTTCCAATCTAAATCATTCAGATGTGAATGTGCCAGGTCACCACGGAAAGGAGGAAAAGTAATCTGACTGCTTTGTAGTGTTGCTAACTCCATTCGGATATATTTCTGGAGGTTTCATCACTTGATCTCCCGTTAAATCCACCCTGAGCCCTCCCGTTGCTGCTACTGGTTGCCCGACACATCCATGCTTACAGCACACTACCTACCCAGGCCAATGGGGAAACTGAACGGACGTTTCATTACACAATTGGATAATTCTTGACTATCAGGGAAATAGACTTTTCCCAACCTTTGGTTCTTTTGCCAATCACCTTAAATTAGTGTCCTCTGGTTCTTGACCCTTCCACCAAAGGGAACCGTTTCTCTCAATTTACTTCATCTGGACCCTCGCGATTTTGAACACCTCTATCTAATCTCCTCCCAACCTTCTCTTTTCGAAGGTGAACAGTCCAAGCTTCTCCAATCTATCCTCATCATTAAAGTCCCTCTAAAGGTGCCATATAAATGTAAGTTGTTGTTAGGTAATGTGTTACATGCAAGAAGAAATAGGAATTGTGAAAAGGAACTTCTTGTCTCATTTCAGGGACCAAGTGCTCCGAATCATCCCTAAGGATTCTGAACAGGTGAAGTTTCTGAAACAATTGGCGGAGGATGAGCAGGTAAGTTCTGGAATGAGTCTGTATGACCTGACTGGCAGTAATCAAGTGATACTGGCATTCTGGTGTTGGCTCGATTTCGTTAACAAGGATAAACAAGGCGGACACTGGGGCTTCTGACGGACCTTCCCAGGTATCGTCAGTGTCATTGTCCACTCTCAGTAGACTTGGTACAGTATCCTGATACTGTGTCCCGATACTGCCTCAACCTTTGTTATTGTTACAATGTGGTGAAGTGAAGTATCCCCTCACGGTGTGGTGCTGTGCCCTGTCATTGTTTGGGACACAGATATATTAATAATGATCAGATTATCTGTTTTAGTGATGTTGGTTGAGGGTTAAGTATTGGCCAGGACACCTCAAGAACTCCTTGTTCTTCTTAAAATATTGCCATGGGATCTTTCAAAGTCCACCTGAGTGCGCAGACAGGGCCTCAGTTTAACGTCTCATGCAAAAGATGGCACTCGGACAATGCAGCATTCCCTCGGCACTGTACTAAGTGTCAATGTAGATTTTGCGCCCAAGTCTCATGTGTGGGACTTAAACGCATAATCTTCTAACTTGGGCAAGAGTACTGCCATTGAGAATCAGCTGACAGTATTACATTTGGATATTTTGGAATTTGCCTTTTCACATTTGAATAGTGAGAAAGGTTAGAAGATATGAAGCAGCATTTTCGGGTTCAGGGTAAACAAATCAGCAAGAAAACAGGAGGTAAAATTGAAAGGGACAGAATCCCAACACTAACACTGCACGAATCTAATCCTGCAGCAGTTAAGTTTGGCCAGTAACGTGTTTGCGGTTGCCATGGATATTGAAGGACAAACAGGATAGGGCAGTTGTTACAATCGATAACATTGGCGAAAAAAATGGAACTTTGGAAAGCAAAGGAAATTAATGAAAAAGCAAGCTACAGAAAATCATACATTACAGAGGAGACCATTCAGCCCATCAGGCCTGTGCTAGCTCATTGAAAAGGTTATCCAATTAGTCCCACTCCCCCACCCCGCCGTTCTGTCCTCATAGCTCTACGTCATTGTAATAGGACAAGAGTTTTCTTTTTTATTTATATCGATAGAGCTTCCTTGCACTTTGAAATCTGTTTTATAAATCAAGGCTCCTGGTAAGATTGAAACAAGTCAATGTCTTGGCCTCAAGAATGATTATGATTGTACCAAAAAGATGTTGAAATAGGTTGTTAAATATTTACTGTTGCAGATAAGGACGATTTGAAGAGATCACGTTGTTATTGTTCTTAAGGATACTGAGGATTTGTGTTGTTTTATTTTGTGCAGATTGATTTATGGAGGCCCCAGTTCCCCGAGGGAATTCAACGTCAGGGTGAGGTCCACACTCGGATTCCAGCCTCAGCACTTGGCACAGTCAAAGGCGAACTGAAGGAAAGGGCCCTTGAATACAAGTAGGTGCAGCTCCAAATGATCAAAATGATTGTAGTTTTTTCTTATCGCAGTCATGCTCCCACAGCCACTTCACACATCCGCAGACTGTGAGCAGAATGCTGTGGTTAAGAAGGCATATGGAATCCTTTCCTTTATTAGCCAAGGCATAGAACATAAGAGCAGGGAGGTTATGCTGGAACTGTATAAATCATTGGTTAGGTCACTACTTGAGTACTGTGTGCATTTCTGGTCACCTGATTACAGAAAGGATGTAATTGCACTAGAGAGGGTACAGAGGAGATTTACGAGATTGCTGCCGGGACTGGAAAAATGCAGCTATGAGGAAAGATTGGTTAGGCTGGGGTTGTTCTCCTTGGAACCAAGAAGGCTGACGGGAGATCTGATTGAAATGTACAAAATTTTGAGGGGCCTGGATAGAGTGGAGGTGAAGGGTCTATTCAGCTTAGCAGAGAGGTCTGTGACGAGGGGGCATAGATTTAAAGTGATTGGTAGAAAAATTAGAGGGGATATGAGGAAAAACCTTTTCACACAGAGTGTGGTGATGGTCTGGAACTCACTGCTTGAAAGAGTAGTTGAGGCAGAGACCCTCAACTCATTTAGAAGGAGTCTGGATATGCACCTCAAGTGCTGTAATCTGCAGGGCTGTGGTCCAAATGCTGGAAGGTGGGATTAGAATAGGTGGATCGTTTTTCGGCCAGCACAGACATGATGGGCCAAGTGGCCTCTTTCTGTGCCTCAAACGTTCTATGATTCTATGAATGCTGCTGCATCTCCCTCAGTCTTCCCAATACCCAGCCAATCCCATGTTCACTGTGGCTATTTCACAAGAATAGAGAATAAGAGTCTTTCTGGTGTATAATGTCATTCCCTAACTAGCAGTTCAGTCACCCTGTGTGTAATTAAAAAACTCATCCTGATCCCCTGGCCAGGGTACAGCAAGGTTCAATATATCTTGTGAGATAGCAGAAGGGCAGTGAGCTGCTTCCATTTGTGCTGCTGATCACTGTTCACCATCCATAGAACCAGAGAACCATAGAAAAGTTATGGGACAGAAGGAGTCCATTCAGCCCATCATGTCTGCACGGTTGAAAAATCTAGCCGCCCAATCTAATCCCGCCTTCCAGCACCTGGTCCATAGCCTTCCAGGTTACAGCACTTCAGGTACATGTCCAGGCACATTTTATAAGAATTGAGGGTCTCTGCCTCCACCACCGTTCCTGGCAGTGAATTCCAGACACCCGCCACCCTCTGTGTGAAAAGGTTTTTCCTCGTGTCCCCTCTAAACCTTCTACCAATCACCTTAAATCTGTGTCCCCTGGTAATTGACCTCTCTGCCAGGGGCAACAGATCCTTCTTGCCTACTCTATCTAAGCCCCTCATAATTTTGTACACCTCAATCAAGTCACCCCTCAGCCTCCTCTGTTCTAAGGAAAACAACCCTAGCCGATCCAATCTTTCCTCATAGCTGCAACTTTCAAGCCCTGGCAACATTCTTGTAAATCTCCTCTGTACTCTCTCCACAGCAATTATGCCCCTCCTATAAAGTGGTGACCAGAACAGTACGCATTACTCCAGCTGTGGCCTAACCAGTGTTTTGTACAGTTCCAGCATTACATCCCTGTTTTTGTATTCTATACCTTGGCCAATAAAGGAAAGCATTCCATATGCCTTCTCCAGCACTCTATCTATCCATCCTGCCACGTTCAGGGACCTGTGGACATGCACTCCAAGGTCTCTCACTTCTTCTACCCCTCTCAATATCCTCCCTTTTATTGTATATTCCCTTGCTTTGTTTGACCTCCCCAAATGCATTACCTCACACTTCTCCGGATTGAATTCCATTTGCCACTTTTCTACCCACTCAACCAAACCATTGATACAATTCTGGAGTCTACAACCATCCTCTTCACTATCAACTACATGGCCAATTTTTTGATTAAATTAATGTCACAGCTAAATTATAAACGTGGCTTTGTTTTGTTGAAATGAACTTTGTACTCTGGGGAAATAGCAAGAGTGAGATTAATGATCGACAGGAGTGGACCAATGTTGGCAGCTCTGAAGTTAGCAGCAGTTGATTGTCCTTCAAGAAGAAATGATTAAACACTCAGCTTCATCCTGTACCAAGGTAGTGCCAGTTATGCTACCATTCCTCAACAAACACCTCATTCATTTGTGATTAATTCTACTCCAGATTTACCAAATGGTGCTGGTGGTAAATTTCGTGAGAGCCAACTTAACTATTATTAATAGTTGTTTAGTAGTACAGAATTTGAGTATTGCTGAAAATAGAGATATGTTGTCGAAGCTTTTCGTCTTGCACTCATCAGGACAATCCACAAGAATAACCAATGTAAGGGAAAACAACAATTTATACTGCATGAGAAGAAAGTCAGTAGGGCTTGCAGTTTGGTGCATTTGCGTGTACTGGAAGCTACATATACTAATACACAGGGCCCTGTTCTTTGCAGTTAGAAAGAACATGTACACACATTGTGCCTGTTTCAGCTAAACAAAATAAGTGACAGCCAATCGCTGGTTCATTCCTCAGGGCAATGCCTTGACCAATCAGAGTCAAGCTGCCTGGTTTAAATTTCAAACAAAGCTTGGCAGTTAACTGTCAGTCACCGTAAACTAGTGCATTCTCCATGGCAACGCCGCTACCAATCAGCGTTCACTTGCCAACCAATCAGCACTCTCTTCTCTTGCAACACAAGTTGTTGTTTTCCCTTACATTGGTTATTCTTGTGGATTGTCCAGATGAGTGCAAGATGAAAAGCTTCGACAACATGCCACTATGTTCAGCAATCTTCTTCTTCTTTGGCCTCCTTGTCTCGAGAGACAATGGGTAAGCGCCTGGAGGTGGTCACTGGTTTGTGTAGCAGTGCCTCGAGTGGCTATAAAGGCCAATTCTAGAGTGACAGACTCTTCCACAGGTGCTGCAGATAAAATTGGTTGTCAGGGCTGTTACACAGTTCGCTCTCTCCTTGCGCTTCTGTCTTTTTTCCTGCCAACTGCTAAGTCTCTTCAACTCGCCACGCTTTAGCCCCGCCTTTATGGCTGTTCGCCAGCTCTGGCGATCACTGGCAACTAACTCCCACGACTTGTGGTCAATGTCACAGGACTTCATGCCGCATTTGCAGACGTCTTTAAAGCGAAGACATGGACAGCCGGTGGGTCTGATACCAGTGGCGAGCTCGCTGTCCAATGTGTCTTTGGGGATCCTGCCATCTTCCATGCGGCTCACATAGCCAAGCCATCTCAAGCGCTGCTGGCTCAGTAGAGTGTATATGCTGGGGATGTTGGCCGCCTCGAGGACTTCTGCGTTGGAGATACGTTACGACCACCTGATGCCAAGGATTCTCTGGAGGCAGCGAAGATGGAATGAATTGAGACGTTGCTCTTGGCTGACATACATTGTCCAGGCCTCGCTGCCATAGAGCAAGGTACTGAGGACACAGGCTTGATACACTCGGACTTTTGTGTTCCGTGTCAGTGCGCCATTTTCACACACTCCCTTGGCCAGTCTGGACATAGCAGTGGAAGCCTTTCCCATGCGCTTGTTGATTTCTGCATCGAGAGACAGGTTACTGGTGATAGTTGAGCCTAGGTAGGTGAACTCTTGAACCGCTTCCAGAGCGTGGTCGCCGATATTGATGGATGGAGCATTTCTGACGTCTTGTCCCATGATGTTCGTTCTCTTGAGGCTGATGGTTAGGCCAAATTCGTTGCAGGCAGCCGCAATCCTGTCGATGAGTCTCTGCAGACACTCTTCTATGTGGGATGTTAATGCAGCATCGTCAGCAAAGAGGAGTTCCCTGATGAGGACCTTCTGTACTTTGTTCTTCACTCTTAGACGGGCAAGGTTGAACAACCTGCCACCTGATCTTGTGTGGAGGAAAATTCCTTCTTCTGAAGACTTGAACGCATGTGAGAGCAGCAGGGAGAAGAAGATCCCAAACAGTGTAGGTGTGAGAACACAACCCTGTTTCACACCACTCAGGATAGGAAAGGGGTCTGATGAGGCACCGCTATGCTGCATTGTGCCTTTCATATTGTCATGGAATGAGGTGATGATACTTAGTAGCTTTGGTGGACATCCAATCTTTGCTAGTAGTCTGAAGAGACCACGTCTGCTGACGAGGTCAAAGGCTTTGGTGAGATCAATGAAAGCAACGTAGAGGGGCATCTGTTGTTCACGGCATTTCTCCTGTAGCTGGTGAAGGGAGAACAGCATGTCAATGGTGGATCTCTCTGCTCGAAAGCCACACTGTGCCTCAGGGTAGACACGCTCAGCCAGCTTCTGGAGCCTGTTTAAAGCGACTCGAGCGAAGACTTTCCCCACTATGCTGAGCAGGGAGATTCCACGGTACTTTCAGCAATACTTAACTATTATTGTCAATCCCCTTGGAAACAACAATCTATCTGCAGTCAGTTGAAATCATTGCGGATTGTTGTAAAAACCCATCTGGTTCATTAATGCCCTTTAGGAAAGGAAATCTGCTGTCCTTACTTGGTCTGGCCTACATGTGTCTCCAGACCCACAGCAATGTGGTTGATTCTTAAAATGCCCTCTGAAATGGCCAAACAAGCCATTCGGATCAAGGGCAATTAGGGATGGGCAATAAATGCTGGCCTAGCCAGCGACGCCCACATCCCATGAATGAATTTAAAAAAACTTTTTAAAAAAGTTAGCAACTTCACAAGGTGGTGAAGAATCTAACTATGAATTTCCACTTCCCCTTTCATATTGCTGCAAAACCACTTCCATATAATCAGGGTACCTTCTGCTGAAAGAATGTGTTTCAAACTTCAAGTTACAGTAATTCTAATCTTGTTAATTATTAATCTAAAATCTAAGGAACTGTGTTGTGAGATGCTGCAGATGGATGGAAGAAAGGTTTACCCTTTTGAGCCCAATTTAACTTTACTGCCAGTGTTGACTGCTGCACACTAGACATTTAGACCATCAACCTAGCAACCAGATCACACCGTTCATTCACCAGCTGCAAGCCATTTATGCTAAATGTAGTAACACACCACAAGCCTTTGAGTCAATATTCCTGGTTTTCTTTGTAAAATAAATGAATCTAGAATTCTTTTATAAATTAAAAATAAAGTGTAACAGAAAACTGTCCAAAGCAAAGATGTGATAATCATTTAAAGCTCATTGCACGAACTGCGAGTCAAGTGCAAACAGGTTAAAATTTTGTGTTGTGTCACTTGCTGTCACTAAGTCAATAAATTTCTTGAACAGATGCTGTTTGTAAACTGCAAGAACAGTTGCAGAATGGCCTCTCTTGCTGCTGTGCATTGCATCACTCCTCTGCAAGGCACTCCCTCAGTGCTACATTGAAGTCTTTGCCTAGATTACATGTCAAGTCTCTGGAGTGAGGCTTGAACCCACAACCCTCTAACTCAGAGGCAAGACAGTCATTGCTGAACCAAAATGACACTAAAGAAAAACAAACACCACAAAAATACCAAAGAAAATTGAAGTGATTAGCCCTAAATCAATATAAATGTCGAGCATGTCAGACTTTATCTGCTATTTGTTTTATTTGCTCATAGGTTTTGGCTAGGCTGCATTTATTTCCTATTCCTAGTTACTCTAATAAGATGGTACTGGTCATCGTCCTGAATATCTGTAATTCTTATGGAGTTCCCATGATGGTGTTGGATGGTATTTACAATGTCTACCATCCAGTACTCCATCGTGCTGACAGTCTTAGGCAGGTTTGTTATTCTACAAATCTGATTCTAGTACTCACAGTACAGGCATATCTGAGCAGGGGAAGCAGAGTACTGTACATTTATATGTCGAAATTCTGGTTAAATGTTAAAGAGTTGACAGAACAGTTCACAGTTTGTCAATAGTAAGATGATTAAAAATGTACCGAATAGGAGTTTCCATGTCGCTCACTTTCATTGTGCCTTTCACAGCATAACATCTGAAGGCCTGGCCTCAGAGACTCAAATCTCATACCTCACAATGTCACACTTCTGCAGGGAATAAAAAAGAATAAACAGTTTAATCAGATGAAGTGAAGTGCAGGAGCAAGCTATTAACATCACACATATGGGTGTCAGCAGCTGTTCCAACAGGACTAGTCCTCCACTACTTTCTCATCAATGTATCAAGTGTCAGCTCAGTTCCATCTGAACAACCTGTACATTTCAGATACGGCCTTCACTCTCTTCGTGCCTGGTCCTGACCAGTGTTCTAAAAACATCCTTTCGCATTATGTACTGCACCAACGTGTTTTTGTCTGATTCCACAGCGTTTTAACGCAAAATATTCAAGATCTCCTGGACAGTCAGATAAAGAGTGAAGATAAGCAGCCATTCAATACTAGAGCACACAGCTATACCAAGTATCACCCAATGGAAGAGGTAAGACTGAAACAAGAGGAGGAAAGAATTGTCTCTTTTTCTATTTAGTACCTCAAAACTGTCTTTCACTGTTTTTCTCTCAAACACTCAGATCTATTACTGGATGGACGAAATAAAGGAAAACTACAAGGAGTTGGTGACAAAGCATCTGCTGGGGATGACCTACCAGAAAAGGCCAATGTATTATCTGAAGGTATCCAGAGACTGTTGCACTCCCGTGTTCTTCCTCCTTTTCATCTCATTTCTGGTTCTGTCATATGCTCCATCCGCCAACCTTGGCTCAGTATTGAACTTCAGTCACACAGCAGACCCTCTGACCCTGTTTGCATCCTATGACAATTCCACATCCCAGATTTTCTATCTTTGGACTGTCTCAGTCAGCTTGCCAATTACCAGAGTAGTTTTGTCCTGAGAGCTTGTGCCGAGTAGCTGAGATTACTATTTGAGCTTGTGTGAGAGAAGATCTTCATGACATCTATCTGGGCTCAGTTAATGACCAGAACTGAGAAGTAAGATTCCTGCACAGTTTGTGTTGCAGTATCCTCCACAGAAATTAGACCTTTATTCCTCGAAATCATAACGGATTTGAACTCACGTTTCAAGAGGTTAAAGAATGAAGTTCTAATAGTGACACCGTCTTCCCCCCATCACACCATTAGAGAAAGGAAACCTCCATATCTTGATCCTGGGATTCACTTTAACCCAATTCACTGGAAGGTTAGGATTGAAACTTATATACACACCAATAGAATGGGGAATGATTGTTTTTTTTTGGAAGGGATGTGCTTTGAAGTTAGTGCTACTGCGTGATGATTGCCCCATGGGAGATTATTTAGATTTTTGAGTCACAAGTGGAGCACTTTGATCTTCTTAAATCATTTGATAAAAATGCTGATAGCCCCCATGTGTTACAGAAAATGGCAGACGTGATTCGTACCCATTTTAAGATGCCATCAATACAATAGAAATCTACCGGTAAGCAACAAACTGAAGCCTGTAGCCATGACGATCATGGTCTGTACAATGGGCCCTCTACCATGGCAATTTGTCTCTGTGGGCACTAGAAATTTCACGTTGCCGAATTTCTCTCATTCTAAGCAACTATCAATCAGAGCCATTGCTACAAATCATATTTTATTCTGTCTGAGTTGCAATGATCCAAGTCTCACCCACACAAACCAATGACAGAGCCAGTGTCTCCTTCATTTTCCATCTGTTTTGTCCACAGATCAGTAGAAAATCCGATAAGCCCAAGAAGATTATCTGGATGGATTGCGGAATTCATGCCAGAGAGTGGATTGCTCCTGCTTTCTGTCAGTGGTTTGTGAAGGAGGTGAGTGTCCCCTTATTGTAGCAACAAAATAGAACCATTTCAGTCACAATCCTCTCAACAGTTTCTACATGGGAGAGTGCAAGTTGTCTTGAGCAGTGGGCATGGCCAGATCGAACAGCATGAGCAGCAGCAACAATGGTGAAGGTAGTGCAGGTTAGGAACATGGGAACATAAGAGCAGGAGTAGGCCGTTCAGCCCATCAAGCCTGCCCCCGCATTCAAAATGATCATGGCTGATCATCCACTTCAATGCCTTTTTCCCTCACTATCCTCATATCCCCTTATGTCATTTGTATTTATAAATCTGTCAATCTCTGCTTTAAACATACTCAATGACTGAGCTTCCACAGCCCTCTGGGGTAGAGAATTCCAAAGATTCACAACCCTCTGAGTAAAGAAATTTCACCTCATCTCTGTCCTAAGTGGCTTCCCCCTTATTTTGAAATTGTATCCCCTGATTCTAGACTCCCCAACCAGGGGAAACATCTTAGCTGCATCTACCCTGTGTATCCCTTTAAGTATTAAGATTACCTCTGATTCTTCGAAACTCTAGAGAATACAGGTCCAGTTTCCCCAATCTCTTTTCATAGGACAGTCCTGCCATCCCAGGAACAAGTCTGGTGAATCTTCATTGCACTCCCTCCATGGTAATAATATCCTTCCTCAGGTAAGGGGATCAAAACTGCACACAGTACTCCAGGTGCGGTCTAACCAAGGTTCTATACAATTGAAGCAGGTCTTCACTACTCCTGTACTCAAATCCTCTTGCGATAAAGGCCAACATACCATTAGCCTTCTTAATTGCTTGCTGCACCTGTATGTTAGCTTTCAGTGATTTATTGACAAGGACACCCAGGTCTCTTTGTACATCTACACTTTCTAATCTCTTACCATTTAAGAAATACTCTGCACATCTGTTCCTCCTACCAAAGTGGGTAACCTCACATTTTTCCACATTATATTCCATCTGCCACATTCTTGCCAACTCACTAAGTCTGTCCAAATCCCCTTGAAGCTGCTTTGCATCTTCCTCACGACACACATTCCCACCTAGTTTGGTGTCATCCGTGAACTTGGAAATACTACATTTGGTCCCCACATCCAAATCATTGATATATATTATGAACAGCTGGGGCCCAAGCACTGATCCCTTCGGTATCCCACTAGTCACAGCCTGCCAACACGAGAATGACCCGTTTATTCCTACTCTCTGCTTTCTGCCTGTTAACCAATCCTTAATCCATGCCAGAATATTACCTCCTATCCTATTTGCTTTAATTTTGCTAACCAACCTTCAGTGGGGGACTTTATCAAAAGCCATCTGAAAATCCAAGTACACCATGTCCACCGACTCACCTTCATCAATTCTGTTAGTAACATCCTCAAAAAACTCTTAACAGGTTCCTCAAACATGATTTCCCATTCATAAATCCATGTTGACAATGTCCAATAGATCATTATTATCCAAGTGTCCATTTATCACATCCTTTAGAATAAATTCTAGCATTTTCCCAACAACTGATGTAAGGCTAACAGGTCTATAATTCCCTGTTTTCTCTCTCCCTCCCTTCTTAAATAGTGGGGTGACATTTGCGACCTTCCAATCTGCAGGAACCACTCCAGAATCTATAGAATTTTGGAAGATGATCACCAATGCATCCACTATCTCCATAGCTACCTCTTTCAACACTCTGGGATGTAGAATATCAGGTCCTAGGACTTATCAACCTTCAGCCCCATTAATTTCTCCAGTACAACCTTCTTACTGATACTAATTTCCATCAATTCCTCATTCCCCCTAATCCCTTGGATCTCTAATTCTGGGAGATTTCTTGCATTTTCCTCAGTGAGACAGACCCAAAGTAATCATTTAGCTTCTCTGCCATTTCTCTATTCCCCATTATAAATTCTCCTGACTCTGCCTGTATGGGACCCACATTTGTCTTCGCCAAACATTTCCTTTTTATGTACCTGTAGAAACTTTTACAATCCGTTTTGATATTTTTTGCTAGCTTATGTTCATATTCTACTCTCCCTTTCTATATCAGTTTCTTGGTCCGCTTTTGCTGTATTCTAAAATCCTACCAATCCTCAGGTTTACTACTATTTCTGGCAACTTTATTGGCCTTTTATTTTAATCTTACACAATGTTAACAATGGTAATTTTTTTTTGGTGGCTGTTAGCCTGCTGTTTTGCAAGTAGAATGTTGAAGGTCACAGATAACGCCAAATCATGTAGATAAAGCAGGCTGCTTCCTATAGAAAGGCATTGCTCTGAGACTTAGAGATAAATAGCATCTGAGATTAACACTGAGAAATGCAAGATAATTCATACTAATCTTGCCAATAACAAATACAATGATACCCAGTCGATTACTTGCTTATCATGAAAAGTCAGAGGGAATACAGCGGAAGTAAGTTTCAAGGGAGTAAGATCAGGATGGAAGGCCTCTACTTTAATGCCAGGAGTATTGCAGGTAAAACGGATGAGTTAAGGACAAGGATTGACACGTGGAATTGTGATATAGTAGCCATCACGGAGACATGGTTGAGGGAGGGGCAGGATTGGCAGCTCAATATCCCGGGATATAGAATCTTCAGGCGAGACAGAGGAGGGGGTAAAAGAGGAGGGGGCATTGCAATATTAGTTAAGGAGTCAGTTACTGCAGAAAGGAGAGATGATATCTTGGAGGGGGCATCAAATGAAGCTTTATGGGTAGAGTTTAGGAATAAAAAAGGGACAGCCACATTGCTAGGTGTTTATTATAGACCCCCAGATAGTCAGCGGGAAATTGAGGAGCAAATATGTGCGCAATTTGCAGAGGTGTGTAAAAATAATAGGGTAATTATATTAGGTGATTTCAACTTTCCCAACATTAACATTTCCCACATGGGCGGCACAGTGGCGCAGTGATTAGCAATGCAGCCTCACAGCTCCAGGGACCCGGGTTCGATTCTGGGTACTGCCTGTGCTGAGTTTGCAAGTTCTCCCTGTGACTACGTGGGGTTTCGCCGGGTGCTCCGGTTTCTTCCCACAGCCAAAGACTTGCAGGTGATAGGTAAATTGGCCATTGTAAATTGTCCCTAGTGTAGGTAGGTGGTAGGGAATATGGGATTACTGCAGGGTTAGTATAAATGGGTGGTTGTTGGTCACCACAGACTCGGTGGGCCGAAGGGCCTGTTTCAGTGCTGTATCTATAAATAAATTAATTAATTGGGATAGTCATTGTGTTAAGGGCTTAGATGGAGTGGAGTTCTTAAAATGTATACAGGAGAACTTTTTAGCTCAATATGTAGAGGATCCAACAAGGGAGGGTGCCGTGCTGGACCTAATTCTGGGGAATGAAGCCGGACAGGTGGTTGATGTGCTGGTGGGGGTGCATTTTGGTGATAGCGACCACACCATGGTACAATTTAAGCTTGTTATGGAGAAAGAAATAGACAAGTTGCAAAAAAAGGTTTTGGATTGGGGGAGAGCAAATTTTAGTAAAATAAGGCATTATCTGGCCAAGGTAGACTGGAAAGAGTTACTTGTCGGGAAATCTACAGAAGAGCAGTAGGGGGCATTCAAAAAGGAAACGGGGACGGTACAGGCCCAACATGTTCCCTATAGTGTAATAGGTAGGAGCAACAAGCCCAGGGAACCACGGATGACCAGAAACATTCAGGGTACGATGAGAAGGAAAAGAAAGGCTTTTAGCAAATACAAGGAGAGCAAATCAATGGAAGCATTAGTGGAGTTGAGAAAGTGTAGGATGGAGCTTAAGAAAGCAATTAGGAGAGCAAAGAGGGGATATGAGAAAGCTCTGGCTGGTAAAAGTAGGGAAAATCCCAAGATATTCTATAAGTATATCAACGGGAAGAGTAGGACCCATTGGGGAACAAGAGGGAAATTTGTGGGTGGAGCCAGAGGACATTGGTAGGGTGTTGAACAAATACTTCACATCTGTCTTCACCCAAGAGAATGAAGATGTAGATATGGAACTTAGAGAGAGAGACTGTGAGGTTCTTGAGCAAATTGTCATAGCGAGTGACAAGGTATTGGAGGTTTTGGAAGGCTTAACGTGGACAAATCTCCAGGTCTGGACGATCTGTGTCCCAGGATGCTGTGGGAGGCGAGAGTGGAGATTGCAGGGGCTCTGACCCAAATTTTTAATTCCACTCTGGCCATGGGGGAGGTGCCAGAGGACTGGAAAATAGCTAATGTGGTTCCACTATTTAAGAAAGCCAGGGAACTACAGACCAGTGAGTCTCACATCAGTGGTAGGGAAACTATTGGAGAAAGTTCTGAAGGAGAGAATCTATCGCCACTTGGAGTGGCAAAATTTGATTAGGAATAGTCAGCATGGCTTTGTCAGAGGGAGGTCATGCCTAACAAATTTGATTGCGTTTTTTGAGCATGTGACCAAGTGTGTAGATGAGGGTAGTGCAGTTGATGTAGTTTACATGGATTTCAGCAAAGCCTTTGACAAGGTCCCACATGGGAGACTTATCAAGAAAGCAAATGCACATGGGATACAGGGTAACTTGATAAGGTGGATTCAAAATTGGCTTAGCTGTAGGAGACGGAGAGGGATGACAGACGGCTGTTTTAGTGACTGGAAGCCAGTGTCCAGTGGCGTACCACAGGGATCTGTGCTGGGTCCCCTATTGTTTGTCATTTATATAAACGACATAGATGACTATGTGGGGGGTAGGATCAGTAAGTTCGCGGATGACACAAAGATTGGCCGAATGGTTAACACTGAGGTGGAGTGTCTTAGGTTACAGGAAGATATAGACGGGATGGTCAAATGGGCAGAAAAGTGGCAGGTGGAATTTAATGCTGAAATTTGTGAGGTGATACACTTTGGAAGGAGTAATGTGACACGGAAGTATTCAATGAATGGCCTGACACTGGGAAGTTCCGAGGAACAAAGGGACCTTGGCGTGTTTGTCCATAGATCTCTGAAGGCAGAAGGGCAGGTTAATAGGGTGGTGAAAAAGGCAATTGGGACACTTGCCTTTATCAATCGAGGCATAGATTACAAAAGCAGGGAGGTCATGTTGGAGTTGTACAGAACTTTGGTAAGGCCACAGCTGGAGTACTGTGTGCAATTCTGGTCGCCACATTATAGGAAGGATGTGATTGCATTGGAGGGGGTGCAGAGGCAATTCACCAGGATGTTGCCTGGGATGGAACATTTAAGCTATGAAGAGAGGTTGGATAGACTTGGGTTGTTTTCGCTGGAGCAGAGAAGACTGAGGGGTGACCTGATCAAGGTGTACAAGATTATGAGGGGCATAGACAGGGTGGATAGGGAGCAGCTGTTCCCCTTAGTTGAAGGGTCAGTTACGAGGGGTCACAAGTTTAAGGTGAGGGGTCGGAGGTTTAAGGGGGATTTGAGGAAGAACTTTTTTACCCAGAGGGTGGTGACAGTCTGGAATGCCCTGCCTGGGAGGGTGGTAGAGACGGGTTGCCTCACATCCTTTAAAAAGTACCTGGATGAGCACTTGGCATGTCATAACATTCAAGGCTATGGGCCAAGTGCTGGCAAATGGGATTAGGTAGACAGGTCAGGTGTCTTTAATGCATCGGTGCAGACTCGATGGGCCGTAGGGCCTCTTCTGCACTGTATTATTCTGTGATTCTGTGAAAGTCAGTACTGAGGGTAGATGATAGAAGCTTAGAAAACCTGGTACTGAATGGCCCAGAATTTGCAAAGGTTTTTGAATGCTAACTGTCAGAGTTCACCATCATTACCCCTCTGAATCTGACCGCACTTTCAGGATTTAGCGCAATTGCAGATTAAAATGGGAAACCTGAAGTTGCAATGTGTCATTTAAGCCAGCAATCAGTGAAAACAATTGATCTGAAAGAACTTTCCCTTTATCACTCTAATATCACTGTTAGCAGTTAAGAAGTTAAGCCTTGTTCAGTGAGGTTTAACTGAGTTTTTAACAGTGATCTGAGTAATAATTACTTCTGAACAGATCTGGCCCTGAAAAAATAGTGGAAAGTTGCTACATTTTGATTAATAAATAGATTTTTTAAACTACACTTTCTAAAATAATTAAACTTTTTTTAAAAAAGGTTTGTTTATGATATTTCATGTTCTACCTTAACCCATCTGTATGCCCCAATTGCACTTTCTGTAGAAAATGTTAAAAAGTGGATTGATTATTAGTGCTTTTCATTTCCTGGTTGGCTGTCTGTGAAAATTCTTTAATGTGGTTGGCTGCTTAGACAACTTGATGACATCACTGCAGCTTGAAGCCGAGAAAACTCAATAAAGAACGTTACAATCAATTGGACGTTGAGAGAGGTCAAATTCTCCATCGTGAGGTCACTAGATCTCTCAGTGTAGCTTTCTTCAAGGTCAGCAGAAAGGACTATCACTTCACCACTGACTGCAAATTACGGACCACCGTAACTTCAGAAGTAAATTCTTCACCATTAGAAACCATGGCTGATCACAGTGAACGGGGACAGGACTGAAGGATTAACAGAACTTCAAGAATCTATCTTATTTTTGACTGAATTATCTGCTTATGATGGTGAGACATGTCAGTATTGGGGAATAGAACAGCTCCTGACTTTTGAAACCCAGTGAGGACAGCAGAGGTCCCAGATTATCCACAGCACTGGTTATAGTCAGGTTGAGACTCCCTTAATAATACTCCATCAAATACTTCCAATTATCACTTCCTAATCCTATTTTGTGTGTGTATGACAGGTATTAGAAACCTACACTGCAGACCCTAAAACAGATCGCTTCTTCCAAAACATTGACTTTTACATTCTGCCAGTTCTGAACATTGATGGTTACATTTATTCCTGGACTACAGTAAGTACATTCTCAGATGATGTGTTATTATGTAGTGCCACTGACCAAATTGTCCCAACAGCTAGTCTGTCAAACTTGTCTTGGTGCATCTTGTAGTAAAATGTACATAAGCTGTTGCAGGGTAGATTATGTATATAGACCTTAAGCATCATCATAGGCTGTGATGTCTGAACCTCGTGTTGCTCAGTGTTAATGTAGATACCTTAGAGATAAAACCCCTGTAAATAAACTCCTGTTGACTTTGACCCAAAGTCTACTATCCTCATTTAATATGAGCAACACACTGGCAATATAGTACATATCTCACCATTTCTGTGTCCAAACTGGAGTTCAACATTCTTCTCTATCTCTAGGACCGTCTATGGAGAAAATCCATGTCTCCGTGTGACAACAGCACCTGTTTTGGAACTGATCTCAACAGGAATTTTGATGCAAAATGGTGCAGTAAGTAGAATTCTGACACCTTCCCCATCTCATCTGCACCTATATCCACATCTATATCTGTACATCAGTCTCAATTTATGAATCAGTCCATCCTCTCTCTACCTGTATTTATCTTCCCATCGATTATTCCATCTTTTTTTTAGTCTATATAATGCACCTATCCATGCAGCTATCCCTGACTCGAGCAATCCAGTGCTGTCTGCTGAACATCGACTGCAGCTGTCTGCAACAAAGTATCTGCCTGGATTTGCTGACCCAGTGCGATCAGTCTGTATTTAGTCGCTTTCTGTTTATCAAGTTCTTCACAGGCTGATTGTGGCTGTTTATCCAGCATTTTAAGCACAGGGGCCAGAGTGGGGGAGAGTGCAGTAGTCACGGGGGCTTGAATTGGTCAGAGTGTTAGACAGGCAATGAAAAAGTGGGAGGAAGTTTTTTTCCTTCACATACACCATTCGCTACCCTTTACAGTGAGTTGGTTAGTTGCATTTCTAATTATTTCTCTATCTGCTCACTAAAATGTAACCATTGGTGAGCTCACTATAGATTACACAATAGGTTAGATGATTTCTTTCAGAGATTGTACAACACTTTCTACAAATGGACCAGTCACACTGGCCAGGGACACTGAAACACAAGAAGTCAGGTTTAATAACACAAACAGCACAGGCGTATTCATTTCAAGGAATCCCAATCACTACTGTACTTTTCACAAGCCTGCAATTCCGCCAGTGTATTCTTGGTGCACCAGATCATACTTCAGTCTTAAAATGTGTTGGAAAATTGATACACTGACTCCATCTAGTGGCTATGGTGTGGGGAACAGGTTCAAACAACCAGAGTGTACTTACCCCACCTGACTGTAAGGGCAGGATTTTCAAAGGCCATTGGAGGTGGGACTGGAGGCAAGCAGGCCCAGAATTTCGTGCCAGTGGACAACGTGCCAGTTTGCCAGCACCATCCTGCCCATCAGCCATTTCCGAGATGGCAAGCTCCTCTTCTGTGCTGATTGGCATTTTCCATCTGGCAGCTGGGCTCAACACTGCTGCTGAAACATAGTCAATGAGAGGAGGCAGCCTCCAGACGGGAGATGGGATGGGGGGCCAGTGCTTCATGCCGCTAGGAGCCCCCCCCCCCCACAAACAACCGGCCATGGGCATCGGGCCATAGCTGCAGCTGCTGGCCATCCAGTGGAGGGGTAGCCTGGCAGCTGTGGCCATTTTGAAATCAAATCTTTTTACCTGCTCTCCATGGGGTGCCTCCAATGTACATACAAATGAATTATGAGCAGAAGTAGGCCATTCAGCCCCTCTAGCCCACTCAACCATTTAATAAGATCATGGTTGATCTGTTTGTATCTCGAATTCCACACCCATCTACCCCCGATAATTTTCGATTCCCTTGCCTAACAAGAATCTATCTACCCCCGCCTTAAAAATATTCAATGACCCGCCTCTACCACCTTCTGAGGCAAAGAGTTCCAAAGTCGCACAACCGTCTAAGTGAAAAAATTTCTCCTCATCTCTGACCTAAAAGGGTGACCCCTATTTCTGGACTCCCCCATAAGAGGAAATATCTTTTCCACATCCACCTTGTCAAGATCGTTCAAGACATCCTCTCTCTCTCCCTCTCTCTCTATGCATCAGCAGTGCCCACTTTAGATGGTGGGGCTGTGATGTGTCATCGCTGGATGGCCTTCTATTGGCCCACCAGCCTTGGGAGCTCACCTGCCATACTTAATTGGATGGCGAAAGTGCCCTCTGGCCACTAATTGGCCAGTTCACCAAAAATCGTGTCTGGTGACTATTCCCAACAGGATGCAGGGTCAGTCCCATATGAGTCCAACATGAAATCAATTCAGGACAGTCTACTTTGGACATAAACTGTGGGCTGAAAACTGAATTGGCACACAAAGCCCTCAATCTCATTCAGAGAGTCCATAATGGCAGCTGGTGTTGGAAATAGAGAAGGCTCACACTGGCCCAGTTCTCAAACTGAGAATAAAGGACATTATTAAAGGAAGTTTTACTCTGAATTTAGTCTGTGCTTCTCACCCTTCCTGGGAGTACTGAAAGTGGGTGAAAGTAAAATGTTGCATTCCTCCACTACTGACGATCCTGTCCTATACAAATATTCTGCTCACTCCCACTGCACGACTCGGACAAGCAGGAAAGCAGAATGAAATGAGAGCTGTGGTCCTTGTATATCTGCATCTAAGAGTCATACAACAACAAATGACGTTCATATAGCATCTGTAATGCAGTAAAATAAACAGAATATAAAATGGATAGTATATAAAAGCAGCAAAGAATAACTAAAGAATAATAAGGAGGGAAAAATTAGAGTATGAGAGAAAGCTGGCAAGAAATATAAAAATAGATAATAAGATATTTAAAAAAGAAAAGAACTAACAATGTGAGCATTGGTCCTATAGAAAATGAGTCTGGGGAATTAATAAGGGAAAATAAGGAGATGGCTGATGAATCGGTCTTCACCATAGAGGATACAAATAACATCCCAGTATTAGGTGTAAATCAGGAAATGGAAGGGAGGGAGGAACTCAAGAAAATTACAATCACCAGGGTAGTGGCACTGAGCAAATTGTTGGAGCTGCGGCTGACAAGTCCCCAGTTCCTGATGGACTTCATCCTAGGGTCTTAATAGAAGTGGCTAGTGAGATAGTTGATGCATTGGTTTTGATTTTCCAAAATTCACTCGATTCGGGGAAGGTTCCATTGGATTGGAAAATAACGAATCTAACTCCTTTATTCAAAAAGGGAGACAGAAAGCAGGAAACTACAGGCCAGTTAGCTTAGCATCTGTCTTAGGGAAAATGTTAGAAGCTATTATTAAAGACGTTATAGCAGGGCATTTAGAAAAATTCAAGGTAATCAGGCAAAGTCAACATGGTTTTGTGAAAGGGAAATCATGTTTAACCAATTTATTGGAGCTCTTTGAAGAAGTAACACGTGCTGTGGATAAAGGGGAACTGGGGGATGTACTGCACTTAGATTTCCAGAAGGCATTTGACAAGGCGCCACATTAAAGGTTATTGCGGAAAATAAAAGCCCATGGTGTAGGGTAACACTTTGGCATGGATAGAAGATTGGCTAGCTAACAGAAAACAGAGAGTAGGCATAAATGGGTCATTTTCTGGTTGGCAAGATGTAATGAGTGGTGTGCCACAGAGTTCAATGCTGGAGCCTCAGCTTTTTACAATATTTATAAATGACTTGGCTGAAGGGACCGAAGGTATGGTTGCTAAATTTGCTGATGACACAAAGATAGGTAGAAAAATAAGTTGTGAAGAGGACATAAAGAGATTACAAAGGGATTTAGATAGGTTAAGTGAGTGGGAAAAAATTTGGCAGATGGAGTATAATGTGCAAAAATGTGAACTTGTCCACTTTGGTAGGAATAGAAAAGCAGTATATTATTTAAATGCAGAAAGATTGCAGAACGCTACAGTACTGAAGGATCTGGTGTATGATTCTCAAAAAGTTAGTAACCAGGTACAGCAAGTGATCAGGAAGGCAAATGGAAAGTTGGCATTTATTACAAAGGGAATGGAATATAAAGGTAGGGAAGTTTTGCTACTGTTGTACAGGGTGCTGGTGAGACCACATCTGGAGTATTATGTACAGTTTTGGTCTCCTTACTTACGTAAAGATATAATTGCATTAGAAGCCATTCAGAGTAGGTTCACTTGGCTGATTCCTGGGATGATGAGATTATATTATGAGGAAAGGTTGGACAGGTTGGGCCTGTACCCATTGGAGTTTAGAAGAGAAGTGATCTTATTGAAACATATAAGATCTTGAGGGCACTTGACAGGGTGGACGCTAAGAGGATGTTTCTCCTTATGAGAGAGACTAGAACCAGGGGACAGTTTAAAAATTAGGAGAAATTTTGTTCT
The DNA here is from genome assembly GCF_036365525.1 of Heterodontus francisci. Classification (NCBI taxonomy): domain Eukaryota; kingdom Metazoa; phylum Chordata; class Chondrichthyes; order Heterodontiformes; family Heterodontidae; genus Heterodontus; species Heterodontus francisci. Next base: position 117,196,062 of record NC_090377.1, read on the forward strand.
CTCAGAGAGTCGTTAGGCTGTGGAATTCTCTTCCCCAGAGAGCAGTGCAGGCAGGGTCATTGAATATTTTTAAGACTGAGCGAGATAGATTCTTGGTTGACAAGAGAGTTAAAGAGTATAGGGGGTAGAGAGGAAAGTAGAGTTGAGGCCACAATCAGATCAGCCATGATCTTATCAAATGGCAGAGCAGGCTCGAGGGGCTGAATGGCCTACTCCTGCTCCTAGTTTGTATGCTCGTATGAGCGATTAAAATTGTGTATGCGCAAATGGCCAGAATTGGAGGAACGCTGGGATCTACACATCTACTTGTTGCTGCTTTCTTTTGAAATAGTGTATTTAAATTTTTATTACAGGTATTGGGGCTTCAAGAAACTGCTGTTCAAACATCCACTGTGGTTCAGCACCAGAGTCTGAACCAGAGGCCACTGCAGTTGCTAATTTTCTCCGTAGCCATCTGCGTGATATTTTATGCTACCTGACCATTCATTCCTACGGTCAGCTGATTCTTACCCCGTATGGATACACAAACGAAACAGCCAGCAACCACGAGGAAATGGTGAGATGTCATCGCCAGTGGAGAAAATCCAAATCTCCATTTACTCCTACTCCAGTAGTTTTTTAGATATGTACAGTAAACATATTCCAGAAACTGTCAACCATGGTAATAATCGGTTTTCCAGTCTGTAATATGGATTATGGATTGAGAGCCGATTTTAACATGAGGTGTAGCTGTGGGCTCCTCTACAATCACATAATAAGTTGGAATATTCATTATAAATAGATTTGCATTTATATATAACCTTTAACAACTCCAGATGTCCCAAAATGCTTTACAGCCAATGAAGTACTTTTGAAAGGATATAGTCACTGTTGTAGAAAACAAGGCAGCCAATTTGCGTACGACAAGGCTCCACAAACAACAAAAATTAACAACCAGATCATCTGCTTCAGTGATGTTGGTTGAGGGATGAATGCTGGCCAAGAGTCTAAGGAGTCAAAGAGTGCTGCGAGATCTTCCTGATTGGGCAGACGGGCATCGGTTTAATGTCTCATCCAAAAGCACCTCTGACAGTGCAGCACACCTGCAGTACTGCACTGAGTTGTTAGCTCAGATTATGTGCTCAAGTCTCTGGAGTGGGACTTGAACCCACAATTTAGTGAGCCACGGCTAGCACTGTTCAATTTTCAGTCCTGTTCGAACTTAGCAATTGACTGTGCATCATTTAGACATTTTGGCTCTATTCACACTGGAGATGGGACTCAAGCTGTTGCTTTCACTCAGAAGACTGGCTAAAGCAGGTTTAAATTTCAACCCACATTAGATCATTTACATTAACACTTTGCCAGGGACACGATCATTTTGAATCCTCTCTAAAGGATGCTGGAGTTCAGGGATGAGCACTACAAAAGAGTTAGCGAATTGTCTATGTTGTCTGTGCGTTTAGGAGCTACCAAGAGGCAGTGAGGTGGGGAACTAGCAAGAATGAGAGAACCATTATATCAATTTACTCCAGCCTATCTCCATGTACATCGATTATGAGATGTAGGACCTGATTTTAACTCCTCCTGCCTGGCAGAAACCAGGCGGTGTGTTGGTTTGTGGGAGGAGGGACAGTTAAAATGAAGTGAGGGCAACGCACCTATTCCTTTCCAGCCATGATCTGCAATTTCAAATTGCAGGTAGCAAGGCCACTCACCTGAGCTGGCGGGGTATCCCTTTAAATATACAAACCAGGCTCCAATGACATCACTGGGATCCAATCAGCTGGGATTGTGTGCCAAAAGAGACCCAGGCGGGCGAGTTTTCAATTACATTTTTATTAGCTTTCCTTGTGAGCAGGAAGGGCAGGAACGTGCCTCGAGGTCTCACCAGGAAACCTTGGGCTTCCCCTGCCCTGGGCTTTTCCTTTCATGATCACCCTCCGAATCCATTCCCTCACCACTTACCTGACGGGCAGAAACCATTCCCGACTCCCCCCTGAATAGTCGCTGCCACGCTCAGAACTTGCGAGTTTCTGCTCTCGTGCACCACGCACAAAACTGTGCCAACACTATAAAGACCCTTTTATATTAAGCATTGTTTAGTTCAACTAGTCACGGGACTAACATTCACGCATGAGTTCCCTGTACGTTGGTGGGTGTTTTGTGAGAAGGTACTGCAGATAGCATCCAAAAGAGGAAGACCTGCCCTTTCAGGAAAACAAGAATGACCATCCTTATCAAAAGGAGAAAAAAGAGGAACTGGTTTAATTATGTAATTATTGTTATAAATAGGCACAGTGATCTCACTGTAGAACTGAATTGTCTTCTCCTGAGACACTATATTGACAAGCACTGATCCAGACTACACCTAGCTTGCTCTGAATCCCAGAGTTCTTTTCTGCAAGGCCCTCTGTTTGAGCAATGCTGCTCTGTTATTTTGCAGATGAGTGTTGGAGAAAAGGCAGCTGATGCTTTGCAGCAGAAGCATGGGACCAAGTTCAAAGTGGGGCCTTCTTCATGGATCCTCTGTAAGTTTCACCATTTATGTTATTGACCTATTTTCTTCACTGAAAAATATTCCATTGCCTCCTGTGCAATCTCACTTTGATCAGCTCAGATCTAAAGGCTCTCCCAATGTAAGCTTGTCTGATGTTTGACTACAAAGCAATGCTGTTTATTTTATTACAACAAAGGAACTTCTTTGCAATACAATGGTCAATACCATTTACAAGAGTGATTCCTATAACCTACCTCGTGAAGGGAAGCCACAGGTTGAAATGATTATTTACCTTCCGATTCCATCATGAAAACTCTTGTGGAAATTGGATACTCCTGCAAATATTGATAGAGGAGATACAAGCAGTATGTGGGTTGCAAAATGTTAGCAACTCTGAGATTGCAGTGTGGGACATTAAGGTATGAGTAAGCTGCAGCATGGGCTGATATTCACCGGGCGAGTTCCTGATCTTGGCCGGGTGGTCAGGCAAAGTCCACTGCATAAGCTTGATAGGAAAGAATTTTTTAAAAACTGAGCAAACGTGAGACATTCCTCCTGAAAAGTAATTATGGACCATGACTGCTAAGTGCCCGATAACCTCTTAGCCAGAGAAAGGAATATCGCCACGGTCAAAGTGCAGGAATGAAAATAAATAAAGCACCAACGGGAAGGTAAAGTGCTAGAATTGCACCGCAGGCAAGGATATATACTTGAAAAGGAAAAATCAAATGCAGGTCTATGGGGACAAAGCAGGGGAGTGGAACTAATTGGATAGCTCTTTCAAAGAGCCAGCACAGGCATGAATGGCCCAAATAGCCTCCTACTGTGCTATATGATTCTGGTCAAATGGTGTCTAGAAGAGAAAGATAGTTAAACATTTTGGTTCTAATCCTCGATTAGAACAGGGGTGATCAGGCTGGTGTGGTCTCTTAGTTAGCAGAGACGCGTGTCCAAAAAAAGAATAATAGGTAGAAGTCAAGAGTTCAGATCTGGTAAACACTTTCACAAAGAGGTCATTGATGGATTTGTTAGTAAATTAATAGTCTTAAAATGCTGCGAAGTGTAAAAGTGTTGTACACTGTGCAAACTTCATCTCAGATGACAGTTAGATATGCAGACATTTGAAAGACAAAAATGTTGGAAAAGTGAAAATAAGACATGATGGGCAAATAATCAAAAGTGAATAATATTAAAATAATAAAGCAGGAAATTAGAGGAGACAGCTGGAGGGCTGCAAAGGCAGACGTGAACAGGGGTGTCACAGGCAGGTTTCTTTTTGTCTCATCTTTTTACCTCCCGAAAACCTATTTACCCCTCCTGCTTTAAAGCCCTCCTTAAAACCCATCTCCTGGACAAAACTTTTGCTTGTACCTCCTAATATCTGTTTCTTTGGCTCAGAGTCCATTTTATTCCTTAAACCTCTGAACAACAACTTGCATTTATATGGTGCCTTTAACTTAGTAACATATTCTGAGGCACTTCACAGGAGTGTTATCATTTAACACCGAGCTGTTAGGACAGGTGACCAAATGTTTGGTAAATGAACTGGTTTTAATCAGTGTCTTAAAAGAGGGGAGAGAGATATAGAGAGGCCAAGAGTTTTGGGGGAGGAAATTCCAGAGTTTCGGGCCTAGACAACTGAAAGCACAGCTGCTAATGGAGTGATGAAGGAAGTCAGGGATGTGCAAAAGGCCAGAAATGGAGGATGTACCTTTGTAACATTTTTATACATTAAAGGAGCTATATTAATACAGTAAGAGGATGGTACATCTAGTCAGCTTATGTATTGAAATGCTTCCTCTTTCAGATTATTCATCTGGTTCCTCACGTGACTGGGCAGCTGACCTTGAGATTGACTTTTCCTACACATTTGAGCTCCGAGACAATGGGACCTATCAATTCATACTCCCAGAAGATCAGATCCAGGCAACCTGCGAAGAAACCATGGCTGCTGTGACAACCATTATAGAGCACGTACACGATAAAAATTTCCGTAACTCTGCTCCAACTACTGTAGCTCTGTGGTCGGGTGTGGTGACTTCCTGCTTATTCAGCAGGTACTTAGCGAATTTACTGTAGGACAGAGAAGGCTGGGAGATAACCTGATAGAGGCCTTTAAATTAAGAAGGGGTCCAATAGGGTAGATGTAGGAAAGATCTTACCACTTGTGGGGTGTCCAAAACTAGGGGGCATAAAAATATAAGATAAATAAATCCAATAAGGAATTCAGGAGAAATTTCTTTGCACAGAGAGTGATGAGAATGTGGAACTTACTACCACATGGAGTGGTTGAGGCGAGTAGCATAGATCCATTTAAGGGAAAGCTTGATAAGTACATTAGCGAGAAAGGATCAGAAGGATATGGTGACAGGATTAGATGAAGTAGGGTGGGAGGAAGCTTGTGTGGAGCATAAACGCCAGCTTAGACCATTTGTGCCGAATGGCCTGTTTTGTTCTGTAAATTCCACAATCTCTAGGTTAGCTTGTATTTCTAATAAATGGTCGGAGATTTCTGGAGGATGGGGGTGGAGGTGGGTCACTGCAAAAAAGGGCATGTATCACAGGCAAAATATCATGGAGGAGGGAAGGGATGTAGCTCAGGGACTGAAAACTGGCCCAAAAACATGGACAACAACGTTAGGAGATATGGAACAGCTCCCAGATACTAATCCAAATGCCTCCATTTCCTCAATCATTGGGCTGAATTTTACCAGGCCATCGTCGTGGGGGTTGTGGCAGAGAGGGGGGGGGGGCCTGTAAAATACTTGCGGGACCGGCCCACCACGGCCCCTGACGCCGAGAAGGCCCCGCCGCATTTTACCGTCGGCAGGGAGGCCTCGATGCAACCCCCCCGCCGTAAAGCGGCGGGGCCTTCATTTAAAAATTAAAGTTAATTCAAATAAGATGCGAATCAACTTACCTGGTCCCGGCAGCCATCCCACACCGATTTTGCGGCTTCCAGCCGCAACCCACGCGCGCCTTCAGAATTCCATACGGAGTTCCGAGGCAAGACACTGGTGGGGAGGGGGGAGGACTGAAATTATCAGGGTGGGGGGAGTGGGGAAAACCTTTTTTTATTGGCGGTGGGAATGTGACGTGGTTGGGGGGGAAAGTTTAGAGTGGGAAAAAATGTATTGTTTGTCACACTGGTATATAAAACAACCATGGGGGGGGGGGGTGGGGGGGGTTGTGAAAGGGTCTGCAGATTTTGATAATTTTTTCATATGAATTAACATTCATTTCTCTTCCAAAATTCTAATTTTGCTGAGGGCTCTTCTTCAAAGGTGGTGGTGCTGGACGCCATTGCCGGGTGCGGATTGGCCGCGCCTTCTACGTCATTAGGGGCAGCAGCTCTGCCCCCTCCATTTAAGTGAGCCCCCGCGCAAGATATCGGAGGGGCTCAGTGGCGGTGCTTCCGTGCCAGAAGGCCGCTGAGTTCAAAGCGTGCCGTCATGATGTGCGGCGCACTAATGAAATTCAGCCCATTGTTTCACTGAGGAAATGGAGGGTAAGTGGAGGAGTCCAGAGATGCATTCCTTTTTATAATTAATGCATATAATTAAATAACTAGTGGCATACATCGAGCTAAGTACCCACTCCTCATAATTCTCAACATGACAGTTGCTTTCTCAAAATTTTACAAGTGTAGAATTTTTCTCAATCTCAGCTTTGATTTACTCAATGTTCTGTGAGCATAACAAAATATGAACATACGAATTAGGAGCAGGAATAGGCCACTCGGCCCCTCGAGCCTGCATTCAATAAGATCATGGCTGATCTGATTGTAACCTCAACTCCACATTCCCGCCTATCCCTGATAACCTTTCACCCCCTTGCTTATCAAGAATCTATCGACCTCTGCCTTAAGAATATTCAAAGACCCTGCTTCCGCCGCCTTTGAGGAAGAGAATTCCAAAGACTCATGACCCTCTGAGAGAAAGAATTTCCCCTCATCTCTGTCTTAAATGGACGACCCTTATTGTGAACCCTTATTATAAACAGTGACCCCTAGTTCTAGATTCTCCCACAAGAGAAAACATCCTTTCCACATCCATCCTGTCAAGACCCGACCAGAATCTTATATGTTTCAAAATAATTTCTTTCATCAAGCCTCTTGATTCTTTGAGAGCAATTTAAAACTTGCCGTAAGCAAAATTCTACACCTTTCCCACTTTCCTCAACGTTTCATACTCTCCAGGTCAGGAAGGAAGTCTGGCATTATGATCAGAACATTCCAACCTGTGACAACAGTGCATCCACTCAGTCAAATATAAAGGATGGATGCAGGGCTAAGTACCTAACTACTATTACAACATTACACTGTCAGCTGTGGCTCAGTAGCACTTTGGCTTGAGTCAGAAGGTGGAAGTCCCACTTTAGAGATTTGAGCACAAAATCTAGCCTGACACTCCCAGTGTAGCATTGAGGAACTGCTGTGCTGTCTTTCAAATGAGGTGCTAAATTGAGACCCTGTCTACTCTCTCAGGTGGATATAAAAAAAATCTTCACTTTTCATAGAAGAGCAGGGGAGTTCTCCCCTGTGTTCTTTCCAATATTTATCTCTCAACTAAAAACAGATTATCTGGTCAATTATCTCATTGCTGTTTGTGGGAGCTTGCTGTCTGTAATTTTTTCCTACATTACAGCAATAACTGCACTTCAACAGTACTTCCTTGGCTGTAAAACCCTTTGGGACGTCCTGAGCTTGTGAAAGGCGCTATAGAAATGCAACTTCTGTTGCAATGAAGCAGCTAACAATTGTTACAGGGTTGGACTGACTCACTCAGTCTGACTAACTGTCCACAACTTTACCAGGGGGGAACAATGTTGTTGCAGTGTCTATTGATACAGTTCTTGAACGCAACACTCGGTGCAGGTCACAGCAATCCCCCTGCTGCCTGTCCCAGTCCCTTATTACATTCTACACACAGATACAGAGGACAGGGCAGCTGCAACTGATTTCTGTCTTGCCAAGGTGATTGAATGAAAACTTCAGAATCTTGCTCTAATATTATCTGCATTATTCAACCCTGAAAAGTCAGATCCCACAGATAATATTCCCATGGTGCCAATAGAACAGAAACCATTTACATTCTGCAGAGCATTGCTCATTCATCACTATTCTTGTGATATTCTGATATTAAATGAAGCATCATCCACTGCAGATAATTTTTGAATATAAAGACGAGAGCAGTCAATCATTTGTGCAGTCCAATATTTAATAGTTTAAATCCCTTAAGCTGGTTCCCATGGAAAAGGAGAGCAGTTCCTTCTAACACTAGTATTGAACTAAATCACATCTATCCTTGTCTCCTGGAAGAGGGACATTGCTACCTCCAAGTTGTTAAAGGCCAATATCGCAAGTGAGACACAGTTTTAGCTTGCTGCATTACGTAAGAGTATTTCTTGTTAATAAACTGCAGTCCATTAAGGAAATGCGAAGATTCCTGATGTAAGGCAGTAACAGCTGTACAAAGCAGAGTCAAGCAGGATTTACTACTTCTGAGTGTTTCAGGTCCCCCAAACTCAGCTTTGAATCAGTGGTTTTCTTTATCCGGTGGAAAGTACATATGTTCATAAGTTGGGAGACAACACCAGATGTAAATGAATTACACATTACTCAATGCACTATTATTTACAGAAATATTTTTAAAATGTGTTCACCTCTTTCATGTTTTGAATATTTGGCAGTGCACAATGTATTCAAGGATACCATATTTCCACAATACACATTGTCAGCTGTGCATGCTTAATGCAATAATGAACAGTTTATTTTAATAAAGGCCAACATGAGGAATCTTCCTTTGTTTGGTGACAAATACCGAACCATTTGAGAATCATAGGTCTTTTAAAAGTTAGATTTTATCATACGTTCTCAGAACGAGGACTTGCCCAAACAAGCATTTGGCCAGCAGCTGCATAAAGCTGTGAAACTTTACAATTGTGTTCATTAAAACTGTGCAAACAAAATTTAGTTTCAACAGCGCAATCTGAAAAAAAGACTAGCATTTATATGCCATTACTGAATATTAGAGCGGTATTGGAAACATACATAGATGGGTGGCAGCTGCGGCTCAGTTGGCTGCACCCTTATCTCTAAGTCAGAAGGTCATGGGTTCATGTTCCACTCCAGAAAATTGAGTACGTAAGCCAGGTTAACACTCCAGAGCAGTCGTGAAAAGGTTTATCTTGCGTTAAACCTGTCTGCCCTTTCAGGTGGAAGTAAAAGATCCCATTGCATTATTTTGAAAACAAGCAAAGGAATTCTCCCTAGTGTCCTGGCCAATATTTATCCCTCAATCAACATCATTAAAACAGATTATCTGGTCATTATCGCATTGCTGTTTGTGAGAGTTTGATGTGCGCCTTTTCTACATTATTTGGCTGTGTTTCCTACAACAGTAACTATGCTTCAAAAAGTACTTCATTGGCTGTAAAGTGCTTTGGGGCATTGTGAGATTGTGAGAAGTGCAATAGAGATGTAGGTCTTTCTCTTCTTTGAGTTGTGTCTTCACTCTTGCAGTAGAAAACCATCAAAGCAGTTGTTCCCCACTCTGGAATTGTCACAAAGATTGAGACCATCCGCTCAGCTGCCTCTGCTGCTTTCCTCCCTTCCCCTAGTCCATTAGGGCAAACTTCCCCTAAGGGTTCCCCTGCCCTAGCTCCAAACTTACATTTTACTCTAGTTTCTCTCCTATCGCCCCTCATGTCCTCTACGAGCTCATCTTGCTCATGAGACCCACCTCTTTTTCCCTCAATGCTACTCCCATCAAGTAGCTGACCACCAACTTCCCTTCCTGGCCCCCATCTTAACTAATATTGCTAATGGTTTCCTCTCCTCAAGTACTGTTCCTTTCAAATCACACCTCTCAAAAAACCCACCCATCCATTCTTGTAAACCATCACCCCATCTCCAACCTCCCTTTCCTCTCCAAAGTCTTGAACGTGTTATCGCCCCCCAAACCTGTACCCACATTATACTCCATCTGCCACCTTCTTCTCCACTCACTTAACCTACATATATCCCTTTCCAGGCTCTTTGTGTATCGATGGAATCCACAGTCTGCTGGACCAGTGGAGGAGTGTGTGTGAGCTGTTGTCTGAACATATGACTTATCAAATGTTCTGGTAGGTGCACTGACCGTGGTTTTAAGGCTTGTTTTTTGAGACAGACCCTAACTGAAAGGAGAAATAATAACTTCAGGTTTCTGGGGAAATAGAAACTGGAACTAAAACTTCAGGTTTCTGGGAAAGAGACAAAAAGGCAAAGCCATCCAAGCTCAGATCACGCAGGAGGGGAGTGCAAGCAAGCTGAAGAAAGTGAATCCTGGATCTAGGAGCTGGCTGCAGCTGTTTCTGCCACATAAGGTAACACTGGTGGATCCACGCCATCAAGACTGCTGTGAGCAGAGCTGAGGAGGTTCTGGAGAGGTGCGACCTTTTGGGTAAAGACTGTACACATGGAGTTTGGGTTGATGGGGAACTGCTGTGGGTTGAGAATCAGTGCCTGCATCTTGGAAGAAAGAAGCTGGAGATCTACCTGTGGAAGTTCAAAGCTTTGAAGATCTTTGTGGCTGTTATTGGTGCCATACATACTGAGCAGACTGCCCAGTAAATCTGTGAGATCTATCTCTGTTGTATCTGATAGTTAATGTGCAATTTGTAATATGTATATATACCGTGATCTGATTGTTAGTTCATGTTAATTTATGTTGATTTTGGATTGATTGTTAAAGTAGAAGTTATAAAAGTGAAATCTTGTCCATCTGTTTTTTTTTATTGGGGTCAATCCATAAATTCAGTTCTTTTGGTTTGTTCATCTCCACTGGGATCATAACAGTGTCCTCCTCATAGCTTACTTTCCCACCTTACTTTGTATCGTCAGCAAACTTTACATTCAATTCTTTCATCTAAGTCATTAATATAGATGAAGGGATCGAACATATGAATTAGCAGCAGGAGTAGGCCATTCGGCCCCTTTGAGCCTGCTCTGCCATTTAAGAAGATCATGGCTGATCTGATTGTGGCCTCAACTCCACTTTCCTGCCTACCCCGATACCGTTTGGTTCCCTTGTTCGTCAAGAATTTATCTACCTCTGCCTTAAAAATATCCAATGACCCTGCCTCCACCACTCTCTGGGGAAGAGTTCCAAAGACTGTCAATCCTCTGAGAGAAATAATTTCTTCTCATCTCCGTCTTAAATGGGCAACCCCTTATTTTTAAACTGTGTCCCCTAGTTCTAGTCTCTCCCACAAGGGGAAACATCCTTTCGGCATCAATTCTGTCAAGCCCCCTCAGGATCTTATATGTTCCAATAAGATCACCTCTCAATTCTTCTAAGCTCTAATGGATACAGACCCAACCTGTCCAACCTTCCTTCATAAGATAACCCCTCCCTATCCCAACTATCAGTCGAGTGAACCTTCTCTGCACTGCCTCTAACACATTTCTATCCTTTCTTAAATAAGGAGACCAAAACTGTACACAGTACTCCAGATGTGGTCTCACCAATACCCTATACAACTGTAGCAAAACATCCCTACTTTTATATTCCATTCTCCTTGCAATAAACAACAACATTCCATTTGCCTTCCTAATCATTTGCTGTATCTACATACCATTTTGTGATTCGTGTATCAGGACACCCTGATTCCTCAGTACCTGAGTTCTGCAATCTCTCTCCATTTAAGTAATATGCTGCTTTTCTATTCTTCCTGCCAAAGTGGATAAGTTCACATTTTCCCACATTATACTCCATTCTCCAAATTTTTGCCCACTCACTTAACCTATCTATGGCTGGGGCAGACCGCCCCTCCTGATGACATGGAGGGGGTGGGCGTTCCGTCCCTGGCAATGGTTTTAGGTGCCACTGTGGAGGTGCCGACACCATTTCTAAAGGGCTTCCAGCCCTCCATTACAATTTAAATTTTTAAAGAAAAAAGACTTTGAAAAATCAAATAAAGTTATCCCGACCCTCTCCCGCCGCCCCCCAATGATCCATCAGATTCATTACTAGTCCTCTTCCCCCTCGTGCTCCCGACCTTCTCCCCGAAAGTTTCAAAACTTTAACCTTTACCCCTTCACACCACCCCCTAGACCAGGGTTGTCCAGCCTTTTCAGGCGGAGGGCCGCATTGCGATTTTTGTTTGGCCCGGGGGGCCGTTGAGCAAATTTCAAGACGAAGGCATTAAAAATTTATCTTACTAATAAAAACAAATGTGCATTTTTGTAAAGAAGCTTTAAATGAGAAGACTAGTTTGTTGACTTACTTTCTCATCACTATATTGAAAATGGATTTAACGACATACATGGCATTATTTTTGCTTGCATAAGTAGTCAATCTCTGCTCGCACACTTGATGTAGCAATGCAGAGTATTCTGGATAGATGTCCATCTTTCAGGAGAGACCTTGATCTTTCTCCCCCCCTCTCTGTGTGTGTCTCGTTCTCTCTTCCACCACCACCCTCCCCTCTAGGACTAGGGGACAGATTGAAAGTCTTGTGCAAAAGACGCAGGGGAAATATGAGGAAGCACGTTTATTTACGCAGCGGGTGGCAACGACCTGGAACTCGCTATCAACAAGGATGATGGAAGTGGAGACGATCAATTATATCAAGAAGAATTTGGATGGCCACTTGAGAGAATTAGACTTGCAGGGCAACAGGGATCGAGCCAGGGAGTGGAACTGACTGTAGTGCTCTGTGGAGTGCCAGCATGGGCTCGATGGACAGAATGGCCTCCTTCTGTGCCATAAGTAAATGACTCTCTCTCCCCTCACTCTGTCCCTCTCCATCCACCCCCTCTATCTCTTCACCTCTCTCTCTCTCCACCCATGTCTCCAGTGTTCCCCACTGCCTGCTCTGTGTTCCCCACTCCATATACCCCATTCCCCACTCAGTGTTGCTTGCTCTCTGTCCGTCCCCATTCCCCTTTCTCTCTCTCCACTCTCCCCTTTTAGCTGTCTGTGTCCCCCTTTCTGTTCCTCTCTCTCGCTGTCTCTCTGCCCCTCCTCTCTCTCTCTCTCTCTCTGTCCCCCTTTCTTTCTCTAATACCCCATTTTCCCTCTCTCTGTTCCCCCCTCTCACAGTTGCTGAGAGCGGAACGCTCAGCAGATGGTTTTAAAAACATCGCACTGTCAGTTTCACAGCCGACAGCTGCTGACATCAGGAACAGCTGTTTCCCAACAGACTCGAGGTTTTCCGGCAGGCTTTTTAAAAAAGTCAGAACCTGCCGGGAAAGCCCCGAGTCTGTTGGGAATCTGCTGTTCCTGATGTCAGCAGCTGTCGGCTGTGAAACTGACAGCGATCTTTTTAAAAAGGCTGCTGTGGAAGAAGACGACGACAATGGGAAATTTCTCATCTCCGGTCACGGTGAGGATGAGGAACGGCCCCGGGAACAGTTTACACCTGCGGGCCGGATGGAAACCTTTGGAGGGCTGGATCCTGGCCCGCGTGCCGTATGTTGGACAACTCTGCCCTAGAGCAATGACATTAGTTTTACCTCGCTCTCACCCCTCTTGCACTAAAATACTTAACTGCTCCCCTCTCCCCACCAGTGTCCCGCATCGGATCTCCAGACGGGGGCGGGAGTGCGGCATAAATATTGCACCGGGTCCAAGGGCAGGAGCGAGCAAGTATGTCGTGCAACAGCAGCCCCTCTTCCTCCCGATACCTCAACGGGACCTTCTGAACTCCCACGTGCCCTTCGCGCTGGTTCGTCGGGCTCCTCATTGGCCCCTTCCTCCGCCAGCTCTAGGATCTCAGCCATCAGGTACCCGAGGAAACTGGCCCCAATGCTTTTTTCAGTAAAATAGTATTTTTTAATTTCTTGGTTGCAGCGTTCAACATATATAGAGGGCAAATCGGGCTGGCACCAGGGTGTTGACTATGAGCGGTGAGGAATGTACTTCCATTGTGCTAATTCGCCATAATCAGAAGGTCATGAAACATTAAATAGAATTTGCAGCACAAAAACAGGCCATTTGGTCCAACCGACCTGTGCCTGTGTTAATGCTCCACACGAGCCTTCTCCCACCCTATCAGCATAACATTCTATTCCCTCTCCCTCATGTGCTTATCTCACCATTGTTTTCAATCCCTGCTGCAAACTCTGTACCTTAGCTACCGACTCCATCCCTCTGCCTGGCAACAGTCTGAGATTAAGCCTGTCTGTTAGCAATCTTGGTGTCACATTTGACTCTGAGATGAGGTTCCGACCTCATGTTCATGCCATCACTAAGACCGTCTATTTTCACCTCTGCAACATCATCTGACTTCGCCCTGTCTCAGCTCATCTGCTGCTGAAACCCTCATTCGTGCCTTTGTTACTTGTAGACGTGGTTATTCCAATGCATTCCTGGCTGGTCTCCCACTTTCAACTCTCCGTAAACTTGAGGTCATCCAAAACTCTGCTGCTCGTGTCACACCAAGTCTCGTTCCCATATCACCCCTGTGCTCACTGACCTACATTGTCACCTGGTCAAGCAACGTCTTGATTTTAAAATTCTCATCCTTGTTTTCAAATCCATCTATAGCCTTCCCCCTCCCCCCTCCCTAATCTCTTCCAGCCCAACAATCCTCTGAGATATCTGCATTCCTCTAATTCTGGCCTCTTGTGCTTCCCTGATTTTAATTGCTCTGCCATTGGTAGTCATGCCTTCAATTGCCTAGGCCCCAAGCTCTGGAATTCCTTCCCTCACTTTCCTCCTTTAAGACACTCCATAAAAACCTACCTCTGTGACCAGACTTTTGGTTATCTGACATGGCTTGGTGTCATATTTTGTTTTATAATGCTCCTGTGAAGACTTGGGGCGTTTCACTATGTTAAAAGGCACTATAGAAATGAGTTGTTGTTGTTCCCCTTAAATACACTTACATTATTAGCATGAACCACTCCATGTGGTCGTGAGTTCCACATTCTCACAATTCTCTGAGTAAAGAAATTTGTCCTAAATTTCTTATTGGATTTATCAGTTACTATTGTTACTATTTATCAGTTATACTGGCTTGGCCATGTGAGCCGCATGGAAGATGTCAGGATCCCCAAGGACACATTGTACAGCGAGCTTGTCACTGGTATCAGACCCACCGGCCGTCCATGTCTCCGCTTTATTGAATTTATTTTTTTTTTATTTAGAGATACAGCACTGAAACAGGCCCTTCGGCCCACCGAGTCTGTGCCGACCAACAACCACCCATTTATACTAACCCTACAGTAATCCCATATTCCCTATCACCACCCTACACTAGGGGCAATTTACAACAGCCAATTTACCTATCACCTGCAAGTCTTTGGATGTGGGAGGAAACCGGAGCACCCGGCGAAAACCCACGCAGACACAGGGAGAACTTGCAAACTCCGCACAGGCAGTACCCAGAATCGAACCCGGGTCCCTGAAGCTGTGAGGCTGCGGTGCTAACCACTGCACCACTGTGCCGCCCTAAAGACGTCTGCAAACGCGATATGAAGTAGACATTGACCACAAGTCGTGGGAGTCAGTTGCTAGTGATCGCCAGAGCTGGCGGACAGCCATAAAGGCGGGGCTAAAGAGTGGCGAGTCGAAGAGACTTAGCAGTTGGCAGGAAAAAAGACAGAAGCGCAAGGGGAGAGCCAACTGTGTAACAGCCCTGACAACCAATTTTATCTGCAGTGCCTGTGGAAGAGTCTGTCACTCTAGAACTGGCCTTTATAGCCACTCCAGGCTCTGCTTCACAAACCACTGACCACTTTAGGCGCTTACCCATTGTCTCTCGAGACAAGGAGGCCAAAGAAGAAGAAGAAGATTGTTATGCCAATATGCTTTGTTGAATGATAATCTTCTTTAATCCACTGGCTGGAGATCTGAATTTATATATTTTTTTAAAGGACTTTTTAAAAAGACATTTCAAACAGGATGACTGCTAGCCGCTTACGATGTTCACCTAGCTTGCTACACTGTATCCTACATTGCAAAGGATTGAGAGGAGGGAGACAAAATGTCTGTGCATTTCCAGAAAGAACCAAGACCCAGGAAATTTAAAGGAACTAACTTCTTTTCAGCAGAGAAATACTGCCAACTGCTAGGTTTGAATCACTGAGTCACTCATGTGACAAGCCCCTCCCCATCTGTGATATTTTAAGCGGCTTCTTTTCTCTGCAGCAGAGGAGAAGCAACTGGACTCTGACACGTGCAGATCCTAAATGGGGGTCCCTCTCTCTCCCTTCATTCCAGCTTGAAAGCTTTCAAATCCTGCTTGTTGACTGACCTCTGGCTACAATTAGAAACCCCGTTGGAGGAAATCATCTGCATCACTGTCTCCAAGAAACCAACCTATCCAGTCATCTATCTTGAAATTAAAGCCTCAGGACCATTGAATTCTAGAAGCCAGCCAAATCGCCAAACTCCACAAACTGTATAACTTTTTTATGGACTCTAACTAAACCAATCTACCTTTCCCCACTCTGTAACCTATTTGTGTGTGTGTAAACCTCTAGTGTGTGTGTGTGAAAGTTGTCGCATTGTTTATTATTTTTATTAGTTTGGTTTAGGTACAATAAAGTTAACCTCTTTCTTTGTTAACTGAAGAAACCTGTCTGATTGGTTACCTACTTGCTATGATCATAACAAGAACCAAATACCTAATGAATTGGCCAGTACATCCACTTCAAGAAAGAATTAAACCTGCTGTAGTCAAACAAGGAGAGGGAAAAGAGGCAAGCCCTTCAACCCCTCCTCACTTGACCATAACACTATCTTATATTTACGACCCTAATTTTGAACTTCCCCACAAGTGGAAACATCTGAAAGAAAGAAAATGTTTTACAGCCAAATAAATACTTTTGAAGCATAGTAACTGTTGTAATGTAGGAAACATGGCAGCCAATTTGCGTACAGCAAGCTCCCAAAAACAGGAAGGTGGTAATTACCAGATAATGTTTTTGTGATGTTGATTGAAGGATAAATGTTGGCTCAGGCCACCGGGGATAACTCCCCTGCTCTTCTTTGAAATAGTGCCACAAGATCTTTTACATATACCTGAGAGAGCAAATGGAGCTGCGGTTTTAACAATTCATCTGAAAGTCAGCACCTCTGACAGCTCAGCACACCCTCAGTATTGCACAAGTGTCAGCATGATTTTTGTGCTGAAGTCTCTAGTGGGGCATGACTCACAACCTTCTGACTCAGAGGCAAGAGTGCTACCCATGAAGCCATTACATTTAATTCTGACGTCTTTTCCATATCTACCCAATCAAATGCCTTCATAAATTTAAAGGCCTCTATCAGGTCCCCTCTCAGCCTTCTCTTTTCTAGAGAAAAGCACCCCTGGCTATTCAGTCTTTCCTGATATTTATAACCACTGAATTCTGGTATCATCCTTGCAAATCTCAATTATTACATTGCATTCATATTCTACTGGGAGAGCTGCTATTTCATAGAAGCTCTGTTTAATGCTTCCGGTCAACATCTCAGAACCTACCATTGTGGAACCTTCATCACCAGATATAGGCTTTAGCTGTCAGGTGCCTCATATGAGACATTACCTGTAGCTACATGTTGAATAGCAGGAGTAACACTTCCATGTAAAAAGCAAAATACTGCAGATGCTGGAAATCTGAAATAAAAACAGAAAATGCTAGAAATACTCAGCAGGTCTGGCAGCATCTGTGGAGAGAGAAACAGAGTTTAAGTTGCAGGTTAACAACCCTTCACCAGAACTAATTCCCACGTAACTTAATCCATTACTGGGTGGACAACTTAGGCTTGCGCTGGCTTCATAATTGCATGCATGGTCAAGGATGAACCAGATACTCTTCTGCCATCCCCACCCGTTTGCTACTCGTGGTCCAACACCACCGATCCCAGCACCTACACAACCTCATCCTGTTGGGGTGGGATACAGCAATCATGTAAGATGGTATAATCACTTCTATACTCTATGCAGTCCTTGTGCTTACTTGCCTAGGGGAAGTAGCCTCCTCCTCAGGCTATTTAGCTTTTGGCATTAGTTGAGTCTCTCATACCTCTCTCAAGGAGAAACAGTTAGATCTTTAGATTCTTTACAGATCCAGATTCTTCCCTCAAAGTATGTCAGCCATGGCTCAGTTGGTAGCGCTTTTGCCTCCAAGTCAGAAAGTTGTGGGTTCAAGCCCCAGAGACTCGAGCACATAATCTAGGCTGCCATTCCTGTGCCTGTACTTAAGGAGTACTGCACTGTTGGAGGTGCTGCCTTTCAGGTGAGACATTAAACCAAGGACCCTTCTGTCCTATCAGGCAGACATTAAAGACCTCATGGCACTATTTTTGAAGAGGAGCAGGGGAGTATTCCCCAGTGTTCTGGTCAATATTTATCCCTCAACCAATGTCGTCAAAATGCAGATGATCTGGTCATTATCACATTGCTGTTTGTAGGACCTTGCTGTGCACAAATTGGATCCTGCATTTCCTACATTACAATAGTGACTACACTGCAAAAGTTCTTCATTGGCTGTAAAGCACTTAGGCACATCCTGAAAGGTACCATATTTGTTTTATTTATTTGCAATG
The DNA here is from genome assembly GCF_036365525.1 of Heterodontus francisci. Lineage (NCBI taxonomy): Eukaryota > Metazoa > Chordata > Chondrichthyes > Heterodontiformes > Heterodontidae > Heterodontus > Heterodontus francisci. The sequence goes on from NC_090377.1 coordinate 117,214,065, forward strand.
ATTGGCTTTTTACACATATGCATTTGTTACTGTTTATTTATCAAGTTTTATTTTAAAAATCAGTTGTACATCTAATCCACATTCTTACAATGCAGCATCTCTCTCCTGAGCCCCAACAGTAACAGTCTAACACTGAGCCAGAGATAGAAGGGTGGAGTCCATTCATACCACTGCTGCCAAGCAGTAAGTTACATTCCTGCTGCACCCCAATGGGCAAAGAAAATTGAGCTCACCTTGTTGGCTGAAAGATGGAATGTTTGATCACAGTTGCCCAGCCTAACTTCAGATTAATTGAGAGAGAATTCCTATGACAGGCAGGAAAAGACCAGCTGATCCATCAAACCTGTCCCACACCCATGATGGATAGAGTATCACGACTAAAACAGAAAGCTGTGTGCATCTGTTACAGCTTCATTCCGAACTGGAGATTAATCTGAATCTATAGCTTCAGGACAAACGCAGCTTAGATTCAGTTTAGGGACTCAATTATTGAAGGGTTCAATGGCACCAGAGACCTGCTGAAACAGTTGACTGCTCATGGGCCATCAAGAGCGATCGGTCCATTGCCCTGTGTCCTTGGCTTAAGCAGCGCTGATTCTCTGAGGCTACTCATTCTGCGAAGATTGCACTCTTCAGGAACTTAACTTGCTCATCTTCTGACAGCTTCCCAAACTCCTGTTCTGAGACCTGGAAAAAATAAAGAAGATGCTGCAGGAAAAGCCAAGTTAAAATACTGAAGCAAGACAATTGGTATTAAAACCCTCCCCTCCCACAAAGAGCATGAGACAACGTGATTCGTCCCATGACCAATCAAGCAAGGTTCTCGGGCTTTGACAGAACACATGGTTGCATCTTCAGTCCCAAATGTACTTGAGTTCCCAGTATCGAGTATTTTGTCCTGCCAAATGGCAGGTCAAAATACTAGACACTGATGTGCTCACCCGAGCTGGCATACCAAGCATCCACACCATATTGACACAGTCACAACTGAGTTGGTCTGGTCATGTAGCCAGAATGTCTGACACTTGCTTACCAAAGCAAATCTTCTATGGAGAATTTGAGGCTGGGTTGCTCTCATGGCGGTCAAAGGAAGCGCTACAAGGACACTCTGAAGGCTTCGCTTAGGAGTTTTGTTATCAACCCAGAGTCCTGGGAGAAGCTCGTCCAGGATCGTTGCACCTGGTGCACACAAATAAAAAGGGTGCGGCCTCCTTAGAAAGCAAGTGCATATCACAAGCAGGGGGAAAATGCAATGAGAGGAAATTCCGAGCCAGAAGCTCATCCAAAACTCAATTGGCTGCGATATCCTGCCCTATTTGCATCAGTACCTTCTGGCGCAGATCGGCCTCAGCAGTACCTATGTGCCCACTGGAACTCTACCAGACACTCCAGATAATGGACATGGTCATCTTTGCTTCAAAGGATGAACAACACAACACTGAGTTCCCAATTGCAGCCAGATGGTTAGGGAGAGGAAGCGAAAATATTTTAATATGAAACCTCTTTTTCAGTTCCTCCTGATTTCTCTGTGCATTGATATAGTTGTGCAGATGCTGACAGTGCAGCACTGCAAGCAGCCAAATCACCACTCCCCTCTCCCTCAGTTTGAAAGGGGTACAGTGGTGTAGTGGTCACGTTACTGGACTCATAATTCAGAGGCCTGGATGAAAAAAAGAAAAAAAAGTTTCATATATAGACCGCCTCAGGACTCCCAAAACACTTTACAACCAATGAAATCGTTTTGAAGTATAGTCACTATTGTATTTAGGAAATGCAGGAGTCAATTTACACACAGCAAGGTCCCAGAAACAGCAGTGAGATAAGTGACTAGATAATCTGTATTTTTGTGGCATTGGCTGAGGGATAAATGTTGGCCATGACAGTGCAGAGAGCTCCCCTGCTCTTCTTGAAAATAGTGCCATGGGATATTTTGAGTCGATCTGAAAGGGAAGATAGGGCCTCAGTTTAACGTCTCATCTGAACGATGGCACCTCTGACAGTGCAGCATTCCCTGAACACTGCACTGGAATGTCAGGCTGGATTTTATGCTCAATTTGCTGGAGTAGCAGTTGGAGAATTTGAAATCGGCTTTAAAAAGAGATCTGCAAATAAAAAGCTGGTATCGGTAAAACTGAACATGAAGTTGTTTGATTGTCATAAAAAATCAAACAGGTTCACTGATGTTCTGTTAAAGGAAGGAAGCCGGACATCCTTACATGGTCTGGCCTATACATGACTCTAGTCTGACACCCAATGGGGTTGACTTTCAAATGCCCTCTGAAGTGGTCTCGCAAGTCACACAGTTGTATCAAACCATTACAAAGAAGGCAGTCCACCACCACCTTCTCAGGGCAAGTAGGAATGGGAAATGAATGCCAACCTTGCCAGTATTGCCCGCATCTTGAGAATGAATTAAAAAGCCTTGAAATCATGGTCCAATTGAGTTTGGCAAAAAGAAACCGTCTGAACAACAAAGCCATCAATCCAAAGGAGAGTTTCCCTCTTGGACACCAACACCTTCAGTCCACCTAAACCTGATACTTAGAGGGAAAATAAACTTAAAATTAAAGCTAGGCTATTCATCACTGATGTCAGGAAGCAATTCTTCACACAAAGGGTAGTGCAAATCTGGAACTCTTGCCCCCAAAAAGCTATCACATCTAAGTCAATTGAAAATGAAAAACTGACCGATAGATTTTAGTTGGGTAAGGGTATTAAAGCTTATGGAACCAAGGTGGGTAAATGGAGTTAAGATACAGATCAGCCACCTTGTGGGTAAAGTTGTGATACAGGTCTACCATCACATGCTAAATAGTCATGGCTTCAGCCCCCGAGGTTGTTCGTGGGTCAAATAGCATTTGCTGGACAAATTATGACAGAGCCTTTTGTCTCGCTGCTGCCCGGTTTCAGCCTGTAAATGGGATGGGGGCTGTTTATGAAAGAGAAGTGCAAAGTCCCACCAATGTACCACTGGATATCTGGCCTTTCTGACTTTTGGGCTGATCTTGATGTCGATGCTCAGTGACCCAGAAAGAGGCTGGGGCCTCATGAATATGTATAATTGGAGGGGTCAAATGACACTAACCCTAAAACAATTCCCATGTCAATCAGTGCTGCCACCATTACTTCCTGAATGCTCACACAAACCAAGTAACTAAATGACAGAACAGACCCGAGGGCTGACTGGCCTCCTCCTGTTCCTATGATTGGGTCACCCTGCAAATGAAGTAAAATTGGAAAATGATTACTGGCAAGGGAGAACTCTTAACTACCCATCCGTGGTGCTTTATTATTTGCAGATAGCTTTCCGCTAAACAAGGCAATAACCCAAATCCCATCCAGAAGAAAATAGTGCAATTATGGAAAAAAAACCAGAAAGTGCAGGAAATACTCAACAGGTCAGGCAGCATCTGTAGAGAAAGAAGCAGAGTTAACGTTTCAGGTCAGTGACCTTTCATTAGCTCTGATGAAGGGTCACAGACCGGAAACGTTAACTCTGCTTCTCTTTCCACAGGTGCTGCCTGACCTGCTGAGTATTTTCAGCATTTTCTGTTTTTGTTTCAGATTTTCAGCATCCACAGTATTTTGCTTTGGTATTAGAGTACAATTATGGAAACTTTATTCACTTGCAGAGTTATCATTACAACCTGAGCACCACAAAGTGCAGTTCCACCTTTTCTACTGGATTAGAAAGACTTCAACCCAAGGATGCCATTGTAAATACTTACCAATACCACACGGTATCCAAGTATCTCGAGATGCCGAATCTTCATTGCCAACCTCTCCTTGGGGTGCATTGTGCCAAAGCAAAAGGCAGATACTGGAGCATAAAGCACAGCCACTCTGCAAGGTACAAAATGGTGGTTATTACTCAGGGAAACATTTCAGCGGCGTGAAAGATTGATGCCGTAACAACAGGACCTTGTTTGAAACAATTATATTTTGCTCATGCAGTTCTTAAACCAAATGGCATTAACAAAGTTTTCCCTTTTGCTTTCAAAGGTTCTCCCAGACACTCATTATTTCTGCACCTTCAAACGGATATTGCCCAATCATTTGGGCCACACACTTCCCCATAACTCCAATCTAAGTAAATCCAGTTTCCAGCTTTAAGTGTGGTGTGGTGTTAAGTGTCACATTCAGTTCCTGAGCATGATTAGATCTTCCTTGTTTATCGTGCAATAAGCAACACAGCCAGATTCTCATGCCACCCACCCACTCAAAGGTTATGCTCAACTAAGGATTAATCTGTAGGCTCCAAGGTAACAAGGGTTGAAAGTAGTGAGAAAAAAAAATATCACAAAAGAGTTCACCTGAGGGGGTCAGGGAGGAAATACTGGCCCTGGGTTATTTGCCTGTCCCAGGAGATTACATGGCTGAGGTGGAGGAGGAAGTGACTAGTCATGATGCTTCAGCCATCATGAGTGCAGGGCAGGCTTGATGGTCATCTTTACATGTTTGTCAGGGAGTCATATAAAAAAAAAGTCATGCATCACCAGTTACTGATTTAGTCATTTAGTAGTATAGAACTTGAGTATTGCTGAAAATAGAGACTTGCTGTTGAAGCTTTTCGTCTTGCACTCATCAGGACAATCGCAAGAATAATTAATGTAAGGGAAAACAACAACTTATACTGCACGAGGAGAGAGTGCTGATTGGTTGGCAAGTGAACTTGCATTGCTATGGTGAATTCACCAGTTTCCGGTGACTGACAGTTAACTGCCAAGCTTTGTTTAAAATTTAAACCAGGCAGCTTGACTCTGATTGGTCACATTGGTTTGCTTACACGTCTTAATGGGCTCAAATTCAGCTCTGAAATGGAGCAGTCAAATGAGCTCCCTTTCCTTGACGTGCTAGTTGAGAAATTTGCTAGTGGTTTCTCTACCACAGTCTACCGCAAACCAACCTTCACTGGTCAATACACGCGTTGGGATTCTTACAGTTCGACGCGCTATAAGATTGACCTATCTGCAACCTCATAAATAGAGCCCGAGCCATTTGTTCACCATGCAAGCTTGATGCTGAAATAGGGAAAATCAAAGACAACCTGCGTGACAATGGCTACCCTGATCAGATCATTTCTTGCTTTATATCGTGCAAACATATGAACGGGCCTAAGACTGGGTTTTTGTCCCTGATAAGTGCCCAGTCTACCTCAAATTACCCTGGAAGGGTAATGTATCTGAAAAGTTTGAGCAACAGGTAAAGCTAACTGTTTCACGCTGCTATTATGCAGTAGCAACACGTATGGTGTTCGCCACTAACAGGAAGCTGCCATCAAGCCAAAAAGACGTTCTGCCTATCACAAATGAATAATGTGATATATGAATTTCAATGCCAGTGTGATGCTAGGTATATAGGTCAAATATCCCAAAGACTGCTGGATCTTATCAAACAACATGTCCCTTCTGCTGTTTGCAACAGGTAAGGTATGGGCTGTAGCCAACCAGCCCGTGCTTGCAAAATGCAAAACACAGTGTCCAACATTAAATGATCTTCAGTGTGTTAAAAATTACGCTGACAACTAAGTAAAGAATGTCAGTGAAGCTCACAGTGTGGCGCATTTGCACATACTGGAAGCTACTATTAATACACAGGGCCCTGTTCTTTGCAGACAGAAAGAATATGTACAAACACTGCGCCTGTTTCAGCTGAACAAAATAAGTGACAACCATTAAAATAAAAGCAAAATACTGCGGGTGCTGGAAATCTGAAACAAAAACAAGAAATGCTGGAATCACTCAGCAGGTCTGGCAGCATTTGTGGAAAGAGAAGCAGAGTTAACGTTTCGGGTCAGTGACCCTTCTTCGGAACTGACAAATATTAGAAAAGCCACAGATTATAAGCAAGTGAGGTGGGGCAAGAGATAACAAAGGAGAAGGTGCAGATTGGACCAGGCCACATAGCTGACCAAAAGGTCACGGAGCAAAGGCAAACAGTATGTTAATGGTGTGTTGAAAGACAAAGCATTAGTACAGATTAGGTGTGAATACACTGAATATTGAACAGCAGCAAGTGCAAACCTGAACAAAAACCTGAAAAAAACAGTGGGTAAGCAAACTGAACAAACTAAGATGAAATGAAATAAATGCAAAAAAAGATAGTAAAAAATGTAAAAAAGAATGTAAAAAAAAGGAAGAAAAAATAACTAAAAATGTAAGTAAAATGGGGAGCTGTCATGCTCTGAAATTACTGAACTCAATGTTCAGTCCGGCAGGCTGTAGTGTGCCTAATCGGTAGATGAGATGCTGTTTCTCGAGCTTGCGTTGATGTTCACTGGAACACTGCAGCAATCCCAGGACAGAGATGTGAGCATGAGAGCAGGGGGGAGTGTTGAAATGGCAAGCAACCGGAAGCTCAGGGTCCTGCTTGCGGACTGAGCGGAGATGTTCCGCAAAGCGGTCACCCAGTCTGCGCTTGGTCTCCCCAATGTAGAGGAGACCACACTGTGAGCAGCGAATACAGTATACTACATTGAAAGAAGTACAAGTAAATCGCTGCTTCACCTGAAAGGAGTATTTGGGGCCTGGGATAGTGAGGAGACGGGAGGTAAATGGGCAGGTATTACACCACCTGCGATTGCAGGGGAAGGTGCCCTGGGACGGGGACGAGGTGTTGGGGGTAATGGAGGAGTGGACCAGGGTGTCGCGGAGGGAACGATCCCTTCAGAATGCTGACAGGGGAAGGGAGGGGAAGATGCGACTGGTAGTGGCATCACGCTGGAGGTGGCGAAAATGGCGGAGGATGATCCTTTGGATATGGAGGCTGGTGGGATGAAAAGTGAGGACAAGGGGAACCCTGTCACGGTTCTGGGAGGGAGGGGAAGGGGTGAGGGTAGAGGTGCGGGGAATGGGTCAGACACGGTTGAGGGCCCTGTCAACCACAGTGGGGGGAAATCCTCGGTTGAGGAAAAAGGAGGCGCATCTGACGCATCTGCTCAGATGATGCTACCTTCCATGACGGTGCTTCTGATATGGTCCGACGCATCTGCTCTGATGATGCTACCTTCCATGACGGTGCTTCTGATATGACCTCCTTTTTCCTCAACCGAGGATTTCCCCCCACTGTGGTTGACAGGGCCCTCAACCGTGTCCGACCCATTCCCCGCACCTCTACCCTCACCCCTTCCCCTCCCTCCCAGAACCGTGACAGGGTTCCCCTTGTCCTCACTTTTCATCCCACCAGCCTCCATATCCAAAGGATCATCCTCCGCCATTTTCGCCACCTCCAGCGTGATGCCACTACCAGTCGCATCTTCCCCTCCCTTCCCCTGTCAGCATTCCGAAGGGATCGTTCCCCCCGCGACACCCTGGTCCACTCCTCCATTACCCCCACCACCTCGTCCCCGTCCCAGGGCACCTTCCCCTGCAATCGCAGGAGGTGTAATACCTGCCCATTTACCTCCCCTCTCCTCACTATCCCAGGCCCCAAACACTCCTTTCAGGTGAAGCAGCGATTTACTTGTACTTCTTTCAATGTAGTATACTGTATTCGCTGCTCACAGTGTGGTCTCCTCTACATTGGGGAGACCAAGCGCAGACTGGGTGACCGCTTTGCGGAGCATCTCTGCTCAGTCCGCAAGCAGGACCCTGAGCTTCCGGTTGCTTGCCATTTCAACACTCCCCCCTGCTCTCATGCTCACATCTCTGTCCTGGGATTGCTGCAGTGTTCCAGTGAATATCAACGCAAACTCGAGGAACAGCATCTCATCTACCGATTAGGCACACTACAGCCTGCCGGACTGAACATTGAGTTCAATAATTTCAGAGCATGACAGCCCCCCATTTTACTTACATTTTTAGTTATTTTTTCTTCCTTTTTTTTACATTCTTTTTTACATTTTTTACTATCTTTTTTTGCATTTATTTCATTTCATCTTAGTTTGTTCAGTTTGCTTACCCACTGTTTTTTTCAGGTTTGCACTTGCTGCTGTTCAATATTCAGTATATTCACACCTAATCTGTACTAATGCTTTGTCTTTCAACACACCATTAACATACTGTTTGCCTTTGCTCCGTGACCTTTTGGTCAGCTATGTGGCCTGGTCCAATCTGCACCTTCTCCTTTGTTATCTCTTGCCCCACCTCACTTGCTTATAATCTGTGGCTTTTCTAATATTTGTCAGTTCCGAAGAAGGGTCACTGACCCGAAACGTTAACTCTGCTTCTCTTTCCACAAATGCTGCCAGACCTGCTGAGTGATTCCAGCATTTCTTGTTTTTGTTGAAGTGACAACCATTTGCTGGTTCATTCCCTAGGGCAATGCCTTGACCAGAGTCAAGCTGCCTGGTTTAAATTTTACACACAGTTTGGCAGTTAACTGTCAGTCACTGTAAACTGGCGCATTCGCCATGGCAACGCCTCTACCAGAGTTCACTTGCCAACCAATCAGCACTCTCTTCTCATGCCGTATAAGTTGTTGTTTTCCCTTACATTGGTTATTCTTTCGATTCTCTTGATGAGTGCAAGACAAAAAGCTTCGACATCACGTCTCTATTTTCAGCAATACTCAATATTTTGACTTATTCAGAAAGAGGAATTAAAAAGTAAAAGATAAGGCGAAAGCTGTTGTGCTCACCAGTCTTGCAGCTGGTGTCTAGACAGGTGAAAATTACCAAGCTAATCTACTAAGAAGCAACAGTAATGGAAAACATGTTTAACTGAAATTCTAAGGCATTGCCTGGAAACTGTTAATTACAGGCATATATAATGGTTACATTGGTGTAGCCACCGATGTACAATACACCTCATGAAGAAATCTGTATAAATCCTATGGAAAAGCTCTTAAATCCTAAATGTACATCACCAGGCAGCAAGTTCACCAACACAAGCTGGATCAATCAACAGATTTGCAAGACAATAGTCCTTACCGCTGTATGTTAGTATCATGGTCAACCTCATCACCCTGAGGAAAGGGGACCACATTCTTTCCCTCCTGGTCCAAAGCAATTTCAAAATCTTGGCAAGAGCACAGAAAAGAGAGATTAATGCTGATGGAAAGCAGTTAGGAAGAGTTTCCATTCAGAGCGTGTATTTAAAAAAAAACATTTCTATTCTTAGTACATTAACTTCTATTGATGGGAATGAGGTTTGAGTGCTCAAGTAATGCTTCACTGGTTTGTAAAACGTCATTCGACCACATGTCCTCTCCATTATCAAGACTGTCTACTTCCACCTCTGCCCCTGCCTCAGCTCATCCGCTGTTGAAACCGCTTATCCATGTTTTGTTACATCCAAAATTGATAATTCCAATACTCTACAGACTGGCCTTCCACCTTTATCTTGCTAGGTAAGGGATACTTCACCTAAAGTGCAGGGCTGTGTGGTAAAGCTGTCTGTTTAACACCAGTTTTGCCTGTCAGTTAAATGCCTTTTAAAATAATGAGCAAAAAAGCCACCTTCCACCCTTTATAAACTTCAGCTCATCCAAAGTTCTGTTGCCCATATCCTAATTAACACCAAGTCCTGTTCATCCATCATCCCTGTGCTTGCTGACCTATATTGGCTCCCAGTCCAGCAATGCCTCAAATTTAAGATCTTCCACCTTGGGTTGAAATCCCTCCATGACCTCCCTCTCTCTGTAGACTCTTCCAGCCCTACAATCCTGCAAGAACACAAGACGACAAGAAATAAGAGAAGTAGACCATATGGCCCATCAAGCCTGCTCCGCCATTCAATACAATCATGGCCGACCTTGGGCTTCAACTCCACTTTCTTGCCCGCTCCCCATATCCCTCGATTCCCTGCCAGACCACAAATCTATCTTTCCCAGCCTTAAATGTATTCAATGATGGAGCATCCACAACCCTCTGGGGTAGAGAATTCCAAAGGTTCACAACCCTTTGAATGTAGTAATTTCTCCTCATCTCAGTCCTGAATGATTGGTCCCTTATCCTGAGACTGTGTCCCTGTGTTCTAGATTCCCTAACCAGCGGAAACAATCTCAGCTTCTACCCTAGCAAGCCCTTCAGAATCTTGTATGTCTCAATTAGATCGCCTCTCATTCTTCTAAACTCCAGAGAATATCGGCCCAATTTACTCAGCCTCTCATCATAGAACAATCCCCTCATCCCAGGGACCAATTTAGTAAATCTTCACTGCACTGCCTCCAGTGCAAGTATATCCTTTCTTAAATGTGGAGACCAAAACTGCACACAGTATTCCAGGTGTGGTCTCACCAAAGCCCTGTACAATTTTAGTAAGACTTCTTTATTCCTGTACTCCAATCCTCTTGCAATAAAGGCCAACGTGCCATTTGCCTTCCTAATAGCCTGCTGCATCTGCATGTTAACTTTGTGCGTTCCTTGTACGAGTACCCCCAAATCTTTCCGAGCAGCAACACTTACCAGTTTCACATCTTTTAAAAAATACTCTGCTTTTCTATTTTTTCGACCAAAGTGCATAACTTCACACTTCCCTAAATTATACTCCATTTGCCATCTTGTTGCCCACTCACTTAACCTGTCTATATCTCTTTGCAGCCTCCCTATGTCCTCCCCATAGCTTATCTTTCCACCGAGCTTTGTATCATCAGCAAACTTAAGATACATTATTCACTGTCTCTCCAACTAAGTCACTAATATAGAGTGTAATAGCTCCAGCAATGATCCTTGCAGCACCCCACTATTCACTGCCTGCCAACTTGAAAATGCCCTATTTATGCCCACTCTCTGCTTCCTGTCCATTAACCAATCCTCTATCCACACTAATATATTACTCCCAATGCCATCAGCCCTTGTCTTGCCTATTATCTTTTATGTGGCACCTCATCGAATGCCTTTTGAAAATCCAGGTATTCTACATCTACTGGTGCCCCTTTATCTACCCTACTAGCTACATCTTCAAAACCTCTAATAAATTTGTCAAACAGGATCTCCCTTTAGTAGAACGTAATAGGAGCAGAGTAGGCCATTCGGCCCCTCAAGCTTGCCCTGTCATTCAATAAGGTCATGGCTGATCTGCCCCAGATCTCAACTCCTCTTTCCTGCCAGCTCCTCATAGCCCTCAACTCCCCGATATTTCAAAAATCTATCTACCTCCTCTTTAAATACTTTCAGTGACCTAGCCTTCACAACTCTCTGGGGTAGAGAATTCCAGACATTCACTACCCTCTGAGAGAAGAAATTCCTTCGCATCTCAGTTTTAAATGAGTGTCCCCTTATTCTGTAATTATGTCCCTAGTTCGAGATTCCCCCACTAGTGGACACATCTTCTCAACATCTACCCTGTTAAGCCTCCTCAGAATCTTGTACATTTCAATAAGATCACCCCTCATTCTTCTAAACTCTAATGAATAAAGACCTAACCTGTTTAGCCGTTCTTGATAAGTCAACCCCTTCATCCCAGGAATCTGCCTAGTGAATCTTTTTTGAACTGCCTCCAATGCCAGTACATCCTTTCTTAAATACAGGGACCAAAACTGTACACAATACTCCAGGTGTGGCCTCACCAACACCCCGTACAGCTGTAACAAGACTTCCCTATTTTTAAACTCCACCCCCTAGCAATAAAGGCCAAAATTCCATTTGCCTTCTTAATTACTTGCTGCACCTGCATGCTAACTTTTTGTGTTTTATGCACAAGAACACCCAGATCCCTCTGTCTACATTCTTCTCACTCTGTCCTCTTGTACATCTACAAATTCCTTCGTCCCACCATTGGTGGCTGTGCCTTCAGCTGTCTAGGCCCCAAGCTCTGGAATTCCTTTTTAAACTGCCCCATCTCTTTCTTCCTTTAAGACGCTGCTCAAAACCTACTTTAACCTGGCTTTTGGTCACCTGTTCTAATATCTCTTTATGTGGCTCCATATCAAATTTTGTCTGAAAATGCTCCCCTGAAGCTCCTTGAGACATTTTCCTTTGTTGAAGGTGCTATATAAACACCAGTTGTACTGTTGAAAGGCAATGAGACAGCGGAGATGGGGGTTAAGGAGTATAGGTGGGATGTACTGAAGAGCAATACTGATGCTGCCAATGCAGAGGGTTTCCTATGCAAATCAATCAGAGTCATGGTCATCACAAATGACACAATTCAATTTGTGGTGGCTGAAATTTACACACCCTGGAGGCATGAAGCACAGTGGGACTGAGAAAAATTTCCATATGTGGAGATTCCTGCTCTTGGACCAGGTCCCCAATGTTTATCACAGTTACAACACACCACATGCATTTCTAAACCTGACTATGCAGCTGTGTTGGGGTAGCTCGGGCACTGGTTTCCCTAAGCCCCTCACTCTGAGTGCTAGACTCTGCGCAGATCAGGCTGCACGAGATTGGAAGCCAGACAATGTTATGTCAATGCAGAGGAGAAACAGGACTATGGGAAGTGAGCAGCAGGACAGAGCTGGCACAGATAGGATGGGCTGAACAGCCTCATTTGTGCCCTATACTTCTATACTCCCATATCAAAAAACCGTGCAGAAAGCAACCCAAATCTTGCCACTAAACTGCCTCTGAATATTTGCCTGTAACACACCAATGTTTTATGCTTCTAAGAGTTTAGGTTGAGCATGTGCTGTCTCTTTGAAAGAGCTAGTTGAATAACCACACTCCTCTGCTCTTTGTCCACAGCTGTGGAAATTTTTCCCTTACAAATTTATATATTTTTTAATGCATTCTTGGGATGTGAGCATTGTTAGTAAAGCCAGCATTTATTGTTCATCCGTAATTGCCCTCAAGAAGGCAGTGGTGAGCTGTCTTTTAGAAACCACTGTAGTCCATGTGGTGTAGGTACACCAACAGTGCTGTTAGGGAGGGAGTTCCAGGTTTTTAACCCAGCGACAGTGAAAGAATGGTCAGAATAGTGTGTGACTTGGAAGGAAACTTGTAGGTGGTGGTGTTTCCATGCGTCTGATGTCCTTTATTCTTCTAGGTGGTAGACGTTGGTTTGGAAGATGCTGTCGAAGGATGCTTGGTGAGTTGCTGCAGTGCATTTTGTATATGGTAGACACTGCTGCCACTGCGTGTCAGCGGTGGTGGGAATGAATAATTAAGCTGGTGGATGGGGTGTCGTTCAAGCGGGTTGTTTTGTCCTAGATGGTGTCGAGTTTCTTGCGGGTTGTTGGAGCTGCATTCATCCAGGCAAGTGGAGAGTATTCCATCACACTCCTGACTTGTTCCTTGTGGTTGGTGGACAGGCTCTGGGGAGTCAGGAGGTGAACTACCCACTAAAGAATTCCTAGCCTCTACCCTTCTCTTGTAGCCACTGTATTTACATGGCTGGTCCAGTTAAGTTGCTGGTCAATGGTAACCCCCAGGATGTAGATGGCAGGGGATTCAGCGAGGGTAATGATGTCGAATGTCAAGGGGAGATGGTTAGATACTCTCTTGTTGGTGCTGGTCATTGGCTGGCATTTGTGCGGCACGAATGTTACTTGCCACTTATCAGCCCAAGCCTGAATGTTGTCCAGGTCTCGCTGCATGCAGGCACAGACTGCTTCAGTATTTGAGGAGCCGTGAATGGTGCTGAACATTGTGCAATCATCAGCGAACATCCCAACTTCTGACCTTATGATGGAGGGAAAGTCATTGATGAAGCTGCTGAAGATGGTGGGGCCTAGGACACTACCCTGAGGATCTCCTGCAGCGATGTCCTGGGGCTGAGATGATTGGCCTCCAACAACCACAACCATCTTCCTTTGTGCTAGTTATGACTCCAACCAGTGGAGGGTTTTCCCTCTGATTCCCATTGAATTCAATATCTAATTTCCTTTTGAACGTTATTATTGAATCGGCTTCGAACGCACTTTCAGGCTGTACATTCCAGATCAGAACAACTTTCTACATCAAAAAAACTCATTCTCCCCACCACCCCCAGTTCTTTTGCCAACTACCTTAAATCTGTGTCAACACGAAAGCAAAATACTACGGATGCTGGAAATCTGAAATAAAAACAGAAAATGCTGGAAATACACAGCAGGTCAGTCAGCATTTGTGGAGAAAAAAACAGAGTTAATATTTCAGGTTGTGACCTTTCATCAGTTCTGATGAAAGGTCATGACCTGAAACATTAACTCTTTTAAATCTGTGTTCTCTGGTTACCAACCCTCCAACCAGTGGAAACAGTTTCATCTTACTTACTTTATCAAAACCCCTCATAATTTTGAACAGCTCTATGAAATCTCCCCTTAATCTTTCCTGGCCAAAGGAGAACAATCCCCGCTTCCCTACTCTCTCCACACAACTGAAGTCCCTCATCCACGTATCATTCTGATAAATCTCCTCTGATCTCTCACCAAGTCCTTGACATCCTATGAGCAAAAGGTACTGAACTCTCTCTGTAACACAGCCTTCTGGAGCCACAGCAAAAAAAAAAGTTGTCAAGTAACCAAACACTTTAAAAAGATTCAAGTACCTATAAAATGAATGTTTTTCAACACCAACCCCTGGTGACACAGACTGCTGTCACCCAGGATGGCATCCACTGCCTTCTGTACCTCTGAATTCACCGAAACACTGGGCAGTAAGGGATTGGCAACACTGGCATTCACTGGCCTGACAAAGGAAGGATTTTCTAACTCCAGGCACACGTTGATGTACTGAAGCATCCGCTCATTCGACTCACGGTTGACATTGGCTAGAAAGAATAAAATCAGAGAGGATTTCAAAGCAACAATGAATATATTTTTTTGCAGTTTACTTGGACCCTGAGAGAAATGATTCAGGTTGTCACATTCCAGAAAGTGAATGATAGAACTGGAGTCAATATTTCTACAATTTTATAATTTTTTTATTTATAGAGATACATATTCCAAACATGCATCTCCTAAACCAACCACCAGAGTTTTCAGTCTGTTTCTATTTATAGGAGCACAAGTGAATCCCCAGTTAATGCCCAAAATCTGCATACAATTAAACACCATTAATATATAATTAACACAGTTGACCACTTTTGTCAGTCTAAACAATGATCCTCTAGATATTACAGCTGTTGTGGATGTGCTACCTTGTGTAAATGCAAGCAATGTGGGTAGAGAATTGGTGAGGAGGCAAGGAAAGAGTAGAAATAATGGATCTGTACTCAAATTGGCAGGACGTGACCAGTGGTGTCGCCCAGGGATCTGTACCAGTGCCACAGCTTTTTACTACTTTTATAAATGATTTAGGTGAAGGAATAGAGAGCTGTACATTGAGGTTTGTTGATCACACGAAGCTAGGTGACACAGTAGGTAATGTAGATGAAAGCAGAAAGTTGCAAAGGGATATTGACAGATTAAGTGAGTGGGTAAAACAGTGGCAGATGGAGTTCAATGTGGGAAAATTTGAAATTATCCATTTTGGACCCAAGAAATATAAATCTGAGCATTTTCTAAAAGCTGAGAAAGCTAGGAACTGTGAAGGAGCAGAGAGATTATGAAAAGCTTGTGGACATGTATAAAATATTATTAAAAAGGCTAAAGGAATGTTGGTCTTAATCTCAAGAGGGCTGAAATACAATGGTTTGAAGTTATGTTACAGTAATATAAAGCCCTGGTTAGACTCCATTTAGAGTACAGTTCCAGACATCACACCTCAGGAAGAAGATATTGGATTTGGAGGAGGTGCAGTGCAGGTTTGCCATGAAAGCTGGGCTAGAAGGGTTAAATTATGAGGATAGGTTGCACAAACTAGGCCTGTATTCCCTCGAGTATAGAAGATTAAGGGGGTGGTTTAATTGAGGAGTTTAAGATGATTGAAGGAATTGATAGGGTAGTTGGAGAGAAACCATTTCCTCCGGTGGGAGAGTCCAGAACAAGAGACATAAACTTAAAATTAGAGCCAGGCTGTTCAGCAGTGATATCAGGAAGCACTTCTTCACACAAAGGGTAGTGGAAATCTGGAACTCTCTCCTCCAAAAGGTTGTTGGGACTAGAAGCCAACTGAAAATTTCAAAACTGATTTTGATAGCTTTATATTAGGTAAGAGAATTACGGTTATGGAACTGAGGAGGGTATATGGAGTTAAGATACAGATCAGCCATGATCGAATTCAATGGCAGCATACGTTCACGGGGCTGAATGGCCTCCTCTTGTTCCTAATGCACAGTTAAAATGAATAGGAAAGAGTAAATCGATGATCACTTACCCGAAGAACGAAGCTCACTCAGGATGTCATCCTGAAACAGTTGGCTCAGAGCAGCCTGGGGATAATGGCCCATCAGACATAAATAGTAAACCCCACGGAGCAGCTCCAGTGAAGAACATTTTGACAAATACAACTGAAATACATCACTTAAAGTCTGTAGAAATCTGGGAGAAGAAGAAATCCAACAAAATTTAAATTTGTCTTCCAAAACCAGTTAAAATGACAGGGCCAAGACTCACATTGACCACAAGCCAGAAAAACAGAGTTGAACAGTACTTTCACTCAGCCAAATATAGGTTAAAAGTTAACTTGCTCTCCACACTTTGGGGTGAATTTTATGCTCTTCCCCTCATTGGTTTTGGAGGTGAGGAGAGCATTTAATCGGGCGGCCACCTTCCTTCCTCCACCCAAATTAAGTCTGGGGTGGGAAGGCCTGTGAACAGCCTTCCTGCTCCAATGCCAATTGAGGCCTATAAGGGGGCAATTAATGTCCCATTAAGGGCCTCATCCAGCTGCCACCGGAATTGCCCAGCGGCAGGCGGAACATGCCAAGCAAACCCACGCGGATTGCTTGCCGGATCCGGTGGGGGCTGGGGTGGAAAGATGTTCCCTCGTTAAAAGAGGAACCTCACATCGGGAAGGGCGACCCGCTGAGAGTCGCCCCCCCACTTCCCTTGCTGCCGACACCCCTCCCACTGAGACTTACCTGTGGCCTGGTTCCAGGGCATCCGATGGGTCCAATACCAGCAGCAGCCACTGCCTCCACAGTGGCGCTGCTCAGTTAAAGAGCTACCAGCCTCTGACTGGCCGACAGCACTCAGCAAGCGGGACAAAGCAGATGAGCTGAAGGCACAGTGGTTAGCACCGCAGCCTCACAGCTCCAGCGACCCGGGTTCAATTCTGGGTACTGCCTGTGTGGAGTTTGCAAGTTCTCCCTGTGTCTGCGTGGGTTTCCTCCGGGTGCTCCGGTTTCCTCCCACAAGCCGAAGACTTGCAGGTTGATAGGTTAATTGGCCATTATAAATTGCCCCTAGTATTGGTAGGTGGTAGGGAAATATAGGGACAGGTGGGGATGTGGTAGGAATATGTGATTAGTGTAGGATTAGTATGGATGGGTGGTTGATGGTCGGCACAGACTCGGTGGGCCGAAGGGCCTGTTTCAGTGCTGTATCTCTAAACTAAAAATAGACAGTGGCAGTATGATATCATAGATATTACAGAAACATGGCTTAAGGAGGAACAGGAATGGCAGCTCAACGTTCCTGGTTACAGGGTTTTCAGATGTGATAGGGAGGGGTATAAGCAAGGAGGGGGAGTGGCAATTCTGGTCAAAGAAACTATTACAGATGTGAGGAGGGATGATATTTATTTATTTTGAGATACAGCACTGAAACAGGCCCTTCGGCCCACCGAGTCTGTGCCAACCCATTTATACTAACCCTACAGTAATCCCATATTCCCTACCACCTACCTACACTAGGGGCAATTTACAACGACCAATTTACCTATCACCTGCAAGTCTTTGGCTGTGGGAGGAAACCGGAGCACCCGACGAAAACCCACGCGGTCACAGGGAGAACGTGCAAACTCCGCAAAGGCAGTACCCAGAATCGAACCCGGATCCCTGGAGCTGAGAGGCTGCGGTGCTAACCACTGCACCATACGTTGGAAGATTCATCAAATGAGGCCATACGGATTGAGCTAAGGAACAAAAAAAAGGGGCAATAACACTGCTGGGAGTGTACTACAGACCCCCAAACAGTCAGAGGGAGATAGAAGAGCACTTATGTAGGCAAATCTCTAAGAAGTGCAACAACAATAGGGCAGTAATAGTAGGGGATTTTAACTGCCCGAATATTAACTGGGATAGTTTTAGTGTGATAGGAATTGAGAGAGCAGAATTCTTGAGGTGCATTCAGGAGAACCTTTTTGGCCAGTATGTAGCAAGTCCAACAAGAGAGGGTGGAGTTTTAGACTTAGTTTTAGGAAATGAAGATGGGCAGGTGGAAGGAGTGGTAGTGGGAGAGCATTTTGGTGGTAGTGATCATAATTCAGTCAGTTTTAACAGAATTATGGAAAAGGACATGGACAGAACAGGAGTGAGAGTTCTCAATTGGGGCAAGGCCAACTGTACTCAGCTGAGGAGTGATTTAGCGAAAGTGGACTGGAAACAGCTACCTGAAGGTAAATCAGTGTCTGAGCAGTGGGAGACATTCAAAGAGGAGATTCAAGGGATTCAGAGTAAACACGTTCCCACAAGGAAAAAGGGCGAGATGGTCAAATCTAGAGACCCCTGGATGTCAAACAGCTTACAGGATAAGATAAGGCAGAAAAGGAAAGCTTATGCCTGACACAGAGAACTCAATACTACAGAAAGCGATGAGGTGTATAGAAAGTGGAGGGGTGAAATCAAAAAGGAAATTAGGAAAGCTAAGAGAGGGCATGAAAGAATATTGGCAAGCAAAATCAAGGTGAACCCAAAGATGTTTTATCAATACATTAAGAGTAAGAGGATAACTAAGGAAAGAGTAGGGCCCATAAATGACCAAAAAGGTAATCTATGCGTAGGGGCAGAAGATGTTGGTATTGTTCTTAATGAATACTTTGCGTCTGTCTTCACAAAAGAGGGGGGCGATGCAGATACTGAAGTTAAAGAGGGGTGTGAAGTACTGGATGTGATCAACGTAGGGAGAGAGGAAGTATTAATGGGATTAGCATCCAGGGCTGGATGAAATGTACCCCAGGCTGTTAAAAGAAGCAAGAAAGGAAACAGCGGAAGGTCTGACCATCAATTTCCAGTCCTCATTGGATATAGGTGTGGTGCCAGAGGATTGGAGCACTGCTAACGTTGTATCTCGGTTTAAAAAGGGAGCGAGGGATAGTCTGAATAATTACAGGCCAGTCAATCAAATCTCAGTAGTGGGCAAACTATTGGAATCTATTCTGAAAGATAGGACAAACTGTCACTGATAAAGGCATAGATTAATCAAGGATAGTCAGCATAGATTTGTTCAGGGAAGATCTTGTCTGACCAACTTGATCGAATTTTTTGAAGTAACAAGTAAGATAGCTGAGGGTAGTGCAGTTGATGAGGTCTACATGGATTTTAGCAAGGCTTTTGACAAGGTCCCACATGCCAGACTGGTTAAAAAAAAATCCCATGGGATCCAGGGAAATGCAGCAAGGTGGATACAAAATTGGCTCAGTGGCAGGTAATTGTCGACGGGTGTTTTTGCGACTGGAGAGCTATTTCCAGTGGCATTCCGCAGGGTTCAGTACTGGGTCCTTTGCTTTTTTGGTATATATTAATGATTTGGACGTAAATATAAGGGGCATGATCAAGAAGTTTGCAGACGACACAAAGACTGGCTGTGTGATAGATAGTGAGGAGGATAGCTGTAGGCTGCAGGAAGATATTGATGGTCTGGTCAGATGGGCAGAAAAGTGGCAAATGAAATTCAACCCAGAGAAGTGTGAGGTGATGCATTTGGGGAAGTCAAACAGGCAAAGGAATACACGATTAATGGGAAAATACTGAGAGGTGTAGAGGAAGTGAGGGACCTTGGAGTAAATGTCCACAGATCCCTGAAGGTAGCAGGACAGGTTGATAAGGTGGTTAAGAAGGCATATGGAATCCTTTCCTTTATTAGCCAAGGTATAGAATATAATAGCACCGTATAAATCATTGGTTAGGCCATAACTTGAGTACTGTGTGCAGTTCTGGTCACCTCATTACAGAAAGGATGTAATTGCACTAGAGAGGGTACAGAGGAGATTTACGAGGATGTTGCTCGGACTGGAAAAATGCAGCTATGAGGAAAGATTGGATAGGCTGGGGTTGTTCTCCTTGGGACCGAGAAGGCTGAGAGGAGATCTGATTGAAATGTACAAAATTTTGAGGGGCCTGGATAGAGTGGAGGTGAAGGGCCTATTGACCTTAGCAGAGAGGTCAGTGATGAGGGGCATAGATTTAAAGTGATTGGTAGATAGATTAGAGGGGATATGAGGAAAAGATTTTTCACCCAGAGGGTGGTGGGGGTCTGGGACTCACTGCCTGAAAGGGCAGAAACCCTCAACTTATTCAAAAGAAGTCTGAATATGCACCTCAAGTGCCGTAATCTGCAGGGCTATGGACCAAATGCTGGAAGGTGGGATTAGAATCGGTGGGACGTTTTTTGACTGGCACAGACATGATGGGCCAAGTAGCTGCTTTCTGTGCCGTAAACCTTCTATGATTCTATGATCCTGGGGTAGCGAGACAGGGCTTTCGTTGGCACTTTTACCAGTGGGTGAGGCCCCCGTGGCCAGGATAAAATCCTAGCCCTCATCTTCTATTTTATATTTCCCTACATATTACATAGAATTTACAGTACAGGAACAGGCCATGTGGCCCAACTAGTCTATCCCATGGGATTAAAGGAGCAGTGGCTGCATGGATACGCAACTGGCTAAGAGACAGAAAGCAGAGAGTAGTGGCAAACAATTGTGTTGCAGACTGGAGGAAAGTATACAATGCCGTTCTCCCAGGGGTTCGTGTTGGGACCACTGCTTTTTTTGATATATATTAATGATCTGGAATTGGGTAAATAGGGCATAATTTCACAGTTCGCAGATGACACAAAACTCAGAAATGTAGTAAACAGTTAGCAGGACAGTAACAGAGTTCAGGAATAAATGGACCAGTGTATGGACTGACATACGGTAGATACAATTTAAGGCAGAGAAGTGTAATGTGATTCATTTTGGTAGGAAGAATGAGGAAAAGCTATATAAGCTAAATGGTATAATTTTAAAGGAGGTGCAGGACCAGAGTGACCTGGGTGTGTACGTCCACAATCCTTTGAAGGTGTCAGGACAAGTTCAGAAAGATGTTAAAAAGGTATATGGGATCCTTAGCTTTATCAACAGAGGCCTAGAGTACAAAAGTAAGGAAGTTATGCCAGTCCTCTATAAACCACTGGATAGGCTCCAGCTGCAATATTGGGGGCAATTCTGCACATCACACTTTAGGAAGGGTGTCAAAAGAGGGTGCAGAGGAGATTTACTAGCATGGTATTAGGGATGAAAGACTTCAGTTACATTGAGAAACTGGAGTTGTTCTACAAATTATATACAGAAAAATTATTGTAATCTTGCCTGTTCTCCTCAAAGCAGAGAAGGTTAAGGGGAGACTTGATAGAAGCGTTCAAAATCATGACGGGTGTTGATGGAGTAAATAAAGAGGAACTGTTTCCAGCAGCAGAAAGGTCAGTAACCAGAAGACACAGATTTAAGGTATTGGCAAAAAAAAAGCAAACGCAACATGAGGAAAAAAAAGTTAACGCAGTGAGTTTTTATAATCTGGAATATACCACCTGATAGCGTGGTGGAAGCAGATTCAATAATAAGTTTGAAAAGAGAATTAGATAAATACTTGAATGGGCAAAATTTGCAGGATTATAGGAAAAGAGCAGGAGAGTGGAACTAATTGGTTGGCTCATTCTAAGAGCCCAGGACTGGCACAATGGTCTCCTTGGTATTACAATCAGATGATTTAGACCACTATGTCTGTTGCAAGTGTCAGGAATACATGAATATGCTAATTTTTAAAATTATGACCTTGTTTACCGTGCTTGCTTTGTTCAAAGAACTTTTAAAACTAGATGACAATTGGATTGTACCAGACAATTTGTGCATAGCAAGGTCCCACAAACAGCAGTGAAATAAATAACAAGGTAATCTATTCTTTTGTAATGTTGGTTGAGGAATAAATATTGGCCTGGACACTCAGGAGAATTTCTCTGCTCTTCAAAATAGGGCAAACGGGGGCTCAGTTAAACATCTCATCCAAAAGATGCCAACTCAGACAGGGCAGTGCTCCCTCAGTACTGCACTGAAGTGTTAGTCTGGATTGTGTGCTCTAGTCCTGGAGTGGGACTTGAAACCACAAACCTCTGACTCAAATGCTTCAATGCTATCACTGAGCTGTAAGAACTGTGAAGGATTAAAAAACATAGAAAAAAATAGGAGGAGGTCATTCGGCCTTCGAGCCTGCTCCACCTTCAATACGATCATGGCTGATCATCCAAACTCAGTAACCTGTTCCTGCTTTCTCCCCTTAACCCTTGATCCCATTAGCCCTAAGAACTATATCTAACTCTTTCTTGAATATATTTAATGATTTGGCCTCAACTGCTTTCCGAGGTAGAGAATTCCACAGGTTCACCACTCTCTGGGTGAAGAAATCTCTCCTCATCTCAGTCCTAAATGGCTTACCCCTTATCCTTAGACTGTGACCTCTGGTTCTGGACTCTCCCGCCATCAGGAACATCCTTCCTGCATCTAGTCTGTCCAGTCCTGTTAGAATTTTGTCGGTTTCTATGAGATCCCCTCTCATTCTTCTGAACTCTAGCGAATACAAGCCTAATCGACCCAATCTCTCTTCATACATCAGTCCTGCCATCCCAGGAATCAGTCTGGTGAACCTTCGCTGCACTCCCTCCATAGCAAGAACATCCTTCCTTAGATAAGGAGACCAAAACTGCACACGATACTCCAGATGTGGTCTCACCAATGCCTTGTATAATTGCAGCAAGACATTCTCGCTCCTGTACTCAGATCCTCTCGCTTATGAAGGCCAACATACCATTTGCCTTCTTAACTGCCTGCTGCACCTGCATGCTTACTTTCAGCGACTGCTGCACCTCCCCCTTTTCCAATCTGTCGCGTTCAGATAATAATGTGCCTTTCTGTATTTGCCACCAAAGTGGATAACCTCACATTTATTCACATTATACTGCATCTGCCATGTATTTGCCCACTCACTCAACCTGTCCAAATCACACTGGAGCTTTTCTGCATCCTCCTCACAGCTCACACTCCCATGCAGCTTTGTGTCATCTGCAAACTTGGATATATTACATTTAATGCCCTCATCTACATCATTAATATACATTGTGAATAGCTGGGGTCCTAGCACTGATCCTAATGGTACCCCACTAGTCACTGCCTGCCACTCGGAAAAAGACCTGTTTATTCCTACTCTTTGTTTCCTGTCTGCCAACCAGTTCTCTATCCATGTCAGTACCTTACCCCCAATCCCATGTGCTTTAATTTTGCACGCTAATCTCTTATGTGGGACCTTATCGAAAGCCTTCTGAAAGTCCAAATACACCACATCCACTGGTTCTCCCTGATCTATTCTACTAGCTACATCCTCAAAAAATTCTAGTAGATTTGTCAAGCATGATTTCCCTTTCGTAAATCCATGTTGACTTTGTCCGATCCTGTCATGACACTCTCCCACCAACTTCTAAATGCCTCAGAAATGCATTTTTTTCCCACGGTTCTCTCCGAACTGGAGAGGAGAGATAGGAATTGCTAGTTGAAGAAAGACTAGGTCCATCTAGTTGGCTCTCTACCATCCTGGCAGTTGCATGATAGAATAATTAAGAGTTGCTGACTAATCATAGGAATCAATCTGCACCAATTCGCCGACAACAGATGCAGACATAACATGAAGAAAATCCATGTGGGGCCCATGCCTTCAGCTGCCAAGACTTAAGTTCTGGAATTCTCTCCCTAAATCTATTTGCCTCTCCATTTCTCTCTTCTCCTTCAAGTTGCACCTTAAAACCCAGCTCTTTGACCGTGCTTTTAGTCACCTGTCTTAATATCTCCTTAAGTGGCTCGGTGTCACATTTTGGCTGATAACACTTCTGTGAAGTGCCTTGGGACATTTTGCTATGTTAAAGGTGCTATATAAATGCAAGCTGTTGTGGTGTTAATGCAAGGAACACCTGAGCAAATATTAGATACAGCACTATCAGTACTGAGACTTACTGCTCAGTCCAATCCTCCTTTGGTCGATGGTTCAGCAGGGAGTACACACGAAGAACTGACAGCACATCCTTCAAAGCCAAGGATTCAGACTTTGCCAGTACAATCGGTGCAAATATATTCATCAACTCGGTGTGACGAAAGCCAAGATCCGCAAACAGCACCAGGAAGTGAGTTAGCTAGAACAGAGAATGGTAAAAATATTAAAGTAAAAATAACAGCACTTGCTTTCCGTGCTCATCAAGGTACGAATTACATTCTGGAGCACTTTTGGTACAAGCAAGCTATTACACAGATTAGCTGTGAACTAAATCTCGCAGCGCATCACCCCACCAAGCACTTCCAGGTGATATAACAAGATTAAACTCTAAGGCAAAGCTCCCTCAACACTGGCATTGCCACTCGTCACTATCAGAACCACACCCCCTTTACTGCATTGTCTATGGCAGGGGTTCTCAATCGGGGGTCTGTGAGAAGATTTCAAAGCATACGCAATAGGGGTGGAGGAGAGAATGAAAGAGCCCGTACAGTCCCCATGCCATTCTTTCTTGTTGCGCGATCAGAATGTGCATCATTTTGTGACAGATGCAGAGGCATGCTGGCAACAATCAAGCACCTGGTAGGTGCTGCAGTTGTGTGGATTTACAGGATATGTTAAACATTTGCCACACTGAAGCTCCCATGAACCCTCATGTTCTGTCACAATGCCTCAGGTAGTGAAGGCATTGCCGGGAAAACATCTGGTGCTTTTCATTCAGTTCTGCATAGAAGGGTGTCCATTTTCCAGGGTGCACTCTGATCCAGCAGCTTTATTTGGGGCTGGTTAGGGATGGTGGTGCTGTATTCTCTAATACTGAAAGTGCTGCTCCCATTTAGTTTCACATTAAGCAAGAGAAACAATAATAATATACATGTTTAACTGTGTAAGTATTTTTCATACAGAAAGAATTTGCGTGTTGTGTTGCACGAGAGCCTCAGAGGCAAAAAGGTTGAGAATCTCTTATCTATGGGATTTCATTTCTGTACCAACCCACTCCATACCTCATGCCAATTTAGTGCAAACGTGTGCCAAACTGGAGTAGTTTTGTGATGTGGGCTGGTATCTGCTACAAACTGCAAACTGTCCAAACTCATTTCATTCATTACAGCTCAAGAGGGAGGAGAGTCAGCAAATCGATATGCGTTGAATATGGCCCCAGAGGTGAAAGGAATTTATTCTGTTCCGCCTTCCCAAATCTATGAGAAACACTTGTGGTCTCGAAGCTGTACAACTGAGTATTTATACATTAATTTCACATAAAGTTCAGAACTGCCTTTTGTGGCAACGCCCTGTTGACACATAGTTTACAGTATATTGCATATCTGAACCTCAGATTTACAGGCACTATGGAACTGAAGAAGACTGCCCATAATTGGAAGTGTGCACAACATGGAAAGGATGAAGCACAATTGTACTTTCGTACTGTATATGGGCCAACTTAAAGGAAACCAAATATAGTCAATATTGTAGAAAGCACAAAGTGTAATACGATACATAGACTATTCAGCCCCTTGAACCTGCTCCGTCATTCAATTAGATTATGTTTGATCTGTACCTCAACTTCATTTACCATCCTTTGATCCCTTGATACTCTTGCCAAACAAAAATATGTTCATCAGTCTTGAAATCGCCAATTGTTCCAGTACCTACAGCCTTTTGGGAGACATTGTTCTGATTTCTCTACCCTTTGAGTGAAGATGTGCTTCCTAATGCCACCTCTGAATGGCTTAGCTCTAATTTTAAGGTTATGCTCTTTGTTCTAGACTCTTCCACAACCCAAGGAAATAGTTTTTCTCTATCCTTTTAACATTTTAAACACCTCCATCAGATCCTCCATCAATCTCCTATACTCAAGGGAATGTAAGCCAAGTTTATGCAAACTCTTCTTATAATTTAACCCCTTTGCCCTGGAATTATACAAACATGAGGTATTATAGCAAATGCCTCACGCCAGATGTACACAACTCCCAGAGCTATAACAGAAGTTCTACTGTAACTGAAACCTTACTTAACCATGCAGTTTATAAGATGATGAAGCAATGTGTGTGTGACTGGACAGCTTGTTCCAATTAAATACATTAGGGAGGAGATGGAGAATCACCACCACCTTCTCTAGGGCAATTAGGGATGGGCAATAAATGCTGGCCTGGCCAGCGACGCACACATCCTGTGAATGAATAAAAAAAAAACAATTTAAGTTGTACGAGGCAAGATTTAGGCTCAATGTCAAAAGGTGATTCTTCTCCTGGAGAACAGTGGACCTGTGGAACAGGTCGGTTTATGCTGATTTGCTGAATTCCTTCAAAAGAGCACTGGCTGGACAATTTTCTGGCTGGGGTGGAGGTGACCTTGTACAAGTTGTAGATACATGGCAACATTAATCAGTCATTAAAAAGAGAGCTCCTGGATGAGCTTTGACTGCTTAAGCGGGTCAGAGAGAAATTTTCTTGGTTTACTCCCCAATTGGCCTGATTTTATCTGGTTTCTCACCTCTCGCAGGAGATCACATGGTTTCGGGTGATGTGGGGAGTGTATATATTGTGTTGGACAAGGCATCACAACTAGGAGTCTGGTACGGTCCGTCATTGTATGAAAATGCACCAAGAAAATGGATTTTTAAATAGATATTCGATTTACATACAAATACTTGGCAAATTTTCTTACTTCACATCTGCATTACACAGCTTATTTCTAATCAGGTCCCTCCCTCACCTGCTTTCAGACATGGAGATGGGACAGCACGGGAAGGAAAAGCGAAACATGTTGATTGAAGGATGGCTGGTTTGGACAGGGACGGCAGAGAGAGGGAGCATTTGTCACAGATTCTTGATCAAGTACAATATTTCTTGGAAGGGGGCAGGGTGTGGAGAGAAAGACAAATTCAGAATTCACAGCCAAGTGCAATTGCTCTCCTTTATTTCGAACTCCCCCCCTCCCCCCCCCCCCCACCCCCGTTTTGTGATCTGGGGATTTTCCTGGGTTAAGAGATTGAGATAGAATTTTAGAAGGAATAGGGATGGGAAAATAAAGTTTTTTTCCTAAAAAAGGCGCATATGGCCAAATCAGAAATAAAAACAAAACCTTCTGGAAACAGACAACAGGTTCATCCACGGAGCTGAATGAGAAAAGGACAGACTAATATTCCTCTGGGAACAGCCTTCAACTTGGCTCTCTTCACACACTGACAGACCTGTCCAATGTTCAGAATCTTTTCTTTCAACCTCTAGCCTCGATAGTGATTGCTAAGATTGTGATTGGTTGCTTTCTTAGCTGCTGCAGGACGTCTTGCTGTTGGCCACTGAATCCCAGGCTGGGCACATCTTAGAATGATAAAGCACAGAAGAGGGCCATTCAGCCCAGCGTGCTCATTCTGGCTCTCTGAAACAGCTATCCAATTAATCCCACTCCCTGCTCTTTCCCCACAGCCCAGTAAATTTGAGCTTCTCAGCCAATCACAAGACGGGTCCTCCAGGTTCTGTACTCTCACCTGTTTAATCTGCCAGATAGGCAGAGTTGAAGCCACATGGTTGCCTGCAGCAGTAAGTAGAGCAGGGTTGCGGTACTGGAGGTCCTTGCATGACTGCAAAATGTGCACAAATCGCCAAAACGGGATACTGTGGATATTCTCTGTAGCGATAATATGGTACAATTATACATAGTGAAGAGTTCCTCATTTTTCTCTTTTCAAATAGAATTACACAGTCAAGCATCCCTAATGCGCTGGGGTCTACCCAACTTTCTCCACCATATTCCCAGGCCATGGGAGCCTTCTCCACAGCACCTGCTTCTCAAGCTTCCCTCTCGTTCTGCTCTAACCTCCTCTAGATCCATCTTTGTTTCTTTCCTTGTCTCGTTATCACCCTCTTTTGCCTTGCACCGTCATCCCTTTCATCAGTTAACCTCTCCCGCCTTGCACCCCATCACGGACCTTCCCCCTTGTGTTCTTTACTCCTCCTTTCCCCTTGGTTTGTACTTGCTTAAAAGCTGTTGATCTCTTAATATCTTCCAGTTCTATGAAAGGTCATTGACCGGAAATGTTAACTCTGCTTCTCCCTCCACAGATGCTGCCTGAGCTGCCGAGTGTTTCCAGCACTTTCAGTTTTTATTTACCCTGTAACCCATTTGGGTGATCAGCTGGTGACAACAAACATGCCACATCAATAATCCAGACTTGAACCTCCACTGAGGCCAGCAACAACTTGCATTTATATAGTGCCTTTAACATTGTAAAACGTGCCAAGGTGCTTCACAGAAGAGTTATCAGACAAAATTTGACAGCAAGCCGCATATATTAGGACAGATAGGTAGATTATAAGGAGCAGCTTAAAGGAGAGAGAGGTGGAGAGGTTTAGGGAGGGAATTCCCGAGCTTAGGGATAGACAGCTGCCAATCATGGGGTGAAGAAAATCAGAGATGTGCAAGAGGTCAGAATTGGAAGGATGCAACCATGGAGGGATCTGAACATGAGGATGAGAAATCTATGACACCGTCCTCTAGCCAATGCCAAAAGTGACTGCTGCCTCAGATTGAGATCTCCAGCACCTATGGTTTGGCATCAAACCAACTGAGGACAGCACCAATGCAGTCGACTCTAGGCCAATAAGCAGAGAATCCCAAACCACCAAACCATCCCAGTCACTCCTACTGAACTGAACCACTAGGTGAAGCACAAAACCTTCCGTGCCTACAACTTTGAATAGTTAAATCTCTCGCCTCTGAGTCAGAGGTCATGGGTTCAAGTTTTTCTTTCTCCAGCGAGTGAACACAAAAATCTAAGCTGACACTCCCAGTGCAGTACTGAGGGAGTGCTGCACTGCTGGAGGTACCATCTTTCAGATAAAATTTTAAACCAAGGCCCAGTCTGTCCTCCCAGGTGGATGTAAAAGATCCCACAGCACTATTTCAAAGAAGAGCAGCAGAGTTCTCCCTGGTGTCCTGTCCAATATTTATCCTTTAATCAAAGGCACCAAAACAGATTATCTGGTTATTAACACATTACTGTTTGTGGGAGCTTGCTACGCGCAAACTGGCTGACACATTTCCCACATTACAATAACAATAACTTATATTTATAAAGCACCTTTAATGTAATAAAATGTTCCAAGGTGCTTTACAGGAGCATTATAAAACAAAGTATGACACAGAGTCGCAAAAGGCAATATAGGTCACATGACCAAAAGCTTGGTCAAAGAGGTAGGTTTTAAGGAGTGTCTTAAAGGAGGAAAGTGAGGTAGAGAGGCGGAGAGGTATAGGGAGGGTATTCCAGAGCTTGGGGCCTTGGCAACTGAAGGCACGGCCACCAATGATAGAGCAATTAAAATCAGGGATGCTCAAGAGGCCAGAATTAGAGGAGTGCAGATATCTTGGGGAATCATGGGGCTGGAGGAGATTACAGAGATAGGGAGGGGCGAGGTCATGGAGGGATTTGAAAACAAGGATGAGAATTTTTAAATCAAGACATTGCTTGACCAGGAGACAATGTAGGTCAGTGAGCACAGGGGTGATAGGGTAATGAAACCTGGTACGAGTTAGACACGGGCAGCAGAGTTTTGGATGACCTCAAGTTTACAGAGAGCAGAATGTGGGAGACCAGCCAGGAGCCCATTGGAATAGTCAAGTCTAGAGGTAACAAAGGCACGAACGAGGTTATAACAGTGATTACACTTCAAAGGCTCTAAAGTGCTTTGGGATGTCTTAAGGATGTGAAAGGCGCTATATAAATACAAGTCTTTCCTTCTTGTCAGGGAATGGCACGTGATGTAGCATAACTACATTGTCATAAAATCACAACAAGGAGCAAAAGGACGCAATGTTGACAAGGCTATGTGACTTCCAAGTTGAGTTCCAAGAGATAAGGCTGCTGACAGGAGTGTAGAGGATCAGAGTACAGAGTGGTTCTGGATGTTGGGACATTCCTAAAGTTAGGAAATGCTGGAGAAGCATTCTTGCTAAACAGTCGCGGGCCATTCAAAACGGCAATTCAACAACAAAAACTTGCATTTATATAAGCATCTTTAACGTAGTAAAACATCCCAAAGTGCTTCACAGGAGCATCAAACAAAATTTGACACCAAGCTGCACAAGATGATATGAGGACAGGTGACCAAAAGCTGAGTTAGCTTAAAGGAAGAGAGAGGAATTTAAGGAGGGAATCCCAGAGCTTTCGGCGTAGGCAGCTGATAGCATGGTCACCAATGGTAGAGTGATGTAGTTTAGGGATGCGCAGGAGGCCAGAATTGGAGAGGCGCAGAGTTCTCAGAGGCTTGAGGGGCCGGAGGAAGTTCCAAAGATAGGGAGGGATGAGGTGATGTGGGGACTTGAAAACAAGGATGAGAATTTTAAGTTTGAGAATCACTTACCAATAATCCTGTTACTGCAGGCCCCTAAGAGTGGATGTGAGCGGTGGCCCATGACTGACAGCGTGATGAACATATACTGAGAGTTGGGAAGGGTGAAAGCTTTCAGCAAGGAGAGTGCTTTGTTCTGTCAAACAGAAAGCAAGAGTCTTTAAATCACCTCTCAGCAGCCTGAAACAATGTTGGGTCTTAACATTTTAAAACAATGCACCATCACATATCTGAACTGGAGCCTTAAAATTGTAGCATTGCGCCAATGATATTCATAGCACCAGTTACATGCATAAAGTGAGAACAGTGCAATATCTATCTTGTCAGCTGTA
Source organism: Heterodontus francisci (assembly GCF_036365525.1). Classification (NCBI taxonomy): domain Eukaryota; kingdom Metazoa; phylum Chordata; class Chondrichthyes; order Heterodontiformes; family Heterodontidae; genus Heterodontus; species Heterodontus francisci. The sequence goes on from NC_090377.1 coordinate 117,244,662, forward strand.
GCATCCTCTACACAGCAACAGAACAGTACTGTGTCACCATCACTGAAACACTCCCCGATCATTCAGTCTCTCGAGCCTGTTCCACCATTCAACTAGATTGAGGCTGATCTGTATCTTAACTCCATTTACCCACGTTGGTTCCATAACCCTTAGCCCCAAAAAAAATTAATCTCCTTTCTGACATTTACAATGGCCTCCAGCCTCAACAGCTTTTTGGGAGAGAGAGTTCCAGATTTCCACTACCCTTTGTGTGAAGGAGTACTTCCTTACTTCACTCCTGAATGGCTTAGCTCCAATTTTAAGGCTATGCCTCCTTGTTCTGGACACCCCCCGCCAGAGGAAATCATTTTTCTCTATCCACCCTATCAACTCCTTTAATCATCTTAACCACTTCAATTAAATCATCCCTTAAACTTCCATAATTCAAGTAAATACAAGCCTATTTTGTGTAACCTGTCCTCATAACCCTTTAAACCCCGATAAATTCTGGTGAATCTGTGCTGCAGTCTCTCCAAGGCCGATCTATCCTTCCTGAGGTGCGGTGCCTGGAACTGAATGCAGTACTGCAGATGGGGCGACACTCTGCATGGCTTTATGTCTTGGTTTTGTTTCCACCCCTTCCCTATTAACTTTCAAGGTACTGCATCCAAGATGTCTGTTGGCAATATTAATATGCTGGTGCCATAAACCGGTGAAATGGGAAATGACTGTCAATGATGGGCATACACAACTCCAGTTCTGCAAGCTCCCCAAACCCCTCCAGCCAGATTCCTGCTGAAAATAGTGCCCCACATAGAGTAGGAAGGGATACCCCTTCACTTCCCCCACACAGCAACTTCTTTAGATTTTTGATCATTTTCTATTCTCCCCTCTCCCACCAAGAGGGAGTGGCATGCATGGCAAAGGTCACCCATCCTTACTATGCCTTCATCAGTGAACTGAAGGATGGGCAGCATAAAGGGAGGTCATGGGGTGTATGTTGCAAGCACCCCCCAAAGATTTAACCCTGTTCCTCTTCACAGATGAAACTGAAGTAAAAAGCTGGTCTCAGTAAAAGTGATCATGGAGCTGTCAGATTGTTGAAGAAACCCAACTGGTTCATTACAACCTGTCGTCCTTACCCAGTCTGGACCTATATGTGACTTCATACCAATGTGGTTGATTCTTAACTGCCCTCTGAGGTGGCCACCACCACTTTCTCAAAAGGCACGTAGGGAAGCACAGCAAATGCCAGCCTCGCCAGCGACACCCACACCCTGAGAATAAAAAAGCAGTCTCCTACCTCCAGCTTCTTCTTTAGAGTCAGTGGGGCATCTTTACCAATACACCTCATCATGGTCTGCAGGGACATCACACTCTTGATCTCTGGAATACGTAGTTCTATGAGTAGCCTGCCAGGAGCCAATACCAAAAACCTTGTCCATTTCTCTATACATAGGTACAAAACCTTACTGCTTCAGAATTCATTTCTAATCATTCAGAATTGTACACAGCCTGGCTCAGCAGAACAAATCGGAAGTAATGCTGGGATGCAAATTTTGCCAAGCCACTCCCGATGCATACTATGTATCGGGTAAACTGTGTACTCCCAGCCAGTTACTTTCCAGCCATGAACTTTGAACAGATACACAAGCGTGACCTCTAAGTGTGGAATTTGCCAATTTCCAGCATGTGTCAGGAGAGTGGAATTTTTAATCCATTAGGAGCAAAGGAATACCACAATCCTTGTTCTGAATCAGTAATAGAAGGGTAGCATTATGAGGGGTAAAGGACACCCCCTGCCTACTTTATTCTGTGCTTTTGATCGGTTGCAGCAACACAGGCTTAGCAATATGAGGAGCACAGAGCTAACACAAGGCTAGTATTATCAGATAGAGGTGAAACTTTAAGAAATTGTTTCAGCACAAGGGCCAATTTTTAAAATTAAAATTAAATTAAAATGAAAACAGTCTGATTAGTTGTCTCATCATTTCAACTTCCTTCTTTTAATTGCTCTTGACTGTTAAAACACAATGGACTCATATAGAAGAATATAGAGGCACTGGAGAAGGTGCAAAAAAGATTTCCAAGGATGATACCTGAACTGAGAAGGTACAACTGTTAGGAATAGCTGAACGGGCTGGGGCTCTTTTCTCTTGAAAAGACAAGGCTGAGTGGTGACCTGATAAGAGGTCCTTAAAATTATGAAAGGGTTTGATAGGGTAGAAGTAAAGAAGATGTTTCCAGTTGTGGGGAAAAGTCCAAAACTAGAGGCCATAAATATAAGATAGTCACTAATAAATCCAATAGGGAATTCAGGGGTAACTTCTTTACTCAGACAGTGGTGAGAATGTGAAACTCGCTGCCACAGGGAATGGTTGAGGTGAATAGCACATATGCATTTAAGGGGAGTTAGATAAACACATAAGGGAGAAAGAAATAGAAGGATATGCTTAATAGGGTGAGTGGAGGCTCGTATGGAGCATAAACACCAGCATAGACCAGCTGGTCCGAATGGCCTGTTTCTGTGCTGTAAAATTCTACATAACGTCGTCATCGTCTGTCCCTCAATTTGAGGATGACGTCTACTCAAGATCACTAGTTTCTGCCATAGGTCTTCAGGTGACTGAACAGGCCGATTCTCGACCCGCAGATCTTTGGGCACATGGGGCAAGACATCCCATAAGGTAGTGGGATCTGGAGTGCAGGATTTGCTTCCTTTTCTTTCCTTAATATTTTCTTTCCTTAATATTTCCTTCATAATGTAGGCAGCATTTCTAATATAATAAAAGCAAAATACTGCGGATGCTGGAAATCTGAAATAAAAACAAGAAATGCTGGAATCACTCAGCAGGTCTGGCAGCATCTGTGGAAAGAGAAGCAGAGTTAACGTTTCGGGTCACTGACCCTTCTTCGGAGAAGGGTCACTGACCCGAAACGTTAACTCTGCTTCTCTTTCCACAGATGCTGCCAGACCTGCTGAGTGATTCCAGCATTTCTTGTTTTTGTTTCAGCATTTCTAATACATGTTCTGAGATGGGGCACTTATGTAGAACATATGCTCCACGCATCTAGTGGATTCAGCTGCTACCACCTTACCTCAGGCCGACTCGCAGCGCATCTACACTCTTGCCATCTTCCATGTTCTTCAAACAACTGGACAGCACTGAGAGAGCCCTCTCATCAAATGCGTTCAGACGCTCCTACAAGACACACATCGACCAGACAGGTTACTGCAGGTATCAAGATGGGATCTGAACTCATATTCTCTGGATTACTAGCTCAGTAACATAACTATTACTCTAATGTCTATACAGAGAAAATGTGCGCTTATCATGTGAGGAACGGGAACTGACTTTTGACCCACCACTGGCAGGTAATAAAGAACTGAGTTCATGATGAACATCTGATCCATCAACACCAGGCTCTACTTTAATGTGTCGTACATATTTCAAATGGTTTGCATTCCTACTCTCCTGAATGCAACCCTAATAAAAGAATAAGATGGTTGGAATGGCCAATCTTTAAAGCACTTTCTAAATTAGCTCAAATAGCCATACAGCACAGACATAAGACAGTAAAACAATTTCTGGTATGTATTAATATATAGGAAAAGCATAATATAGCATAAAAACAGGCCATTCGGCCCAACCAGTCCATTCCAATGTTTATGCTCTTGTTGAGCCTCCTCCCATCCTTTCTCATCTAACTATCAGCATAACCCTCGATTCCCTTCTCCCTCATATGCTTCTCCTTAAATGTATCTGTACATTCGCATCAACTATTGCCTGTGGTAACGAGTTCTACATTCTCACCACTCTCTGGGTAAAAAAAGTTTCTTCTGAATTCCCTATTTGATTTCTTGGTGACTGAAAAGGCTAGAGTTGTTTTCCTTAAAGCAGAGAAGGCTCAGAGAGGATATGATTGAGGTATACAAAATTATGAGGGGCATTGATAGGTTAGATGGGAAGAAACTTTTTCCCTTACAGGAGGGGTCAATAACCAGGGGGCATAGATTTAAGGTAAGGGGCAGGAGGTTTAGAGGGGATTTGAGGAAAAAATCTGCCGTCCTTACCTGGTCTGGCCGACATGTGACTCCAGACCCACAGCAATATGGTTGACTCTTAACTGCCCTCCGAAGTGGCCTAGCAAGCCACTCAGTTCAAGGACAATTAGGGATGGGCAACAAACGCTGACCTTGCCAGCGGTGCCCACAGTCCATGAAAGAATAAAAAAATTCAATTAGATCACGGTTGATCTGACCCTCAATTCCATCTACCCACCTTTGATCCATATCCCTTGATACCTTTCTCCAGTAAAAATCTATCTATCTCAGTCTTTAAAATTCCAATTGATCCACATCATTTTGGGGGAACAGAATTCCACATTTCCACTACCCTATGTGTGGTAAAAGCGCTTCCCGATTTTATTTGTCAACCAGAGGAAAAGAGTTTTAGCTGTTGCTAAAGACTTTCTTAAAGTGATATCATATCATGCAGCCAGATTCCAGCTGCGATGCTACAGTTCTATCCAGCGACCCTTCTTAAGGCACCAATTATATGTACCTGGATAACCCTCAGCAGTGTGTGAATGAGCCGGCTATGTTGGGACACTCCAATCTTTACCAAAGCGAAGAGACTGTATGCCAAGTCACTGCAACTCATTGACTGAACTTCCTTCAATGCCTGCTGGCAGATCTTCTCAAAGACTGGATGCTCGAACATCAGCTTCCGCTCGTATCGTTTCTGATCCTCTGACATGCTCTTGGTAGTCTTCCACATGGTCATCAGACAGCTGCTGATCTGCTTCCAGATCACTGTGGATTCTACATACAGGTCCAGCACATCGCTGGGAGAGGTGCACCTCTGAAGCCTGCCAAAGAATAGTTCCAAAGACTTTGCCCTCTCCGTTGATGATAGGATTCTCTGCTCAGTGGTAAATTCCTCAGTAAGTGGCTCTAGATTTTGGGTTTTTGTCCTTTTGGTTGAATGGTCAACGGAAGGCACAGATACGCCTCTGATTCCTCTGTTGTGGATATTCCCGTCTTCTGGCTCATTTTCCAATACTGCCGTAGGAATTTGCTGTTGTGTCTTTTCAGAGGAATGGAAGCGGATTGATGTTAATTTCATATGATTTCCCAGGCAGTAAGGGAAGCCATTCGGCTTCTCCTGTGTTGCTAATCCATATTTTTGGATGCGAATGCTACAGCTTCTAAAATCAGTTAATGCACATCCTCGGGAGAGAAAGCTGCACAGTCTCAAGTTCCTAACAAGCTGACTTCCAGCTGGATGGAAATTCATGGTAAGGATACGAAGTATGAAACAGCTTGATCCTGCCGCACTTCAATTGGCGTGAGGGAACAAACACCGTTTTCTGACAAGCTGCGACAAGAAGAAAATAATTTTTAAAATACAATTAATGTTGTACTTTTGAAACGTGAAAAGTATTATAACAGCAATCTAGCAATTCCTCTGCTCTCAACATTCACAGGTTTCCATGTACCTGCTGCCTTGTTCTTCTAGGTGGTAGAATTTGTGAGCTAGGGAGGTTCTGTCAAAGAAGGCTTGGTGAGTTGCTGCAGTGCATCTTGTAGATGGTACACGCTGTTGCACTCTGCGACAGTGGTGGAGAGAAATGTTTAAGGTCGTGGATGGGATGCCGATTAAGCAGGCTGCTGGGTCTTGGATGGTGTAAGAGCTTCTTGATTGTTGCTGGACCTGGACTCATCCAGGCAAGGGAACAGTATTCTACCACACACCTGACACGTGCCTTGCAGATGGTGGACAGGCTTTGGGAAGTCAGGAAGTGAGTTACTCACCCAGAATTCCCAGTATCGGACCTGCTCCTGTAGCCGCAGTATTTATATGGCTGGTCCAGTTACGTTTTTGATCGATGGTGACCCTCTGGATGTTGGTGGGGGAATTTGACGATGGTAATGTCACTGAATGTCAAGGGGAAGTGATCAGATTCTCTCTTATGGGTGGTGGTGGAGGGACTGAATGTTTAAGGTGAAGAATAGGCTAATCCACCCTATCAATTCACAGTATGGGACATTGCTGGGAATGCAATTCGGCGCTGGGGGGCGGGGGGGGGGGGGGGGGGTGGTGGGTCATCTCCATTGACCACCACACCAAAAACGAGAAGCGATAAGTTGAAGATCATCCAGCAAATTTTGCTCTCTGTCAATGCCACTCCTGTCGTCCCTCAGCCCCTTTACTCCCTCTATGGCCACTCACTCTATTGAGAAGTCCGATCTTAAGGCTTCGGGGCCCAGGATGTAATCTGATTTAATTCCGCAGCTTCATTGCACGTCACAGGGCGACGCCATCTTACAAATCTGAACTATCGCGAGATTCCAGCCCACAGCAAGCCTAGAGCGGTTTCACATCGCGTCACTAGCGGAAGTGACGGCACAACTCCAGCTGGCGCTAAACAACTTCCTCTGCTCCCGCTGTTGCTGAAGCCAACAGGAGCTCTGTATCAAACCTTCTCATCTATTTCAACGCCTGTGTTTGAATAATGTCTTCAGTTTTTTTCTGCTCTTCCCAGATCTAATCTTAAAGTCAGGGCTAGATCATTCAAGAGGGAAATTAAAAAGCACTTTGTCACATAAAAGGTAATAGAAATCTGTAACCGTCTCTTCCAAAAAGCTTCAAGTGCTGGGGTACCTTTTAGGAATGAGACTGAGATATTTCTTCTGAGGTGAGGTTGCCAAGGGATATGGAGCAAAGGTGGGCAAATGGGGTTGAGGCAGAAATCAGTCATGATCTAACTGAATGGCAGAACAGACCTGAGAAGCTGAATGGCCTTCCTCTGTTCCTGGTCTCTTGAATGGGTTGTATCATGCTATGGTACTGGTGATTAAGTATGGGGAATCCCACTGTATCAGTAATTTGAGCCCATAAAATTGAGCTCAGCCAAAACTCTGCTGCCCCATCCTAACTTGCACCAAGTCCAATTTACCCAATATATCATTGCTCACTGACCAACATGGCTCCTGGTCCAGCAATCAAATCCCTAAATGGCCTCATCCCTCCTTATCTATGTAACCTCTTCCAGTCTGACAACAGTTCTGATGAAAGATCACTGACCTGAAATGTTAACTCTGCTACTCTCTCCACAGATGCTGCCAGACCTGCTGAGTATTTTCACCATTTCTTGTTTTTATTCCCCATCCTCAATGATGGGGGAGCCCAGCACATCAGTGCAAAAGATGAGCCTGAAGCATTTGCAGCAATCTTCAGCCAGACATGCCAAGTGGATGATCCATCTCAGCCTCCTCCTGAAGTTCCCAGCATCACAGATGCCAGTCTTCAGCCAATTTGATTCACTCCACATGATATCAAGAAATGACAGAAGGTGCTGGATACTGCAAAGGTTATAGTCCCTGGCAACATTCCAGCAATAGTACTATTCCAGTACAGCTACAACATTAGTATCTACCCAGCAATGTGGAAAATTGCCCAGGTATGTCCTGTACACAAAAAGCAGAACAAGTCCAACCCCGCCAATTACCGCCCCATCAGCCTACTCTCAATCATCAGTAAAGTGATGGAAGGTGTCATCAACAGTGCTATCAAGTGGCACCTGCTTAGCAATAACCTGCTCAGTGAAGCTCAGTTTGGGTTCTGCCAGGGCCACTCAGTTCCTGACCTCATTACAGCCTTGGTTCAAACATGGACAAAAGAGCTGAACTGAAGAGGTGAGGTGAGAGTGACTGCCCTTGACATCAAGGCAGCATTTGACCTAGTATGGCATTAAGGAGCCCTAGCAAAACAGGAGTCAATGGATATAAGGGAGAAAGCTCTCTGCTGGTTGGAGTCATGTGTAGTGCAAAGGAAGATAGTTGTGATTGTTGGAGGTCAATCATCTGAGCTCCAGGACATCACTGAAGGAGTACCTCAGGGTAGTGTCCGAGGCCCAACCATCTTCAGCTGCTTCATCAATGACCTTCCTTCAATCATAAGTTCAGAAGTGGGGATGTTCACCATTCACGACTCCTCAGATACTGAAACTGTCTGTGTAGAAATGCAGCAAGACCTGAACAATATCCAGGCTTGAGCAGATAAGTGGCAAGTAATATTTGCGCACACAAGTGCCAGGCAATGACCATTTCCAACAAGAGAGAATCTAACTATCTCCCCTTGACATCCAATGGCATTATGATTTCTGAATCCCCCACTATCAACATGCTGGGGATTACCATTGACCAGAAACTGAACTGGAGTAGCCATATAAATACCGTGGCTACAAGAGCAGGTCAGAGGCTAGGAGTCCTGCAGTGAGTAACTCACCTCCTGACTCCAGGCACAAGTCAGGAGTGCAATGGAATACTCTCCACCTGCCTGGATGGGTGCAGCTCCAACAACACTCAAGAAGCTCAACACCATCCAGTACAAAGCAGCCTGCATGATTGGTACCCCATCCACAAACATTCACTCCCTCCACCACTGATGCACAGTGGCAGCAGTGTGTACCATCTACTAGATGCAGCAACGCACCAAGGCTCCTTAGACAGCACCTTCCAAACCCACAACCTCTACCACCTAGAAGAACAAGGGCAGCAAATGTATGGGAACACCATCACCTGCAAGCTCCCCTCCAAGCCACACAGCATCCCGACTTGGAACTATATCGCCGTTCCTTCACTGTCACTGGATCAAAATCCTGGAACTCCCTTAATAACAGCACTGTGGGTGCACCTACCCCATGTGAACTGCAGCGGTTCAAGAAGGCAGCTCACCGCCACTTTCTCAAGGGCAATCAGGGATGGGCAATAAATGCTGGCCTAGCCAGTGACGCCCACATCCCATGAATAAATAAATAAAAAGTGGCAGTCATGACTTCAGCTGGCTACCCCGAAGCTCTGGAATTCCCTCCCTAAATCTCTCTGCCTCTCGACCATTCTTCCTTTAAGATGCTCCTTAAAACCTGTCTCTTTCATCAAGATTTTGGTCACCTATCCTAATACCTCCTTATGTAGCTCAGTGGCAATTTTTGTCTGATAACTCACCTGTAAAGCACCTTGAGTCATTTTACTATATTAAAAGGCACTATATAAATTCAAGTCCTAATTCTTCTAGGGGTGAATGTCAGCAGATCATTCTATGGTGAGGGTAACAGTCCCATCCTGGTCATTGACCCCTATGCATGCTATGCCCCACTCCCAATTTTTCTTGGTTCTTGAGCTTCTTATTAAAATCCAGTAGTTGTAGAAAAAGGCTTTCTAAACACTGAAATCAATAAATCATATTTTAGTGTTCCCACAATGTCACACTCATTGGTCTGGATTTTATGGGTCCCCCTGAGGTGAGATCAGAGGCAGTGGGACTCAAAGAATAGTGATGGGTGGTGGGGAGGGGGCGGAGGGTCTGTTGCTGCCCCATTGCCAACTGATCTTGCTGTTGGTGGAGTAGGCTGACGACTGCCTTCCTGCGCAGAAGCCAATTGAGGCCCTTAATAAGCAGTATGGGGGTGCCTTCACCATTTGGGGAGGGCACCTTGTAAAATGTGGTATCCTCCCCGCGGATTTGGTGGGGTGGTCCCTCTTCCGTGGGCAATCTGTGGCCCACAGAGGGCCCTGATGGGGAAATAATGCATCTCCTAGGACCCCACTCTTCTGGGCTTTACGACCACCCCCCAAACCCCAGTTGCTGGGGTCTTCCAGACTAGCCCCGGTGACCCTGCCTCACTTACCTGGTGCGGCGCTCCAGTGCTGTGCCTGGGTCCAAGGGCCTCTGCAATACCCTCAGTGGCAACCGCTCCCAGTGGCGCCGTGATACATCTGAGCTGCCAGCCCTGTGATTGGCTGGCAGCTCTTGGAGGTGGGATCCCCATCTTTAAAGGTCCAGGGATCCTGGCAGGGGACACTTAACCTTCAAAACACTGGAAGATTGCTCCGTGGGGGCACAAAATGGCTGAGGCGGGGCTCCCCCCGCCAGGAGCCCCGGCGCCAAGAACCCCGCCTCCTCCACAAAATCCAGCCTATTAGGTTGCAACTTTAAGTTGATATGGGTGTGGGTTGCCTTTTTGCTGTGCACACAAGTTAACAGTATTGGGAGATAGTTCAAATTGTAACAAGAAAAGTAGTCGAAAGAGCTTGCATTTATAGAGCACATTTCACAACCTCAGGACACCCCACAGCCTATGAAATACTTTTGAAGTGTAATCACTATTGTAATGTAGGAAATGTGGCAACCAATTTGCGCACAGCAAGGTCGCACAAAGAGCAACGTAATAGTAAAAAAAAACAAAATATGGCAGATGATGGAAATCTGAAATAAAGACAGGAAATTCTGGAATTACTCAGAAGGGGTTGGATTTTGTTCCCAGCCTGACGTTGGGTTTCATGGATGGGGCGGGGGGTGGGGTGCCGGAGAATGGGAGCAACAACGGCAGCCACGGAGCCTGATGCCGGGAATGTTGGCCCCGATCTACCCAGCGGTGGCATGACTCAATGCTGGCAACATCGCCCCTCTGCAGGACACTACTTGACATATTTAAAATAAATTTTAATTTAATTTCCTGCGATCTTACCTTCAGTTCCCAATCTTGAGCAGGTTGTGCGGTTCTCACGCGCCTTCACTTTCCCGTCCAAGAGAAGCTGGCACCAATGAAGGGTGGAAGGGGACAACTCTAGATTATTTAGTGTATGGGGGGGTGGGGGGGGGGGTAGTGTATGGGTGGGGGGGGAAGGGGTCAACTCTGCATTATTTAATGTATGGGGGCGGGGGAAGGTGTCAACTCTGCATTACTTAGTGTATTGTGGGGAAGGGGTCAACTCTGCATTACTTAGTGTATTGTGGGGAAGGGGTCAACTCTGCATTATTTAGTGTATGGGGGCGGGGGAAAGGGTCAACTCTGCATTATTTAAATGTATTGGGGTGAAGGGGTCAACTCTGCATTATTTAGTGTATGGGGGAAGGGGTCAACTCTGGATTATTTGGTGATGGGGGAAGGGGGTTAATTCTGCATTATTTAGTGTATGGGGGAAGGGGTCAACTCTGGATTATTTGGTGATGGGGGAAGGGGGTTAATTCTGCATTATTTAGTGTATGGGGGAAAGGGGTCAACTGCATTATTTGGTTATGGGAGAAAGGGGTTAACTGCATTATTTAGTGTATGGGGGAAGGGGTGAACTCTGGATTATTTGGTTATGGGGGAAGGGGGTTAACTCTGCATTATTTAGTGTATGGGGTAAGGGGTCAACTCTGCATTATTTAGTGTATGGAGGGAAGGGGTCAACTCTGCATTATTTGGTTATGTGGGGAAGGGGTCAACTCTGCATGATTTAGTGTATTGGGAGGAAGGGATCAACTCTGCATTATTTGGTTTTGTAGGGAAGGGGGTCAATTCTACATTATCTGGTTGTGGGGGGGGGGGAAGAGTTCAACACTGCATTTTTAGTGTATGGGGGAAAGGGGTCAACTCTGCATTATTTAGTGTATGGGGGAAGGGGTCAACTCTGCATTTTTTAGTATATGAGGGAAAGGGTTCAACTCTGCATTATTTAGTGTATGGGGGAAGGGGTCAACTCTGCATTTTTTAGTGTATGGGGGAAAGGGGTCAACTCTGCATTATTTAGTGTATGAAAAAAAGAGGTCAACTCTGCATTTTTTAGTGCATGGAGGAAAGGGGTCAACTCTGCATTATTTAGTGTATGGGGGAAAGGGGTCAACTCTGCATTATTTAGTGTATGGGGAAGGGGTCAACTCTGCATTATTTAGTCTATGGGGGAAAGGGGTCAACTCTGCATTAATTAGTGTATGAGGAAAAGGAGTCAACTCTGCATTATTGAGTGTATGAGGAAAAGGGTTCAACTCTGCATTATTTAGTGTATGGGGGGAAGGGGTCCACTCTGCATTTTTTAGTGTATGGGGGAAAGGGGTCAACTCTGCATTATTGAGTGTATGAGGAAAAGGGTTCAACTCTGCATTATTTAGTGTATGGGGGAAGGGGTCCATTCTGCATTTTTTAGTGTATGGGGGAAAGGGGTCAACTCTGCGTTAATTAGTGTATGAGGAAAAGGGTTCAACTCTGCATTATTTAGTGTATGGGGGAAGGGGTCAACTCTGCATTTTTTAGTATATGAGGGAAAGGGTTCAACTCTGCATTATTTAGTGTATGGGGGAAGGGGTCAACTCTGCATTTTTTAGTGTATGGGGGAAAGGGGTCAACTCTGCATTATTTAGTGTATGAAAAAAAGAGGTCAACTCTGCATTTTTTAGTGCATGGAGGAAAGGGGTCAACTCTGCATTATTTAGTGTATGGGGGAAAGGGGTCAACTCTGCATTATTTAGTGTATGGGGAAGGGGTCAACTCTGCATTATTTAGTGTATGAGGAAAAGGGGTCAACTCTGCATTATTTAGTGTATGTGGAAATGGGATCAACTCTGCATTATTTAGTGTATGGGGGAAAGGGGTCAACTCTGCATTATTGAGTGTATCAGGAAAAGGGGTCAACTCTGCATTATTGAGTGTATGAGGAAAAGGGGTCAACTCTGCATTATTTAGTGTATGGGGAAAGGGGTCAACTCAGCATTATTTAGTGTATGAGGAAAAGGGGTCAACTCTGCATTATTTAGTGTATGGGGGAAAGGGGTCAACTCTGCATTATTTAGTGTATGAGGAAAAGGGGTCAACTCTGCATTATTTAGTGTATGAGGAAAAGGGGTCAACTCTGCATTAATTAGTGTATGGGGGAAAGGGGTCAACTCTGCATTATTGAGTGTATGAGGAAAAGGGGTCAACTCTGCATTATTTAGTGTATGAGGAAAAGGGGTCAACTCTGCATTAATTAGTGTATGGGGGAAAGGGGTCAACTCTGCATTATTGAGTGTATGAGGAAAAGGGGTCAACTTTGCATTATTTAGTGTATGGGGAAAGGGGTCAACTCTGCATCATTTAGTGTATGAGGAAAAGGGGTCAACTCTGCATTAATTAGTGTATGGGGGAAAGGGGTCAACTCTGCATTATTGAGCGTATGAGGAAAAGGGGTCAACTCTGCATTCATTAGTGTATGAGGAAAAGGGTTCAACTCTGCATTATTTAGTGTATGGGGGAAGGGGTCCATTCTGCATTTTTTAGTATATGGGGGAAAGGGGTCAACTCTGCATTAATTAGTGTATGAGGAAAAGGGGTCAACTCTGCATTAATTAGTGTATGAGGAAAAGGGTTCAACTCTGCATTATTTAGTGTATGGGGGAAGGGGTCCATTCTGCATTTTTTAGTGTATGGGGGAAAGGGGTCAACTCTGCATTAATTAGTGTATGAGGAAAAGGGGTCAACTCTGCATTAATTAGTGTATGAGGAAAAGGGTTCAACTCTGCATTATTTAGTGTATGGGGGAAGGGGTCCATTCTGCATTTTTTAGTGTATTGGGAGGAAGGGTTTAACTCTGCATTTTTTAGTGTATGGGGGAAAGGGGTCAACTCTGCATTAATTAGTATATGAGGAAAAGGGGTCAACTCTGCATTAATTAGTGTACAGGGGAAGGGGTCAACTCTGCATTATTTAGTGTATTGGGAGGAAGGGTTTAACTCTGCATTATTTAGTGTGTCGGGAGGAAGGGGTTAACTCTGCATTATTTAGTGTATCGGGAGGAAGGGGTTAACTCTGCATTATTTAGTGTGTTGGGAGGAAGGGGTTAACTCTGCATTATTTAGTGTACAGGGGAAGGGGTCAACTCTGCATTATTTAGTGTATTGGGAGGAAGGGGTTAACTCTGCATTATTTAGTGTATGGAGTGTTAATATTAAAGGCCTCATAGAATATGTATTTTTAAAAGAAATACAATCACTTATACAGACTAATATTTATAAACACATTAAATTGTATATTGTGTTTATTTTTAAAATTTTCTGTGAACGCTTTTATTAGTCATTGAAATACTGAAATGGGAATAAAAGACAGTCTGACTGGACGGGCCAGTCATCTGATGAAGCCTCCAAAAGTATGTCCAGCCTGAGGTGGCAACCCTCAGACCAGTGAAGGTTGCAGGTTCAATCACTGGCCTGTGTTGAGTTAGTTTATCTCACCCAAGATGGTGAGTGGGACACTACAAGTGCCCTTAGGGCCCCGAAATCTGTGGGCAAGGGGGAAGCGAAGCAACAACAAAAAAAACTCAGCTGCCATGTCCTTTCTAAGCCATTATCCAGTTTGGTTTAGGGTTGCCAACCCTCCAGGATTGCTCTGGAGTCTCCAGGAATGAAAGACTCATCACCAGGAGGAACCTAGGAGAAAAATCATTAACACAATAAGAAAATATGTGTTTTCCCATTTCTAGTTGTGAAGATACTGGACATAGAAAAAAAGGCTGCTTGATTAATAGTCAAGAATTATCCTACCGGTTAATAAAGTGTCAATTGTATGGGAAGGCGGGGCACAACAAGGATGGGCAAATTGGGTGCCCAATGGCAGGAGTGTGGAGGCTGGTTGTTTGGAGGTAGGTCGTGCGGTGACACCCCCAGGAATATGTCCAACCAGAGTTGGGAACCCTTGTGTGGACATTATTTGCCAGTGTTCAGGTTTGCATGCAACAAATGCTGGCTATTGGGAATGAGATATTGGAGAGCAGCCAGGGAGCTGTGCTCCCCAGATGAGACAAGGACATGGAAGATGGGTGAAAACTGAGAATATAACTTAGCAAAAGAGACATTTGGCGACGCAATTTTTGCCGTAATGCCACTGGGCAGTTTCCTGTTTGTGACCCTAGTAAAATCATAAAATCTTACAACACAGAGCAGGCCATTTGGCCCAAAATGCCTGTGCTGGCTCTTTGTAACGGCTTTCCAATTAGCGTCACTCTCCTGTTCATTCCCCATAGACCTCCAACTTTTTTTATCAAGTATATTTTCAAAGGCCCCTGCCTCAGCTCATCTGCTGCTGAAAGCCTCATTCATGCCTTTATTACCTCTAGACTTGACTTGGCTTGCACATTCTACCCTTTGTGAACTTGAGGTTATCCAAAATTCTGCTGCCTTACTCGTACCAAGTCCTGTTCCCCTATCACCCCTGTGCTCGCTGACCTACACCAGCTCACAGTCAAGCAATGTCTCGATTTTAAAATTCACATTCTTGTTTTCAAATCTCTTCATGGATCCCCCCCTCCCTATCTCTGTAATCTCCTCCAGCCCCGCAACCCTCCGAGATATCTGTGCTCCTCTCATTCTGGCCTCTTGAGGATCCCTGATTTTAACTGCTTCACCATTGGTGGCCCTGCCTTCAGCTGCCTGGGCCCTAAACTCTGGAATTCTCTCCCTCAATCTCTGCACTTCTCTACCCCACTTTCCTCCTTGTAAGACGCTCCTTAAAACCTCTCTCTTTAACCAAGATTTTTGCCATCTGCCCGAATATCTCCTAATGCGGCTTGGTGTCAGATTTTGCTTTATAAGATGCCTGTGAAGTGCCTTGGGCTGTTTTATTATGGTACGGGCACTATATAAATATATGTTGTTGTTGCATATATCCAATTCCCTTTTGAAAGTTACTACTGAATTTGCTTCCACCATCCTGTCTGGCAGTGCATTCCAGATCATCATAACTCACAGCATAAAAGAAAAATCTCATCTCCCCTCCAGTTCTTTTGCCAATAATCTTAAATCTGTCTCCTCTGGTTACCACCCCTCCTGCCAGTGGAAACAGTTTCTCCCTGTCTACTCTTATCAGAACTCTTCATAATTTTGAACACCCCTATTAAATCTCCCTTCTCTGCTGTAATGGTGAGTACACTTCAAAGAACGTTATTGGTTGTAAAGTACTTTGGGACATCCTGAGGTCACGAAAGGTACTATATAAATGCAACTCTTTATTTCTTTAAAATGTTCCTAGGTGCTTCACAGGAGCATTATCAGACAGAATCTGAGGCGGAGAGGTGAACAGATTTTGGGAGGGTAATTCCAGAGCTTGGAGTCTGGACAAAGGCATGTCTGCCAATGACAGATTGCAGGAAATCAGAAATGCACAAGAGGCCAGAGTTGGAGGAAAGCAGGGATCTCAGAGGTTAGTATGGCTGGAGGAGATTACAGAGATGGGAGGGAGTGGGGGGGGAGCGAAGCCAAGGAGGGATCTGGAAACAAAAACAAGAAATTTAAAGTTGCGATGTTGCAAGACTGGGAACTATAAAAGGTCAGCTGACACACTTGGGTGAGTCAGAAAACAGACAGTAGAGGTTTTGATGAGCTCAAGTTTATGGAGGGTCAAAGACGGGAGTGCATTGGAATAGAATTCCTTCCAAAAGAGATACTTCCTATTGGGCAATGAGAGTACCATCTGGACAATGTCTAACTGAAGTAGAAGTTAGTTGCAATCTGGAAGATTAAATGGCTGCATGATACAGTGGCAGACTGGAGTTCTCTGTCATATAAGATCTCAGCAAGCTCCTCTCAGCAATGGTTTTCAAGACCGCTAAGGAACAGGAAGTTTCCATCTACACAAGCTTCATGATTAAAAGACCAGCTGTTGTTGTCTGTGTGAACCACATCAGTAGAAACAATGCAGAGAAGCCGTTTCATCAGGGCAGATTTTCATCAGAAAGACTGAGTGTGTAAAATTGTCTTGAGAATATTTTCTTTCTAAATGATTGTCTATACATTAAGTGTAATGTCTGTGCTACAAGAACAGACAAACTTGGGGATTGCATTTCCATCGGCTAGATAGCTGCCCTTTCAGTTTAAAGAGGCCTATTTGAAGCCTCCCAAACCTGGTCTCTTTTTGTACATTTGACGTGGTGCTGTAAAAGTCTATGTGCCAATATCTCTGCAGCAAGTTGTTTGGCAATGCATGGACCAGGGTGCGCCATCATTCTGCTTACGGCCTGACTGCCCCATTGTTCAAAATTCCCAACTAAGGCAGAATGTGTCATATTGCACGGGTGCTGTGTTCCAAATGATAGAACTGGGTCTTCGGAATGTGGATATTAGATTCACTCATTTCTCCTGACAGTTAGACATGTTGATCACTCCAACACATCATCAGTGCTGTTCAGGGAGCAAACAACTTAAATATATTGAACAATAACTATGCCAGACAGGGAACTTGCTGCCATGCATATATTAAGGCCCTTTATTTTGCTGCTTTCTTAATGACCAGGCCCAGTTGACAGAGATTCCAGGCAGTGTTGGGATTTGAACACTAATACAAAAGCAAAATACTACGGATGCTGGAAATCTGAAACAAAAACAGAAAATGTTGGAAACTATCAGCAGGTCAGGCAGCATTTGTGGAGAGAAAAGCAGAGTTCTGATGGAAGGTCATTGACCTGAAATGTTAATTCTGCTTTTCTCTCCACAGATTCTGCCTGATCTGCTGAGTATTTCCAGCATTTTCTGTTTTTGTTTGGGATTTGAAGCTGTGATTGGTGGATTGTAAGATGACCGACTGGATCATCACATAAGCTATTGACTTTTGTCAGTCACCTTTGCAATTTGGGGTTCACCAGAATGGAGTGTCAAGTAGGTCTTTGATATACACTTAGCTTTTCTGCAGTAAGAAAGATCCTACTCTGACATTACACGGTGTACATTGCATTTCAAAATTCCCCCTCCCACAAAAAGAACAATGTGGAATTCAAAGTAAGAAAGTTTTAAGTTAATATCTATTAAAATCATATTTTCCCCCATAACAAAGCCACTCTTACCCATATTCACAGAGCACATTAATAGCACCAGGTTCTTAAATGTAAACATACTTCATTTAAATATACCCTTATACTATAACACCTGCACAAAGCTCATTTACTATTTGGAGAGATGAGTGATCCATCACTGATGGTGTTAGCAGTTTGTGTATAATTCCAGAATCATACATGCGTACCCATGATTGATTTGTACTCTTCGTAAGTGACGTACATAAGACCATAAGAAATGTTCTTCCGTATAGAGGCGATGGTTCTGTAAACTATTGAATCCAGCGAGATAAACAGCAGCATTTACTCAGATGAGTTCACATGTGATTACCACCCCCAGAGACATTGTCTGTGAATAACCACAGTGTGTATAACCAACACAGTACAATTTCTTTCAGCTTTATTTAATCCTACAATGTTTTAAAGAATGTATATCATATAAAATAAATAGCTTGCTTTCCCTGATGGATCAGTGAGTGAAAGTACCGTGTTCATAGAATCTCACAGCACAGAAGGAGCCAATTCTGCCCATCTGAAATCTGTGTCTCTGGTTACCCAGTGGCAACAGTCTCTCTCTATGTACTCTATAAAAATCTCTCACAATTTTGAACACCTGTATTTAATTTCCCCTTAGCCTTCTCTGCTCTCATGAGAACAATATTATGTGTTAAAATTCATATAATTTTCCTTTCTGGTATTTAAGATTTCCTTTCTGTTCTCGGAGAGCATCTGAATCTGCAAGATAAGCAGAAAGAATTCCAACATCTGTTTGTCGCTACCTGCTCTACCTGTGTCTGCTGGTATACCTGTAACTAGGACATTAGGGCGTCACATGGCAATAATGTTCTTTTCTATATCGGGTGCTTACCTTAAGCACTGTTTACATGTAGAATTCCTGTTCTGATGAAGGGTCACTGACCTGAAACGTTAACTCTGTTTCTCTCTCCACAGATACTGCCAGACCTGCTGAGTATTTCCAGCATTTCTTGTTAGAATTCCCAGTGGTTTAGTATTCCATATGGCATATCAAAACAATCTCTAATATTCATAACCTAACACAAAGCAAGATGACTGTGGTTGTTGGAGGTCAATCATATCAGTCCCAGGACATCACTGCAGGAGTTCCTCAGGGTAGTGTCCTAGGCTCAACCATCTTTAGTTGATTCATCAATGACCTTCCCTCCATCATAAGGTCAGAAGTGGGGATGTTCGCTGATGATTGTACAATGTTCAGCATCGTTTGCGACTCCTCAGATAATGAAGCTGTCTGTGCCCACATGCAGCAAGACCTCGACAACATTCAGGCTTTGGCTGATAAGTGGCAAGTGCCAAGCAATGACCGTCTTCAACAAGAGAGAATCTAACTATCTCCCCTTGACATTCAACAGCTGAATCTCCCACCATCAACATCCTGGGAGTTACCATTGACCAGAAACTTAACTGGACCAGCCATTTAAATACTGTAGCTACATGAGCAGGTCAGAAGCTGGGAATCCTGTGGCGAGTAACTCACCTCCTGACTCCCCAAAGCCTGTCCACCATCTACAAGGCACAAGTCAGGAGTGTGATGCAATACTCTCCATTTGCCTGGATGGGTGCAGTTCCAACAACGCTCAAGAGGCTCGACACCATCCAGGACAAAGCAGCCCGCTGGATTGGCACCCCGTCCACCACCTTCAACATTCACTTCCTTCACCACTGACGCACAGTGACAGCAGTGTGTACCATCTACAAGATGCACTGCAGGCTCCTTTGACTGCACTTTCCAAACCCATGACCACTACCATTTAGAAGGACAGGGGCAGCAGATGCACGGAAACACCACCATCTGCAAGTTTTCCTCCAAGCCACACACCATCCTGACTTGGAACTATACCGCTGTTCCTTCACTGTTGCTGGATCAAAATCCTGGAACGTCCTCCCTAACAGCACTTTGGATGTACCTACACCAGACAGGCTGTAGCGGGTCAAGAAGGCAGCTCACTCACCACCACCTTCTCGAGGGCAATTAGGGTGGGCAATAAATACTGGCCTAACCAGCGACATCCACATCCCATAAATGAATAAACAAAAACTTTACACAATACAATGCAAATCATGAGCTGTTTCCCTTGACTGTATAACATTTCAATATGCTTCTACTATGATGATTTACATTTTCCTACATCATCATAGTTTGTATCTGGCATTCACTGTTGTCACTGCACATGAACGCAGACTCCAATCAATTGAGAAACTCCACTGAAACTGCACTCCAGTGATTATTTTAAAGAAAACAAGCCTGTTTTGCCTGGCCTGCAATGCACAGTAGCAATTATAATTTAGAATAAAATAGATGAATCTATGTGTTCTGCAACAAACTTAGACATTCTTGAGGTTTGGATAATCATGCGTCATTGCTGTAGGAGCACCTCTTTCTCATCTCTGAATCTTCACACTGAGTGAGACATCAGTATACAGCAGCCTTAATATGGATTCAAAAATGACAAACTACCTCTCCTGCAAAGCATCAAAAAGAGGTTTGAATTCAAAGCTTTAAACTGTGTTCTTGAATTCTGTTAACATTCTCTTGAGAAACTGCCCAAAAGGGCCTGACAGAAACAAAATCTAATGAGTCAATAGGCTGTCATAGGATGAGTCAAAATATCCCAGAAAAGGAATCTAATATCCCGACTTTTTGGAATTGTTATAACAATGTTGATTGCCGAATTAGATCACTACTGTCAGTACAGGGACAGGGAAATCATTAAACCGTCTGCTTTAGCATGGCCCCACATTTGAGGCTTCATGTCCAATGCTCTGTTGCCTCTTTATTTTACTTGACTTCAAACAGTGCAAGGTAGAAGCAAGACTGACTGTCTATATTAGACCAACCCTTTGGCCCCCTATCTCTGAGTCAGAAGGTGCAGTGTCTGAGCCTTGTTCCAGTCACTTCTGGTGAGTTGAGATCAGAGCTCTGGTTCTGTATACAATCTTCCGGTTGTAAGAAAATCCTCCTGCCATATAGGACTAACTGTCCTAACAACTGGTCTAAAGATGGAAGGAGTGTTCATGTTGTGGCCTGTCGGACTGTTAATCAGCCTACAAATCCTTCCACTACTTTGCACTATTCTCCAAGGGAAGGGTATAAAGGTATGAAAACAACAGTATAAAATATTTCTCATTATCTCACAAATTATTCTGATGAACACTTATGAGTGAGCTGTTGAAATGTATTTACAACACACATCTGAGTGTTCTGAGCCATTCACCTCACTGTTGTGGAGAAGCTCAGTTTGCAGTCACAGTGCCAGATGTTGCCTCTCTTTCACCCAGAGTCTTGCAGCAAGAATGAGACTTATTGGGGAAATTGTAGGCTGCTGCAGAGTTGTAAAAAAAAAGCCCAGTCTGACAAAAGTTCAATCCATTTCTTCTGTGAGCCAAAACTCCCTGGAACGTTTCACATCACAAGCTGGCTCGGATTACACTGCACACATTGGCAGCCCCCAAAGGGAGACATCTGCACATAATTTAGACATCAGAACATCATTTCCAACATTTAAGTAAATAAATCAGAAATGGTTCATATTACTTGCAAATAAAGGGGAACAGAACATTGGACAGTACACTTGCAATGTGGGCGATCATGGGGTTTTCAGAATATATATTCCTGCTCTATAAAACAGAAACCAATCAAGGCACAATTAGAATATAAAATAACCATATAAACCATCCTTCATTCATGACAATCTGAATTTTAGAGAATAATGTTTTCATTAGTGGTCCTGTTGTCTTTGAGGTCCTTCACGATTCCAAATAAAAACACATTTCTAGAAGGCTCCTCGTTCTTACGGCAAGAAGAAAACTTCCTTTCCCTTTGCCTGAACTGGAAACCTGATCCAGGAGTTCCAGTTTAGATAGTTTTTTTTTATATAAGTACCAATCCAGGTGTTGTTCGGAGTTCCAGGTCAGATACATTTTGATGCTCCAACTTTGTGTGGTTTCCAGTTGTATTCCAAGTACAGCCTGGTATCCCAATCAAACTACAGTATGGTTTCCTGGCCCGGGTACAGTTTGGTGATTCCAACCTGGTAGAGTGAATCCAAAAGTCTCTCGCAGTAAACAGACAATGGCACTTCTTGTTTTCTCTACTCCTGGGCAGCAGTTTCATACAAGTTAAAAACATCAATAGGATGGAAGGATTCATAAAAGTCAAAGGCAGCAGGAACGTTCCTCGTTTCATGGCCCTTCCTTATCACAGTATTTCAACCAGAAATGACTTCAGAATTGAAGTTTTCACCAGAAGATATAAAAACGTGGTCTGCCTACGTACATTTACTCAGGACTTGTTGTTTAAGACTATGAGGTACACCTGAGCTCAAAGTGAGGAGGAGCTAATTGGTTGGCTTTCAGAAGTTCCAAGATTTTGCACTTGTCCCAGTGGAGAGCTGAAGTCACATCCTTTAAATTGTTATATATTGTTAGTTTCATAATGTTTCCCCAACAGCCTTATTTCCCTTTGGTCATTCAGTACGAGGTCTTCAGTAGCTTTCAAACAGCTCAGCTAAGTGACAGTATCGAAACAGTTCTTTTCGGTGCAGAGTAACATGAGTTATAGAGATGAGAAGTGGCTGCGGGGAGGCCTGCTCCCCCCAGTCTGTCCATTAAATTTGGGCCAAATCTAACTTAATCAATCCATGCAGCACTTTGGCGCTGGTGGGAGTATTTTGTGTGTGTGCGTGCGTGTGTGTGTTGGGGGTATGCAATATATAAAATAGATTTATATAAATAAATAAGAACCACATATATAACACAAATTCCCTGCCTATCCAGGAATGCCACCCATCGTGGTTCATTCATCTCCACATCTCATCATCCAAAGTACGGAGTTCACCATTGCAATCAACCAGCTCTTCGAGTTTCTTAGTCATGGTAACACAGTAAATAGGCTGAGTAGCAAATTTGTAAAGAACATTATTACAAAAAAAAACTATTACACCTCCTTTTCGTTGCTCACAATATAACTTCCTGACCTCAGGCTTCCTCCCTGTACTGTGGCTTCCATACTCCCTTCCTTCTCTTATGGCAATTCCCGAGTATAGTCACTGCCTCTTGGGATTAAGTAGAGCACTCAAACAAAAAGAAACTCTTCACTCAAAATAAGCTGGGTTGTCCTTTCTGCTGACACATAACCAGTTAACCAAGGTAAATTACTTTCAGTACGGAAGGCCTCTTGAGTGACTGACCCTTGAGTTCAGGAGCCTCTCTCTTGAATCCAATTCCTTTGACTGAATTGCCTCTTGGTCAATAGGTCTTCAGTTTAAGCACCTTGGAAATGTGTTCCTTCGCACTGGAATAGATGAGGTATGAGCCTTCTGCCGTGTTGAACTTCTCCCAGTCTGTGCAGCCATATGTTGGAAGCTGATGAACTGGGACAAAACTTTCATAACCCTGCCACCTGCAAGAGAAATAAATCTGAGACTTTGTCTCTTTGTTTAATTTATTCCTTAACAACAATAACTTGTATTTATACAGTGACTTTAATGTAGTGAAACTTCCCAATGTGCTTCAGACAAAATTTGACACTGTGCCACATAAGGAGGTATTAGGTCAAAGATGTAGATCTGGAGAAGGAGGATGGAGAGATTTAGGGAGGGAATTCCAGAGTTTAGTGCCAAGGCTGCTGAATGCACTGCCACCAATGGTGGAGCGATTCAAATCGGGGATGCTCAAGAGACCAGAATTAGAGGAGCGCAGAGATCTCAGAGGGCTATAGCCCTGGAGGAATTACCGAGATTGGGAGGGCCAAAGCCACGGAGGGATGTGAAATCAAGAATGAGAATTTTAAAATCGAGGCGTTGCTGGACCGGGAGCCAGTGCAGGCCAGCGAGCACAGGGACGTAGTGTGAGTTACAATCACCTCTGACATTCTCACCAGTGTGTGACAGTGCACTCACCTGTATATAACACTGTTTAAAAAAAACTTGGATCCATCGAAAGAGTTTGCCACAATCAGGAAGCTGTCATCGCCCACGGTGAAGAACTCCCAGTCAACTGCACTGTAACAGAAAGAAGGTCGGAGGCAATGAGACCAGAGTGCAGTCCCTATTCCCTACTGGCGTTTGCATATCGCACTCGATCCTGGTTCTTACCACACACAGGCTTGTACTCCCTCGAATTAGGGTGATCTAATTGAGGTGTCTAAGATGACTAAAGGATTTAATAGGGTAGGTAGAGAGAAACTGTTTCCTCTGGTGGGTGGAGTCCAGAACAAGGGGGCAGAACCTTAAAATTAGAGCCAGGCCGTTCAGGGGTGATGTCGGGAAGCACTTCTTCACACAAAAGGTAGTGGAAATCTGGGAATCTCTCACTCAGAAAGCTTTTGAGGTTGTGTGGGGGGCGGGCGGGGTCAGAATTAAAAATTGTATAACTGAGATTGACAGATTTCTGTTGGGTCAGGGTAGCCAAGGCAAGTAAATGGAGTTGAGATACAGTTCAGCCATGATATAATTGAATGGCAGAACAGGCTCGAGGGGCTGAATGGCCTACTCCTGTTTCAATGTTGCTGCGCACAATGGAATCCGAGGAACACATGGGAAAGAACAGAGAAGGCACAGCCACCAGGTGGTGCTGTTGATGGTAAAACCCAAAACAGGTATCCATGTGAGGACAGAGTCCCTGCAATTTATATTCTTGCCTGTACCTCTGTTGTATATGGAACATCATAAAAGCTTACATGGGAAATTTTGTAATACAGTTAAGAATACCTAGCGAGTTGTTGTGATCTGGGATGTGCCACCTTCAAGGGCAGTGCAAACAGATACAACAATAAGTTTCAAAAGGAAATTGGATATATACTTAAAAAGGAGAAATTTCCTGGGCTACGGGGAAAGAGCAGGGGACTGGGACTAATTAGATAGCTCTTTGAAAGAGGCAGTACAGACACAATGGGCCGAATGGCCTCCTTCTGTGCAGCATGATTCGAGGTGTGATGCAGTTGTAAGCCTGGCATCACCTGCAGTTATTCAGAGATAACAGTGTAACATTACCACTTAGGATTCCGTTTATATATTCAGTGGTATTGCTTGCATGATTTTTTTTTCATAATTGCCATTGGTAACACTTCGGTCAAATATTAATGTAAACAGTGTTCGAGGTGCAAGCAATTTAGCTGAAAACAAAATACTGCGGATACTGGAATTTCAAAGTAAAAGCAGAAACATTTTCAGTACAGGATGGTCGAGCAGCCTTTCTTTAGCTGAACAGTTAAAAGTGCATTGTTACTTTGTCTCAATCCATGCGTGAGACAGGACCATTAAAATACCCTGTAAAAAGGCCAAGCCAGGTTTTATTTGACATTTAATCGCTACCCCCAAGTCTCTGCATGTTTTTGTTAGTTTCAGGGTGTACTCCAGCACTTTTCCCTGGCGGTCGCATCGTTGCTGGGAGACATTAACAGGAGCCAAGTGATACGGTAATTATCCTGACTGGTCAGACGACTTCTATCCCTGAGCTACCCAAGGAGATATGCACTTGTGACCAGTTAGCGGGACACATGACACAGCATTTCTGTACGGATGGCATCGCCTCTGAGTCAGGAGGTTGTGGGTTCAAGTCCCACTCCAGAGGCTTGGGCTCAACAATCCAGGCAGCACTCCCGTGCAACACTGAGGGAGTGCTGCACTGTCGGAGTTGATGACTTTCGGGTGAAATGTTAACCCGAGTCCCCATCTGCCCTCTCGGCGGACGTAAAAAAAACCCCATGGCATTTTTTGAAGAAGTGGGGTGGAATCCAGTGATCACCTCGTTGCTGTTAGTGGGAGCGTGCTGTGCTCAAATTGGATGTCGTGCTTCCAACATTACAACAGTGACTACACTTTAAAAGTACTTCATTGGCTGTAAAGTGCTTTGGGATGTCCTGAAGTTGCAAAAGCCACGATATAACTGCAAGTATTCCTTTCTGCTGGCACCACTGTTCCGGGACTTCTGTGCATCTGCCTTGAAATGGAGCTGACCTCACACCACAGGGCAAAGGTCAACTTGTTTAAACACTTAAATGATTCTTCTCATTCTCAGTGCAAGGCCAACTGGGAACATCGTGGGAACCAGAGGAACAGGAGGAGGCCATCCAGCCCCTCAAGCCTTTTTTCACCAGTGAACTACATCATGGCTGATCTGTACTTTAATTCCACCCACCTGCCTTGGTTCCATAACCTTTAAAACCCTTACCCAACAATCTTATCAACCTCCATTTTGAAATTTTCAATTGACATAGTTTACAGAGATTTTTGGGGGGAGAGAGTCCCAGATTTCCACTAACTTTGTGTGAAGAAGTGCTTCCTGACATCACCCCTGAATGGCCTACCTCTAATTATAAAGTTACATCCCCTTGTTCTGAACTCTCCCGTAAGAAGAAATAGTTTTTCACTATCCACCCTACCAACTCTTTTAATCATCTTAAACACCTCAATTAAATCACCCCCTTAATCTTCTATACTCGAGCAAATACAAGCCCAGTCTATGCAATCTGACCTCATAATTTAACCCTTTTAGCCCCAGTATCGTTCTGGTGTATCTGCACTGCACCCCCTCCAGGACCAATATATCCTTCCTGAGGTGCAGTGCCCAGAACTAAACGCAGTATTCAAAATGGGATTTGACCAGCATTTTGTTCAATTGTAGAATAATTTCTATCACTTTGTATCCCGGGGATCGAATGTCAGGCTCCAGCCTCAGAAGACACACTAACTGCCTGTACATTTCTGCCATTCAGCTTTTGCTTAGCAACCCTAGAAATTTAAGCTCCCTTGCTGCGTTTGAGCATTAAAGGCTGATGAAATAAAGGATCAGAATAAACAAGGAATGGCTCTATATTAGTGTGAGTTTCACTCATCAATACAGGCACACCAATGATCTACCTGTATGTTGGGATGTCCTGAAACTTGACAAACATCTGGGCAGTGATGTTTAGTTCATAGATGGTGGAGTTGATAGTGAAGGGGTTGACTCTGTTCAACGCCCCTGTCTCGTAGCTCTGGCTGTTCGCAACTGCAAGAAAGACTCTTTCCCGAACACGGAAAACCTCCCAGTCAGTAGCACCAAACGTCTGGAGAAGAAAAACAGATTTATTTTTCCTCCAATTATAAACAAATCGAGTATGCAATATGGACAGAGAGAAAATGGTCGGCTGGTCCACTGAACCTGTCCCATATTGTCATGTTTCAAACATTTTAAACATTTACTTCCTCCACCACCGATGCACAGTGGCAGCAGTGTGTACCATCTACGAGATGCAGTGCAACAACTCACCAAGGCTCCTTCGACAGCATCTTCCAAACCCGCAACTTCTGCCACCTAGAAGGACAAGGGCAGCAGATGCATGGGAACACCACCACCTGCAAGCTCCCCTCCAAGTCACACACCATCCTGACTTGGAACGATATCACCGTTCCTTCCTCGTTGCTGGTCCAAAATTGTGGAATTCCCTAACAGCATTGTGGGTGCACCTACACCACATGGACTTTAGCCATAGAAGGCTCACTAGCACCTTCTCAAGAGCAACTAGCAATGGACAATAAATGCTGGCCTTGTCAGTGACTCTCATATCATTTTTAAAAATGACCCCAACACTCCCTACCCACCAGCCCTGTACAACTTGCCAATCGATCTTCTTTTGTAGCTGACTTGATGGTACCTCACTGCAACTGATGATGGAGGGGTTACACTCATTAACGTGCCTTTTCCCTTTATAGATGTTGACTGAGCTGCTGTATGTTTGCAGCCTTTTGTACAATCCTTCGAGATCTCTGCACTCTTCCAATTCTGGCCTCTTGTACATTCTCGATTTCCTTACCTCCACCATTGGTAGCCGAGCCTTCAGCCGCCTAGGCCCTAAGCTCAGGAATTCCCTCCCTAAATCTCTCTATCTCTCTACCTTTCTCTCCTCCTTTAAGACACTCCTCAAAAACTTACTCTTTGAGCAAGTTACCTGTCCCAAGATTTCCTGTGCCTCAGTGATAGCATTCTTGCCTCTAAAATTAGAAGGTTGTGGGTTCAGATCCTACTCCAGTCAGTAGAGCACAATATCCAGGCTGACATTCGTGTGCAGCACTGAGGGTGTACTGCACTGTTGGAGGTGTCGTCTTTCAGATAAGATGCTAAACTGAAGTCCCTCTCATGTGGACATAAAAGACCCCATGGCACTCTCTTGAGGAAGTTTTCCCCTGTGTCCTGGCCAATATTCATCCCTCAAAATAACACCTAAAAACAGATTATCTTGTCATAATTACATTATTGTTTGTGGGATCTTGCTGTGCGCAAATTGGGTGCTGCAATTTAAACAGTGACAACACTTTAAAAGTACCTCATTGATTCTAATGCACTTTGGGACATATTGAGGTTGTGAAAGGCGGTATAGAAATGCAAGCTTTTCTTTTTACTGCGTCTTAATATATGGACCGTCCACCATCCACTGTCATTACCCAGGTTGACTATGACTTCTGTCTTTTTGTGGTGGGCAACTCTGTCCCAGTCTGAATCTCTGGGGAAGCAACATAAAGTGATCAGACAGCCATGCAGGGGTGCTGAAGATAGACCTGAATTAGAATGCAGTAACCCCAGACTGGGGGAGAAAATCAAAGACATTTGTTTAAAAAAAAATAGCTTTTAACCAAAGAGGGTGATATATTGGGCAACGGTCCCACCAGGACGCGGTCCTCAGTAATTATCTTAAAGGGGTTGGAATTCAATAGTGAGGAAGTGATGTTTCGCTTGTATGGAGCTTTGGAGTATTTGTGTTCAGTTTTGGGCACCACACCTCAGCAAGGAGATACTGACCTGAATTAGAATGCAGCCCAGATTCACCAGACTGATACAGGGGCTTAAAGAGTTAAGTTATGAGGCCAGGTTGCAAGGGCTGGGCTTGTATTCCCTTGAGGTTGAGGGGTGATCTGATTGAGGTGTTTAAAATGATTAAGGGATTTGATAAGGTAGATAGAGAGAAACTATTTCCTCTGGTGGGGGAGTCCAGAGCAAAGGCACAGTTTTTTTTAATTGGAGCTAAACTATTTAGGTGTCAAGTCAGGAAGCACTTTTCATACACAAAGGATAGTGAAAATCTGGAACTCTGTCCCTTAAAGGGCTGTTAGGACTGGGAGCCATTTGAAAGTTTCAAGGCTGAGATTGATTGCTTTTTGTTAGGTTAGGGTATCAAGGGATTTGTAACTAAGGCAGGTGGGTGGAGCTAAGATATAGATCATCCAAGAGCTAATGGAATGGTGCAGCTGGCCCGAAGGGCTGAATGACATACTCCTGCTTTCAAAGAGAATGCCGAGTGGGACTTTCCAATTAGAAAGAAGCATGGGGAAGAGGGAATTTGACAAGTCAACTCCTGTTAATTGTCACAGCAATGTCTCATCAGTTGCTTGTGTCAGTTACTCGTATCTCTGTCAATTGCTGAGGGGGATTTCTGTATCATTATGAGTACCTCTCAGTCTTTCACCCTCAGGGAGATATCTGACTGGGATTTTTCAGGGAGATATCTGTACACTGACTGGCATTCCTCAGGGAGTTATCTGTACACTGACTGGGATTCCTCAGGGAGATATCTGTACACTGACTGGCATTCCTCAGGCAGATATCTGTACACCGACTGGGATTTCTCAGGGAGTTATCTGTACACTGACTGGCATTCCTCAGGCAGATATCTGTACACTGACTGGCATTCCTCAGGGAGTTATCTGTACACTGACTGGTGTTCCTCAGGGAGGTATCTGTACACTGACTGGTGTTCCTCGGGGAGTTATCTGTACACTGACTGGTGTTCCTCGGGGAGATATCTATACACTGACTGGTGTTCCTCAGGGAGATATCTGTACACTGACTGGTGTTCCTCAGGGAGATATCTGTACACTGACTGGTGTCCCTCAGGGAGTTATCTGTATACTGACTGGTGTTCCTCAGGGAGATATCTGTACACTGACTGGGATTTCTCAGGGTGATATCTGTACACTGACTGGTGTTCCTCAGGGAGATATCTGTACACTGACTGGTGTTCCTCAGGGAGATATCTGTACACTGACTGGGATTTCTTAGGGTGATATCTGTACACTGACTGGTGTTCCTCAGGGAGAT
The DNA here is from genome assembly GCF_036365525.1 of Heterodontus francisci. Taxonomy (NCBI): domain Eukaryota; kingdom Metazoa; phylum Chordata; class Chondrichthyes; order Heterodontiformes; family Heterodontidae; genus Heterodontus; species Heterodontus francisci. The sequence goes on from NC_090377.1 coordinate 117,274,375, forward strand.
ATCTGTACACTGACCGGGAATTCTTAGGGTGATATCTGTACACTGACTGGTGTTCCTCAGGGAGATATCTGTACACTGACTGGGATTTCTCAGGGTGATATCTGTACACTGACTGGTGTTCCTCAGGGAGATATCTGTACACTGACCAGGATTTCTTAGGGTGATATCTGTACACTGACTGGTGTTCCTCAGGGAGATATCTGTACACTGACTGGGATTTCTCAGGGTGATATCTGTACACTGACTGGTGTACCTCAGGGAGATATCTGTACACTGACTGGGATTTCTCAGGGTGATATCTGTACACTGACTGGTGTTCCTCAGGGAGATATCTGTACACTGACTGGGATTTCTCAGGGTGATATCTGTACACTGACTGGTGTACCTCAGGGAGATATCTGTACACTGACTGGGATTTCTCAGGGTGATATCTGTTAACTGACTGGTGTTCCTCAGAGAGATATCTGTACACTGACTGGGATTTCTCAGGGTGATATCTGTACACTGACTGGTGTACCTCAGGGAGATATCTGTACACTGACTGGGATTTCTCAGGGTGATATCTGTTAACTGACTGGTGTACCTTAGGGATATTTCTGTACACTGATGGAATTTCTCAGGTCCCCCAATCCCAGGGAGATAGCTGTACACCAACTGGTGTCTCGAAGACTTTCCCTTCGGGAGTTATCACACACTAAAATTGAGAGCCTGGTGATCAATATCTGTTAAGACAATCAGGCATTGAGGGAGAAATTGGCCATTGATATTTCCATTGCTTCTGAACACGACGGGAAGCCAGTTTATTTGGTTAAATATTAAGAGCGGAGACAACACAAGCCAAGTCATGTTGTTCTAAGGAGATACAGCTCTTCAAGCTGATAAATCTATGACAGTGTGCACTTAAAAAGAGGAAAAAACCATTGTGAAGACTGCTCCAATCTCTGCTCTCTCTACTGTGACATCATTTACAGCCCCTGACTTCCCTGAAATCGATACAAAGCTGGGCTGCCTTCATAACCTCCCTATTGTGAAACTAGTTTGCTCAGAAGATGGAATTTGATTTGCTTATAACATGATGTAACTCATCAAGGAGGACCTCAGGGTCTGCTTAATGATGTCAATATTTTGTACACACAGCACCATGTGCATTGCGCCGAGCTGTCTGTTATTTGTAACCAGTGCCTCAAGATCTCGAGATCAGTTCGGCTTTAACGGGGAAATTTGCCTGTCCTATGGCCGTACAAATATACTCCCCAAACCCACCAACAGCAACAACTTGCATTTACATACCATCTTTAACATAGTAAAATATCCCAAGGCGCAGCACGTCGCTGAAGCATAGTCTGACAAAATTTGACGTCAAGCGTCATAAGTTGATTCAGGACAGGTGATCGGAAGCTTGGTTTTAAGGAGCATCTTAAAGGAGGAGAGAGGAGGACAGGTTTAGGGAGGGAATTCCAGAGCTTAGGGCCCAGGCAGCTGAAGGCACGGCCGCCAATAGTGGACCGATTAAAATTGGAGATGGGCAAGAGGCCAGAATTGGAGGAGCACAGAGATCTCGGAGGATTGTAGGGCTGGAGGAGATTACAGAGATAGGGAGGCCATGGACAGATCTGAACACAAGGATAAGAAATTTAAAATCAAGGCATTGCTGGACCGGGAGCAAATGCAGGTCAGCGAGCATCAGGAGTGCTGGGTGAATAGAATTTGTTGCAAATTAGGATCGGGGCAGCAGAGTTTTAGATGAGTTCAAGTTTACAGAGTGTTACGGTCAAGTGAGGAGGGGTCGAAGGGCTTGCCTCTTTATCCTTTCCTTGTTTAATAGGTTTAATTCTTTCTTAACGTGGATGTACTGACCAATTCAGTAGGTGTTTGATTACTTACTTGCTATGATCATAACAAGAACCAATTGGACAGGTTTCCTGAGTTAACAAAGTAAGCGGTTAACTTTATTGTACCTAAACCGAACTGATTAAAATAATAAACTACGTGCCAACTTTCACTCACAGACACACACACTAGAGGTTTACACACACACACACAAATAGGTTAGAGAGGGGAAAGCTAGATTGGTTGAATTAGAGTCCATAGAAAAAAGGGGTATACAGTCTATGGAGTTTGGTGATTTGACTGGCTTCTAGCTGATTTCAGTGGTCCTGAGGTTTTTAATTTAAAGAGGTAGGTGACTGGTTCAGTGGGTCTCTTGGAGACAGCGATGCAGATGATTTCCTCCAACGCAGTTTCTGATTGTAGCAAAAGTATGCAAAGATAGAATGTCAACCGGCAGAGTTCAAAGCTTGTAAGCTGAAATGGAGAGGGAGAGAGAGAAGGACTCTCCCTTGGGTCTGTATGTGTCAGAGTCCAGTTGCTTAACATTCGGCTGCAGAGAGACACCAGCTTAAAACCACAGATGGGGAGGGGGCTTGTCATATGACAGTCACTCAGTGATTCAAACATAGCAGTTAGCACTATTCCTTCTTGCTAGAAGAAAAAGAACAAGCAGTTCCCTTAAACTTCCTGGGTCTTGGTTCTTGCTGGGAATGAGCAGACATTTTGTCTCCCTCCTCACAGGCTTTGCAATGTAGGATACAGTGTTGCAAATTAGGTGGCCATCCTAAGCTGCCAGCAAAGTCAATTTTTTTTATCTGTTCTTTTTAAAATGTCTTCAAAAAATATAAATTCAGATCTCCAGTCAGTGGATTAAAGCAAGTTATCATTCAAAAAAGCAAGCTTGCGTGACACCTCCCCACCACGCGAAATGAAATGTGACGACAGGAACATTTCATTATGAGGTCGCAAATGAACAAGAAACTCTACACACACACTCATCAGGCTCACTGTCTTAGCCATGCTCTGGTTCAGTTTTCTTTTAATCCGGGATTGGGCACGAGCACAACTGGGGAACTCCAACTGCTCTGACTGGGCTCAATCAGCTTGTGCTCCAGCATCTACTGAATTTCCTCCAGAACTTGGGTCAGTTTCCTAGGACCTAGACGATAGAGAATCTTTGTTTTATGGAGGGGTCTCTGCTACATCCACATCATGTAGGGTTAGGGTTGTGCACCCTGGTTTGTCCCTACAGATTCCTTTAAACTTTGTGAGCAGCCATGTTAGGTCTCCTCTCTATTTGTGTTTAAATAGGATAGTACGGTGTCTAGATTCCCTAACATATCAGTGTTAGCTAACCGATTTGGGAATCATCCCAGCATCCTTCTAACTCGTCCTCACAGTCCCTTTTATCCTCCTCTTTCCTAGCTGCTTGACAGACTTGTGATTGTTTGTCCCTTTCACGGCTGTGATACCATTTTAACCTATTGATGTGGCACAGCCTTTGCTTTTTCCTACAGTCTGGGGTGTCAATTATATAATTCACCTGGCTAATTCCCTTTATGACTCTGCACGGACCACTGAACCGGGCTTTCAAAGATTCTCCCTGTATTGGTAAATAGCACTAACACATGGTCTTCCGGCTGAAATGTTCTGGCCTTGTCATGTTTATCCGCCTGTCTTTTCCTAGTGATCCGGGAGGTTTTCAGGTGTTCCTGAGCCACCGCACAGGCTCTTGTCAACTGTTCTCAGAACATGGAGATGTAGTCCAATAGGGAAGATTTGTCCCTGTGTCCCAAAACCCTCTCCTTGACTAGTTTTAAAGGACCTCTCACATCGTGTCCATAAACTAATTCAAAGGGACTAAAGCCAGTGGACTCACTGGGTGTGCCCCTGGTCACAAACAGAAGATATCCCAGCCCTGAGTCCCAGTCATTGGGGTATGGGGGTACTCATCGCAGTATGTCCTGATCATTGTCTTTAGGGTCTGGTGGTACTGCTCCAAAGTCCCTTGTGACTGTGGGTGGTAGGCTGAGGACTTTAGCTGGGTTATGCCCAGATTACCCAGGACCTTTTGAAAAATACTGAACATAAAATTTGTGCCCTGATCCGACTGGATCTCAGCAGGCAGCCCGTATCGGGTGAAGAATTGTGTTCGCCCCTCCACCACTACCTTGGCAGAGATAGTTCTTAGAGGGATAGCCTCTGGAAGTCGGGTAGCCACATCCATAATGGTGAGAAGATACTGGTATCCCCGTTTTGTTTTTGGCAGGGGTCCCACACGATCGACCAGCACTCTGCTGAACGGTTCCCCAAAAGCCGGTATGGGAATTAGTTTTTCTTGCAGGTTGGGGCTTCCCCACAACCTGGCACATGTAGCAAGTCTCACAGAACTCCACCACATCCTTGTGGAGTTGTGGCCTGTGAAAATACTGTCTGATGTGGCCTTAGGTTTTTCTGATAGCGATATGTCCAGCCATTGGAATGTCGTGGGCTATTCTCAATATTTCCCTACGGTACCTCGGCGACACCACTACCTGGTGAACCACTGTCCACTCTTCATCTGCAGGTCTGTGAGGAGGTTTCCACTTCTTCATCAGCACCTCATCCTTTAAATAGTCGCACTCTGGAACTCCCTCTGCTTCAGCTTCAGGTTGGGCAGTCTGTGCTAACTTTTTTAACCCTGGGTCAGCTTGCTGAACCTCGACCAAGGAAGACCTACTTAATCCATCCTCTGGGTCCTCTAACTTCCCAAAGAAGGTTTCAGATAACCAGACAGTCGGGTCATCTGTCTGAAGTGCCAGTTCAGCCTCCTCTGACGGAGCTCGTTTGGCCATGGACCAGGTCACCACACAGTCAGGGAGAATGCCAGGGACCTTTTCCTTTAACTGCTCTGTCTCCCTGACCTTTTTCGGTCTTTCTAAAACCATTGGGGATGCTACCATATTCACACCCGCCAGATCATTACCCTGGAGCATGTTGACTCCATCCACAGATAAACTAGGGACAATCCTTATGGCTACTGGTCCTGAAACAAGGTTGCACTCCAGGTGCAACTGGTATAAAGGTATGGGCATATACTTTCCTCTGATACCGTATACTAGCACTCTTGCATTCAATGCACTCTCTGGGGGAAAAGGTCATGCCTTTTCCCAACAGAAGGGATTGGGTGGCCCCTGTATCCCTAATATGACTATGGCTTACTTGCCTCACTCGAGGGGTATGGGGTCACATTTCCTCTGGACAAAATCCTGGTAACTCTCAAGGATTTTGCTAAGTTTTCCTGCCATCAGCAGTAAGTTTACTGGGTTTTACTGCTGCAGTTAAAGCCACAGCCTGGTCCGCTGTGCTTTCCATCAGGGCCCCTTTTCCTGCACTGGTCTGGTGTACCCTGACTAAACCTATGGGTTTTCCCTGTAACTTCCAGCAGTCAGTTTGAAGGTGATCTGCCTTGTTACAATGGAAACATACAGCCTTTCGGGTGTCACCCCTGTTCTCAGCACCTTCCTTTTTGGCCTGAGGGGGGGCGCCCCTGTGTTTCTAGCTCTCCCTTCTCACTCATGGGTGTTCATCCTCCTATCACTCTCCCACCTTCTAGCTTTTATATGTTCATGGTGGGGACTAAGGAATGATTTCCCTTGGGTAAAGGGCTTGTGAATAAGGGTATAATCATCAGCCAGGATTGCTGCCTGGCTCTTGGAACCTTTTGTTCCTTCACATGATTTCTTATGGAAAGAGGAAGCTAGTTTTAGAATTCCTCGAGGAGGATCACCTCTCTGAGATTTCCATAGGTGGACTCTAGAAATGCAAAAGTCTGTCTGTCTTTTCTCCCTCCCTGAGTGCGCTTAGCCATTTAAATGAACAGAAACCGGGCACTTACCGGGATTGACTGGAAAAGTCGGAACATTCCACCCAGCTGGATGTAAATCCGGGAATAGATCCGGGTTGATGTTCCATTGAAGGTGTTCGCAACGACCAGGAAAGAATAGGGTCCGATTGTAAAGAATTCCCAGTCATAGGCTCCCGAGGTGGGAATGGTCTGGTTCCTTTCGAACAAGTGTGTGTCTGGGTTCCACTTGTAAATGATGCTGTCAATGTTGTGATTGTCTCCTTAAAGGTAGAAGCAAATCCAATCAGATTTCCAGGACATGGTCCCTGACCCTTACCGACCAAACTAAGGGGCTCCTGTCTACAGACCTTTTCAGCAAAGTTGTAACCAGTGACCAAGAAAAAGAATGAACTTGTGGAGTGTCTTTCACAACCTCAGGATGTCCCAAAACACTTTAAAGCCAATTAAATACTTTTGAAATGTAGTCACTTTTGTAATGCAGGAAACGCAGCAACCAATTTGTGCACAGGAAGCTCCCCACAAACAGCAATGAGATAAATCACCAGATAATCTGATTTTTTTTTAGCAATGCAGGGCAACGTATTGGCCTGGACACCAGGGATAACTCCCCTGCTCTTCTTCAATGAGTGCCATGGGATCTTTTAACATCCACCTGAGTGGGCCTCAGTTTAATGTCTCATCCAAAAGTCTGCACTTCTGACAGTGCAGCAGTCTCTCAGTACTGCACTGGAGCATCAGCCTATATTTTGTGCTCAGGTCTTGGAGTGGGTCTTTGAACAAACAACCTTTTGACTCAGAGGCAAGAGTGCTACCTACTGAGCCATGGCTGACACTGACCAGAGTCTACAGGTGTTCGTCTATATGTTTGTGTGTCTGTGGTCCCGTGTGCATGTGCGTGTGTGTATGTCCCGTGTCTGTGTGTATTGCTTCATGAATGTGTGACTATAGCCTATGCTTATATGTGTCACCCCGTGTGGGAATTGAGATGGAGAGAAATGCCTCATTGAAATGGACTTAAGGAGCATGGAGATTTAGAGGAAATTAAACCGGAAAAGCAGTTGAGAGAGGAAGTGTGAAAATATACTAGGCAAAATATATACAAGCGGATTTTTAAAAATGATACGATTTGGGATCAGCTGTTAAAGTGAATATTTTATAATACAAAAGCAAAATACTGCAGATGCTGGAAATCTGAAACAAAAACAGAAAGTGCTGGAAATACTCAGCAGGCCTGGCAGCATCTGTGGAGAGAGAAACAGAGTTAACGTTTCAGGTCTGTGACCTTTAACCAGAACTTTTTTGCAGTTTTTGTTCTGACATCCCCAAGTGCTTTATAGCCAATGAAGTGTTTTTTTCAAGTGTGATCACTGTTGTAATTTAGGAAATGCAGCAACCAATTTACACACAGCAAGCTCCCATGGACAGCAATATCTGTGGTAATGACTAGATAATTTGTTTTAGTGATGTTGATTGGTGGTTAAATGTTGGCCTTCCCTGCTCTTCTTCAAATAACGACATGGGATCTTTTACATCCACCTGAGAAGACAGACAAGACTTTGGTTTAACATCTCATCGAGAAGATGGCACTGTGGACAGTACAGCACTCCTTCAGTACTGAACTGCAGTTGTCAGCCTAGATTATGTGCTCAAGTCTCCAGAATGGTAGTTTGTGGTCTTTTGCCCCTGTACCAGTGCAATATCTATAATTCTAGTCTATTAGATAATAAATTGGTACTTTTTTTTTGGAACTTTATTGGTGGAAAGGAGCTCACACATATACTCAAACCATTGCTGAATCCAATGACATGGGATGCAGTAATTTTACTTGTATTATCTACGACCCATCACTCTGCATTTGAAACCATTCCACTATCATAACTTTCACGATTTCATTCATTGTCACAAATTCATTTCATAGCATCGCTTCTCTAAAATAATCTTCTATCAATGACAGAAGCAGAAAATACATTCAGGACCCATAATTGAAATATTTTTAAGTGAGCATACAATGTTACAGTATATTTACAGATTATTATGCTATTTAATAATTATATCCAGTAGGTCTCTGATATATGTGTTCTATTTAATACCAAAACAACTTGTATATAGTGCCTTTAGCATAGTAAAACATCGCAAGGTGCTGCACAGGAGCATTATTAAACAAAATTTGATGCTAAGGCACATAAGGAGATATCAGGTCAGGTGACCAAAAGCTTGGTCAAAAAGGAGGTGTTAGGGAGAGTCTTAAAGGAGGAGAGGTAGAGAGGGGGGGAAGTTTAGGGAGGGAATTCCAAAACTTGTGGCCAAGACAGCTGAAGACATGGCTAGCAATGGTGAAGCTTAAGGCAGTCAGGGATGCATCAGAGGCCAGAATTGGAGGAGCTCTGATATCTTAGAGGTTTGTAGGGCTGAAAGAAATTACAGAGATAGGTAGGGGCCATGGAAGGATTTGAACACAGTGATAGGAATTTTAAGTTTGAGGTGCTGCTGGACAGGGAGTCAATTTAGGTCAGCAAATATAGGGATAATGGATGAACGGGGCTTGATTCATGTTGGAATATGGCAACAGAGTTTTGGATGTGCTGAAGTGGGTGAAGATGGGAGGCCACCTAGGAGAACATTGGAATAGTTGGGTTTGGAGGGAACAACAGCATGGATAAGGGTTTTGCAACAAGTGGGCTGAGGCGGGGTGGAAATGGGTAATGTTACAGTGATAGAAATAGACTGTTTTGGTGATAGAGAGGATATGAGGTTAGGCTCTCAGCTCAGGTCAAATAGGATGCCAAGGCTGCGATCGGTCTGGTTCAGCCTCAAATAGTGGTCAGCGGGAGAAATGGAATCAGTGGCTGGGGAACAGAGTTTGTAGCAGGGACTGAAGGTAATGGCCTCGGTTTTCCCAATGTTTAATTGGAGGAAATTTCTGCTCATCCAGTACTGGATATCGGACAAGCAATGTGTCAGACCAAAGGCACTGGAGGGGTTGAGAGGGGTGGTGATCAGGTACAACTGGATGTCGTCAGCGTATATGTGGAATTTGATGTTGTGTTTTAAGATGATGTCACCCAGGGGCAGCCAGCATCCACAAATAGGAGAAGTGTTCGAAGAAATGCCTGATACACCACAAGCTTCTATTGTTGTGGCATTTACTGCCATCGAGAACAGATGAGAAATGCCAAATTGCCTTTCACCCCTTCTCTGCATGGTCCTGAAGGACTGTGTCCAAGTTGTCATCCAATGTAATACCCCCAGATCCTATTATGAATCAACAATTGGGATGGGTGGCCATTATACTTTCCAAATGTTACCTTCCTCATCCCCATTTGGAAAGACATAATACTATACATCACTCTCTCTCAAAGCACTAAGCAGTGAGATACAGAGAAAAAACACAGCGGGAGCAGAGCTTTAAAAAGCATGCCAAGAACTCTGAGACCGGAAAAAGAGAGAGAGAGAGAGAGAGAAAACACAGCAGGAGCAGAGCCTGTGGAATAAAAAAAAAATCGAAAAGTGACATCAAAGTGATGTCACCTTCAACAGTGAGAGCAGGGAAACAGAAAGCAGCTGGGATCAGTATTCAGGTAAGCATTTAATTTAATTGAAATCAAATATAGAGTAAGACTTGATCGATTTATTAGTATATAAACTAAAAACTAAAGCGGATTAAAAAACTAAAGACCAATCGGAAATTTAAAAAACAAATTAAAATCTAATTAAATAAAATACAGATGCACAGCCAGGCAATGTGTTGTACCTACATGATGTTGGGAGCTGGTGAACCCCATTGTGGTTCCTAGTGACCACATCTGTAGCAAGTGTTGGCTGCTCGAGGAACTCCGGCTCAGAGTTGATGAGCTGGAGTCTGAGCTTCGGACACTACAATACATCAGGGAGGGGCAGAGTTACCTGGACACTGTTTCAGGAGACAGTCACACCCCTGACATTAACTACCTTGAATTTGGCCAGTGGTCAGGGACAGGAGGGTGTGACTATGAGCGAGGCAGTTAGAGGGATCCAGGAGGTAGTGTTGCAGGAGCCTCAGCCCTTGTCCATGTTCAACAGGTTCAAGATTCTTGCTCCCTGTGTGGACGAGAGCAGGGACTGTAGGGAGGATGAGCAAACGGACCACAGCACCATGGTACAGGGAGCCATTCAAGTGGGAGGAGAAAAGAGAAATGTAGTCGTAATCGGGGATAGTATAGTTTAGGGGCACAGACACTGTTCTGTGGCCAGGATCGAGAGTCCCAATGGCTGTGTTGCCTACCTGGTGCCAGGGTTCAGGATATCTCATCTGGGCTGCAGAGCAACTTGGAGTGGGAGGGGAAAGATCCAGTTGTGGTCCATGTTGGTACCAACGATATAGGTAGAATGAGGATACAGCTTCTGCTAAGGGAATATGAGCAGCTAGGGGCTAAATTAAAAAGCAGAACCAAAAAAGTAATAACCTCCGTATTACTACCTCAGCCACGAGCTAATTGGCACAGGGTCAATAAGATTAAAAAGGTAAACGCGTGGCTCAAAGTGGGAGAAATGGGCTCAATTTCATGGGACATTGGCACCAGTACTGGGGAAGAAGGGAGCTGTTCTGATGGGACGGGCTCCACCTGAATCATGCTGGGACCAGAGTCCTGGCGAATAGCATAACTAGGGCTGTAGATAGGGCTTTAAACTAAATAGTGGGGGGGGAGGGTTCAGCTGCATGGAAAGTTAGGAAGTCAAAGTTAAAGGAGAAGGTAGGAGTGCAGGTTAGTGATGAGGCTGATTGTTGCCAGAAAATAAAAGGAAGGGACAGAACGTGTGAATGTCATATTGCACCAAGGAATCGTACAGAGTAGGTAAATTTGATAATAGAACAAACTTAAAAGCTTTGTATCTGAATGCACGAAGCATTCAGAATAAAATAAACGAGTTAACAGTGCAAATAGAGATAAATGGGTATGATTTAGTGGCAATTACCGAGACATGGTTGCAGGGAAACCAGATTTGGGAATTGAATATCCAAGGGTACTGAGTATTTCGGAAGGATAGGCAGGAATGAAAAGGAGGTGGTGTAGCTTTGTTAGTAAAGGAAGAGAAATTATATAGGCACTGGAGATCAAGACGTAGAATCAGTCTGGGTAGAAATAAGAAATAGCAAGGGAAGGAAGTCCCTGGTGGGAGTAATCGAAAGGTCCCCAAACAGTAGTTCCGCAGTGGGACACAGTATAAATCAGGAAATATTGGGGGCTTGTAAGAAAGGTATGGCAATAATCATGGGTGATTTTAATATGCATATAGACTGGATTAATCAAATTGGCAAGGGTAGCCTCGAAGGAGAGTTCATTGAATGTATTAGAGATTGTGTTTTGGAGCAATATGTTGTGGAACCAACCAGGGAGCAGGCTACTCTAGATTTGGTATTGTGTAATGAGGTGGGATTAATTAATGATCTCATAGTTAAGAATCCTCCAGGGAAGAGTGATCATAGCATGCTAGAATTTCAAATTCAGTTTGAGGGTGAGAAACTGGAGTCCCACACTAGCATTCTGGAGTTAAACAAAGGTAATTACATAGGCATGAGGACAGATTTGGCCCTAGTGGACTGGGCAGAAAAACTGAAAGGGAGGACAGCTGATGAGCAGTGGCAGATGTTTAAGGAGATATTCAATTCCTCCCAACTAAAATATATTCCAGAGAGGAAGAAAGATTGTAAGAGGGGGAAAAACATCCATGGCTAAGCAAGGAAGTTAAGGATAACATAAAGACAAAAACTAAGGCATACCATATTGCAAAGGCCAATGGCAGGCTGGAAGATTGGGAAACTTTTAAAGATCAACAAATTGTTACTAAAAAAGTAATAAAAGGAGCAAAGGTAAATTATGAATGAAAACTAGTGCAAAATATAAAAACGGATAGCAAAAGCTTCTATAAGTATATAAAAGGTAAGAGAGTATCTAAAGTGAGTTGGTGCCATGGAGGAATTAATAGAGGGGAACACAGAAATGGCAGAGACACTAAATTAGTATTTTGACTCAGTTTTCACGGTGGAGGACACTAGTACCATCCCAATAGTAACAGGTAATGCAGAGGTTATAGAAAAGGAGGAACTTAGAACAATCATCACGAGGAAAAAAGTACTGAGCAAACTATTGGGATTGAAGGCAGACAAGTCCCCAGGGCCTGATGGCCTACATCCTAGGGTCTTACAGGAAGTGGCAGCGGAGATACTGGATCCATTGGTTATAATGTTCCAAAATTCCCTGGATGTGGGAAAGGTTTCAGTGGATTGGAAAAATGCTAATATAACACCCTTATTCAAAATGGGAGGGAGGCAGAAAGTAGGAAACGATAGACCAGTTAGTTTAACATCTGCCGTTGGGAAATTGTTAGAATCCATTATAAAGGAAGTAATAACAGGACATTTAGAAAGTCAAAACGCAATCCATCAGAGTCAGCATGGTTTTATGAAGGGTAAATCGTGTTTGACTAATTTACTAGAGTTCTTCGAAGATGAAACAAGTGGATAATGGGGATCCTGTAGATGTAGTATATCTGGACTTCCAGAAGGCATTTGATAAGGTGCCGCACAAAAGGTTAATACACAAGGTAAGATCACATGGGGTTAGGGGCAATTTAATAGCTTGGAAAGAGGAATGGCTAACCAACAGAAAACAGAAAACAGAGAGTCGGGATAAATGGGTCTTTTTCTGGTTGGCAAGATGGAACTAGTGGGGTGCCACAGGGTTAGGTCCTCGGACCCCAACTATTTACAATCTATATTAATGACTTGGATGCAGGGATAGAAGGTACTATCGCCAAATTTGCAGATGACATTAAAATAGGTGGGATAGTAAGTTGCAATAAAGAAATAAGAAATTTACAAATGGAAATGGATAGATTAGATAAATGGGCCAAAATCTGGCAGATAGAGTTTAACGCGGATAAGTGTGAGGTTATCCATTATGGTCGGAAGAATAGAAAGGCAAATTATTATCTAAATGGAGAGAAACTTCAGAGTGCTTCAGTGCAGAGGGATCTGGGTGTCCACGTGAATGAATTGCAGAAAACTAGTATGCAGGTACAGCAGGTAACAAGGAAGGCAAATGAAATTTTGGCATTTATTGCTAAAGGAATAGAGTATAAAAGTAGGGAAGTGTTGCTGCAACTGTACAAAGCATTAGTGAGACTGCACCTGGAGTATTGCAAACAGTTTTGGTCCCCTTACTTGAGGAGGGATGTAGTTGCATTGGAGGTAGTTCAGAGGAGGTTCACTAGATTGATTCCAGAGATGAGGGGTTTGTCTTATGAAGAGAGATTGAGCAGTTTAGGCCTTTACTCTCTAGAGTTTAGAAGAATGAGAGGAGATCTAATTGAGGTATATAAGATGATTAAGGGGATTGACAAAGTAGACGTAGATGTAGATGTTTCCTCTTGTGGGACAATCTAGAACGAGAGGTCATAGTTTTAGAATAAGAGATAGCAGATTTAAAACAGAGATGAGGAGAAATTACTTCTCTCAAAGGTTCGTGAGTCTGTGGAATTCACTACCCCAGAGTGCGGTGGATGCCGGGACATTGAGTAAATTTAAGGAAGAGATAGACAGATTTTTAATTAGTAAAGGGTTGAAGGGTTATGGAGAACCAGCAAGAAAGTGGAGTTGAGGCCGAGATGAGATCAGCCATGATCGTATTGAATGGCGGAGCAGGCTCAAGGGGCTGAATTGCCTACTCCTGCTCCTAGATCTTATGTTCTTATGAGACATTTTACTACATGAAGATGCTATATAAATGCAAGCTGTTGTTGTGTACATCATTGTTGAAGATGGTGCCCTCGATTCGTAGCCACGCCCACCAAGAAAACAATATCTGCAAAAACAGAGCACTACAATTCTATCACAAGTGCCTAGAATGGACACCCTGAAACTCTGCCTCACAAACCCTTTCCAATACGTCAACAATGAAGATGTCAAATGGAAAGGGTAATAACAGATGACCTCACCTCTTCCAAGAGAACTCAGCGAGTCTCCCCTTCACCCTTTACTTACATTGGAGTCACAGTATTCGTGTGGATTAAATTGGACATGTATTCCCACAATCTGCACATTGGGACATCCTGAGATGGTAAAGGCACTATATAAAAGTCTTCCTTTTTTTTCTGTCTCTCAACAACACAATCCAGCATGTCCCTTCCTGATTGCTCCACGGGTCTCCAAAACTAAGAAAGAACCAGCTTAAGAGTTGCTATTACAAGCGTGGTGTTTGAACCTGCAACCTTCGCACTGAGAGTGCTACCACTAAGCCAGGGGCTGACACATAGCTAGCTTGCTCCATGGTTTTCACTCCATCAGATTCATCTTGATGGGAAACACAGGTAATTTCTTGAAAGATAATAGGCCCAAGAAGCACCCGCACATTCTATCTGGCACTTTGAACATGCAGAACAAAGCTCAATCGGCAGCCATCAAAGCAACTTGAATTTGCATCCCGGCTGCCAGGTAATTTGATCATCAGCACAGCACAGATGTGATAGGACATGCGTGGAAAGGATCTCTGCGACCTCTTGAGGGCGACCTGCACGCGATGTTCAAATCCCAACCCAATTCCTGTCAGCAAATGCTGACATTCAGTTTATATGGGTGGTCTTGGTAGGTAAGATACTGTATGTTTACCTGTTTCAACATATGCGCTCTGACTATTACAAACACTTAAGCAAACATATAATACATTGATATGTGACTGGCAGGAAAACTCTCCAAGGTGATTTTTGGCCGCTACAACAGTCAGTGGAAGAGAAATTAAACCAGGTCACTGGCTTTAGCAGTCATTAACTTGGGTAGATTTGTAGAAGAGTTAAGAAAGCTCCCTTACTGCTCAAAGCTACTGTCTGGTCCCTGAATGTGTGCGTCGTCTGAACAGGCCCTGACCATCCTGGGCCTGTGCCAAACCTTGCAGGTGTATACCTTGTTGCGTCAGTCACAACAAATCAGTCAGGTTCAACCCTGCTTCCCGCATTGCAGAAAACGAACCCTTTTTCTTATCAAAGGTTAATACAAAGAGAAGTGGCCTCCTACTGACATCAGCCTTTCCCTGTTGACTGGGGAAACAGCTCATTCTAATGTGTTCTGTAAAGCTAGGGATAAAAAGGAATATAGGAACAGGAGTGGGCCATTCAGCCCCTCGAGCCTGTACCACCACTGAATTACATCATGGCTGACCTGCATCTTAACTTCATTTACCAGGCTTGGTCCCTTACCCCTAAACACCCTTGCTGAACAAAAGTTTATCAACCACCGTTTTGAAATTTTCAACTGACATATCCCCCCCACCCCCCAGCCTCAACAGCTTTTTGGGGAGACAGTTCCAGATTTCCACTACCCTTTGTGTGAAGTGCTTCCTGACATTACCCCTGAACAGCCTGGCTCTAATTTTAAGGGTTTGCCCCCGAGTTCTGGACTCCCCCACCAGAGGAAATAGTTTCTCTCTATTTACCCTATCAAATCCTTTAATCATCCAACACCACAATTAGATCGCCCATTAATCTCCTATACTCAGGGGATTACAAGCCGAGTCTATAAACCCTATCCTCATAATTTAACCTTGTAAACCCCAGTAACATTCTGGTAAATCTTTGCTGTACCCCCTCCAAGGCCAATATATCATTCCTGTGGTGTAACCAGCCATTTATATAACTGTAACACAACTTCCAGCCCTCTTGAGATAAAGGCCAATGTGCCAATCAGGCAAGAGAAAAGGCAGCAACTAACAATACAAAATCTTCAGCAGCGTACCTTCACGGTGATTGGCTACAGCAAGGAACGTCTCCCCATTGATCTGGAAGGCCTCCCAGTCGCGGGCACTGTGGGTCGCTAATCTCTGGTACAAAACAAACTGCAGCTTCCTCCAGCTCCATCTGTAGATGACTGAATACTCCTGGTTCTGTTCATTCTTTTCAAAGTTGGCCACTGCCAGGAAGACCTAAAAAGACAGAGTATTAATACTAACAACAAGGAAGGGACCGCAGGTCTTTAAGGTCCTGGTGATGGGGATCTATGACCAGTCCTGACTCCTGTTCTCATTCCCATTCCCACAGTCAAAATGTGAATCCTGTTAAATGCTGCATTAGAAGATCTCCATGTCAAAAGGAGACTCATCAGGCAGGATTTTGTTCTGAAGATGGGGGTCCCGATGGCTGGCTGGATGGTGGGGGGGCGGTAAGACCCAACCTCGGCTCTCCAGTGCAATTACAGGGCGGGCAGGCAATTATCTGCCTGCCATCTGGGACACCCGTCCCTTTAAGGGACAAGCTTCCGTCTCCAGAGTTGCCGGCTAATCGGAAGGCCGGCAGCTGTGCAGCAATTGGCCACTCAAGGGCCTCAATTGGCCTGGGGCATGAAGGCCGTCTCGGCCTTCCCTGCCCCTGACTAATTTGGAAGGTGCCAAGAAGGCAACAGCCCCTCCGCCCACTGCCTTCTGACACAGTTTTATGGGCCTCCCCCTCCCCCCACCTCCACTCCCATCCCAAGGGGGCACATAAGATTCATCCCATCATCTGCACAACCCAACAGATCAATTCGCCTCCTTCTGTTCCCTGTTCCATGCAGAGATAGGATGTGTGCATTCATTTTAGCAAAAGTGCTATGTTTCAACACAAGGATTTGACACAGTAACAGAATTCATCCAAATCAGTTTGAATTTCCAATGCACTGCCTAAGACTGTGGTGGAGGCAGATTCAAAAAGGAGTTGTATAATTATCTGAAGAGAAAAAAATTGCAGGGCTTTAGGGAAAGGGCAGGGGAGTGGGACCAGGTGAGTTGCTCTTGCTGACAGATGGCATGAAAACAATGGGCTGAATGGCCTCCTTTTGTGCTGTAACCATTCTATGATTTCAGTAAGACCTAACTACCTCATACCGTTCACTATTATCAGATTAAAGTCATGAGAATAACCCAGTTAATGCCTTTGTGCAGAGGGCTGTAGCACAAATATGTTAAGCATCTGCAGCTGAAGTTTGTCAATGAAGACTAAACCCATTTCTTTATCCTGCTCACACCGTGTGAAATCTTAAAACTTATTATTTATCCTTTTACCACTGTACCTGAGGGCCAATGTAGAAGTGCTTCCAGGCCTGGGCTTCATATGTTGTGATGTTCTGATACGGCTCAAACTTTCCATCCAACCACTTAAAGATCGTCGAACCAGGCCGAGGCTTCTTATTGGCTGTGGCAGCAAAGAGTCCAACATTCGGGATTTCAAAGATCTCAACATCAAGTGTTTCTGAGTTGGTGACCAGATTTTGATAGTCCTCTACATAGTCTAGTCTTTCTTTAGCTGGAAAAATTAAAAACAGTGAGATGACAGATTATTAACTGAGCCAATGTTGATAGCCTTGTATCTTTCAGCCAAATAGAAGGCTAGAAATAGCACCGCAGCCTCACAGCTCCAGCGACCCGGGTTCATTTCTGGGTACTGCCTGTGTGGAGTTTGCATGTTCTCCCTGTGTCTGTGTGGGTTTCCTCCGGGTGCTCCAGTTTCCTCCCACATGCCAAAGACTTGCAGGTTGATAGGTAAATTGGCCATTATAAATTGCCCCTAGTATAGGTAGGTGGTAGGGAAATATAGGGACAGGTGGGGATGTGGTAGGAATATGGAATTAGTGTAGGATTAGTATAAATGGGT
The DNA here is from genome assembly GCF_036365525.1 of Heterodontus francisci. Taxonomy (NCBI): domain Eukaryota; kingdom Metazoa; phylum Chordata; class Chondrichthyes; order Heterodontiformes; family Heterodontidae; genus Heterodontus; species Heterodontus francisci. Next base: position 117,291,704 of record NC_090377.1, read on the forward strand.
AGTTGATGGTCGGCACAGACTCGGTGGGCCGAAGGGCCTGTTTCAGTGCTGTATGACTCTAAGCCTGTAGAGTGCACAATTGGAAGATGAGGTGCTGTTCCTCAAGCTCGTGTTGATGTTCACGGAAACACTGCAGCAGGCCGAGGACAGAAATGTGCGCATGAGAGCAGGGTGGTGAATTAAAATGGCAAGCAAATGGAAGCTTGGGGTCATGCTTGTGGACTGAGCGGAGGTGTCCCACAAAGTGATCACCCAATCTGCGTTTGGCCTCCCCAATGTAGAGGCAACTGCAATGTGAGCAGTGATTACAGTATACTACATTGAAAGAAGTACAAATAAATCGCTGCTTCACCTTGAAGGAGTGTTTGCAGTCTTGGATGGTGAGAAGAGAGGAGGTAAAAGGGCAGGTATTGCACGTCCTGCGATTGCATGGAAAGTGCTGTGAGTAGAGGACAAGATGTCAGGGGTGATGGAGGAGTGGAGGGAATGGTCTCTTTGAAATGCTGGCAGGAGAAGGGGGGGGAAGATGTGTTTGGTGGATGGCTCTTTTGGCTAAAATTAGACACTTTATCTGGGGGAATTCAAAGTGAGAAAGAACGATTTGCATTTATACAACGCTTTTCATGACCTCAGGGCAGCCCAGAGCACTTTACAGCCAATGAATTTCTTTTTCAAGGGGAGTTGCTGTTGCAATGCAGGAAATGCAGTGGCCGAGTTATGCACAGCAAAATCCTAGAAACAGCAATATGTTAATGGCCAGACAATTTGTTTTCAGGACATTGGTGGAGGGATAAATATTGGCAAGGACACTGGGGAGAACTCCCCTGAGCTTCTTCAAAATAGCACCACGCGATACTTTACATCCACCCAAGAGAGGTGATGGGGGTTTCACCTGAAAGACAGCGCCTCCGACAGGGTAGCACTCCCTCAGTACTACACTGGAGCATCAGCCTGGATTAATCTGCTCAAATCTCGAGAGAGAGACTTGAAACCCACAATCTTCTGACTCACTGATTAGAGTTACCAGTGAGCCACAGCTGATGCCATTACAGCTACCTAATGCAGTCATTGTTATAACTCAGGGTTGTTGAACATACGCCCGTGGGCCAGGATCCGGCCCGGCAAAGATTTCCATCTTTCCCATGGATGTAAACTGTACCTGGGGCCGTTCCTCAACCTTCCCTGGGCTCCGTGACTGGAGATGGGAAATTTCCCATTATCATCTTCTTGCAGAGCGGCCTTTTTAAAAACATCACACTGTCAGTTTCACAGCTGACAGCTGCTAAAGCAGGAACGCATTTCCCAACTTTGACAGATTTTGGGTTTTGTGACTTTTTTTTTTAAAAGCCTGCCAGAAAACCCCAAATCTGTCAAAGTTGGGAAGCGCGTTCCTGCTTCAGCAGCTGAACGGTGAAACTCAGCACGATGGGCTTAATTTTACCCTCATTGAATGGGAGCCGTCCACCGACTGAAAAGTCGGTGGCGAACCCATCTCCGCCTGGCCTGGGGATCCGTACCACATTTTACAGTCCCCAGGCCTTTAATTGGTCTGAGGCGGGACTTCCACCTCATTGAAGCAGCAGGCCCCACCTAATGGAACTGCTGTTCCATCAGCGGGTCGGCAGCTCTTAGTCCCAGCAGCGCCACTGGGAGCAGTGGCCACTGCTGGGAATGCTACCCAGCTTTGAGAAGAAGAGGAAGATCAGTGCCGGGAAAAGATAAGTTTTTGGGGCCTCGCTGGGGGTGATCGGTCAGGCCCCAGCAAGGCAAGGGTGGTTGACTGGGGGGACGGGGTGTGTGTTGGGGGTTGGTTATGGCATCGGGGGCGGCCCTCCATCGGGCACAGGGTGCCTGATCATGAGGGCCCCCAAGCCGTCAGAGAGCTGCCTGATTTTGTCAGGTTGCTTTTCTCAGGCCCACGCCGCCCAACTGGCCAAGGGTAAAATCCCTGTGGAGGCGGGCAGAGGCCCTTAAGTGTCCGTTAACTGGCCACTTACAGGCCTTGGGCATGTGGGCCAGTTTTCACCGCCGCCGCCCCATGTAAAATGGCAGTGGAGTGGAGAGCGGGTCAGGAATGGCCCCCAAGCCTCCGACTCCATTTTATGACCCCACCCCACCCCACACCGCACCACCACCCCACCCCCCGGCCACCAATCCGCACTTTGGGCGGGGGTGTGGGGGGTTGTAAAATTCCGGCTGATGTTTTTAAATAAACTGACCAACCACAAAGCTGCTGTACTGAGCGCTCCCGCCCAGTGCAACTGTCAGAGAGAGGGGGGGAGAGAGAGGGAAAAAGAGAGGGAAAAAGAGAGAGAGGAACAGAGAGAGAGAGGAGGGAAACAAAGGGGGGGGGAGAAGAGAGAGAGAGAGGGAAAACAGAGAGAAGGGGGAACAGAGTGAGAGAGGGAAAACAGAGAAGGGGGAACAGAGTGAGAGAGGGAAAACAGAGAAGGGGGGAACAGAGTGAGGGGGGAACAGAGTGAGGGGAGATGGGGACGGGGGAGAACACAGAGAGCAAAGACGACACAGAGAGGGGGGTGGAACAACCCAGACAGCAGGGAACACAGGGAGAGACAGAGAGAAAGATCAAGATCACACCTGGCAGATGGAAATCTATCCAGAATACTCTGCCTCGCTACATCAAGTGTGCGAGCAGAGACTGACTACTTATGCAAGCAAACCAATGCCAGGTACGTCACTAAATCAGTTTACAACATAGTGAAGAGATAGTAAGTCAATAAATTAGTCTTCTCATTTAAAGCTGCTTTACAAAAATGCACATTTGGTGTTGTTTTTAATAGTAAGATAAATTTTTAAAGCCTTTATCTTTCGAAATGTGTTCACCGGTCCCCCCGCCGGGCTGAGCAAAAATCATAATGCAGCCCTCCACCCAAAGAGGTTGGACAACCCGGTTATAAATGGTTCTATTTAAAGTGGGTCTTTACTCTGTCCCTAAACAAATCTGGTCTATATGGCAATGGACTGGTACAAGCACCACACTAGTTTCTCCATGTGGCCCTAACGATCCAAACAGCTCTGAAGCAGACAGGCACTGTTCCGTCACCAAAAGCTCCCCACTTTATCCACAGATTAAAGATCTTGCTTTCGAGCCCAAGATTCCAAGCCACAATAAGAATTTCTGCTGTTTCTGCATGTATGGTGCAGTCGGAAGATTCCATCTTTACAGGCTTTTCAAAGTTAAGCCCAGTTGTAACATCTTAAGCTCCTCGGGCTGTATTCTGAAATCTTTTTAACAATCCAAAAAGTAATTATTCCCAGGCTTTGGCAGACTGCCCAATTTGTGTCAATCTCTTCACTCATTGTTAGTAATCTGCATTGACAAAGATGGGTAAATAAAGGCAGATTTGTCTTGACATGTTGCTAACCGTGTAACCTGTTTTATAAGCATGTCTATTGCCTCTTAATAGTGACTGTGGAGAGATGTGCATTGTGGTTCCTGCTGACTGTACACATGCCAGGCACAGTTCAGTTTGATGTGCAATTTGTAGCTGTACTTTTTGGAATGATTTGCATGGCATCTGTGTTAATCTGTTGAAGTTTGTCCCTTAAACCTTAAACTGTCTTTGAGTGTTCACCCTTCACCCTGTGCTTACTGACCTACACTGGCTCCTGGTCCAACATTGCATCACTTTCAAAATTCTCACCCTTGTTGTCAAGGAAATCCTATATGCCAATTGAGAAAGATTAATTTCTTCAGTTATAAACTTACATTAGATACTTATGTAAAAAACCCGACAGTAATTTTTTTAAAAACTAGGAGCCAAGATGGTGACTGCAATTTACATCTGAAATACCAGGATATTGAACTGGAGACAAAAATCTAACAAGAAGCCCAGCCAGGACAATGGTTTGCTCGAAGTGACTGAATTACCTAAAATGGCTTCATTAGCGTGGCAGTCAAGACCATCCTCGCACATTGACTTTGAAAGAGCAAATCCCCTCCAAGTGTAATCTGACATCCTGGGGCATGTGGAAGCTTGAATTTCATTAGAAGTTTCCAGAAAAACCTGAAGTAACCATGTGACTGTCTGTCCATCTTGGGGGAATTGTTACTGCTTGTCTGTGCAACTGAGTGGGCAGCAGCAGAGAAGGCTGCAGGCCTCCCCTTTCTCTCTCTCTCTTTCTCGCGCCCCAAAAACATCAAGTTTGAAAACTGTCTGCGACTGTGGACCCTCCAAGCCTACAGACTGCTACAGCCAGCAGCCAGGGGAAGAGAGCCAACTACAATTCAGCCATCAGGAAAACCCTGACCAAAGTAGGCCCACCACAAAGCGCACTTTGACCAGCGAGGACTTCAAGAATACAACTTCAGCTGGAGGACTACCGAATCATCCACTTCATAGACTGTGTACTTAGGTTCCATTTATTCTGGACTAAATTCCAACCATTTTCCCTCTGTAATTTATTTGTGTGTGTGTGATTCTCATGTGAATGTGTGCGTGAATGTGTAGCATATCTTTTAGTATTTTTTAAATCGGGGTTAGAGTGTTAAGCATAGTAAACTTACCTCTTTCCTGTTTAAACTCAAGAAAACCTGTCTGATTTGTTCTTTCACAATCACATCAAAGGTAAAAGGTAGAAGACTCACAGAGGTGGAAAGCACAACCACTGTTTAAAAGGAATAAACCCTGTTGCAGTGAAATAAGAGAAAGGGGCAAGAGGGGAGCCTGAGACTCCCTCCTCACTTGGCCGTACTATTGGGCTGAATTTTACCCCGCCCGAGTCGGGGTTCGTGGCGGTGGGGGGGGGCCGGAAAATGCCTCCGGGAGAGGCCGCTATTGGCCTCGATGCCAGGAAAGCCCAGCCCAATATTACTGGCAGCGGCGAGGCCTCGTGGAAGTCCCCCCCGTCGCTTGGCGTCGGGGGCCAGAATGTAAGTATGTTAATGGATGCTAATGAACGAATAATTACTTACCTCGTCACGCTGGCCAACCCGCCATGAAGTTATGGTCCGATCTCCGACCAGTGAGGTATGGCGGAACACTGGTAGGGATGGGATAGGAGGTAAGTTTTCAAGGTGGGGTGGGGTGAGCGGGGTCAAATGTTTTTGATTGGTCTAAGGGGTGGAGGAAGGGGTAAAGTTCATAGTTCATTAACTTTGTGGGGTGGGGGAAGGTCGGGATCACAACTTAGGTTTTGTTGTGGGTGGTGAGGGCAAGTAATAAATTTTAAGGTCATCGTGTGGGGGTGGGGGGGGGATGAGAGGGTCATGATAATTTTATTCAGTTTCTTCTAATCAGGTTTCTTTAAAAATTCAAATTACATTGAAGGGCTGGAAGCCGTTGCTGGGGATGGAAGCCCATCCCCTGCATATCATCGGTGGGGGTGAGGGGGGGGGGGTGCGGCTCATCCGCCCCGGCATGTAAATGAGCCACCACATATATCGCGGCGGTTCCGCAGAGTAATTCCACACGTGCGCCTGCCATCTTAAAGCTCACCGCCGAGATCAGCCCATTGTCTTCAAATCCCTCCATGGCTTTGCCTCTTCCCATCTCTGTAACCTCTGCAGCTCAACAACCCTTCAAGATCTCTGCATTCCTCCACTTCTGGCCTCTTGCGCATCCCCACTTCCTTTGCTCTACCACTGGCGGCTGTGCCTTCAGCTGCCGAGGCCCCAAGTTCTGGAATTCCCTCACTAAACCGCTCTGCCTCTCCATCTCTCTCTCCTCCTTTAAGATGCTCCTCAAGACCTATCTCTTTGACCAAGCACCTATCCGAATGTCTCCTTTGTGGCTCAAAGTCAAATTTTGTCTGCTAAAACTCCTGTGAAGCACGGTAGGATGTTTTACTAGGTTAAAGGTGCTATATTAATGCAAGTTGTCATTGTTGTCTGTGCTTTTAAAGAAGTGCCACAGTTCATTTAACTTGAACCGTGAACACAGAACTAGTGATTAAATTTATTGAGCCTCGATCAAAGCTTGAGAAGAGAAGTAGCTATTTTCTAATTGAGCTGTCCATGGAAAAGACCACATCAAAAACAATCAAGGTGGGATCAATTAGCTCCTTCAAATAGGAACTGGATTAAATAACATCCAAGAAAGTGACTGAAGGTTAGCGGGATAAATGGAGATAATCAAATAATCCACGAAACAGTGTATTTTCGGTCCTGTAATAGGAAAAGTCAATGTAAAAAACAACCAGCTAGAGTTGAATAGTGGAAATGTTCAAAGGGTTGAATACTTTGGCGATTTTGGGATCAGAAGATGGTTCTGTCAATCTCCTCAGGAGAGTAGATGAATAAGTTTGAGCTCATGATGGAAGGAGTGAGCATCATGACTTGAATAGCCTTTTCCTTATCGGACCATATTTACCCACTTATTTTCAACTTAATGAAGGCCTTATGAATAAAAGATATTAGTGGATTTTTGAAATATTGTTTCCAATGGTAATTCTTTTTAATATCAAAGTGCTATACTAACTGTTTCCAAAATCAAATTGAGTTAAAGATTGAGCAGAAACTTTGGGGTTACTTTCTGAACAGTCAAAGGCAGCAGGGGACCTTATTTGCCGCCAGTGCATGTGGGAAAATTGCCTTTGGGAACCTTTGATGCTCTCGACACTAACTGTATTTAAACTAGTGTTAAATGTGTCTCACTTGGTATCACTCTCACTTCTGAGTTAGGAGGTTCAAGTACCATTCTAGAAACTTAACATTAAAATCTAAGCTGCCACTCCAGTGCAGTACTGAGGGAGTGTTGCACAATTGAAGATGGGGCTTTTCAGATTGGACATTAAACAAAGGCCCCATCTGCTCTTTCAGGTAGCCATAAAAGATCCAATGGCACTATTTCGAAGAAGAGCAGGGGAGTTCTCCCTGGTGTTCCGGACAATATTTATTCCTCAATCTACATCACAGAAATAGATTATCTGGTCATTATCATATTGCTGTTAGTGGGAGCTTGCTGTGCTTAAACAGCTGCCGTGTTTCCAAAATTGCAACACTTCAGAAAAAAGCACTTTGTTGGCTGTAATGTGCCTTGAGACATCCTGAGGTTGATATAATTGTAAGTTCTTTCTTTATATATTCTACCTCACTGAGAGGTAGCACTACAATCAGTTCATCTGTACCTTAATTATATTTTTGCATTACCGTGCAAGATTGACACCCAAGTCTTGCCATCACAGGTAAACAGGCCTTTCTTGAAGACATCAAACCAGAGGCGGCCGGCTTCAGTCTCAGAGCAGGGTGGGTGGCTTCCAACTGTCACCTTCACTTCAGCTTCTGAATTCAACATAGAGGAGATCAGCAAGAGTCACGTCTACTGGGGACAAATCATCGAAACAGGGACCGTAAACTGCAATAGGTTCATGTGCACTTCGCTTTCCAGCCGGGTCAATATACATACATCTCCATCAATAACGAGAACTTGCACTCAGACATCCCAAAGGGCTGCACAGCAGCATTATCAGACTAAATGTGACACCAAGCCACATAAGGAAATATTAGGACATAGGATCAAAAGCTTGGTCAGAGAAGTGGGTCTTAAGGAGCATATTAGAGAAGAAAGAGGTGAAGAGGCAGAGCGGTTTTTTCATTTACTTTTTTAATTCATGTGATGTGGGCGTCGCTGGCAAGGCTGGCATTTATTACCCATCACTAATTGCTGTTGAGAAGGTGGTGGTGAGCGGCCATCTTGAATTGCAGCAGTCCATGTGGTGAAGGTGCTCCCACAGTGTGGTTAAGGAGGGAGTTCCAGGATTTTGACCCAGCAATGGTGAAGGAATGGTGATATATTTCCAAGTCAGGATGTCGTGTGACTTGGAGGGGAACTTGGAAGTGGTGATGTTTCCATTCACCTGCTCTCCTTGTCCTTCTAGATGGTAGAGGTTGCAGGTTTGGAAGGTGCTGTCGAAGAAGCCTTGGTGAGTTGCTGCAGTGTGAAGACGGGACTTGGTCTCCACAAGGACTGTGCAGTGGTCAGTCTTACCAGTACTGTGCTGGACAGATGCATCTGCAACAGGTAGATTGGTAAGGATGAGGTCACGTTGGTTCTCTCATCACCTGCTGCAGACCTAGTCTGGCAGCTTCAGAAATTGGCCAGCTCGGTCAGTAGTGGTGCTACTGAGCCACACTTGGTGATGGACACTGAAGTCTGCCACCCAGACTTCCCTTGGCACTTCTTCCAAATGGTGTTCAACATGGAGGAGTACTGATTCATCATCTAAGAGAGGGTAGTAGGTGGTGGTTAGCAAAGGGATTCCTTGCCCATATTTGACCCGATTGCACGAGACTTCACGATGTGATGGAGGAGTCTTGGACATTGGCTGAACGGTATGATTCTGAGTACAACTACGTCAGGCTGTTGTTTGACTAATCTGTAGGACAGCTGTCCCAATTTTGGCACAAATCCCCACGTTAGTGAGGAGGACTTTTCAGGGTTGACTGGGCAGGATGTGCCTTTGTTGTGTCTGAATCCAATGCCTAGACTGTCCGCTTTTATTCTTATTATACATTTTTGTAATGGTTTGATAGAACTGAGTGGCTTGCTAGGCCATTTCTGAGGGCAGCTAAGAGTCAACCACATTGCTGTGGATCTGGAGACACATGTAGGTCAGTTGGACTTTTAGGACAATCCAATAGCTTGATAGTCACTGGTACAGACGCTAGCTTGTTAATTCTGGTGTTATTTAATTAGCTGAATTCAAATGTAACTAACAGCCATGGTTGGATAATAGACTCACGGCTCCTAATTATTGGTCCAGGTCTCTGAACTACTAGTCCAGTAACATGACCACTATGCTACTGTACCCATATTGTAGGGAGGGTATCTCACAGCTTAGGGCCTAGATAGTTAAAGCATGACTGCCAATGATGGAACAATGAAAACTGGGGATGCACAAGAGGCCAGAATTGGAGGAGACAAGATATCTTGGATGGCTGCAGTGATGGCAAGGTTACAGAGCTGGGGAGGGGCAAGGCCACGGAGGAATTTGAAAAAATGGATCAGAATTTTAAAATTGAGGCGTTGTCAGACAGGGAGCCAATCGGATGTATCCACCGTGGCAGAACATGACATGATTCATAAATCAGTCCTCGGCTGTCCTGAAGACAATGACTCATGTTCCATGGGTGTCTCCAGCCCTCCAATTCCACACCCTAAGTGACTGCTCTTTACGTGGAATGCCTGGGCAACAATCTACATTTATATAGCACCTTAAACATTGTAAAATGCCCTGAGGTGCTATCAGAAAGGAGAAAAGGGAGTGGATGCTGAAACTTTGCAGGAGGCTGAAAGGAGATGAGAGAAAGCTTGGTTGAAGAGATTCTTTTGAGAAGCTTTTTAAAGACAGATGGAAGGTAAAGAGATAAAGGGATTTAGGAAGAGATTCCTCAAGGAGACAGCTGAAGGCTCCACCAGCAAAAATGGAGTGAAGGGAGGGGTGGGCACAGGAGTCCAGACTCGGTGGGCTAGAAGACATGAGGGGGATTGTAAGACGGTAGACATTTGTAGAGGTTGGGAGAGGTCAGGCTGTGGAGGGATTTGTCAGTGAGGACAAGAATTTTTAATTCAATTTAATGGAGAACTGCAAGCATGAGTGGACATAAAAGATAGAGTCATCCAGTCATTATGGCACAGGAGGCTGCCATTTGGCCCATCGATTTCATGCCAGCTCTCTGTACAGCAATCCAGTCATTCTCATTTCTCCACTCTATCCCCGTAGCCCTGCTACTTTATTTCCCTCAATTTCCTATCCAATTTCTTTTTGAAATCATTCATTGGCTCTGCTTCCACCACCCTCGTGGGCAGCGAGTTCCAGGTCATTACCACTCTCTTGCTCACATCCCCCCTGCATCTCTTGCCCAAAAATCTAAAATCTGTGTTCCCTAATCCTTGTATCATCAGCAAATGGGAACAGCTTAAGTTTGTCTACCTTATCCAAACCTATCATTACTTGTACACCTCTATCAAATCTTCCCTCAACCTGCTTTGCTCCAAGGAGAACAAACACAGCTTTTCCAACCTAACCTTGTAGCTAAAATCCCTCATCCCTGAAACAATTCTGTAAATTTCCTCTGCACCCTCTCAAGGACCCTCACATCCTTCCTAAAGTGTGGTGACCAGAACTGGATGCAATACTCTAGTTGTGGCCTAACCAGAGCTTTATAAAGGTTCAGCATAACTTCCCTGCTTTTGTATTCAATACCTCTATTTATGAAGCCCAAGATCTCATATGCTTTGCTAACTACTCTCTCACTATTTAAAGATCGATGCACATGAACTGCCAGGTCCCTCTGTCCCTGTACGCTCTTTAGAACGGTGCCATTAAGTCTGTATTGTAGTATTGAGAAAACTATTTCCTCAGGTGGTGGGGGGTGCGGTTGGTGGGGTGTGCGGTTGGGGGGGGGGGGGAGGGGTGGGTGGTGGGGGGAAGGAATCCAGAACATGGGGACATAACCTTAAAATTAGAGCTAGGCTGTTCAGGAGTGACATCAGGAAGCACTTCTTCACACAAAGGTTTATGGAAATCGGAAACTCTCTCCCCTAAAACGTTGTTGAGGCTGGGAGTAAATTGAAAATTTCAAAACTGAGATTGATAGATTTTTCTTAGTTAAGGGTTTAAGGCTTATGGAACTGAGGAGTTCAGGCACAGATCAGCCATGATCTAATTGAATGGTGGAGGAGGCTTGAGCTGCCTCCACTTGATCCCATACTACACAACGACAGTGCAGCCAACTACCACACAACATAGTTACACAAACAGGTTTTAGGAAGTGTTGAGAATATGATAGGTTATATAAATTATCATTTTTTAATGTTTGTAATTCTCATCCTTGCTTTCCAGTTCCTCCATGGTCTCACCTCTCTATCACTGTGACCTCCTCCAGCCCCACACACCTCTGAGAGTCCTGCACATCCCCGATTTTAATTGCTCAACCACTGGCAGCCGGGTCTTTAGCTGCCTAGGCCCTAAGGTCTGGAATTCCCTCCCTAAACCTCTCCCCTTCTCTTTCCTCCTTTAAGATGCTCCTTAAAACCTACCCCTTTAGCCAAACATTTGGTCATCTGTCCTAATATCTCCTTAGCTGACTCCATGTCAATTTTTTGTCTGATAACGCTCCAGTGACGTGCCTTTGGACATTTTACTGTGTTAAAGGTGCTATATAAATGCAAGTTGGAGTTGCTGGTGAGGAAGTATACTGCTGTTAGACACGTGCGACTGTCTCCGCAGGGAATCTACTCCTCCTGAACATTTCCTGCTGGAGTGAGCATGTGCAGACAGAGGGTGTGGACAGGGTAGAGCTTAGCTACGATGTCCATTCCCAATATTGACCACAGGGTGCAATCCTGGAAGCTGCCCTGTGTCCATGAAACGGCACTCCAGTGGAAATCATAGTCTTCAGGAGAGGAGAGAAAACCAACAGAGAAAGAGTTAACAAGATATACATTGTTAATAAAACCCTACTCGTCTCACTGCACATATACAAGGAAGCAGTGGTTGATCTGCCTTCTCTTTCTTACCGTATGGATGTTTCACTATGTTATTCTCCAATGGCTTTAGCGGGAGCTCAGTCAACATCTTTGGGACCAAGAGTGCAGCTAATCTGGGATTGGAACTGGGGCAGATTCTTCGAGTAGCGTCAGATCCCGGTAACAGCACCAGCTGTCTCAGTAACCCCTGCGGCACAACAGATGGAGCAGTTTGAGAGTCTTTATTCTTCCTGCCCCTTCCACTCCTCCCCACTTCCTCGCACTCCTTTCCTACCCACTCTCCAGGTGCATTTTATACCATTGGACAGGGACCAATCGTCCCCTTCCTCACTGGCCCTTCCGCATCCCACACCTGCCATGGAACAGGGAACTAGGACAAGAGATTTTGTTTTAATTCATTCATGGGATGTGAGCATCGCTAGCTAGTTCAGCATTTATGGCCCATCACTAATTGCCCTTGAGAAGGTGGTGGTGAATCGCTTTCTTGAACCGCTGCAGTCCATGTGGTATAGTGTAGTTAAAGAGGGAGTTCCAGGATTTTGACCCAGCGACAGTGAAGGAACGGCGCTGTAGTTCCAAGTCAGGATAGTGTGTGGCTTGGAGGGGAACTTGCAGGTGGTGGCATTCCCATGCGTCTCTTGTTCTTGCTCTTCTAGGTGGTAGAGGTTGTGGATTTGGAAGGTGTTATCAAAGGAGCCTTGGTGCATTTCTGCAGTACATCTTGTAGATGGTACACACTGCTGCCACTGTGCTCTGGTGGTGGAGGGAATAAATGTTGAAGGTGGTGGATGGGGTGCCGATCAAGCGGGTTGCTTTGTCCTGGATGGTGTTGAACGTCTTGAGTGTTGTTGGAGCTGCACTCATCCAGGCAAGTGGAGAGTATTCCATCACACTCCTGACTTGTGCCTTGTAGATGGTGAACAGGCTTTGGGGAGTCAGGAGGTGAGTTACTCGCTGCTGAATTCCCAGCCTCTGACCTGCTCTAATTATCATCTGCTTGAAGCCCCCCTACCACCCCAGGAGAATGGAGCAGTGTTAATTAACATTCAATATTAACCAGTTGTGACTGAGGGAAGAAAGCTTTGGGGTGTTAATCCTATTTATACATGTTTAAAAAATTGCTGGGGTATTTTTTCTTCAGAAAGGAGAAAGTTGAGGTTTGACCTAATAGAGGTCTTGAAATTATGAAAGGGTAGCTGCAGAGGAGACATTTGCACTTGTGGGAAGTCCAAAATTAGAGGCCATAAATGGCAGATAGTCACTAATCAATCCAAGAAGGAATTCAGGAGAAACCTCTTTACCCAGAGAGTGGTGAGAATGTGGAACTCACTATCACATGGACTGGTTGGAGCAAATATCATAAATGCATTTAAGGGGTAGCTAGGTAAGTACATGAAGTGAAAGGAATAGAAGGACGTGCTGATGCGGGAAGATGGAGTAGGGTGGGAGGACGCTGGTGTGGAGCATAAACACTGGCATGGACCAGTTGGGCCAAATGGCCTGTTTCAGTGCTGTAAATTCTATATTCACCTTGATCGCCATGTATAGTGATTTGGAAAAAGAGATTGCCCGACCTAACCTGCCTGATTTTCCTCAAAGGAATGAAAATTGGGTGAGCTTTATAAAGGAGAGTTGGCACATCATTGGCCATCTGATTAAGACAAGCATTTACTCCTTTAAGTCTTAAATGTAGCTCCCATCGGGGCAGCACAGTGGCGCAGTGGTTAGCACCGCAGCCTCGGAGCTCCAGCGACCTGGGTTCGGTTCTGGGTACTGCCTGTATGGAGGTTTGCAAGTTCTCCCTGTGAACGTGTGGGTTTCCTCCGGGTGCTCCGGTTTCCTCCCACATACCAAAGACTTGCGAGTTGATAGGTAAATTGACCATTGTACAAAACTGTCCCTAGTGTAGATAGGTGGTAGGAGAATTGAGGGAAGGTGGGGATGTGAGAGGGAAAATTGGCATTAGTGTAGGATTAGTATAAATGGGTGGTTGATGGCGGGCACGGACCCGGTGGGCCAAAGGGCCTGTTTCGCTGCTGTATCTCTCTATGACTCTAAGAAAGCACCGATCCCTCTTCCTGTATGCTCTTGCATATTTACCACTGCAGAAACAGTACACGAGCCCGCATTTAATTTACTACTTAATACGTTCAGTTTATTGACAACCCACACCCAATCTCAAACATTCACTCCCTCCACCATGATACACAGTGGCAGCAGTGTGTACCATGTACAAGATCACCATCCTGACTTGCAACTATATCACCGTTCCTTCACTGGTGCTAGGTCAAAATCCTGGAACTCCCTCCCTAACAGCACTGTTGGTGTACTGTCACCAGCGGTTCAAGAGGAAGACCTACCACCTTCTCTAGGGCAACTAGGCACAGGCAATAAATGCTGGCCTTGCCAGCAACATCATATCCCAAAAATGTTTTTTTCAAAAAGCTGCTGCCAAACATCAGGCATGGATTGGCACCAGCGAGTCTAGTGTGGTATTGGCAAGACATCAGATTATGGGAAATTCTTGAGTGCACAGCCTACATAAAAAGAATGAGCACATCCAATCCTTGGGCTTTGCTCCTCTCTCACAGAGTGAAGCATCAGTAAATCACTTTGTAATTTTTTTTGTCTCATTTGGGAGACCCCATGGGCTTTGGGACCCAGACGTCAGGGTTAAGTGGGGGTCAGAAACCTGCTCTGTGTGGGAGACAGTCAGCCGGCTGTCATTTTCCCCAAATTGGCTAATTAGTGGCCTGAGGGCAGGCTCACTGTCCAATTAAGGATGGTGGGGGGGGGGCCCCCAAAGCTGAGTGGTAATTGCAGGCCCTCCAGCACTGAAGAAGCAGCAAGCTGCCTTTCCCAGTGAGAGAGAAGTTTGCGGGGGGGGGGGGGGGGGGGGGGGGGGGGTGGCTCAAGATGGAGGCGCCCTCTCTGCAACTTTTTTTAACTTTAAAATAAAAAATGCCCTTAGCAGCGTGCCACCATTGTGGAGGGGGAACCTTTCCACAGGACAGCCCGTGGCTGCAGCTGAAGTTAGACAGGCAGGGAAGGCCTCAAAGCCTACCTGAAGCCAGGGGGCAGGCAGCTGGCCTTGTCCCCGACACCTTGGGGGACCTGGAGGCTGACTGGAAGATTCAAGTTGGCCTCTGACAATAGGGCTTAATAGGCCTTGAAAGAGCCTTAATTGGCTGCTCTCCGCTTGTGGGTGTTTAGCCCTGCTGTAACCATCCCTCACTCCCCCCTATCCCCCCCAAATCCACCGCCAGAAAAATAGTCCGGGGCTGGGATGGTGCTGGGAAACAAGCACACCAGCAGGCGGGGCCAAACTCTGTGCCACCCTCCTCCAACCTCACCCCCATTGGGGCTTAAAAATCCCATCCTGGCTATCACAGCAAGCCCTGTTCACAGGGCACATTTGTTTCAAAGATTTATTCAAAACATAAGGTTACAGAGCACATTTTACTTTTAAAGTTGAATCCAGTTTTCCTCTGGGGTGTTAATTCAAAGGAACCTAGGCTGACCAGCTTTCCTTTATCAGTGGAAGCGGATGGGATCTCCTTAGACCCAGTTCATAGTGGACAAGAAACTGGCCTCACTTGGCCTGAATTTGGCAAAATCACATAGGCAACCCAGAAGAGCTGCTGTGAGGACTGGATGGACTAGGCTGGTATAGCAGAACAAATGTAGCGAGGTTAGAGTTAAGGCAGATTGTTGGTACGGAGCAGAATGAGTCAGGCTCTATGTCTGACTTCATGTATTGGCACACAGTACGACAATCAAAAACAGCCATTTAAAGGTGATCAAAGATCTCCTGCTTCTCTCCATGTGTCTGACTCCACACTGAACTCAATACCACAAAAAACTACAGATAATCACAACCTTAAACAATTTATAAACCACAGTTAAAATATATTGAAACACTTGGAAATCGCCTATTTTAAACAATGCTCAGACTGTGTCATACTGTGGCTTGTAAAAGCAGAACTCTCCAGTGTAATGTGTGTGTGTGTGTGAAGAGTCTGTTACACTGTCCCCGTCTCTCTCTCTCTCCTGTAATGTGTCTTTGAGAAGAGTCTGAAATTTATTATCCAGCTCCCAGTCAGACAGAAAAACAGAAACTGTTGCAAATTAACATGTCAATCAACATCTGTAAAAAAAAAGACAATTTTTTTTTCAGATGCATTCCCTTGAATGAAGGTACAATTATACAACTGAAACATGACTCTCTATATAGATGCAGCCTCTGTTTTCATTCCCGATTTCCAATATTCGTCTTTTATCGATTATTTGCAATTCACAGTCAGAAAGGTTTGTCCACTATGACTTTGAAGTGAACACTTGCCCTATACACCTACCGAAAACAGTCCCTTCCATCTCCTCCTGTTCCCAATATAGAAACGAGATCTTGAAGTGTTTAAATGTTCAGGGAATGGTATGTCCAGAAACCTGTGGACAGTACAGTTCCGCTTTAGACACAGGTAAAACGTAGGAACATTCCAGAGAGAGAGAGCAGACAGGTTAAAATTTAGCAATATCCCAGAGATACTGCTCACTCTATAAATTCACCCCTATTCTTGTATAAACAAGGGAATACTAGTCTAGTCTATGCAACCTGTCCTCAGAGAATCATATAAACCTACTGCACAGAAGGAGGCCATTCAGCCCACTGTGCCTGTGCCAACACTTTGAAAGAGTTATCCAATTAGTCCCACTCCCCTGCCCTTTCCCCATAGTCCTGTTTTTCTTTCCCAATTCAAACATTTATCTAACTCTCTTTTGAAAGTTATTATTGTA
The DNA here is from genome assembly GCF_036365525.1 of Heterodontus francisci. Lineage (NCBI taxonomy): Eukaryota > Metazoa > Chordata > Chondrichthyes > Heterodontiformes > Heterodontidae > Heterodontus > Heterodontus francisci. The sequence goes on from NC_090377.1 coordinate 117,307,951, forward strand.
TCTACTTCCACTGCACCCCCTTTCAGGCAGTGCATTCCAGATCATAACAACTCGCCTTGTAAAGAAATAGCTCATCTTGTCTCTGGTTCCTTTGCCAATCTGCCTCAAATCTGTGCCCTCCGGTTACTCACTCACCACTGGAAGCGATATTTTTTTTTTAATGTACTCCACCAAAGCCCTTGAATAAACCTGCCGTTACCTTTCTCCGCTTTAAGGAGAATCCCAGCTTTTCAAGTCTCTCCAAATAATTTAACCGTTTAAAAAAAAAACGTTAACCCTGAATCTCCCGCTGTGACCTCGGCAGGAGAGCGACAGAACGCCCGATGAACCCGCATGCCAGCTGTGCCACCCCGCTACTGCAGAAGTGGCGGAGGGGAGGAGTTGAGAATTACTCACATGTCTATAGGGGGGCAGCAGTCCACAGTGAGAGACACAAAATTAGTCGTTACAGCCAGCACCAAGGTGTGCCAGCGCTGATCAGCCAGGTACAAATCTCGGAAGGTGACCCACTTCCTGTGGCTGTAGGGTTGGTCACCGTGGGCGAACTCAAGATGGAGCTTGTCAGACGAGACCCTCAGCCCCAGCAGCAGGTAGTTCGAGTTCTCCTGGAGCAAAGTGAAGATGTACTCGTTTTTCTGGAAAGCAAATGGAATTAGCTTAATGAGAAGGGAAGATTTTCAAAGAGCAGGCTAAGCCCACGAGGCATTTATGATAGATCAACCACAAGTACCGACTCACCTTCTCACCATTGTGTCAGCTGCGGCTCAGAGATTAGCACTCTCGCTCTGAGTCTTAAGGTCGTGGAGTCAAGTGCCCACTCCAGAGTATTTATGTCGCAGTAACAGGCCATTCGGCCCAATAGATCCATGCTGGTTTTCATACTCCACATGAGCCTCCTCCCACCCTACTTCATCTAACCCCCATCAACATGTCCTTCTATTCCTTTCTCACTCAAGTGTTTATTCAGCTTCTTTTTAAATTCATCGAAGCTATCTGCCTCAACTACTCCCTGTGGTAGCGAGTTCCACACTCCCACCACTCTCTGAGTAAAGATGCTTCTCCTGAATCCCCTATTGGATTTATTACTGACTATCTTATATGACGACCCCTAATTTTGGACTCTCCCACAAGTGGAAGCATCACTACATCTACCCCATCAAACCCTTTTGTAATCTTAAAGACCTCTATCAGGTCACCCCATAGTCTTCTGTTCTCTTGAGAAACGAGCCCAAGCCTGTTCAATCTTTCCTGATGGGTATAACTTTTTATGGCTTGTACCATATCCCTGTAAATCTTTTTTGCACTTTCTCCAGTGCCTCTATGTCATTTTCGTAATATGGAGACTAGAACTGTACACAGTACTCCCAGTGTGGTCTAACCAAAGTTCCACACAAGTTTAACAAAACTTCTCTATTTTCAATTCTATCGCTCTCGAACTGAACCCAAGTGCACTGTTTGCTTTTTTTTTTAATGGCCTTATTAACCAGTGTTTCTACTTTTAGTGATTTGTGCTTCTGTACCCCCAGATCTCTCTGTTCCTCGACCCCCTGTTTAGACTCTTATTTTCCAGTGAGAATGTAATCATCCCATCAAAATGTAATCACCTCACACTTATCTATTGAAATTCATTTCCCAGTTACTCAGCCATTCTGCAAGTTTATTAATGTCTTCCTGCATTTTGTTGCAGGCTTCCTCTGCATTAATCAGACTCCCCAATTTGGTGTTACCCTCAAAGTTTGAAATTGTAGCACATAATCCAGGCTACCACTCCAGTGCAGTACTGAGGGAGCAACGCACTGTCAGAGCTGCCATCTTTTGGAAGAGACATTAAATAGAGGCTCAGTCTGCTCTCTCAGGTGGATGTAAAAGATGTAAGAAGAGTGGCACAGTGGCGCAGTGGTTAGCACCACAGCCTCACAGCTCCAGCGACCCGGGTTCAGTTCTGGGTACTGCCTGCGTGGAGTTTGCAAGTTCTCCCTGTGACCGCATGGGTTTCCGTCGGGTACTCCGGTTTCCTCCCACCGCCAAAGACTTGCAGGTTGATAAGTAAATTGCCCCTAGTGTAGGTAGATGGTAGGGAATATGGGATTAGTGTAGGATTAGTATAAATGGGAGGTTGATGGTCAGCACAGACTTAGTGGGCCAAAGGGCCTGTTTCAGTGCTGTATCTCTCTATGACTCTATGAGCAGGAAAAATTCTCCCTCGTGTCCTGGCCAATATTTAGCCCTCAATCAACATCACTAAAATAGATAATCTGGTCATTATCGCATTGCTGTTTGTGGGATCTTGCTGTGTGCAAATTCGCTGGCCCGTTTCCTTCCGTGCATCAGTAACTACACTGCTAAAGTATTTTTGTTGGCTGTGCACTTTGGGACATCCTGAGACCATGAAAGATGCTATAGAAATGCAGGTCTGTCTTTCTTTTGCTACCAACTCCCATTTTCTCCAAATAAATGTCTCATTGTCCAGAGAACTCACTCATACCAATGGTTCCAATGGTCTCCATAACATCACACTTCAGAATTCTATTATGTTTTAGATGAGTAGGTGTCACATGATTTCCCTACTTACTCTTCTTTCAAGTTAATTAAATCCTTTGCATGATCGGAATGTCACACAATACTTGAAGTGGAATCCTATCAATATAGTGGCAAAATAGTGGTCAGATTCGGATCTGGAAGCTGGTACAGATTCTGCCGCTTTCTCCAATCTGGCCTGATGTTCATAGATTGATGTCGGCCCTCACGCAGCCATCAGAGACAATGCTCACAACCACAAGTTCACATGGAAATGGGATATATCAGAGGAAGACCTCCACTGCCCCCTCCCAAAGCAAGGTCCCCTCAGCTTAAAGGCAGAATCACTGGACGTTCCAAAGTGTTTACAGCCAATGAAGTTCTTTAAAGTGCAGTCAATGTTGTAATTAAGGAAACACAACAGCCAAATTGCACACAGCAAACTCCCACAAATAGCAATGAGATAATGACCAAATGATCTGTATTAGTAATGTTGGTTTAGGGAGAAATATTGGCCACTGAGGAGAACTCTCCTATTCTTCTTCGAAAAAGTGCCTTAGTATCTTTCACATTCTGAAAGGGCAGACGGGGTCTTGGATTAACATCGGTCATTCCAAAAAATGGGACGTTAACACGCGACCTTCTGACTCAAAGGTGTGAGTGCTATCACTGAGTGCAAATGATGCTGCACCAAAATGTGTCTCTGCAATATCATCATCGCTGCACCCTTAGACAATATTCAGTACCAGCTCTCCTGGCCATAACATTGGTACAAGACTTAACAAAACCATGTAAGTGTTGCACCAACATAGCTCGTTATTATACTATTGCATGTGTCCAGTTTTGACAGTACCTTTGATGGCAGGTAATTCACTTTCAGTGTGATGACAATAGAGAATTCAGCTGGGAAGTAGTTACAGATTTTGAAGATGAATGAGGCTGGGAAGCTGGCTGCTTTCACATCCTTACTGAGTCGCAGTCCACGGGCTCCACTCTCCTGGACCATCCTGAATCCATTCATAAGCGTCTGAGGGGCTTCAATAATTTCTGACAGGAGATCATGTGGTTGCAAATCTGAAAAGAAGCATCAGTGTTAAGGACAGAATGGAGGACATCATCAAATGTACACCACCCTCACACACAGAGTAAACTGTACACTACCCTCACACACAGAGCAAACTGTACACTACTCACACACCCCAAACTACACACTACCCTCACTCACACAGCAAACTTTACACTACCCTCACACACAGAGCAAACTGTACACTACTCACACACCCCAAACTACACACTACCCTCAAACACAGAGCAAACTTTACACTACCCTCACACACAGAGAAAACTGTACACTACTCTTACACCCCAAACTACACACTACCCTCACTCACACAGCAAACTTTACACTACCCTCACACACAGAGCAAACTGTACACTACCCTCACTCACACAGCAAACTTTACACTACCCTCACACACAGAGCAAACTGTACACTACCCTCACACACAGAGCAAACTGTACACTACCCTCACACACAGAGCAAACTTTACACTACCCTCACACACAGAGCAAACTGTACACTACCCTCACTCACACAGCAAACTTTACACTACCCTCACACACAGAGAAAACTGTACACTACTCTTACACCCCAAACTACACACTACCCTCACTCACACAGCAAACTTTACACTACCCTCACACACAGAGCAAACTGTACACTACTCTTACACCTCAAACTACACACTACCCTCACTCACACAGCAAACTTTACACTACCCTCACACACAGAGCAAACTGTACACTACCCTCACTCACACAGCAAACTTTACACTACCCTCACACACAGAGCAAACTGTACACTACCCTCACTCACACAGCAAACTTTACACTACCCTCACACACAGAGAAAACTGTACACTACTCTTACACCCCAAACTACACACTACCCTCACTCACACAGCAAACTTTACACTACCCTCACACACAGAGCAAACTGTACACTACTCTTACACCCCAAACTACACACTACCCTCAAACACAGACCAAACTTTACACTACCCTCACACCCCGAACTACACACTACCCTAACGCACGGAGCAAACTGTACACTACCTTCAAAGACAGAGCAAACTGTACACTACCTTTACACCCCAAACTACACACTACCTGCACACACAGAGCAAACTGTACACTACCCTCACACCCCAAACTACACACTACCCTCAAAGACACAGCAAACTGTACACTATCCTCACACCCCAAACTACACACTACCTGCACACACAGAGCAAACTGTACACTACTCTCACACCCCAAACTACACGCTACCCTCACACACACAGCATACTGTACACTACTCTCACACCCCAAACTACACACTATCCTCACACACAGACCAAACTGTACACGACCCTCACACAGACCAAACTGTATACTACCCTCACACACAGAGCAAACTGTACACTACCTTCAAATATGGAACAAAATGTACACTATCCTCAAAGACAGAGCAAACTGTACATTACCCTCACACCCCAAACTACACACTACCCTCACACACAGAGCAAACTGTACACTACTCTTACACCCCAAACTACACACTACCCTCAAACACAGACCAAACTTTACACTACCCTCACACCCCGAACTACACACTACCCTAACGCACGGAGCAAATTGTACACTACCTTCAAAGACAGAGCAAACTGTACACTACCCTTACACCCCAAACTACACACTACCCTCACACACAGAGCAAACTGTACACTACCTTCAAAGACAGAGCAAACTGTACACTACCCTTACACCCCAAACTACACACTACCTGCACACACAGAGCAAACTGTACACTACCCTCACACCCCAAACTACACACTACCCTCAAAGACAGAGCAAACTGTACACTACTCTCACACCCCAAACTACACACTATCCTCACACACAGACCAAACTGTACACTACCCTCACACAGACCAAACTGTATACTACCTCACACACAGAGCAAACTGTACACTACCTTCAAATATGGAACAAAATGTACACTATCCTCAAAGACAGAGCAAACTGTACATTACCCTCACACCCCAAACTACACACTACCCTCACACACAGACCAAACTGTACACTACCCTCACACAGATCAAACTGTACACTACCCTCACACACAGACCAAACTGAACACTACTCTCACACAGGCCAAACTGCACACTATCCTCACACACAGACCAAACTGTACACTATTCTCGCACCCCAAACTACACACTATCCTCACACACAGAGCAAACTGTACACTACCCTCACACCCCAAACTACACACTACCCTCACACCCCAAACTACACACTACCCTCATGTACGGAGCAAACTGTATGCTACCCTCAGACCCCAAACTGCACACTGCCCTCACACACAGACCAAACTGTACACTACCCTCGCACAGACCAAACTGTACACTACCCTCGCACAGACCAAACTGTACACTACCCTCACACACACCAACAGATTGTACACTACCCTCAAACACACAGCAAACTGCACCCTACCCTCAACAGCAAACTGTACACTGCACTCACACACTGGAACCTGTACCCTACCCTCACACACACAGCAAAATGTACACTACCCTCACACAGACAGCAAACTACATTACCCTCTCGCACAGCAAACTGTACCCTACCCTCACACAGACACCGCAAACTATACACTACACATACACATGCAGAGCAAACTGTACACTACCCTCATTCGGTTAATGCCTACAGATACAGCATACCGTCCATTACCCTCATTCACACACACACACAGCAAACTGTACAGTACCCTGTCATGCAGGCCCCCACCTGCCAAGAATAAGGCACATTAATTTCATCACATGGACATTAAATTTAAAATTGTTGCTGGGAAGAAGAGAAGGCCTGGTACAGGGAATTGCCAAGCCCCTGGCTGGAAAGACATTTTTGCATATTAACAGACAGTGTTGGAACAAAGGAGCTATCCCCTGCTCCAATGCAATACACAAAACAGACCTGGTCAAACCAGTCGGTCACGTGACTACCCCGCTGGACAACTTGGGGAGTTTTAAATTGTAGATACAATGTTTGAACTGGCAGAAAGCAGAATGCTCCTGCAACTAAGCAGATCTCCTCTCTCCTGTCTGCTCCCATCTCTTTCTCATGGAACTCCAAAAACCCACTGAAAGCACATGAACCCCAAGAGAAAAAAGTCTCCTATAGTGAATAAGGGTTAAGAAGAATACTGGACCCTAAAGAAAAGCAAGAGCTACCTACAAATAAAGACTCTGCAGTGAGCTCGAAAAACCATAACAACTCTTCAGATATTGCCTCAAACCTTTCCACTTTATTTATCTTCTACTCTTTCTGTCTGTATCTGCATGTGTGTACACCGTATGTATGCTAGGTGGGGTGTGTTGTGTATCTGTAGGCATTAACCGAATTAGAGTTTAAGTTTAATAAAATTTCACCTTTCTTCTTTAAACCTAAGAGAGCTTTTTTGTGCTTGTTTCCTTACCTTATAATTGGAAAGCGGTGAACAAGGATTCACCAAGGGGGAGCTAAAAACATAGCATGTTTAAAAAATAAAACCCTGTTACAGTAAGATCAGGTGAAGGCTGAAAGGGAACCCTGGAAATCTTTCTCACCTGGTTGTAATAGAAATCTGGGTGCTAGCATCCGGAATTGACCCATAGACCAGCGAGAAATTGAAAGTGGGAAGCCAAATTGTTCCCAATCAAAAAAAGAGCAAAATTAGTACAGATTTTCTTGTGGTTGTGTGTGATTGAACTAACCTGTCTGCAACTGAAGCTAGTAGCTCTCCAAGTCAGGATGAAGTAACTTGGGATAAGTTAAAAGCACGGTCTACGAAGGAGTTAAGGAAAATGGCTGAACAGTGTTGGATCACTGTATGTGGCAAGGCTAGGAAGTCTGAACTCCTAAGACTAGTGGCCAACCATTTTTCCCTTGAATCTGAAGAAGCAGAAACAGGGTTAGAAGCAGACCCAGACAGGGTATTGTTAGAAAAGATACAATTGGAACAGAGGAAACTTGAATTTGAGGAAAGGGAGAGGGAGAAAGAGAGAGCCTTCCAGAAGGAACGTGAAGAAAAAGAAAGACGGGAGAAAGAAAGAGAGAGGCAGGAGAGCGAGAGAGAGAGAGGAAGAAGCTTCCAGAAAGAATGCAAAGAAAGAGAGCTAAGACGGGTTGAGTTAACTAGGGGGTGACAGAGTAATCCCAGTGAAAGCATTTCCAAAATGGAGCAGCATAATTCAGGGTTGGGTACAAAATTGCTAATACTCATTCAACTAATTCCAAAATTAGTGAGGAAGATGTGGAGGTAGAGGAATTTTTTGTGTCCTTTGAGAAACTGGCAAGGCAGCTAAATGGCAAGCTGAGACTTGGTCTCTTTTACTACAAAGCAAGCTAACTGGAAAAGCCCATAAGGTTTACTTACTGTTGCCAGATGAGAGTTCATCAAATTATGAACTGACCAAAAATGCTATCCTCGGGGCATATGAATTAGTATTCAAAGGCTATCGCCAAAAGCTTAGAACCCTCAAGAAGCAAGCTAATCAAACTTATCTGGAGTTTGAAAGAAGTAAGCAGCTGGCTTTTGACCAGTGGCTGAGGGCTTTTAAAGTACAGCTCAGCTATGAGAATCTCAGGGAAGTAGTTTTGTTAGAGGAATTTAAAAACTCTCTCCTACTCTCCATAAAGACACATGTAGAGGAGCAGCAGGTTCAAAGAGCCTGGAAAGTGGCCGTTCTGGCGGATGAGTTTGCTTTAATTTATAAGTCAGTTTCCCAGGGGAGAACCTTTCCTAATCATTCCCACAAATCCAAATAGGACAAAGGGTGGGAAGGTGATATCCACCCAAACAGTCCTGGGAGAGAAAGGAAAGCAGGAGACACAGGGGGCCCTCCTCCAGCCAAAAAGGAAGGTGCCGTGAGCAAGAGTGAGACCCGGAGACCTGTGTGCTTCCGTTGTAATAAAGCAGGGCATTTAAAACCTGACTTCTGGAAACTAAAGGGAAAACTGGTAGGGTTAATCAGGGTACACCCACTCAGTGAAGAGGAGAACCTGATGGAAAGTATAGCAGAACAAGCTGTGGCTTTAACTGCATTACGAGTGAGACCCAGGAAGCATACAGCTGCGTTTGCAGGAAAATTTAATAGGATTCCTGAAGGCTATCAGGGTTTTGTGTCTGAAGGGAAAGTAACCCCATACCCCTGGAGTGGGGCCAGCAAGCGAATAGTAATTCTCAGGGACACAGGGGCCACTAGATCCCTTTTACTGGGAAAAGGCCTGACCTTTGCCCTATAAAGTGCAGTGAACACCAAAATGGTAATGAATGGTACTGGAGGGCAGTGTATTCCTGTACCTGTACACTGTGCACCTGGAGTGTGACCTAGTTTCAGGACCGGTGACCATAGAGATTGTCCCTAGTTTGCCTGTGGACAGGGTTGACCTGCTCCTAGGTGATGATCTGGCGGGGGTGAAGGTGGTAGTCCCCCCCCCCACCCCTCCACTAGTAAAAGAAAGACCGCAGGAGGTCAGAGAGACAGGGCTGTGGCAGGAGATGGACCCCTGCAGTTTCCCTGAATGCGTAGTGGATCAGGCCCTGATCAAACCAGCTTTCCCAAAGGAGACTGCATTGGCACTGCAGGCAAATGACCATGAGGTCTGCCTGTCCGAGACTTCCTTTGGAAAGTTAGGAGACCCGGGGAATAAATTAAATGGATTTTCCCTAGTTGAGGCTCAGCGAGCCAAACCAGTATTGCGAGAGTTAGTACAGGCTGCCCATTCTGAAAGTGAAGCAGAGGGAGTCCCTGATTGCTACTATTTAAAGAATGAAGTACTGATGAGGAAATGGAGTCCTCTTCACAAACCTGACAGCAAGGAGTGGACAGTGGTTCATCAGTTAGTGGTACCGCAGATATACCAGAGAGAAATGCTAAGAAGGTCCCAAGAGACTACAGTGGCTGTACATGCCGGTATGTGAAAGATCAAAGCCCGCATAAGACAGCAGCTTGACTGGCCAAAACTCCACAAAGATGTGGTGGAGTACTGCAGGAGTTGTCACATGTGCCAGGTTGAGGGAAACCCCCAACCTAGAGTGAAATCTGCATCCCTAAGTCCTGTATCGGTGTTAGGAAGACCCTCCAGCCAAGGGCAGGTGAACTGTAAGGGAACCCCATCGATAACAGGAGGGGACAGGCAGGCACACAGCTGGCAAAAGGTTAGAAAGGAAATGGGGAAAAGGGACCAAGAGGGCAGGTTAAAGGAAATCCAGGAGGAATCCTGAATGAAAACCCCTCCTGTCTGGTCAGCCAAACCCGAAAAATTTGAAATGTTAGCCCCCACATCCTCCTATATAAATTCAGACACTAGAAGTACCCCACCAGAGTTGCTAACAGCATTTACAGGAACCTGCAGGGACAAAGAAAGACCTCTAAGGGGCAGAGAAACCGTGATGGTGATGCCTCACCTAGTCGAAGTGCCACAGGAGTGTGCAGTAGAGTCTTCACACATACCTGCAGGCAGCAATGTCCCAGAGAACAAAGGGTAGATTAACAAAGAATCCTGCCCCACAGTCAGAGGAAAAGGGAACCACCCATCCCCTGAAGTCAAAAGTCTTTGCATGAGTCAGAAAAGCACTGAAAGGGAGTTCAGGATAGACCCACCCACTGCTGACTCTCTTGGGAAAAAATTCCAATTTAGGGCTAATTAAATCTAACTCCAAACCACACCCCCCCCCCCCAACACCCACCCCCCACGCCACTTTGGCAAACCTCGACAGGAGCAAAGACCCTAGGCAGTCTGGCAATGGGCAAACTGAAGAAACAACTTCCCCAAAGAACCACATGGTTACTGGGATGCCAAAAAGGGCAAATTAAAGCAGCACTGGTGCCAAGGAAAGACAGTTTTAGTAGGTTTTAGGATTCATGAATGAATGGAAATGAATGAGAGAAATGCATGGTTTTCTGTATCATATATTTTCTCTCAACCCTTTTAATGAAATGCGCTTTTCTCAAATCACATTTCATTCCCCTGGGTGTGGAGGTGTCATGCAGGCCCCCACCTTCCAAGAATAAGGCACATTAATTTCATCACATGGACATTAAATTTAAAATTGTTGCTGGGAAGAAGAGAAGGCCTGTTACAAGGGGTTGCCAAACCCCTGGCTGGAAAGACATTTTTGCATATTAACAGACAGTGTTGGAACAAAGGAGCTATCCCCTGCTCCAATGCAATACACAAAACAGACCTGGTCAAACCAGTCAGTCACGTGACTACCCCGCTGGACAACTTGGGGAGTTTTAAATTGTAGATACAATGTTTGAACTGGCAGAAAGCAGAATGCTCCTGGAACTAAGCAGATCTCCTCTCTCCTGTCTGCTCCCAACTCTTTCTCATGGAACTCCAAAAATCCACTGAAAGCACATGAACCCCAAGAGAAAAAAGTCTCCTCCAGTGAATAAGAGTTAAGAAGAATACAGGACCCCAACGAAAAGCAAGAGCTACCTACAAATAAGGACTCTGCAGTGAGCTCGTAAAACCATAACAACTCTTCAGATATTGCCTCAAACCTTTCCACTTTATTTTTCTTCGACGCTTTCTGTCCCTATCTGCATCTGCATGCATGCTAGGTGGGGTGTGTCGTGCATCTGTAGGCATTAACCGAATTAGAGTTTAAGTTTAATAAAATTTCACCTTTCTTCTTTAAGCCTAAGAGAGCCTGTTTGTGCTTGTTTTCGTACCTTATAATTGGAAAGCGGTGAACAAGGATTCACCAAGCGGGAGCTAAAAACACGATGTGTTTTATAAACTAAAACCCTGTTACAGCAAGACCAGGTGAAGGCTGAAAGGGAACCCTAGACCTCTTTCTCACCTGGTCGTAACAACCCTCACACACAGCAAACTGTACACTACACACAGACACACAGCAAACTACATTACCCTCTCACATACCCAGCATACTGTACACTCTCCTCAGACATACAGCAAACTGTACCCTCCCCTGACACATAGCAAACTGTACACTACCTCATTCTCAGCAAACTCTATAATCCCCTCACGCACACAGCAAACTACACTACCCTCTCTCACACACACAGAGCAAACTGTATACACCCCTCAGACACAGCAGACTGTACACTACCCTCACACAGAGCAAACTGTACACTACCTCACTCACAGCAAACTCCATACTCTCCTCATACACACAGAAAACTGTGTACTAACCTCACAGACACACACAGCAAACCACACTACCCTCTCTCTCTCACACACGCAGAAAACTGTACACTCCCCTCAGACCTAGACAGCAAACTGTACACTACCCTCACTCACAGCAATCTGTACACTCCCCTCACTCGCAACAGACTGTACCCTACCCTCACACACAGAGCAAACTGTATTCTCACCTCACACACAGAAAACTGCACACTACACACACACACACATATGTCACACACACCGGAAGTATGATGATACAAATTATGGACTAGCTCTGAAGTGTTATGTAAAACTGACTTTGTCTTTAAAAAATGAACCTTTATTTTAAAAATGTGAACAATGATCCCAAAATGGCCACTGAAGGAAATGGGCTGGCCTTTATTCAAACTCTTTGACAAAGACAGAGGACAAATCTTCAAAGCTAAGAGGCGTCAATTGCACCCCATCCTAAACAACATTCCAGAATCAAATGTCTTCTTCTGAAACAAAGGTGTGAAGTAGCCATGTCCTGGGCTATTGTGCGATCACCATGGGGAAGAGATAAGAATGTCTCCTATCAGGAGGTGAGAGGTAACACAGCTTTAACTTAAAGACAGCCTAGAGCCAGAGAAAAAGAGAAACAACATTCTAGCAGCTTGTGTTCCAGAAGCCAGAAGGCATGTGCCCTGCTGCAGAATCCTACATCTATATTATACCATTAGACAGCAGTGAGAACTAGAAGTGACCCCCATCTTCAACTGGGCCTTCAATCAAAAGAGAAATCTACAATCATCTCAGGCCTGCATCCATTGAGAACTTGGTTTCCAAGAAAATTCAACAGGTTTATTTTGACCTCCCCCCACCCCCAGTAAAAGTCACCTTCCTTTTTCCCTTCTCTATCTGTTTCTTCTTGTGTGTGTGTGTGCATGCTCGTGCAGATGCGAGAGTGGATGCAGTTGCGACAATTTCAGGATAAGGCATATTGATCAATAAACAATTGATTTTCTGTTGTTTAAAACCTACAAGAAAACATGTCGCTTTCTGTTTATTTGAAAAAATCAAACACCATGGGCTTAAACCTTAAAAACAAAATTCTTGCTGCAGTCGGGTAGGGAGTTGAACACTGGGAACCACCCATATTGCACCATGTGACTGTAACACGACCCTCACACACACACATACACACACACAGAAAACTGTGCACTATCCTCACACACACAGCAAACTGTACACTACAGGGAGGCGGTGGCGTAGTGGTATTGTCACTGGACTAGTAACCCAGGGTATCGCTCTGGGGACATGGGTTCAAACCCCACCACAGCAGAACGTGGAATTTGAATTCAATTAATAAATCTGGAATTAAAAAGCTAGTCTAATGATGGCTGATTGTTGTAAAAACCCATCTGATACACTAATGTCCTTTAGGGAAGGAAATCTGCTGTCCTCACCTGGTCTGGCCGACATGTGACTCCAGACCCACAGCAATGTGGTTGACTCTTACATGCCCTCTGAAATGGCCTAGCAAGCCACTCAGTTGTATTTAACCGTTACGAAGTCAATAAAAAGGAATGAAACCGGACAGACCACCCTGCATCGACCTAGGCACCGGAAACAACAACGGCAAACCCAGCCCTGTCGACCCTGCAAGGTCCTCCTTACTAACATCTGGGGGCTTGTGCCAAAGTTGGGAGAGCTGTCCCATAAATTAATCAAGCAACAGCCTGACATAGTCATACTCACGGAATCATACCTGACAGACAATGTCCCAGACACTGCCATCACCACCCCCGGGTATGTCCTGTCCCACCGGCAGGACAGACCCACCAGAGCTGGCGGTACAGTAGTATATAGTCAGGAGGGAGTTGCCCTGGGAGTCCTCAACATCGACTCCGGACCCCATGAAGTCTCATGGCATCAGATCAAACATGGACAAGGAAACCTCCTGCTGAATACCACCTACCGCACCCCCGCAGCTGATGAGTCAGTACTCCTCCATGTTGAACAGCACTTGGAGGAAGCACTGAGGGTGGCGCAGGCACAGAATGTACTCTGGGTGGGGGACTTCAAGGTCCAACACCAAGAGTGGCTCGTTAGCACCACTACTGACCGAGCTGGCCGAGTCCTAAAGGACATATCTGCTAGACTGGGTATGCGGCAGGTGGCGAGGGAACCAACAAGAGGGGAAAACATACTTGACCTCGTCCTCATCAGATCTAAGCTCTGCAGTCCTGCCACATCCAGCCGTGAATGGTGGTGGACAATTAAACAACTAACTGGAGGAGGTGGCTCCAAAAATATCCCCATCCTCAATGATGGGGGAGCCCAGCACATCAGTGCGAAAGATAAGGCTGAAGCATTTGCAACAATCTTCAGCCAGAAGTGCCGAGTTGATGATGCATCTCAGCCTCCTCCTGAGGTCTCCAGCATCACAGATGCCAGACTTCAGCCAATTCGATTCACTCCACGTGATATCAAGAAACGACTGCAGACACTGGATACTGCAAAGGCTATGGGCCCTGACAATATTCCGGCAATAGTACTGAAGATCTGTGCTTCAGAACTCGCCGCGCCCCTAGCCAAGCTGTTCCAGTACAGCTACAACACTGGCATCTACTCTGCAATGTGGAAAATTGCCCAGGTATGTCCTGTACACAAAAAGCAGGACAAGTCCAACCCGGCCAATTACCGCCCCATCAACCTACTCTCAATCATCAACACAGTGCCAGCAAGCGGCACTTGCTTAGCAATAACCTGCTCAGTGACGCTCAGTTTGGGTTCCACCAGGGCCACTCAGCTCTTGACCTCATTACAGCCTTGGTTCAAACATGGACAAAAGAGCTGAACTCAAGAGATGAGGTGAGAGTGACTGCCCTTGACATCAAGGCAGCATTTGACCGAGTATGGCATCAAGGAGCCCTAGCAAAACTGAGGTCAATGGGAATCAGGGGGAAAACCCTCCACTAGCTCGAGTCGCTCTGAACAGGCTCCAGAAGCTGGCCGAGCGCGTCTACCCTGAGGCACAGTGTGGCTTTCGTGCAGAGAGATCGACCATTGACATGCTGTTCTCCCTTCGTCAGATACAGGAGAAATGCCGTGAACAACAGATGCCCCTTTACATTGCTTTCATTGATCTCACCAAAGCCTTTGACCTCGTCAGCAGACGTGGTCTCTTCAGACTACTAGAAAAGATCGGATGTCCACCAAAGCTACTAAGTATCATCACCTCATTCCATGACAATATGAAAGGCACAATTCAACATGGTGGCTCCTCATCAGAGCCCTTTCCTATCCTGAGTGGTGTGAAACAGGGCTGTGTTCTCGCACCCACACTTTTTGGGATTTTCTTCTCCCTGCTGCTTTCACATGCGTTCAAATCCTCTGAAGAAGGAATTTTCCTCCACACAAGATCAGGGGGCAGGTTGTTCAACCTTGCCCGTCTAAGAGCGAAGTCCAAAGTACGGAAAGTCCTCATCAGAGAACTCCTCTTTGCTGACGATGCTGCTTTAACATCTCACACTGAAGAGTGCCTGCAGAGTCTCATCGACAGGTTTGCGTCTGCCTGCAATGAATTTGGCCTAACCATCAGCCTCAAGAAAATGAACATCATGGGGCAGGACGTCAGAAATGCTCCATCCATCAATATTGGCGACGACGCTCTGGAAGTGGTTCAAGAGTTCACCTACCTAGGCTCAACTATCACCAGTAACCTGTCTCTAGATGCAGAAATCAACAAGCGCATGGGTAAGGCTTCCACTGCTATGTCCAGACTGGCCAAGAGAGTGTGGGAAAATGGCGCACTGACACGGAACACAAAAGTCCGAGTGTATCAGGCCTGTGTCCTCAGTACCTTGCTCTACAGCAGCGAGGCCTGGACAACGTATGCCAGCCAAGAGCGACGTCTCAATTCATTCCATCTTCGCTGCCTTCGGAGAATACTTGGCATCAGGTGGCAGGACTATATCTCCAACACAGAAGTCCTTGAAGTGGCCAACACCCCCAGCTTATACACACTACTGAGTCAGCGGCGCTTGAGATGGCTTGGCCATGTGAGCCGCATGGAAGATGGCAGGATCCCCAAAGACACATTGTACAGCGAGCTCGCCACTGGTATCAGACCCACCGGCCGTCCATGTCTCCGCTATAAAGACGTCTGCAAACGCGACATGAAATCGTGTGACATTGATCACAAGTCGTGGGAGTCAGTTGCCAGCATTCGCCAGAGCTGGCGGGCAGCCATAAAGACAGGGCTAAATTGTGGCGAGTCGAAGAGACTTAGTAGTTGGCAGGAAAAAAGACAGAGGCGCAAGGGGAGAGCCAACTGTGCAACAGCCCCGACAAACAAATTTCTCTGCAGCACCTGTGGAAGAGCCTGTCACTCCAGAATTGGCCTTTATAGCCACTCCAGGCGCTGCTTCACAAACCACTGACCACCTCCAGGCGCATATCCATTGTCTCTCGAGATAAGGAGGCCCAAAGAAGAAGCTGGAGTCATACCTAGCGCAAAGGAAGATGCTTGTGGTTGTTGGAGGTCAATCATCTGAGCTCCAGGACATTACTGCAGGAGTTCCTCAGGGTAGTGTCCAAGGCCCAACCATCTTCAGCTGCTTCATCAATGACTTTCCTTCAATCATAAGGTCAAAAGTGGGGATGTCCGCTGATGATTGCACAATGGTTCAGCACCATTCATGACTCCTCAGATACTGAAGCAATCCATGTAGAAATGCAGCAAGACCTGGACAATATCCAGGCTTGGGCTGATAAGTGGCAAGTAACATTCGCACCACACAAGTGCCAGGCAATCACCATCTCCAACAAGAGAGAATCTAACTATCTCCCCTTGACATTCAATGGCATTACCATCTCTGAATCCCCCACTATCTACATCCTAGGGGCTACCATTAACCAGAAACTGAACTGGAATAGCCATATAAATACAGTGGCTACAAGAGCAGGTCAGAGGCTAGGAATCCTGAGGCAAGTAACTCACCTCCTGACTCTCCAAAGCCTGTCCACCATCTACAAGGCACAAGTCATGAGTGTGATGGAATACTCTCCACTTGCCTGGATGGGTGCAGCTCCAACAACATTCAAGAAGCTCGACACCATCCAGGACAAAGCAGCCCGCTTGATTGGCACCCCATCTACAAACATTCACTCCCTCCACCACCGAAGCACAGTGGCAGCAGTGTGTACCATCTACAAGATGCACTGCAGCAATGCACCAAGGCTCCATAGACAGCACCTTCCAAATCCGCGACCTCTACCAACTAGAAGGCCAAGGGCAGCAAATGCATGGGAACACCACCACCTGCAAGTTCCCCTCCAAGTCACACACCATCCTGACTTGGAACTATATCACCGTTCCTTCACTGTCGCTGGGTCATAATCCTGGAACTCCCTTCCTAACAGCACTGTGGGTGTACCTACCTCACATGGATTGCAGTGGTTCAAGAAGGCAGCTCACCACCACCTTATCAAGGGCAATTAGGGATGGGCATAAATGCTGGCCTGGCCAGCAACGCCCAAATCCCATAAATGAATAAAAAAACAACTATCCTCAGACACACAGCAAACTGTATATTACCTTCACACACACAGAGCAGACTGTACACTACCCTCACAGATACACACAAACTGTACACTATCCTCAGACACACAGCAAACTGTATATTACCTTCATACACACACACAAACAGACTGTACATTACCCTCTCACATACACACAAACTGTGCACTATCCTCAGACACACAGCAAACTGTATATTACCTTCATACACACACAAACAGACTGTACATTACCCTCTCACATACACACAAACTGTGCACTATCCTCAGACACACAGCAAACTGTATCCTATTTTCACACAGCAGTCTGTACATTACCCACGCACACACACACAGGGCAAACTGTATAATACCCACAAAAAGTATCAAAAGTTAGTGATCAACTGTGATTATAAACCTTGTTAAATGTTTGAGAAGCCTATAAACAGCATCGGTGCAAATCACTAGATATTGCAGCCAACAAGCAATGTTGTTCATTCATTGATCAGGCTATCCTGTATCTCAATGTTTTGCCCTAAGTTCAACCATGAAAGTGAAAGCACTCAAATGCCACTTTTAGATTCTGTGCTACATCCTCCAGTTTACAACAGCGTGAGGTTAAGTGTGCTCATGTGGACATAGAGACAGAATTCAGTGTCTCTTCTCCATGCTGCATCTCTGAACAAGGGTTCTCTCATCATGAGAGGTGATGGAAATGCCAGAAGACTCTTTGGGAAAGAATAATGAGAAGAAGAATAAAACTCGCTGCCCCAGGTTTATCTGTTTAAGTGAACTGGTCGTCTTCACAGCTCAAAGAAAGGAGGTGCTCGGAGATACTTGAATCAGTAGATTGTTTTTTTCTACACCTTCAAATAGGGTTAGAAGCATTTCCACAAATCACTTAATCTGTCATTGCATCAAGGAGGCTGTGTGCTTTCTGATAATACCACTTGACTAGTCGAGTTAATACAGATAATTGGAAGCTTGCTACAGCATTAGTTTAATCACGAAAGATCAACTCTGTTAGGTTAGACTGATGTTCATCCCAGTTACAGCTCTATCACTTTATTTCCTTTTTTGTTCTATACATTAACCCACTGAACCCATGGATTAGACTACAGCCTGTAACAGGTGTCCTTTCCTCATACATAAACCAATTATATGACTCATCACTATTTGTAATTCTTAACCGATTTCTCAGTGATGCATTACCTAATGATTGCTTTCATATTGTACAGATATTAATTGCCTTCAATAGGCTTGGTCCTTTAAAGATTTGCTATATGTGGTCATTTTGACCTGGAGTGTATGATGTATGGGCTATTGAAAACCTGTAGAGGTGCTTTCAGGAACTTTACAAGATGTTAATGTGTGAGAGAAACATTCTGAGTTGATAGGGACCCCTTACCATATTAACACTCCCTAGGAGCTGTCTGAGGCTGAACGAGACCATTCACAGCCTCGGTGACTTATATGACACTAAGCTGAGTTTCTGACCCCATATCCTTGCCATCACCAAGTCCACCTACTTCCTTCTCTGTAACATCGACCATCTCCACCCCTGCCTCAGCTCATCTGCTGCTAAGACCCTCACTCACACCTTTGATACCTTTAAACCTGACCATTATAATGATCTCCTGGCCAAACTCCAGCCTTGCACTCTCCGTAAACCTAAGCTCATCTAAAACTCTGCTGCCTCTAACTCACAACAAATCCTGTTCACCCATCGTCCCTGTGCTCGCTGATCTACAGTGGCTGCTGGTCCAGTAATGCAGAGTTTTTAAAATTCTCATCCTTGGGTTCAAATCTCTCTGTCGCCTCGCCTTCTCCCTATTCCTGTAACCTTCTCCAGTGCTACAAGCCTCAGAGATCTCTGCACTCTTCCAATTCTGGCCTCTTGCACATCCCTGATTTTTATCAATCTACCATTGCTGGTTGTGCCTTCAGTTGCCGAGCGCCCACGCTCTGGAATTCCCTCCCTAAACCTCTCTGCCTCTCTCTCCTCCTTTAAGCCCCTCCTTAAAACTACATCATTGATGGAGCTTATGGTCACCTGTCCTTATAGCTCCTTATACGGCTCAGTGACAAATTTGTCGGATAATGCTCTTGTGAAGCTCCTTGAGACATTTCACTATGCTAAAAGGTGCTATATAAATGCAAGTTGTTATTGTCATTCCTGTATTTTTACTTGTCAGTTCTTTTACGTACAGTTTTGAAGGAAATAAGACACCTTGCCTAGATGCTGCTACTGGAGCAGACAACAATCGACCACCTTCAATCAACAAGAGCTATTATTTGAATTGTAAAGTCATCCCTGTGCCTTAAATTAGCACCAGTCTTCTTCTGGTCAAGGATAGTGGAGAAACAAACGTCTTGATATAACTCAGCCCAAATATTAATCTTTATTTTGACTCAATACTGCAAGATTAAATTTTACTTCTATATTCAATTTTACCCTAAATTACGACCACCTTCATTTCCCTATTGTTATTTTCCTTTCCTGTTCTATCATTCTATCTCAAAATCTATTTGACTTTCAAGCATTAACACTGGTACAATTTTTCATCTGCTTGCTCAGCCTTCGTTCTTTCACTCTGCAGTGTGTATTCTAGACCAACAGATTAGTCTCATGTTTTACGCTCATACAGCTGTTCCTTTAACTGTGCTCTCTCTTCTGGTTATACACCAAATTGTAACTCTCTTCCCTCACCTATTAAATTAAACTCATTCTCTTGCCTACAATTTATTCCTTCCATTTCTCGTTTTTATTCGCTCTGCCACTGGTAAAGTACTGCCCGTGTCTCCATAAGCCCTTTCTCACATTTCCAACAACACCGTACAATTAGAGAACACATTTAATGTAGAAATAAAACATATGGTGTTTCAGGGAGCACATGGTCGGCACTGTATATAGTCACATTCTCATCTGTCACACTCCATATTGCCTCATTCTCACCTGTCACACTCCAAATTCCCTCACTCTCACCTGTCACACTCCAAATTCCCTCACTCTCACCTGTCACACTCCAAATTCCCTCACTCTCACCTGTCACTCTGTATGCTGTCACATTATAACTTGTTGCACTATATATTATCACATTCTCCCGTCACACAGTATATTGTGAGATTCTCATCTGTCAGTCTGTATATTGTCACATTCATTCTCCCCTGTAGCACTGTATATTGGCATATTCTGCCCTGTAGCATTATATATGGTAATATTCAAACCTGTCACACTGTATATTGTCACATTCTCCCCTGTCACACTGTATATGGTCACATCTTCATCTGTCACACACTCATCTGTCACACTGTATATCGTCACATTCTCCCATCGCACTGCATATTATCACATTCTCACCTGTCACTCTGTATAATGCCACATTCTCCGTCATACTGTAATATCATATTCTCCCGTCACACTGTATAATGTCACGTTCCCCCAGTCACACAATATATTGTCACATTTTCATCTGTCACACTGTATACTGTCACAGCCTCCCATCCCACTGCACGTTATCACATTTTCCGTCGTCACACTGTATATTGTCACATTCCCCTCTGTCAAACGGTATATTGTCACATTCTCTCTTCATACTGTATACTGTCACATTCTCACCTGTCACACTGTATATTGTCACATTCTCACCAATCACACTGTATATTGTCACATTCTCCTCTGTCAAACGGTATATTGTCACATTCTCTCTTCATACTGTATATCGTCACATTCTCACCTGTCACACTGTATATTCTCACATTCTCACCTGTCACACTGTATGTTATCACACTCTCCTGTCATACTGTATATTCTCACATTCTCCCCATCACACTGCATGTTGTCACATTCTCCCATCTCACGATATATTGTCACATTCTAACATGTCACACTGTATATTGTCACATTCTCACCTGTCACTCTGTCTATTGTTTCACTCACCCGTCACACAGTATATTGTCACATTCTCACCTTCACACTGTATATTGGCAAATTCCCATCTGTCCCACTGTACATTATCACATTCACCCCGTCACACTGTATATTGTCACATTCTCCCCATCACACTGCACATTATCACACTATCCCCCATCACACTGCATATTGTCACATTCTCCATTCTCACTGTACATTATCACATTCTCCCCATCACTGTACAGTATCACATTCACCCGTCACACTGTATATTGTCACACACTCAGTCATACTGTACATTGTCACATTCTCATCTGTCATACTCTCAGTCACACTGTATATTGTCACATTCCCGCCTGTCACACCGCATATTATCACATTCTCCTGTCACACTGTATATTATCACATTTTCATCTGTGAGACTGTATATTGTTACATTCTCCCCGTCACACTGCATATTGTCACATTCTCCCGTCTCACTGTACATTATCACATTCTCACCATCACACTGTACATTATCACATTCACCCGTCACACTGTATATTGTCACATTCTCCCGTCTCACTGTACATTATCACATTCTCTCCATCACACTGTACATTATCACATTCACCCCTGTCACACTATATATTGTCACACTCTCAGTCACACTGTATATTGTACCATTCCCACCTGTCGCACTGCATATTGTCACATTCTCCCATCACACTGTATATTGTCACATTCTTCCGTCACACTGCATATCGTCACATTCTCCCGTCTCACTGTACATTATCACATTCTCACCATCACACTGTACATTATCACATTCACCCGTCACACTGTATATTGTCACATTCTCCCGTCTCACTGTACATTATCACATTCTCTCCATCACACTGTACATTATCACATTCACCCGTCACACTGTATATTGTCACATTCTCCCGTCTCACTGTACATTATCACATTCTCTCCATCACACTGTACATTATCACATTCACCCCTGTCATACTATATATTGTCACACTCTCATCTGTCACACTCTCAGTCACACTGTATATTGTACCATTCCCACCTGTCGCACTGCATATTGTCACATTCTCCCATCACACTGTATATTGTCACATTCTTCCGTCACACTGTATATTGTCACATTCTCCTGTCCCACTGTATGTTAGCACACTCTCCTGTCACACTCTATATTGTCACATTCTAACCTGTTACACTGTATATTATCACATTCGCATCATCACACTGTGTGTTGTCACATTTTCATCTTTCATACTTTGCATTGTCACATTCTCCCATCACACTGTATATTGTCACATTTCCATTTGTCACACTGTATATTATCACATTCTGACCTGTCACACTGTATATTGTCACATTTCCATTTGTCACACCGTATATTATCACATTCTGACCTGTCACACTGTATATTGTCACATTTTCATGTCATACTGTATATTGTTACATTCACCCGTCACACTGTATATCACATTCTCCCCATTACACTGTATATTGTCACATTCTCATCTGTCACACTGTGTGTTGTCACATTCTCATGTCACACTGTGTATTGTCACATTCTCATCTGTCACACTGTATATTATCACATTCCCCCGGTCACACTGTATATTGTCACATTCTCATCTGTCACACTGTATATTGTCACATTCTCCCTGTCACACTGCATATTGTAACAGTCTCCCATCACACTGTATATCGTCACATTCTCATCCGTCACACGGCATATTGTCACATTTTCCTTCACACTGTATATTGTCACATTCTCATCTGTCACACTGTGTATGGTCACATTCTCATGTCACACTGTGTATTGTCACATTCTTGCCGTCACACTGCGTATTGTCACTTTTCACCTGTCACACTGTATATTGTCACATTCTCCCTGTCACACTGCATATTGTCACATTCTCCCATCACACTGTATATCGTCACATTCTCATCCGTCACACGGCATATTGTCACATTTTCCTTCACACTGTATATTGTCACATTCTCATCTGTCACACTGTGTATGGTCACATTCTCATGTCACACTGTGTATTGTCACATTCTCGCCGTCACACTGCGTATTGTCACTTTTCACCTGTCACACTGTATATTGTCACATTCTCCCATCACACTGTATATCGTCACATTCTCATCCGTCACACGGCATATTGTCACATTTTCCTGTCACACTGTATATTGTCACATTCTTGCCGTCACACTGCGTATTGTCACTTTCCACCTGTCACACTGTATATTGTCACATTACCGCTCCTGTCAAAGCCCCCAATCAAAATATACAATTCTAATTGTGGTGGGAGAGACGCACTGATAATTCAATCCCGTCGCTCCACAGATGGCCTAACATATCATTTAAAACTTTCCAAATTAAAGAAAGATCCAGCCAAACTGTACCATCCATTAACCCCAAATCAGGCTAACCAAGCCAGGTGTCTTTAAATCAACAAATTAACTCTTTAATTAAAAGAACTAAATTCTTAAACACTATGAACATTTAAAAATAGAAAAATTAGAGTCCTTGCAAATTTACAGTCCAATGTTGTTCGACGTCCCCTGCAGAACGTCGTTCGACGTCCCCCGCAGAACGTTGTTCAGCGTCCATCGCAGAACGTTGCTCGAAGTCCCTCGCAGAACGTTGCTCGAAGTCCCTCGCAGAACGTTGCTCGAAGTCCCTCGCAGAACGTTGCTCGAAGTCCAGCGAATTTCAACAATTAACTCAGAATCAATCTGACCTTAGAGATTTTTGAGGGATAAAAGATTGTCACAGTCTAAATTCCCTTTCTACAATTTAAATTACCAGAGATCTCAGTTACAATGGTTGAGAGCTCTTTTTCAGTGCTGACACCACAGCTGTCTGTGTCTTCTGTCTGTGTTCACTTAGGACAAACTATCTTCAACTGCCAGTTCAAAACTGAATTGTAACAAATGTATCGCATCAGGCGCACTCCCAGTGGCTATATCTATGGTAACGAGAATGCACCCTTTGAATCGCAGTCTGCAAATCGCTGTTTCTAAGGCAACAAAAGTGCATCTTCCCATAACTCCTAAGGCTTGTCGGCTCTTAATGTATTACCGATACCTGGCAAGCTTTAAAGGCAAACTGCATATTCCAAAAAAACTACAGGACCATGACACACTGTATATTGTCACATTATCACCAGTTACACTGTATATTGCTCTATATTGTCACATTCCCCCGTCACACTGTATTTTGTCACATTTCCATATGTCACACTGTATGTTATCACATTCTCCGTCACACTGTACACTGTCATATTTTCATCTGTCACATTCTCACCTGTCACACTGCATATTGTCACATTCGCCCGTCGCACTGTATATCATCACATTCTCCCCGTTACAGAGTATACTGTCACATTCACCCAGTCACAGTTCCACCTGTCACACTCTATATTGTCACATCCTCACCTGTTACACTGTATACTGTCACATTCACCCATCACACTGTATATTGTCACATTCACCCATCACACTGGATATTGTCACATTCTCACCTGTCACTGTATATTGTCAAAATCTCCCATCACTTTGTATATTGTGATATTCTCCCATCACACTGTGTATTGTCACATTTCCATCTGTTACACTCTCATCTGTCACACTGTATATTATCACATTATCCCTTATCACACTATATTATCACATTCTCCCCCATCGCACTGCATATTGTCACATTCTCCCGTCATACTGTATATTGTCCTTTCTCATCTGTCGGACTGTATATTATCACATTCTCACCTGTCACACGTATATTATCACATTCTCACCTGTCACACAGTATATTATCACATTCTTCCCGTCACCCTGTATATGGTCATATTCGCTTCCTCACACTGTATATCACATTCTTACCTGTCACACTGTATATTGTCACCTTCTCATTTGTCAAACTGTATATTGTCACATTCTCCCTTGTCACAATATATTATCACATTCTCACCTGTCACTGTATATTGTCACATTTGCACCTGTCACACTGTATATTGTCACATTTTCATCTGCCACACTGTGTAGTGTCACATTTTCATCTGCCACACTGTGTAGTGTCACATTTTCATCTGCCACACTGTGTAGTGTCACATTTGTATCGTCACATTGTATATTGTCATATTCTCACCTGTCACACTGTGTAGTGTCACATTCTCCCCATTACACTGTATATTGTCACATTTGCATCGTCACACTGTATATTGACACATTCTCCACCTCACACTGCATATTGTCACATTTCCACCTGTTACACTACATATTGTCACATTTTCTGTCACATTGTATATTGTCACATTCTCCCCTGTCACACTGGATACTGTCATATTTTCATCTGTCACATTCTCACCTGTCACACTGTATAGTGTCACATTCACCCGTCACACTGCATAGTGCCACATTCTCATCTTTCACACTGTATATTGTCATATTCGCAACTGTTACACTGTAGATTGTCACATTCTCCGCGTCACACTGCATATTGTCAGATTCCACCTGTCACATTGTATATTGTCACATTCTCCACATTAGAGTATACTGTCACATTTTCCCATTCACAGTGCATATTGTCACATTTCCACCTGTCACACTCTATATTGTCACATCCTCACCTGTTACACTGTATACTGTCACATTCACACCTGTCACTGTATATTGTCAAAATCTCCCATCACTTTGTATATTGTGATATTCTCCCATCACACTGTATATTGTCACATTTCCATCTGTCACATTCTCATCAGTCACACTGCTTATTGTCACATTCTCCCGTCATACTGCATATTATCACATTCTCACCTGTCACACTGTATATTATCACATTCTTCCCGTTACCCTGTATATTGTCATATTCACTTCCTCACACTGTATATCACATTCTTACCTGTCACACTGTATATTGTCACATTCGCACCTGTCACGCTGTATAGTGTCACATTTTCACCTGTCACACTGTAGTGTCACATTTTCACCTGTCACACTGTGTAGTGTCACATTTTCACCTGTCACACTGTGTAGTGTCACATTTTCACCTGTCACACTGTGTAGTGTCACATTCTCCCCATTACACTGTATATTGTCACATTCTCCCCATTACGCTGTATATTGTCACAGTCTCCCTGTCACACTGTATATTGTCACAGTCTCCCTGTCACACTGTATATTGTCACATTCCCAGCTGTCACAATGTATATTGCCACATTCTCAGCTGTCACAATGTATATTGCCACATTCTCAGCTGTCACAATGTATATTGCCACATTCTCAGCTGTCACAATGTATATTGCCACAATCTCACCTGTCACAATGTATATTGTCACAATCTCACCTGTCACAATGTATATTGTTAAATTCTCCCCATTACACTGCATATTGTCAGATTTCCATCTGTCACACTGATATTGTCACATTCTCTCCTGTCACACTGTATATTGTCACAGTCTCCCTGTCACACTGTATATTATCACATTCCCACCTGTCACAATATCTATTGCCACAATCTCACCTGTCACAATATATATTGACACAATCTCACCTGTCACAATATATATTGTTAAATTCTCCCCATTACACTGCATATTGTCAGATTTCCAACTGTCACACTGATATTGTCACATTCTCCCATCACACTGGATATTGTCATATTTACCCTGGTCACACTGTCTATTGTCACATTCGCACCTGTCACACTGTATAGGGTCACATTTTCACCTGTCACACTGTAGTGTCACATTTTCACCTGTCACACTGTGTGGTGTCACATTCACCTGTCACACTGTGTAGTGTCACATTTTCACCTGTCACACTGTAGTGTCACATTTTCACCTGTCACACTGTAGTGTCACATTTTCACCTGTCACACTGTGTAGTGTCACATTTTCACCTGTCACACTGTGTAGTGTCACATTCACCTGTCACACTGTGTAGTGTCACATTTTCACCTGTCACACTGTGTAGTGTCACATTCACCTGTCACACTGTGTAGTGTCACATTCACCTGTCACACTGTGTAGTGTCACATTCTCCCCATTACACTGTATATTGTCACAGTCTCCCTGTCACACCGTATATTGTCACAGTCTCCCTGTCACACCGTATATTGTCACATTCTCCCTGTCACACTGTATATTGTCACATTCCCAGCTGTCACAATGTATATTGCCACATTCTCACCTGTCACAATGTATATTGTCTCAATCTCACCTGTCACAATGTATATTGTTAAATTCTCTCCATTACGCTGCATATTGTCAGATTTCCATCTGTTACACTGTATATTGCCACATTCTCAACTGTCACAATATATATTGCCACATTCTCAACTGTCACAATATATATTGTCACAATTTCACCTGTCACAATATATGTTGCCACAATTTCACCTGTCACAATATATATTGCCACAATCTCACCTGTCACAATATATATTGCCACAATTTCACCTGTCACAATATATATTGCCACAATCTCACCTGTCACAATATATATTGCCACAATCTCACCTGTCACAATATATATTGTTAAATTCTCCCCGTTACACTGGATATTGTCATATTTACCCTGGTCACACTGTCTATTGTCACATTTCCACCTGTTACACTGTATATTGTCACATTCTCCCCGTCACACTGTACATTGTTACATTCTCACCTGTCACACTGCATATTATCACGTTCTCATTTGTCACACTGACTATTGTCACATTCTCCGCTTTCACACTATATGCTGTCACATTCTCCCGACATACTGTATATCGTCACATTCTCCTCTATCACACTGTATATTAAAGGCCGGCTCGAGTCTGCAAAGGAAACCCGGCCCGAGCCCGACCCGGCCCAAGTCCTTTCATTTTTCCCCGCGCCCGACCCAACCTGATCCGACCACTGGAACGTTCAGTTAACCTAGCTTCTGTTTTTCACTTTTTAAGCTTGTGCAGATAAGCAACAATAACTGTAACTGGACTTGAAAGGTTGTTTAAAAAGTACATTAAGACTGGAGCCACGTACCGGAGGTGGTGATAGAGTGTGTCCGACCTGGCCCAACCCAACCTGAGCCCAAATGGATCCGGAAGAGCAACCCGACCTGAACCCGACACATATCATAAGGACCCGTTGGGGTTGGGTTGGGTAGCCATGCTCTACTGTATATTATCACACTCTCTCCCGTCACACTGTATATTGTCACGCTCTCATCTGTCACACTGTATATTGTCACACTCTCATCTGTCACACTGTATATTGTCACATTCTCTCGTCACACTATCCCTGGTACACTGTATATTCCATCATTCTCCCTTGTCACACTGTATATTATCACATTCTCCCTGCCACACTGTATATTCCATCTTTTGCCCCTGTCACACTGTATGTTGTCCCATTCTCACCTGTCGCTCTGTATATTGTCTGTGTTCCTCTATACATTGTCCCCGTGGCCTCTCCAGCCTACCTGTGCACGGACTGTATCTTCTGGCCAAGTTCCTGTCGATTCCCAAGTGCAGGAGTGCACACATCAGCAGGAGAGCAGACATTGGGGCTTCTCAGTCACATCCATAAACAGAAACCCTTCTCCTCAACGCCCCGCACCATCCGATCATCGCCTTCGGTACGCCCCGAGCTGTTCAGAGAGTTGTCCCTCGACTCCTTCATCACAGAGCAGGCGGCCGGAGCGTGGAGCCCGCTCTGAGGACTCGTGGTCCTGCCGGCTGTGGTTGGAGCTGCGGTAGTGTTTGGGGGCTCTGTCCAAACTGCCCAAAGGTCATCTCTATCCCTCCTCAGCGGCTGGTATAGGAGCACCTCAGAGGCAGTGAGGTCAGGGATGCACTATCTGGTCTACCTGATGAAGTTTCCTAGATAACCTGTTTGGAAGTTCGAGGGAGCAGCAGAAGTGACTTCTAGTGTGTTTGAGGTTTAGCTCCTCTTTAAGACGGGAGCCTGAAAGGCGGACTGAGATTCCGGATCGTCTGTTGTGACATCAGTTGTGTGTAATTACCTTACAGTCAAATCAGCTTCCTGCCAGGCCCTTTAAACACACCGATGACACCTGAGCTCTCAGGGCCACTATTGCAGAGATCTCCCAGCTTTTCATCCCTTGCCAAACCTCAGCCTAGAAAGGCAGAGGAATTCCCCTCTCGCAGTGTGACATTGCCTGTCCTTCCAGCAGCAACTCTTCCCCAGCCTCAAATCAGCACATTCATTTCCCCACTTTGACAGCATTTTCATTCCTGGCGGTGTGTTATAGCCTTTGGCAACCAGAGCGCTGTCGGAATGCAGATGCGTTTAAAATGAAGCAGCAGTTAAGATTTACGGGCGAGCGTTCGTAAATTGGCAACATTCAAAGCAACAACACAGGAAAATGCTGTGGGTTTCTGATAGCCATGAGTCATCACTTTGCACCGATTTATAGCGCTCGTAAACTTTGGAAGCAAGTTCCCCTCTGACCCTTTGCACCCATGACATTTCAGGTCACCTCTGAGAGGAGGACTGGGTGCTGTCACTAGAATCACAGGATTATGCAGCACAGAAGGAGGCCATTGAAAGAGCTATCCAATTAGTCCCACTCCCCTGCTCTTTTCC
The DNA here is from genome assembly GCF_036365525.1 of Heterodontus francisci. NCBI lineage: Eukaryota > Metazoa > Chordata > Chondrichthyes > Heterodontiformes > Heterodontidae > Heterodontus > Heterodontus francisci. The sequence goes on from NC_090377.1 coordinate 117,337,753, forward strand.
CCATAGTCCTGCACATTTCTCCTTTCCAAATATTTATCCAATCCCCTTTTGAAAGCTATTATTGAATCTCTTTTGCCATTCTGTCAGGCAGTGCTTTCCAGATCTTAACTTACTGTGTAAACAAACTTCTCATCCTTTCAACCCTGCCCCACCCCTCACCATTGATTATTTTACCAATTATCCTAAATCTGTGTCCTCTACTTATCAACACATCCACCAGTGGAAACGATTTCTCCTTATTTACTAATCATGACCTCTCATAATTGTGAATATACTAGTGCACAGACCAGAATTCGTTAAAAAGGGAGGGTGGGTGTAGTTTCCAGTGGTTATAACCATAAAAAGGAAAGACTTGCAATTATATGGTGCATTTCACGACTATCGGATGTTCCAAAGCACTTTACAGCAAATGAAGTACTTTTGAAGTGCAGACACTGTTGAAATGTAGGAAATGCAGCAGCCAATTTGTGCACAGCAAGATCCCACAAACAGCAATGTGATAATGACCAGATAATCTGCTTTCGTGATGTTGGTTGAGGGATAAATATTGGCCAGAACACTGCGGAGAACTCACCTGCTCGTCTTCAAAATAGTGCCATGGGATCTTTTACATCCACCTGAGAGGGTAGACGGGGCCTCAGTTTAGCACCTCCGACAATGCAGTACTCCCACAATGCTGCACGAAGAGTGTCAACCTAGATTTTTCATTATGAAAGGGGTGCATGGGTGTGGTTACCGGGGGTATGTTATGGTTCATTAAGAAGAGGGGATGATTATCAACAACTTTAATTTATATAGTGCCTGTATTGTAGTAAAATGTACCAAGGCACGGTATGTGTATGGTTCATTAAGAAGGAGTGGGGAGTGTAGTTAGCAGTGGTATATAATGGTTCATTAGGAAGTGACTTGCCTTGGTTCCGAGACAGCTGGACATTCGGTGGATTGGATTGGTAAATTCTCCTAGTGTGGCATCCCGAGTAACTAGGAGCTCCTGGAGCTGCTTGATTACCTCATGGAGCTGGAGAAGGATTTGTCTGGATTTTTCTGACATTGGGCATAGTCCTTTTCTCACCTCCTCCACCATAGTTTTGGCCAGTAGAATACCTGGACTGCCTATGGTGACACCATTTTAGCCAGATCCACTAATTTTTAGTAGAAAATGTATTATTTACTGAAAACCATTCAATGCAAAACTCTCTCTCACCAAATTTTGGAAGTCTGCAGGTTTCTAGGTTTATGTCCAACAATGTCCAAGTGATACTTTGATTTCATTGTTGAGCGCATCGACCTTCCAGAACCATTGCTGCTCTCCATTTAGAAAATGGTTAGATGCTGTTTGCCCTTTGCCATGACGTGCCCTATTGGAGCTGCTTGTTATGTTTGGGTTCACGTTCCTTTGCTGGCCTGGAGTGGTTATTCTGCTTGGTCGAGCTGACCAGAATAACTGCTCTCTTCTCCATACATTGTTGCTGCCGTTTCCATGGTGCTGAAGTCCAGCAATTTTACAACTGCTACACATCATTTTAACAGATAACCAGAAGCAGTAACCAAGGAAGTAAAGTACATACAAGTATTAAACACATACACTCTGGCTTGTGCCTTACTATTTTAACAAATGCACAAAGAGGATAAAATAAATATCTACACACCGTGCGAATGAGCACTGATATTATGTGCCCAATGACAGTGTCCATTACTCAATTTTATAAACTAATCAAAAATGCAACTAACCACATCTGGAGTCCCAATTAGTCACATGTGGCTAATGGCTAACGTATGAACATCGCTGACCTAGAAGTTCCCATTTCAAAGGAGTGGTTCATAAGGATGCATTGTCGAGTCAAAAGGACAAGCATGGATGAGGCTCACAGTCTGTTCTCATGCTGTTTTTCATCACTGAAACTTTCAACTTCACTTGGGGTGTCAAACAGATGATATCTGATTGGTTATATGTCTTATGCATTCCACGCCCATTGCCCAGTCTACCCCTTCTGCCCATTCTACCACCTCCCATTCAATCCCCATCCATCCATTCTACCATCTGTCCATTCTTCCCCCACCCTATGTCCATTCAATTACCACACATCTTACCCCCCCCCCCCACCCATTCAACCTCCACCCGTCCTATCCCCCACCTATTTTACTCGTTCTATCCACCACTGCTCTACACCTGCCCATTCCAGGCCACATCTGTTCCACCCTCGCCTGTCCTGTCCCCATCCATTCTAATACCAGCGCCTGGCCTACTGCCCATCCATTCTTCCCCCATCCATTCTAATGCCCGCCTGTTCTAATCCCACTGCCCGGCCTACTGCCTATTCATTCTACCTCTGCCTGTTCTACCCTCTAACCAATTTTCCCCTTCATTGGAGTCAATGGCAGTGTTCAATATCACCTTTCTGTCCAATATGTTTGTGTTATGAACGATATCTCTGGGATTGAATTTCCATGAGGTTCTCGCAATCGGCCTTTCTCCGGGGTTTCTGTTCATCACCTGTTAAGTGATGATGGACAAGTGTGAAAACCTCCCACAAAGAATTCAACCTCAAAGTCCGTAAATAGGGCTGAACACCCTTGAAAACTAACTGCAGTGATTTCCATACACTGGTTGATAATCACAGTTAGAGACCAGGGCATCTATCTACAGTAGACGCAAAACTTTGGTGCAATACACAATCTAGAGGAACAACAGCCCTCCCCAACTCTAGCATCCTCACCTCCTCCGTCTACCTCCCCCCATAATAAACATCACATTTGGGAAAATTACCAGCCCAGGGGGACCTTTTTAGGTTTATTTTTAGTTACATGTATACTTTCAAAATATAAAGTTCAGCTGGGACCTCTTTAGTGAAAGCGGCCATTGTTCAGCAATGATGTCCAAGCTGAATCCACATTTGAAAGGATTATGAGCTCAGCACAATGCTAGAGGGAGTGCAGCATTGAACGGAAAAGATGAACCTGCATTTCAATAGCACCTTTCATGACCTTAAGAACATTCTAAAGCACTTTACAGCCAATGAAGTACTTTTGAAGTGTAGTCGCTGTTGTAATGTAAGAAACAAATTGTCAGCCAAATTGTGCACAGCAAGGTCCCAGATAATCTATTTTAGTGATGTTGGTTGAGGGATAACTATTAGCCAGGACACCAGGGAGAACTCCCTTGTTCTTCTTACAAAATAGCGCTGTGGGATCTGTGAGGAAAGACAGGGTCTCGGTTTAACATCTCATCCAAAAGATAGCATCTCCGACAGTGCAGCACTCTTTCAGTCCTGGCACTGGGAGCGTCAGCCTAGATTTTATGCTCAAGTATCAGGAGGCAGACTTGACTCCATGACCTTCTGACTCAAAGGTGGGAGTACTACCACTGAAATTAAAAGCAAAATACTGCAGATGCTGGAAATCTGAAATAAAAACAAGAAATGCTGGAAATACTCAGCAGGTCTGGCAGCATCTGTGGAGAGAGAAGCAGAGCAAACGTTTCAGGTCAGTGACCCTTCTTCAGAACTAGCAAATATTAGAAATGTAAAAGGTTATAAGCAAGTAAAGCGGGGGTGGGGCAAGAGATAACAAAGGAGAAGGTGTAAATAGGACAAGGTCACAGAATAGCTGACCCAGAAGGTCGTGGAACAAAGGCAAACAATATGTTAATGGTGTTTTGAAAGACAAAGCATTAGTACAGACAGGGTGTTAATGGACTGAAAATTGAACAGCCGCAAGTACAAACACGAAAAAAAACAGTGGGTAAGCAAACTGGACAAACTAAGATGAAATAAAATTAAATAAACACAGAAAAAAAAATTTAAAAAGGAAAAAGAAAAAAAATAACTAAAAATAAAAGTAAAATGGGGGGCCCGTCATGCTCTGAAATTATTGAACTCAATGTTCAGTCCGGCAGGCTGTGGTGTGTCTAATTGGTAAATGAGATGCTGTTCCTCGAGCTTGCGTTGATGTTCACTGGAATACTGCAGCAATCCCAGGACAGAGATGTGAGCATGAGAGCAGGAGGGAGTGTTGAAATGGCCAGCAACCGGAAGCTCGGGGTCCTGCTTGCGGACTGAGCGGAGATGTTCTGCCAAGCAGTCACCCAGTCTACGTTTGCTCTCCCCAATGTAGAGGAGACCACATTGTGAGCAGCGAATACAGTATACTACATTGAAAGAAGTACAAGTAAATTGCTGCCTCACCTGAAAGCAGTGTTTGGGGCCTGGTGTAGTGAGGAGAGAGGAGGTAAATGGGCAGGTATTACACCTCCTGCAATTGCAGGGGAAGGTGCCATGAGAAGGGGATGAGGTGGAGGGGGTAATGGAGGAGTGGACCAGGGTGTCACGGAGGGAATGATCCCTTCGGAATGCTGACAGGGGAAGGGAGGGGAAGATGCGTTTGGTAGTGGCATCACGCTGGAGGTGGCGGAAATGGCGGAGGATGATCCTTTGGATGTGGAGACTGATGGGGTGGAAAGTGAGGACAAGGGGAACCCTGTCGCGGTTCTGGAAGGGAGAAGCTTCTTCACACCCTGCCTCCTGTAAGCTTTAATCTGTTGGTTTCTACCCAGATGTGGGAAGGTTTGCTATTTATTTCCATAATTTGCCATTTTGATTTCTGATTTGCAGTCTGTTTTTAACAGCGTCTGATGGAAGTTACATGGCAGATGTTCCTTCACTTGCCCACATCCACCATCACACGTAGCAATGCCGTGAAGAAGGAACTGAAAAGCCCAGCTTTTTGCCTTTAAAGATTATCTTGAGCAAACACACGTCACAGTAAAACCACAGGTTTGCCATCTGGGGTGTAGGGCATTAACCCAGCAACCCATGGATGGCCCTGGACCAAAGAGGTTAAAATTTGAGACAAGCATGACCAACCGAATTCATGTAGAACGCAAGGCCCATGGACGTGAATAATGCATGTTCTTTGTGCAACCCACTACACAGTGAAAGAACAAAGACAACCCATTTAGGACAGATGTTTCCCATTGAACATAATGGCAAGGTCTGATTGCATGCAGCAAGCTGCTTGTACTGCTTACCAGCTTTATCACAGAACAATGAGATTCTCCCACAGACCTTCCAGTGACATTGATCACTGATTTAGCCCAACTTTCAAAACCACATAAATGAAAAACAGAAATGTAGGCTGTCAGGTTATACTGATAATACGAAGTTTTGCTTTAATGTTCTCTCTTTATTTGTAGGGAAATTCTAAATGGTTTCTTTGTACATGTGTTTTTAATTTTGTTACAAATATGCAGCAGAGGGCAACTGCCTCTGCTACGTGAAAGGAAAGGCCCGATAGCCTGAAAATTCTTTTCTGGTTCTTTGCCCATGTAGTGATGAAAGTGAATTTGTAAATCATTCACATTCAAGGAAATCCTCTTCCTCACAGTCTGGTTGTAGCTCAAGAACACATTGAGCTGTTGCAAAGAGAGGCAGCATCCTGATGATTGGAGTATGGAACAATAGGAAGCAAAGGCACCACCCAAATGTTGCTCAGACCTTTGAGTCCAACTGTATTGTCTATGTGCCAGGTGATATGACCAAGCAGCCTGTAACATATTACATAGAGTTTACATAGAAATTACAGAAATAGGCCATTGGGCCCAACTGGTCTGTGCTGGTCTTTATGCCCTACACGAGCCTCCTCCCACGTTAATGCATATCAACCTGTCAGCACATTCCTTTCTCCCTCATATACTTACCTAGCTTCCCCTTCAATGCATTTAGGCTATACGCCTCAACTATTCCATGTGGTGGCAAGTTTCACATTCTCACCACTCTCTGGGTAAAGAAATGTCTCCTGAATTCCTTATTGGATTTATTAGTGTCTATCTTGTATTTATAACCCCTAGTTATGGTCTTCCCACAAGTGGAAGCATCTTCTCTGTATCTGCCCTATCAAACCTCTTAATAATTTTAAAGACCTCTATTAGGTGTACCATCTACAAGATGCACTGCAGCAACTTGCCACGCCTCCTTCGACAGCACCTTCCAAACCCATGACCTCTACCACCTAGATGGAAAAAGTCAGCAGCTGCACGGGGGAACACCACCACATGCAAGTTCCCGTCCAAGTCACACACCATCCTGACTTGGAAATAGATCATCGTTCCTTCACTGTCACTAGGTCAAAAACCTGGAACTCCCTCCCTAAAACCATATGGACTCCAGTAATTGAAGGCGGCAGCTCACCATCATCTTCTCAAGAGCAATTAGGGATGGGCAACAAATGCCAGCCTGGTCAGCGTTGCTCACATCCCATGAACAAATAAAAACTGAGGTCATCCCTTAGCCTTCTCCTTTCTATTCCAGCCTATTAAATGTTTCCTGATAGGTATAACCTCTGTGTTCTGGTATCATCCTTGTAAATCTTGCTTGCACCCTCTGGAGTGTCTCTATATCCTTTTTGTTATATGGAGACCAGTACTCTAAGTGTGGTCTAACTAAGGTTCTATTATAGCCATGGAATTAAAAATTCAGTATCAGTAATGGCAACGAGGAAGCTGCTGGATTGCTGTAAAAACCCAACTGGTTCACTGATGTCCTTTAGGGAAGGAAATCTGCCATCCTTACCTGGTCTGGCCTACATATGATTCCAGACCCATATCAATGTGGTTGACTCTTAGCTGCCCTCTGATGTGGCCTATTAAGCCACTCAGTTGAATCATAAACCGCTACTATGCAGTGGTTCAAGAAGAAAGGCCACTACCACCGGCTCAAGGGCAACTAAAGATGGACAATAAATGTGAACCTTGCCAATGATGTCCACATCCTGAGAATGAATAAAATAAACCAGAAGACAGTGTTAGTCACTAACAGGGTACTATATCCTACACACAGCAACACTGTATCACTATGCCCTCTCAGATGGACGTAAAAGATCCCATGGCACTATTCAAAGAAGGGATAGGAGTTTTCCCAAATATCCTGGCTAATATTCATTCCTCAACCAACATAGCTAAAAGTAATAAAAACAAGAAATGCTGGAACCACTCAGCAGGTCTGGCAGCATCTGTATAAAGAGAAGCAGAGTTAACGTTTCGGGTCAGTGACCCTTCTTCGGAACACACTATTTTGCTTTTATTATAGCTAAAAGTAAACCTGGTAATTATCACTTTGCTGTTTGTGGGAGCTTGCTGTGTACAAATTGTCTGCCATGTTTCAAACATTACAACAGTGACTACACTTTATTGGCTTTAAAGCACATTGGGACAAACTGAGGTCATGAAAGGCACTATATAAATGCAAGTTTTTCTTTCAGTTGCCTTCAAAGGATTGACACGGTCAATGGGAGTACAAGACGGAGAAACATTCCCTCTCTGATCCTTGACATTCTTTGCCTTTATGAGTGCAAAATGTACCTACAAGAATGAAACCTAAATTCACCTCTTAGTTTAAAGGCAGTGCCCGAATGGTTAATCTAGGAGTGCTATGTTGCTGATCCCTGTGGGTGGTCAGTACAATAGCACATCTATATAGCATTCAGTGGAAGAAGAAACCATTGAAACACTTCAGTAAAAATGCTCAAAAATTGGGGGAATGGCGGGGGGTGGGGAGTGGAGTTAGGGAGCAGAACAACCAGGTGGATGTCAACATCAAACAGAACTTCACAGCAGCTGAAAGCCAACCCAGAGACTTGATGAGTCAGTGAAATTTCAGCATGATTCAGACATGGCCCTTTTCAAATTTACAGTAAACACCTGACTGGCATCAGACTCTGAATGAATCCAGGCACAGGGAACACCTTACCTTAAATTGGTGTGGTCCCTGACTTCCAATCGAGAGAGTCACAAGCTCCAATTGTAAGATTGCTCAAGGGCACAGACAGAGCCAAGCAAAAGATGAATTGTATCAGGCCATAAAAACCTCTTCAGTTAAAATATCTTATTAAAATGAACAGAAATATTTTATGCTCCATCTAACTGGTTAGTTAATACTCAGCCAACTGGGCAAAACTAATCAGAGTGATCAGTAGCTGTAAGAAAGGAAGGTTTTCATTTTTATAGCACCATTCATAACTACAGGATGTCCCAAAGTGCTTTACAATTAATGAAGTACTTTTTTTTGGAAGTGCAATCACTGTTGTAATGCAGGAAACACGGCTGTCAAATTGTGCAAATCAAGACCCCAAAGACAGCAATGCGATAATGATGAGATAATCTGTGTTAGTGGTTAAGGGATAAACATTGGCCAGAACACCAGGGAGAACCCCCGTTCTTCAAAATAGTGCCATGGGATCTTTTACGTCCACCTGAGATGAGATGCTATGTGGCCCATGCCCTTAATTGACCCTGGGCGGAACTTCCACCCCTCTGAGGCAGGAAGACCCGCCTCCGAACTGCCAGCCAATCAGCGGGCCCGCAGCTTTCAGACCCAGCAGCACCACCAGGAGCAGTGGTCACTACTGGGACGGCAGCCAGCCACAGCAGCAAGAGGGACACTGGCCTGGAAACAAAGTATCTGGGGCCTCGCCAGGGACAATCGACAATTGGCCGGGCCCTGGTGAGACACAGGGTGCCCGATCAGAAGGGCCCCCCCAGCCCATAAGGAACCTGCCAGGCTTTACTGGGCGGCCTCCTGGGTGACCTCAGCCACCCAGCCACTTAAGGGCCTTGATTGGCCTGGGGCGGGTGGGCCGTTTCTCGCCGCTGCCGCCCCGCATAAAATTGCAGCGGGGGCGGGAAGGCGTCGGGAACGGCAACCCCCCCGCCTCCCATGCAATGTTACGTTCCCCCTGCCATCAGGCTGCTCCTGTGGGGGGGCGGAAAATTCCAGCCCATGGTTCGCGGGCAGCCAGGAGGCCCTCAAGGTCCAAGCTCAGAAAGGATTTGCAGCAGGTGACCAGGGAGGTCAACTCCTAGATTCTGGACCCGAGAAGTATAATGACCTCATGTGGGTGATCAAGGTCAGTGGCTGCATCGTCACATAACATCTCCTCACTGCACCACCTATCTCTCTCATTGCCCAATGCACTACACCCCCATCACTCACCCAGCGCCAGTTCCTGGCATTCAGGATTCACGCATAACATTCAGATACTCCACCTCAACCTCACACATCAACCAGTGCTGCCAGCCTCATGCCCAACTCTCATTGCCCCCCATATCCCAAGCTATTCAGTTATGGCACGCACATCACCCAAAATGCAGTGCTACACCATCACTGACATTCTTCCCTCTATCTTGCAGGACAAGATGGCACACAATGGAAAGAAGCAGAACAGAACCAACAGAGAACAACGATGCCCGATTCTCCTGACCCCTCTGGAGGAGATGGTTTTCCGTATCATGGGGCCGGCTGCAACAGAGCCCGTGGAATCTCGAGTCGCTGAGAACATTCAGGATGATAGTATATTCCTGTCTTATGTCCCTTATCAACTCCCCACCCCAATCCTCTTCAATCCAAAACCAAAATCACTCCAATCTCAGTTGTCGAGCTTCAGTATGCAGATGACACTTGTGTGTGTGCTCACTCTGAGACTAAGCTCCAGATTATTGTTAACTCCTTCTCTGAAGCATACAAGAAAATGAGTCTTTCACTAAACACTTGGAAAATGAAGCTCCTCTTCCAATCATCTCCCACAACACAACAACTCCCCCTACCAATCAAGATCAATGGTGAGATCCTGGAAAATGTGGACCATTTTCCAGATCTTGGGAGACTCATCTTGGTGAAGGCAGACATAGACAATTCAGTTTATCATTGCCTCCAATGTGCCAGCACACCCTTCGGCCAACTGAGGAAGACAGTATTTGAGGATCAGGTTCTCATCCCATGACTAAGATCATGGTTTACCAGGCAACTGTGATCCCTGCACTCCTATATGCTTTGGAGAATTGGACAACATGCAGCTGGCACCTCAAAGCACTGGAGAGTTACCACCAGAGGTACCTCTGCAAGATCCCCCAAATTCGGTGGCAAGAAAGGCGGTCCAACAGCAGCGTCCTCTCCCAAACCAACCTGCCCAGCATCGGGACGCTAATCGCCCAAAACCAGCTCCGCTGAGTGGGACATGTCGTCCACATGCCTGACACCAGACTCCTGAAGCAGCTGTTCTACTCACAAATTGGTCGTGGCAAGAGACTCCCAGGAGGACAGCAGAAATGCTTTAGAGACGTCGTCAAAGCATCCCTGAAGAGATCAACTTGTGGGAGTCCCTGGCTCGTGACTGTCCTAGATGGAGAAAGCTCATTTGGGAAGGCATCGTACACCGAGGGACTTCATCGGGAACATGTGGAAGCAAAGTCCAGGTGTTGGAGGGAGCGCACAAACCTCCAAACTACTCATCTGCCTGACCCTTCAAGCACCACCTGCCCCTCATGTGGCAGAGTCTGCAGATCACGCATTGGACTTATCAGCCATCTTGGAATCCATCGTACCGGAGTGGAAGCAAGTCATCCTCGATCCCGAGGGACTGCCTAAGAAGATTATCAACTCCCTCCTCATCCTCATCCTGCTGGTTGGCATGATGAGCAAGCTGCTGATGGTGTGAAGATGGACCTCTTTTATTCCACCCCACCTGCCCCCCTTTCCCTTACCCAACCCTCCTTTTCTGAGTTCCTCTTTCAAACACCCAAGAGCTGCAACCTGCCCAGTCACAGCAGCTCCAGGAGGAGGAAAGAGAGCAACAGCACGGCATTGATGAAGAGGCCTCATCACTTGATCTGACACTCACAGTCACCAGCTAAGATGCAGGCATTACATTTACCTTAAAGGCTAGTATTGAGCTGGGATCAGCACGTCATGAGTCACCAGGCATGAGTAGCCTGCAGTCAGGCCAGGGGTAAAGGATGGATTGTTTACCGGCTCATTGGAGGGCAAAGTTGCAAACAAGTTCTAGTGTAGAGGATGCAGATGAGGACCTCGATGGGGTGGCATTTAGGAGAGCGCTGATGGCATACACAGCAAGATGCCAGACAGCATCCTGTCACTGTCAAGGAGCATGGAGGAGTCTGGCTCCAAGTTGGCAGAGGGCTTCGTGCAAAGCTTGCCCACTCCGCATCCTCAGCTCCATTTCCCTGTCGTACTGCGGATCCAGAGGCACTACAGCTTCTGCCTCCGTCCCTGTTGCAGCCTTTGTGTGGACAGGTCACCTACTCCTCTGCCCTCCCTTTGAGGATGTAGCAACACTTCCTCACAAATCCAGGAACTCACCACAATACCTTCAAAAACACTCCAGAGTACTTCCAGAGATTTTTCAGTGGCAGAAGTTCTTCAAAATTACCTTACATGCAAGTTGGGTGCCTGGCCCTTTAAATAACACTTATACAGGGCTGCTTGCGACTGAACAATTGATCATGGTGGGGGACATGCAAATTTGCTGAACGGATCTGCGTAGTTCAAATTTGGAAAATGGGCGCCACATCAGCTAGGAAGGCTGCGTGATGTCATGATATCGCCAGTTCAATCGTTTCTGGAGCTTGAGATAGTGGCAGTTGGCAACACAACACGAGCTCCCAGGAGGACAATCAGCTTCTGTATCACCGCTGAATTCGATCCAAGTTTTGCGTCCAATGAGACTCTCACAACAATTTACTACCTGCGGGAATGAGACTTCAGTTTCAATTGTTCCCTTTTTGGTCCGGAGAGACTGAATGACATTGCAAAATCACAAATCACTGTTAAAACAACGCTGTTAAGTGCCAGCCCTAACTTTCTGCAGTGAGTTTAATTGGCAAGTAAGTGCAAATGCAGCAATTTCCTGAGTTTGAGGGCGTGCTGCCATTTTCGCAAAGCCAATAGCAGAACAGCGCAAATCATCCATTAACTTGTGCTAATTCGCAACTAACGGTGTGTCTCCTCCTCACCCCCAGTTGCTGGCCAATTTAAGACTTATTACCAGCGTGCGCATCAAACTCACTGTTAGATTGGCAGCAAAATCTGAGGGAAAATGTTTAACTCAGGGTAAACCGGGGAAATAGGCAAGAGGAGGCTTGGCTCTGGGGAGAGATAATCCACACAACATGGGCGAGGAGATGTAATGCAATATAAATAATTTTGTAATCACTGTACATATCAAAGACACTCGTTATGACTAATTAAAAGCTTAACTTAATAAAATAAATCTTGGTGATTCATGATACACCCTTTCTCTGAAGGTGTTCCAGTGTAGCTTATGTCCTGTTGCCAGGTGCTTATATTCACTGAATATGGAGAGGGCATTCTTGAAACCCGAGCAATTGCATTAGAAGAACTGGCATTTTTTAATGATTAAAACTACTGCCTCCAAATATTGTCCTTCTCAACATTTATGCTCGGTTTCGAGAGGCTGTTTGTCAGCCCCTCAGTGCATGCAAGGGGACCATTGGAACAATGCACAATGGTAGCTTGGGTTGAGAGACCCAATTACAATCAACCTCAAGGAGCAGAAGCAATATCCTGAGATGCAGAAACCGAGAGGAAAGGACAAACTGCAATTAAAAGCGCAGGTCTGAACAGTGCCAAAGAAGGTAAACTGATTGTAATGTTTGAAGTGTGCATTTTCAAAGTGCCGAATTCAACAGAAACACAAAGGACCTATAATTAAACCCTGAGCATGAAACCTCTGCACTGGGTGTGATCAAGGAGCCTCATTAAATGAGCCTCTCTATTTATCTAGCAGTCTTTAGGAAGAAAGCAGCTATTTACAGCCGCGCAGTTCCAATTATATTAATATTCCCTTTGATGTGAAATCCATAAGGAGTACAGAGAAAACTTAAAGTGCACAGATCCCCGCTCAGACATACCCACATCTAGGCAGCTCATATCCATCAGCTGGGGGTGTTTTGTTGACCAACGTTTCTTCTTTATTTTATGCAGGTGCATGATCCGTTAAAGAGCTTCAGAAATACAAACAACTCATATTTACTGTTGTATTTTAACAAGCAGAAAGAGGCAATTCTTCATCGCAGCCTGTGTCCAAGAGGTTAAAAGAACAGGTGAAAGTAAAAGAGAGCAACAAAGCAAATAACTTCAGAGAACCGTCAGCACAGAAGGAGGCCATTCAGCCCATCGAGCTTGTGCCAGCTCCTTGTCATATTTATCTCCACTCCCCTGCTCGTTCTCCGTAGCCCTGAAAATGTTTCCTTTTCACATAGCTATCCAATTCCCTTTTGAAAGCTGTTATTGACTCTATTCCCACCAACCTTTCAGGCATTGCTTTCCAGATCCTCACAACTCGCTGCATAAATGAATTTCTCTGCATCTCCCCCAGTTCTTTTGCCAATTACTTGGTTACTGCTGAGTGGAATCAGTTTCTCCCTATCTGCTCTATCAAAATCCCTCATAATTTTGAACACCTCTATCAAATCTCCCCTTAACATTTTCTGCTCTAAGGAGAATAATCTCAGCTTCTCTAGTCTCTCCACATAACGTACACTTGGTATCATTCTATTAAGTATCCGCTGCACTCTCTCCAAGGCCTTGACATCCTTCCTAAATTGTGATGCCCAGAATTGGGCACAATACTAGAGCTGGGGCCTAACCAGTGATTTATAAAGCTTTGGCATAACTTCCTCGCATTTGTATTCTCTGCCGCTATTTATCAAGTCAAGGATCCTAAATGCTTTTGATTCCATCTTGCTCTTCAAACCTGATATAATTGTGATCTCACCGAGGTCAGTCCAATATACTTTATAGCCATAGTTACCATGAGATTCAAATCGGAGGCTAGTGTAATCCTCATCCAGTGCAGCTCTTGCAAAACAGATCTTGGAGTAGGTACAGATGAAATGTCATAGCTACTGAAAGGAAAGACTCTCATTTATAGAGAGTCTTATCACGTCTCTAAGAAACTTCAACAACAGAGACAACTTGCGTTTATATGAGAACAGAAAGTGCTGGAAATACTCAGCAGGTCTGGCAGCATCTGTATAGAGAGAAACAGGGTCAATGTTTCAGGTCTGTGAACTTTCATCAGAACTGGCAAAAGTAAGAAATGTAACAGTCTTTGAGCAAGTGTCTATATGGAGCCTTTAGCATAGTGAGACCTCCCAAGGCACTCCACGGGAGCATTTTCAAACAAAATTTGACACCGAGCCACATAAGGAGAGATTAGTACAGATGACCAAAAGCTTGGTCAAAGAGGTAGGTTTTAAAGAGGGCCTTAAAGGAGGAAAGGTGAAGAGGTTTAGGGAGGGAATTCCAGAGCTTTGGGCCTAGCTCGCTGACCTACATTGGCTCCTGGTCTGCCAACACCTTGAATCTAAAATTTTCATCCTTGTTTTCAAATCCATCCACGGCCTTGCCTCTCCCTACCCCGTAACCTCCTCCAGCCCTACAACCCTCCGAGATCTCCATGTTCCTCCAGATCTGGCCTCTTTTGCAATCCCAGAATTCCTTTGTCTCACTATTGGCAGCTGTGCTTCAGCACATACTGTGTGATTAGAATCACAAACCCTGAAAAGTTGTTTGATTTTCACTTTCTCTGATCTTGATGTAGTCCCAGAGCCAATAACATCCTTATTTTCTCTCGGCGTTTTGGGATACGGTGCACAGCAATACCTTGTCAGCCTCCCCAGCACTGCATGGCCTGGTTTGGAATTTTAAGGACCAAATAGGCTCAGGTTCGATCCCTCATCTGTGCTAAGTCAGAAGAGAACGGTGAGAAAATGAATAAACAGCTTATAATATTTTTAAGGATCACAGAGAACACTAAATACAAGTTTCTTTTGTGATTCCCCATCTGGGTTTCCCAGATGTCCTACTGAAATTATCAAGATGCCTGTTACATTTTTTCACCAGGTTTTCCCACCTAACAACCAAGCTGTTACAGGCTGACTGACAGGTTGACTGCCTTGGGTGGGACAGCCTGTGGCACATAGTCGCAGCCGGGGAACAGAGAAGAGGGAGGAAGAGATTGCGAGGGGAGTGGGAATAGTAGTTGGAGGGGGAAGGGTGTGGGGGAAGGAGTTCATGGTTGAAGTGGGGAGATCATGATTTGTGGGGGCAAGATCGTGGTCAAGGAAAAGGCTACAAAGGGGCTTCACTTATATAAATAATATATTAACTCAATACACTGTTACAATAATTTGTCAGAAAAGAACAAGTGGCTATGAGAAGAGACCAAGCTACACAATTCAAATACAAACATTAGTTCAAATATGTGCTGGATTAACAGATCCTTTAAATTGAGCAATTACTTTAATTCTGCTCGGTCAAAGTCAACTGTTTGTAAGATATTTAATCAGCGGATCTTTTTTAATCTTCCATATGTTCACATCAAAACATTCAACTGATTCAATAACATCCTCTGTATGTGTATAATCATTCACATCTCAGAGATTAGGGCGGAAACGTTATATATAAATTACATAGAATTTATAGCCCAGAAACAGGCCATTTGGCCCAACTGATCCATGCTGGTGTTTATGCTGCAGATGAGCCTCCAGCAATCCTACTTCATCTCTCACTGTCTGCATATCCTTCTATTCATTTCTCCCTTATGTGCTGATCTGGTTTCCCCTTAAATGCATCTCTGCTATTTGCCTCAACCACTCTACCTTTTAGCGACTTCCACATTCTCACCACTGTCTGAGTGAAGGACATTTCTCCTGAATTCCCTATTGGATTTATTAGTGACTATCTTATATTTATGCCTCCTGGTTACGGATTTTCCCACGAGTGGAAACATTTTCTCCATCCAATCAAACCTTTCATAATTTTTAAAGGCCTCAATCAGGTCACCCCTCAGCCTTCTCTTTTCAAGAGAAAAGAACTCCAGCCTGTTCAGTTTTTCCTGACAGTTGTACCCTCTCAGTTGTGGTAGCAGCCTTGTATATCTTTCCTGCACCCACTCCAGTGCTTGGTCACTCAATGTCACCAACCACCCCGCTACCCCTACCCCGCCCCGACTCCCTCTTACAGTTTTGATTTCAGCTTGGTTCCAGCAGCCAGATGTCCCCTCTCCACGACACTACCCCCCACACCCACACCACCACCACCCCCGCCACCCCCCCCCCCCCAACAAAACCCCCTGTTTGCTGATAATGCCCCTGGTTCATTGATACATTTTTTGGTGAGCAACAGTACTTGGCTAGATTTATATCAATTCGCTGAATACATCGCTACCAAGCTGACTCTAGCAAGTGGGTGAAGAGAGACAATCATGTGGAAGCTGATGGCTGCCGTTAAATCAATATTAAACAGTAAACACCCATGTTAAATCCTTGACCATTTAACCTGTGGAACATCAAATGCCTGGAGGGGGTAGGAATCAAATCTAAACAGGTGATAGTGAATCGATTGCCCTTTTTATTGGTGTGGCATTTCAATGATCTCCTCACAGATCTGAGTTTAGAATCATAGCATCATAACGACACAGTAAGAGGCCATTTAGCCCATCAAGTCCATGCTGGCTCTCTGTAGAGCAATTTAGTCAGTCTTATTCCGCCCCCTCTATCCCTGCAGCCCTGCAAGTTTATTTCCCTGAAGCGCCCATCCAATTTCATTTTGAATCATTCATCGTCTCCGCTTCCAACACCCTCATAGGCAGCGAGTTCCAGGTCATTACCACTCGCTGTGTAAAAAAGTTCCTCTTCACATCCCTCCCACACCTCTTGCTCAATGCTGTATCATTTAAGAAAAAGACACATTGAATTTGTCATTTTGTTACACAAAAACATTTGATTTTGGTTTGGCAGGTTCCAAAGATTGGGTAAAATAAGCACAGAGGTTGTAAAATCAAAAAAAAAAGTCTGTCTCTGTTAGCAGCACGACAATAACAATTCACAAAGAAAATTCACGACCATCGTTTCAGTAAAAAAGTATTGCTTTTAGGCTTCACAAAAGTATATCCACTTAGTCAAAGCTATGCGAAGTCAGTGAATATAGTAGCTTTAGCGTTTATAACTGTTTCTGTGACAAATCATCAGCAGAATATATTGATCCAGCTTGAAAAGGGCTAATTAATCTACCCTGTGAATCTATTAACAGTAATATCGCATGAAGAATTTTATATTTAGAGTTGTTAACACAGGCTATCTCTGTGCTTTTCTGCTAAAAGGATCTTATGTTAATTTATTAAACAATGAAAATGACAAATACTCATTTTCTAAATACCATTCGATTATGATTTAGAGCAGATTTTGTAATTGAACTCATTGGCAACAACGTTTGAGTTGGTTCACAATCAGAGTGATATACTGAGGTGCTCTGCCCCGAGTTCTCCCGCTGGAGATGAAAATCGTCCCCCGTCATAGTCCAGGCTTAAACATCAGTGAGTGGCAGAGGGGGTGACGTTCAATCGTATATGATGAATAATATAAAGTGTTGAGCCAGTATTTCAGGGTGAGGAGGAGAGGGAGTGAAATCTGGAGTACTAGTGGGCCAACTCTGCAGTCAGACCATATCAGTCCCAGAACCACATCAGCTCCCATCTCTATTCGTACAAAGGCAATTACTGAGGGCAAACCAGGAACAGGTTGTTTTCACCTCAATCTGTTTCTAATGTTATGTGAAGAGTAATCAGTGAAATGTAATTAATTATTGAGGATTTAACACCCTTATAATAGAGGCATAGCATACAAAAGCAAGGAAGTTCAGATAAACCTTTATCAAACACTGGTTAGGCCTCAGCTGGAGTATTGTGTTCAGTTCTATGCATTGCACTTTTGGGAGGATGTCAAGGCCTTGGCAAGATTTACCAGAATGGTACCAGGGATGAGGATCTTCAGCTATATGGGAGACCTGGAGAAGTTGGGGTTGTTCTCCTTAAAGCAGAGCAGGTTAAGGCTAGATTTAGTAGAGGTGATCATAATTATGAGGTTTTTTTTGGTAGAGCACAGAAGGAGAAACTGTTTCCACTGGCAGGAAATCATGGGACAATGATTTCCGGTAATTGGTGAAAGACCTGAGGGGGAGATGAGGGGAATTTTTTTCACACAGTGAATGATGATGGTCTGGAATGCATGACTTGAAAGGGCAGTGGAAGCAAATCCAATAGTAACTTTCAAAAGGGAATTGGATGAATACTTGAAAAGGAAACATTTTGTAGGACAGCGGCAAAAGAGCACAGGAGTGGGACTAATTGGATCTCTCTTGCAATGAGCTGGCACAGGTGTGATGGGCTGAATGGCCTCCTTACATGCTATGTGATTCTAAGTTTCTTCTATGTTTATAAAGGATGGACACTTGGACAAGGTGCTGGAGAGGTGTCAGCACTTGTGAAACCACATCCTAGTGTGAAACAGTGCCTTCCTGAAGGAAAGAAACTTGACAAGGGATAAAACTATTCTCAAGACGGAATTTTTGTATCATTGCTGCAGTTTGAAGTGTTCCCATTCGATTTCATTTTTGCACAATATGCTACAGTGTTATTTACCATTCATTATAAAGATATTTGACAGGACATTGTTCCCCTTACACTGCCATATGCTGCTTTATCCTTCTTACATTGTCACAGTTTGACAAAATGTCTGGCTCATACTACACAAAGGATTAAAATCAGCTAAGTTTTCTTTATTTCCTTGTCACATGAGCTTGTCACAAACTTATCACAAGCACACCCTGGGGCTTTGTTAATAAAAACCTTTGCAAACTCTCAACAAAATTTTGAAATTTGCGGATGACACAAAACTTGGAAATGTAGCAAATAGTGAGGAAGATGATAATAGACTTTATGAGGACATAGACAGGCTGGTAGAATGGGTGAATGCATGGCAGATGAAATTCAACGCAGAGAAGTGTGAGGTGACACATTTTGGCAGGAAGCACGAGAAGAGACAATACACGCTAAATGGTATAAATTTAAAGTGGGTGCAGGAACAGAGAGAACTGGGAGTGTTTGTGCACAAATCTTTGTCGGTGGCAGGACAGGTTAACAAAGCAGTTCATAAAGCATATAGGATCCTGGGCTTTATAAATAGTAATATACAAAGGTAAAGAAGTTATGCTAAACCTATGTAAAACACTAGTTCGGCCCCAGCTGGAATATTGTGCCCATTTCTGGACACCACGATTTGGAAAGGCTGGGGGGCGTTGGGGGGGTGGGGGGGGTGGATTTTATGTGGGTGACGGTGATCTCAGTAGCCAACTGAAGTACTGGCAAAAACCCTGCATCTCCTCCTCTGGGGAAGGCCCACCGCATTGCATGCCAATTAGGCACTTAAGTGGACAGCGGGGGGCCTTCCCTGGGATTAAGGACCCTGGTGAAGGAGGTCCCGCCTGCTGAGAGCTGCCAGTCAATCAGAGGCACCGTGGGGGCAGTGGCTGCGGCCAGTAAAGGACCCACCAGAGACGAAGGACACAGGCCACAGGTGAGTCAGGGCAGGAGGTGTTTTGCAGGGTGGGGGTCTCGCAGGAGGTGGGTGTAGGGGGATCGGCAACAAAGGGAGGGGGTGGCTCTCAGTGGGCCTACCCCTTCCTTATGCTGGGTCCCTCATTCAGGCACTAAGTGATCCCACAACCAAAGGATCAGAAGAGATTTACTAGGGTTGTTCTCCTTTAAGCAGAGAAGGCTAAGAGGAGATTTGATAGAGGTGTTCAACATCATGAAGGGTTTAGATAAAGTAAATAAAGCGAAACTGTTTACAGTGGCTGAAGTGTCGATAACCAGAGTGCACAGATTTAAGATGATTGACAAAAAAACTTGTGGCGAGATAAGGAAAAACATATTTATGCAACGAATGGTTAGGATTTGGAATGCACTGCCTGATAGGATGGTGGATACAGATTTAATAGGGAATTGCAAAAATATTTGAAGAAGAAAAAGTGCAGGCATATGGGAAAGAGTGGGGGAGTGGGACTAACTGGATTGCTCTTTGAAAGAGCCGGCACAGACTCAATGGGTTGAATGGCCTCCTTCTGTGCTGTACTATTCTATGAAAATGTTACTTTGAAGACAGTAAAATAAAACCACACTTTCAACTGTCCAATGATGCCAGATCTTCCTTACCTTTCAGGCACTCTTCCACGAGGCAGATATCATACCTCTCAGAGGTGGAAAGCAGTAACGTTCTCAGATCTGTCTGATCAATAATAAACGCACTGTTAAGGATAGTGACCTCAAATTCTACCTCGTATATCTTTCTCAGTGTGTTTTTCGGGCAGCTATATGCTGGTTCAAGGACTGGATATCCAGAAGTTAAAGGGCATTTTGGGGAGGGAATAGTGACACCATCACCAAAGCTAGCAGTAGGGAGGTGCTAGCAGCTAGCTTAATATCAGCTATGGCTCAGTGGTAGCACTCTTGCTGCTGAGTCAGATGCTTGTGGGTTCAAGTCGGAAAGTTGAGCGCAAAATCTAACCTAGCATTCCCAGTGTTGGACTGTTGGAGTTGCCATCATTCGAATGGCATGTTAAACTGAGGCCCCAACTGCCCTCTCAGGTGCATGTAAAAGAACCTATGCCAGTATTTCAAAGTAGAGCATGGGAGTTCTTTCTGGTGGCCTGGGACCAATAGCTGTCCCTCAATTGACATCATTAAAACAGATTATTTGATCATTGTCACATTGCTGTTTGTGGGAGCTTTCTGTGTGCAAATTGGCTGCTGTGTTTCCTATGTCAGCTGTAATGCCCTTTGGTGCATTGTGAAAGATGTGAGATAAGTGCAAACTTTTCTGTAAGTTTCATGCTGGCCTTATATGCTGCAGTAGTGAAGATGCATAGGGAGCCTACTGAAATGCAAATAAGAGGAATCTCTTCAGTTGACGCAATTTCCGAGAAGGATGGAGCAAAATGTATAAGGATTGAATTATGAAAGCCACAAAATATAAAAGGGCAATTTGTCTGAACGGAATTCCTTCACAAAACCTCTCTTTCCCTCTTTAAGATGCTCCTTAAAACCTACCTATTTGTCTACGTTTATGGTCACCTGAACTCATATCTCCTCATGCGGGCAGGTGTCAAATTTTGTCCTGTGAAGTTCCTTGGGATGTTTTACTATATTGAAGATAAATATGAGCAGTTGTTGCTTGAAAACTGGTCTAGGTGAAAGCAGCGATCTGAACTGTAAGCTGTCAGCTACAGGGACAGAGGTGTTCTTTGCCTCTCCATTCATTAGAAGAAGCTACAAACAATTTAACATGTCTGAAATTGATGATCTAGCTAGATTGAAATGGGCGGATTCAACATTTTAATGGTCCTTGCCAATGTAGAATAGAACTTACAGACAGCGTCAATTCCACACGATGTGGTGCAACACAAACACACAAAGTATGCCAATCTCAAAAAGCTTTGTGCAATTTGATCTACTACCTGAGAATCTCATCAAAAACGGAATCACTGGTGAGACCTGATCCAAAGCTCTGAAAAAATGTTAAGAAACGTGTCGCTAACATTGAATAAAGGCTTTGACGTATGCAGAGCAGCAGAAACATCCAAGGTCCAATTACAACGCCTGGGGGTGGGGAGAAGTTGAGGAGGAGCCAATAGTTTAGACCATGAGAACCAGCTTAAAACCACAGTTTCAGAATCGGAGACCCTTTCAAAATAAATATGGGCATAAGGACCATTTCAATTATTGCCTAGTTTAAAACAGGAGTCGTTAAGTGGGGTGCAAACAGCAGCCATTTTGCAAACTGGGTTAAGTCCAGACCAAGATACTGAACTTCACAAATCCACAACATAAACTGGGACAAATTTTCAGGTCAGTCTTGTGCAAAGTGCTCGTGAATCTGCCACGGCTAATTGATGACCAAAGTCTGAATGATTTCTGGTTCATAACAAGCAGTTACAATGCTTGCAACCTCAGAAAAGCAACAGTAGAGTTTCAAGAACTTTGTAATAATAGAGGCAGCAAAGGTCTAGTGTGATGGGGAGAAGAGGGTAATTCGCTGTTCCATTCTCACTCTGACCTTGCCTCCTACATTGTTCCAACGAAGATCAACTGAAGATCAAGGAACAGCATCTCATCTTTCGATTAGCTGCTTTACAGCCTTCCGGACTCAATACTGATTTCAATATCTTTAGAGCATAACCTCAGCCCCTATTTTTTGGACAGCAACTGTTGCTAATGGTTCTGCTATTTCCATTTACAATTCCTCTAGACCCATCTTTTGTTTCGCTGCTTGTCCCATTACTAACCGCCCCCCCCCCCCCACTTTTTGCCTAGTGTCATCATCCCTATGTCATTCAATCTCTCCTGCAGCCCACCCTATCACAGACCTTCCCTTTTGTCTTTTCCCCCTCTTTCCCCTGCCTCTGTACTTACATAAAATTGTTACATCTCTAAGTTCTTCCAGTTCAGATGAAAGGTCTGACCTGCTGAGTATTTCCAATATTTTGTATTTTTAGTCTAGGTGCCTTTAGTGAAGTGGCAGTTGTGAAGCCACGGAAATCACAAAGGAAAAGGAGCAATCAACCTGCCAGGATTATCCTGGAGTCTCCTGGAATTCAAGGAGTAATCCCCTGGACACTGCTGAAAACAAGCCAGAAAAATCATAAGGGCATTAAAAAAATGTTTTTTTTAAATTTATTTGAACAAAATATTACATTAGTTTTCTCAATGTCCTTCCCCCTCCCAATGGCCTCCTTCTGTGCTGGATCATCTTATGATTATCTCATTGCTGCTTGTGGGGCCTTGCTGTGTGTAAATTGGCTGCTGTGTTTCCTACTTTACAACAGTGACTACACTTCAAAAAGTTCGTCATTGGGACGTCATTTGGCCATGAAGGGTGCTATATAAATGCGAGTTCATCCTTTCTATGAAAAGGAATGGAAAATCCTGCTTATGAAATCTGCAGAGCCTTTGTTTGTTATTAGTTACCAGAGATGAGGAAAAGGGTGGTTTGACTAGAATCATAGAATGATGAAGTGCAGAAGGCCGCCATTCAGCCTGCTGTGCCTGTGCCGGCTCTTTGGTAGAGCTATCTAATAAGTCCCACACCCCCGCTAATAGTCAAGAATCGTTCATTTGGGGTAATGAAGAGTCTGTTCACTTTCCATCTTGGGTGAGAAGGCAGGGCGGTGCTAGGATGGACATGTTGGGTGAGCAATCGACCAATGGCTGCAGCGCAGCAGACGGGAGGCTAGAGGTGGGAGGTCAATGGTGAAACCTCGAGGAATATGTCCGACCAGTGTTGGCAACGCTAGTCAACAGGAAGAGCATTTCATGGAGAGACACAGTTTAACTTATCTAATTGCAGTAATAGCAAGGACCAGGGAGTACAAGGTCAAGTGAAGGAAGGAGACCATCTCAGTATTGGTTATATGACCCACAGTAGAACAAGGACAGATATATGCAGCAAGAGAATAACCAGCACAACGGCTAGTTAGAAAGAATGAAATCTCTAATAGGTGTTAGCTGTGGCTCAATGCCAGCACTGTCATCTCTGAATCAGAAGGTTGGTTCATGCACTGGATATCTAGAACTCAAGAGTGTACTGTGGGGAGAGAATGGGGCTGCCAGAGATATCCCAAACATAAAAGTACAAAAACAAAATACTGCAGATGTTGGAAATATGAAATAAAAACAGAAAATGCTGAAAATACTCAGCAGGTCAGGCAACATCTGTGGAGAGAGAAACAGAGTTAACGTTTCAGGTCAGTGACCCTTCATCCATTCTGAAGCCCACAACCTCTTCCCATTTAACCAGGTCCTGAAAGTATAGGCTGACTGTTGCATTAAAAACTGAACGTGGCCCCAGACAGACTTCCTATTCCCTTGCTCTTCATCAGGAACAGCACGATTATTAGTTGAAAGATTAACTTGTATTAGGTGTCTGCCTTGGCTCAGTTGGTAGCACCCTTGTCTGAGGGAGTGCTGCACTGCTGGAGGTGTCATCCTTCAGATGAGATGTTAAATCAAGGTCCTGTCTGCTCTCTCAGGCGGACGTAAAAGATCTCATGGCATAGACTTGAAGAAGAGCAAGGGAGTTCTCCCTGATAACCTGGCCAATATATATCCCTCAATCAGCATCACTAGGAAACAGATTATCTGATCATTACAACCCCAGTGGTCAAATGTCTAAGGCATTGGCATCCCAAGCCAGGGATAGAGCTTTTGGCAGGAGAAAGAGCAGGGAAGTGGGACTAATTGGATAGCTCTTTCAAAGAGCCAGCACATGCATGATTGGCCAAATGGCCTCCTTCTGTGGGTATCATCCTATGATTATATCATTGCTGCTTGTGGGATCTTGCTGTGTGTAAATTGGCTGCTATGCTTCCTACTTTGCAACAGTGACTACACCTCAAACAGTTCTTCATTGGGATGTCATTTGGCCATGAAAGGTGCTAGAGAAATGCACGTTCATCCTTTCTATGAAAAGGAATGGAAAATCCTGCGTATGAAATCCGCAGTGCCTTTGGGAGGGGGTAGAACGTCGAAAAAACTAATATAAAGAGCTCCATATCTGCAGGGGATATCAAGTACCTTGACTATTTTTAACAGCAACTTTGAAATGCAGCCAAGAGAAATTAAACTCTGCATATCTCCCACATGCCGCTCTTAACTCTGATAACGATCAAAATAAAAAAAAATAAAAACATAAGGATTCCATGTCGTATCGTGGCCTGAAGAAAACACCATCAGCAACTGAGCTTCACAGGGGGAGGTGCCAATATGGTGGCCATTAAAATACTTTGTGGTTGTTCGGGGCCTTTGATTTCGCCTTGGGCTATGTGTGCTACTTAACTTTACATTTGAAGCCAGACTTGTAAACCAACATGATGCTATTAGGAGCAGATTGGTCCCATTCTAAGCCAATAGCATGAATTTAGCTGTCACAGAGTTTGTAGCTAAGTACGGAACCCATTTAACAAAAAATGCCCCCACAGGCTCGGAGCAGCTACAGAGGAGATTAATGTTACATTTAGAGACAGGCTCTTAAGGACAACAGTAATTCAATCAATGGCACTGGTTGTTAAGAGCTCAGCTCATTAACCCTTTCAGCACTGAGTGTGCCCTTAACACTTTCGAAAATATTGACTGTCCGTCCTTAACGCGAGCAGCCAATTATTTGACTGAGACTTCACACTTCCCGTGTTCAGTGTCACTTTCTGCCCAAGCACTGTAGTTTTGCATTCAATGTCCCGGGGGCTACAAAAATGCCACTTTCTGAGGGGACCTCCATGATATCAAATCACTTGTCCCATTTAAACCCAGGAAAACATTCTGTAATAAATGCCAACATTGGTAGATTTTAGAGCTGAACAAAAGATTATTGTTAAACTCAGCACCTTGCTGTATTTTCTACTTTGTTTTCTGGTGCAGAAGGTTTTTTTTTAATGTTTCGTTTCTATGTATTTTCGAAAGTTTCTTTTTCTATGTATTTTATAAATAAAAACAGTCGAAGGCAAAGTTTGATCACATGAGACAGCGATAAAAAAAAAATCTAAACGTATGTGTTCCTAAACTGCATTATGTGAAAGTGCTACCCAGAGAATTATTTCAATAGAAAGAAACAACTTACATTTATATAGCGCCTTTCACGTAATAAAATGTCCCAGGGCACTTCACATTACAAAACAAAGTATGGCACCGAGCTACAAAAGGAGATATTAGGTCAACTGACCAAAAGTTGGGTGAAAGAGGTTGGTTTTAAGGAGTGTTTTAAAGGAGGAAAGTGAGGTAGAGGCAGAGAGGTGTCTGGGGGCAGTCCAGAGCTTGAGGCCTGGGCAACTGAAGGCACAGCCACCAATGGTGGAGTGATTAAAATCAGAGGTGCACAAGAGGACACAATTAGAGGAGTGCAGATATCTTGGAAGGCTGTGGGACTGCAGGAGATGACAGCAATAGGGAGGGACGAGGTCATGGAGGGATTTGAAAACAAGGATGGGAATTTTAAAATCAAGACATTGCTTGACCTGGAGCCAATGTAGGTCAGTGAGCACAGGGGTGATAGAGGAACTTGATGTAAGTTAAGACACAGGCAGTAGATTTTTGGATGATCTCAAGATTGCAGAGAGTAGAATGTGGGAGATCAGTCAGGACTGTGTTGGAATATTCAAGTCTAGATGTAACAAAGGGAGAAAGAAAGACTTGCAATTATATAGCACCTTTTACAACCTCAGGATGTCCCAAGCACTTTACAATCAATTAAGTACTTTTTTGTGAAGTCGTCACTGTTCCAGTGTAGCAAACACGGCAGCTAATTTGCACACAGCAAGATCCCACAAACAGCAATGTGATAATGACCAGATCATTTGTTTTTGTGATGTTGGTTGAGGGATAAATATTAACCAGGTCACTGGGGAGAACTTCTCTGCTCTTCTTCAAAATAGTGCCATAGGATCTTTTACATCCACCTGAGAGAGCCTCAGTTTACCATGCCATCCGAAAGACGGCACCTCTGACAATGCAGCACTGCCTCAGTACTATACTGGGCGCATCAGCCTGGATTTTTGTGCTCAAGCCTCTGGACTAGGACGTGAACCCACAACCTCCTGACCAATGTTCCTTCGAATTTTTCTATGTTGTGTGCAGCCTGTTTGTTGCTCTGTGTGGTCCCTTTAAGCAAATGTTGATTGTGTGCATCATGTTTGTTCCCTGCCCTGTAGATTTGGGATTGCTGCACACCCATGCAGCTTGTAGGGAACACTCCTTCTCACTCAGAGGTGAGAGTGTGATCCACTGAGCCAAGGCTGACAAACAAGAAGAATGATATCCCCTGTGGAAATGTCATGAAATTCAGGAGACAACACATTGTACCTCTAGTCACAAAGAAAATGCAGATACATTGGGCAGAATTGTGTGAGGCCTTTTGGAGCAGGAATGGAGGCATTGCGGGGTGGGGGGGGGGTTGCAGGGATGCTGGAGAATCGTGTCAGATATGCCTACCCAGAAATCCAATGTCGTGACATCAGTTCCGCATTTAGTCAGTGGTGAGAAAGCTCCAAGGTGGTATCGCCGCCCCGGCACGATGGGACTGCTGTTTGAGCACTGGGTAGGGGAAGAGGAGGGAGCGGAGGCCATTGTTGGCCTGCAGTGCTGTGCACTCTGCATGGGTGCACTTGGTCTAGTGTGAGAGGGTCCGGTAGACGTAGTATGGGGTCACTCTGCACATTTGGGCACTGTATTGGGTGCAAGGGTTTGGTGGGCTATGTCTCGGGTGCACTGCAATCAGCTCCTCGGAGCCCGGACCTGTTGTGCAATACGACAGGCCCCACACCTCCATTATTTAAAATGGCAGCCCGCCATGTAACCGTTTCCGGGTCCGCCACTGGGACCCGCAATGGAAACACTAAATTCAGCCCATTGTGGGCAGCAGGTTAAATTGCCACTTATTATATTTTATAACAATACATTATCATTTTGTTAAAAAGACATGAAAATGACTGAAGCAAGATTGTCAAGGGTGCTATTACCTTACATTCTATAAATAATTTCTACATAATTTATAATGGTACTGAAATAACGTCTCTTGGATTTTGAGACCATAGTTTAGATCTGCCCCATTCTTCAATTGCCCATGATCTCAGATTTTCAGGTAGCAAAGGTAAGTGTTTCAAAACACACTCTCTAAAGCATGGATATGTTTTGAATTAGTTCTGCTGTAAAAATATTGACAAAAGAAAGCATTTTTGTCTAAGATTTAGGTTGTTGTAGGCTACTTCAATTATGTCACAATTTCACTCATAAGAATGCCCAGCTCAATTTCATTTATAATTCAATTGGTTTGTCTGAAAACAAGTAGCTGAGGGGGGAGGCTAAGCAACTCAATTTACATACAAACATTATGTGAGATTGTTAAATTCAAGACATTCAGACAATTATTTAAATTTTGTCTGCCACCAGTAACTTTCCTGAAGGTATTTGTCAACTCGTCTTTTTAAAATGATTAGGTCGCTCTGATGTTTTTCAAGACAGTCTCTGTGGAACTTCCAGAGTTGGTCAAATCATAAAATTTCCAAAGTTGGTGAGAAAAGGAGAAAGAACTACAATGTAAGAAAATGAATTACAGTATAGTTTCGCACAAGTTCATCTCCTACTCTGAAGAACTAATAAAACTATATGTTGGATTGCTACCAGTATTTGCTTCAACTTATCTGCTGCTGAAACCTTCATCTCTGCCTTTGTTACTTCCAGACTCAGCTATTCCAATGCTGTCCTAGTCGGCCTCCTACCTTGCATTCTCCATAAACTTGAACCCATCCAAATCTCCACTGCCTGTATCCTAACTCACACAAAGTCCCATTAGCCCATCACCCTTGTGCTCACAAACTTACATTGGCGTCCAGTCTGGCAATGCCTTGATTTTAGAATTCTCATCCGTGTTTTCAAATCGCTCCATTACCTCACCCCTCTCTACCTCTGAAACCTCCTCCAGCCCTACAACCCTCCAAGATCTCTGTACTCCTTCAGTCCTGGTTTCTTGTACATCTCCAGTTTCCTTCACCCCACCACTGGCGGCCGTGCCTTCAGATGGCTTGGTACAAAGCTCAGGAATTCCCTTCTGAAACCTCCCCACCTTTCTCTTCTCCCTAAAACACTCCTTAAAAACTACCTCCTCGACCAAGCCAGTCTTAATATCTCTTTATGAGGCTTGGTGTCAAATTCTGTCTGATAACGCTCCTGTGAAGCACCTTTGGAACAATTTGCTATGTTAAATTTGTTGTTGTGAATTCAAGTCGCATTCCAGAACATGAGCACATAATCTGCTAATGCTCCATTGATATAAGGAGTAAGTGTTTAACTGTTGGAGGGCTTGTCCTTTGGATGAGATTTTTGTTTTTAAAAGGCATGAAACTTTTAAATGTTGATGTTCAGAGACACTTGGTTGTGCTTCTACAAGGAGCGCAGGAAGTCAGCATGCAGGTACAGCAAGCAATTAGAAAGGCAAATGGCATGTTGGCCTTTATTGTCAGGGGATTGGAGTACAGAAATAAAGAAGTCTTGCTACAGTTGTACAGGGCTTGTACAGAGACCACATCTGGAATTCTGGGGGTGGGGGGGATTTTACCTTGCTGACGGGGGTCTCAACCAGTGGCTAAAGCGCCGGTGAGAGCCCTGTGTCACCTCCTCTGCGGAAGGCCTGTCGGATTACGTGCCAATTCGACACTTAAGTGGACAACGGCGGGCCTTCCCCAGGCTTGACGACCCCAGCAACGGAAGTCCCGCCTACTGAGAGATATTGGCCAATCAGTGGCCGGCAGCTCTTTAACTGAGCAGTGTCACCGCAGAGGAAGTGCCTACTGCCAGTAGAGCACTCACCGGAGGCACTGGACCCAGGCCAAAGGTAAGTCAGGGTGGGAGGTGTTTAGCGGGGAGGGGGATGTCGGGAACAGGGGTGTGGGCGGGGGGGGTGCGTCAGCAGAAAGGGCAGCAGGATAGCTCTCAGCGAGCCCCCCACCTTCTCGATGCCGAGTCCCTCATTTAGGTACTAAGTGCCTTTTAACAACAGACCCATCCCCAGAGCCAACAAGCAACCCGCACGAGTTTGTTTGGCGTGCGTACCGTGTGGCCCACAGTCCCACCGGCAGCGGCGGGATGGGGCCTCTAATTGGGTATGAATTGCCCACTTAAGGGCCTCAGTTGGTGGCAGGACAGGATGTCCGTTCAAAGACCTTCCTGTGCTGGACTTAATTTGGGTCAAGGCGGGAAGGTGCCAGGGTTCCCGACTCGCCACCATCCCACCCAATTATATGCTTACCCCGCCTCCAAACCCAATGTGGGGGAGAGCATAAAATTCCCCCCATTGTGTGCAGTTTTGGTCTCCATATTTAAGGAAGGATATACTTGCAGTGGAGGTGGTACAGCAAAGGTTCACTAGATTGGATCGTGGGATGAGAGGGTTGTCCTATGATGAGAGGCTGAGTAAATTGGGCCTATACCTACTGGAGTTTAGAAGAATGGGAGGCAACCGCATTGAAACATACAAGATTCTGAAGGGCTTGACAGGGTAGACACAGAGATAGTTTCCACTGGTCGGGAATCTAAAACACGGGGACACAGTCTCAGGATAATTGGCTAATCATTCGGACTGAGATGAGGAGAAATTTCTTCACTCAAAGCGTTGTGAATCTTTGGAATTCTCTCCCCCCAGAGGGTTTTGGATGATCCACCATTGAATACATTTGATAGACATATTTTTGGTTTCGCAGGGAATCAAGGGATATGGGGAGCGAGCAGGAAAGTGGAGTTGAAGCCAAAGATTAGCCCTGATCGTATTGAATGGTGGAGCAGGCTTGACGGGCCATATTGTCTACTCCTGCTCCTATTTCTTGTGTTAATCGTGGTTCCTCTGGCACTTTAGGTGGTGATAAAGATTACGTTAGACGAAGCAGAGTGTGGCATTGTCCTGGTGACTTGGCTGCCATTCCTCCCTGGACTGACTGGACCAAAAAAAAAATTATCTGGTCATTAACTCAAAAAAACACTGAAACACTGTTGGTGATTCTTGATGTGTAACTACATAACAGCGGTCAGTTAATTTCAAAATAATGCATTTACATGGTGTACTTTAGGACATTTCTGAGATGTGAGAAGGCGCTCTATAAGTACAACCTAATTTTTTTAAATGTACGATGACATATTTTTAAAGGGACAAACACATCTGAATTGAAGTGAGGGATTATGGGGCAAATTAATCTTAAACAGCCCAAGGTTTGTCAGTTTTTGTTGCTTGTGATGCAGAGACTTTTTTCTCAACAATTGTAGTGTTTCCCCAGATATTCTGCCACCACTGGACTATGAGGAGCTGATAGCATCTCTCCCCACTGTCAACCTACAAGGAATCAGGAATTCCCAACTGGGGTTTGGAATTCTGCATACTGCACACCATTTGAAGGTCTGGATTCTGACTAAAGTATTTCTAATGCTACAGCCCTCGCAACAAAGGCAAAGAAGATCTGGATTCTGTCACTGTGGACATCTGCCAGAACACTGTCAGTGGGGGTTGGGCGGGGGGAAGGGAGGAACGTTGAACTTGCAAGTTCCAAACAGACAAGCAGTAGCTGCAGCATGGGGATTTTGGAGGAGGATAATGAAAATAATGGACTGGAAGAGTAACTGAGCTTGACTGAAAGCTCTACTGCTGATGCTGGTAAACCTAGCAATTTAGTGCGTGAAGGGGGCCCTGCAAGAGACTTGGCTGTGACAGGATAATTAGACACAAGTGAACATGAGCCCAATGTCATTACACCTTTAAGATATCCATAAACAAGTTACATGTATCATTGTGTGCTCTGCAGTAACATAAAGCCTCTCGTTTGGATTGACTCAGAGTTTAAACATTCTTTCGAATGCTGCATTCACTATTTTTTGTGATTACGAGAAAATAATGCTGGAAAGTCACAGCAGGTCCAATAACATCAGAAAAGAGAAGTGGGTAATTGCTTTCAGTATAGATCCTTTTAAAAGCGTCTACACCCAAAGTAAACCAGTCTCCTCCTTACAGATGTTGGCTGCCCTATAAAGTGTCTTTATTTCAGATTTCCAGCATTGATGGTTCTTTTCTTTCAGAATTGTTCGTGTTTTTTTGGGGGTTATTTGGATATAATGATCACTCTGAGTTTCTTTTATTCCTTTTTACTTGTTTCCATGTTTTGTCCCACTCCAGAGTGTTTGGCTGACACTCCCAGTGCAGTATTGAAGGAGTGCTGAACTATCGGAGGTGCTGTCTTTCTGATGAGACGTTGAACCGAGGCCCTGCCTGCCCTCTCAGGTGGACATAAAAGGTCCCATGAAACTATTTTGAAGAGGGGCAGGGGAGTTCATCCTGGTGTTCTGGCCAATATTTTTCCTTCAACCAACATCATTAAAACAGATCATCTGGTCATTATCACATTGCTGTTTGTGGGACCTTGCCGCGTGCCGTGTTACTTACATTTACGACAGCGACGACACCAAAATGATTTCATTGACTTTTGGAACAGCGGAGGTTATGAAAGGCACAGTAGAAACAAAAGTCTTTCTTTACTTTTACTCTTCATTGGCAGCTAGCTCGAGTTGCGAAGACTGGTTGGAGGTATTCCAGGAGATTTTACCACATGACCTCCTGCCTCCAACTGCCCCACCCCCACATTCATACCATTAGTTACCCAACATGTCCATTCTCACAATGCACCACCTTCCCACACCAATTAGATGATTCTTTGATTGGTCAAATAGCCCTTCTTTTCCTCATCTCCAAAATGTTATGCCTAATAAACAGAAGTGTGCAAAGGAAGTGAATAAACACACAATTTTTTCATTCCCCTATGATTTATTCCAGAGATTGCTCTCAGTGGCATCCTAAGGACTAGTCTTTAATTCCTGCAGACTCCAGGACAATCCTAGAGGATTGGCACCGCTACAGAATCAGAACCTTATTAGGGGCCTCTGACCATCTACAAGATCAGGACACTGGATCAACCCAAGCTACACCCATGAAGTAATAAATGCCTCTCATTCAAACTATCTAAACCATAAAACTCTTTCACACTGCCCCCTATCAACAAGCTCCTTTCAACTGAAGCCAAGTTTCAATTGTCTCCACTCAACAACACAGGAGGTAGCAGGGCTATTCTGTAGTCTCAATACAATCCGCCTCAATTTTCTTGGCTTTCTCTGACACGAAATGAAACACAGAGCAGAGTCTATGTGGGAACTGTCACTGAGAAAAATTCTGGTAAAGAAATCCTGGTCAGCCAGAAAACAAGTAACTAAAAGAAATGAAAGTAGCCAACTGGCTGGAAAGCATTTTTGGGATTGGTGTAATATTTGTGGAATGATTATTATGTTGCATCAAATGGGGGAATCAACTGTAAATCATTTCTCAATAAACTTACAGTAGTTATGGTGCATTAACCCTTCACCAACAATATGCCCCAAAGGCATGTTGACAGGTACTGACTTGCAGGAGTACAGAACTAAATCACTCCATCGGTAACAATTTTATATGTGAACTGTCTGAATCCCTTGATTACATTCCAACCTATAAATCACACAGACAGCTGCTATTTTGAATAAGATAAAATTGCATTTATATAGTGCCTTTCATGCCATCTGGAGATCCTAAAGCACTTTACAACCAATGTAGTACTTTTGAAGTGTAGTCACTGTTGTGAAAAGAGGCAAACAATTGACACACAGCAAAAGATGACACAAACAGCAATGAGGTATTAACCAGATTGATTGAGGGATAAATATTAGCCAGAACTCTGGGGAGAACTCATCTGCTTGACTTTGAAATAGTGCTATGGGACCTTTTATGTCCACCTGAGAAGGAAGACGGCCTAGGTTTAACATTTCATCTTCAGTACTGCACTGGATTGTCAGCCTAGATTTTGTTCAAGTTCTCTGGAGGGAGACTTGTACCCACAACCTTCTGACTCAAGAGGTGAGACTACTATCCACTAAGCACTGAGGGACATCAGTCAACCAGCAATGCCCAAATGCTCAAACAAATACCTCACTATATGTGATTCTCAGGGTCCTACATGACTAACAGAGGAGCACAGAATCATTCTTTGTCCAACTAATTTCCCTAATACATGAGCTGAAATCCCAGAAAATGCACACATACTGCAGTGCAAGGGGATATAGGACTGGCTACAATGGGGCAAGGCCATAGAGAGACTTATAGAGTATCAGCATATGAATTAAAGGCTACTTGTGATACAGCAAAATAGCATTAGGCCATGATACCATTTCAGAGTTCTACAGAATGGGGGTAGATGTGTGTGGGATATTTTCCTGCCTGAAATCTCTGCCTCTCTGCATCAGGAAGCCTTTAAAATCAGTACAAAAGTTAAATTAGCAATCATTTCAAACTTTGCACACTGGAAATTAGATTCAAGGACATTAAAACATATATTTTGTAACTCTGGAGATGTTTAGAACAAGACCGCCCTCACCAGCACTACGTCACATCAACAAAGACAGAAGATCACACTGAGACAAGAGGGAGGAATGGAAACCACCACAAGAATAGCGATCCAATCCAGAGGAGCCTCGTCAAGGTTGGGTAACCCCTCTGTCCCACTGCCCAGAAAAGCCCTACCTATCCCGACGGCCTCACCAACAAAATACACTAAACCTGAAACATCTTGCGCTAATATCCAGCTGTCTACAGCTAAGTCAGAGTCTCGCCTTTATGGTATGTTCTGGAAAATACCGTCCGAGCAAAAGGTGCAACCACACAAATCAGTGTTAATCAGAAGAATGGGGAAATGAAATACCTTTTTTTTCCCTGTGGCAAGAAGTTGAATTCATGAAAATAGAAGATAGGTAAATGTACAAAGAAAGACACATCATGGCACGACAAACAAGTTTACACAGCAACTTTGAGTAGATAAAACATTCCTGGGTATTTCATGAGGCGCACAGGATTAAATGGACGCTGAGCCCAAGACGGAAGCATTAAGAGGGGTGACCATGAGCTTGGTTGAGGACTAAGACTCCTGGGTTTTTTGCAGCTTTGTCCTGAGTTCTTTCAATACCATTCATTGGAATGTATCTGCCACTATATTCCTTCCTATTTTACTGCAAGTGTCAGCCTTGGTAAGCAATATTTGAAACAGTCACCTGATAATCCACAGGAGGCAATGATTGGTAGGATTTAAAATCTGACCCTGTTACACTCAGTGTGCTCTGTCAATGTTTTTATTATTGTCAGGTAGCAAGTGATGGATTTTTGATGCCCTGTGTACAGTTCTAAGTGTGTGACCTGATGCCAACAGCACAGAGCAAGCAGAATTGCTGCCAGTAACTACAACACCATCACCTTGCAT
This sequence comes from Heterodontus francisci, assembly GCF_036365525.1. Classification (NCBI taxonomy): domain Eukaryota; kingdom Metazoa; phylum Chordata; class Chondrichthyes; order Heterodontiformes; family Heterodontidae; genus Heterodontus; species Heterodontus francisci. The sequence goes on from NC_090377.1 coordinate 117,372,312, forward strand.
TTAGATAGTGCCCTAAATGTAGCAGAAAATCCCAAGACACTTCACAGGGGCATAATCAGACAACATTTGATACCGAGGCACATAAGAAATTAGGACAGGTGGCTAAAGGTTGGTCAAAAAGGTAGGTTTTAAGGAGCATCCTAAAGGATGAGAGGAAACCAGAGAGATGGAAAGGTTTAGGGAGGGAATTCCAGATCATAGGGCCTTGGCAGCTGAGAGCACAGTGGGCTGTGGGGCTGGAGGGAAGGGTGAGGCCATGGGCGGGGGGGTTGAACCACAAGGATGAGAATTTTAAATCTGAGGCATTGCTGGAACGGGAGCCAATGTAGGCCAGCAAGCACCGCGGTGGTGGGTGAATGGGATTTAGTATGAGATAGGTAGAGGGTGCAGAATGTTGGATGACCTGAGGTTTGCAGAGGGTGCAAAGCAGGGGTTGGGGGCAGCCAGGAGAGCCTTGGAATAGTCGAGTCTGAAGGTAACAAAAGCATGGATGAGAGTTTCAGCAGCAGATCAGCTGAGGCAGGGAGAGGAGAGACTATTACAGAGGTGATAGTAGGCAGTCATGACAAATATATTGTTTAATGCATTGTATGTAAAATAGTTTAAAGCCGAATATTTATATGACACTTTTGTAGAAATAATTTAAAAAGGTGCAGAGACAACATAGACAATTTGCAAAGAATAATCGGCTAGTTCCACAACAACCTTAGCAATGCTATAACCCGAGTCTGCAGACACAAAGAGTGGATTCAGACATAGCTCCTGCCAGCCTGTCACAATCCAATGTTCTCCATTTCCTAATTAATTATCTATCAGAGATGGTATCTTCCCAAAGATCAAACACTTGTCATTGTAAACTATTTGTATCTGAGGCCCCAGGCAACAGTGGAAGTGACTTACTTAGATGATAGACATTAACTCCTCTGAATGAATATCGACCCCTCACCTGTGGCTGTAATTAATTTCAGTTAAATCACAACAGTTGCTTGTCACAAATTTAATATTCAAAGACACGTGGAGCAAGACATGAAGTACCATTCCTTTATTTCAGCCCTCTCTATAGCATCTTCTAGTAGTAAAACATGCCAGGCACTTCGGAGGAGCATTATAAAACAAAGTATGACACCGAGCCACATAAGGAGATGTTAGGTCGTCTGACCAAAACACTTGGTCAAAGAGGTAGGTTTTAAGGAGCATCTTAAAGGAGGAAAGTGAGGTAGAGAGACAGAGAGGTTTATTCCAGAGCTTAGGGACTAGGCAACTGAAGGTGCAGCCACAAATGGTGGAGTGATTAAAATGAGGGTTGCACAACAGGCCAGAAATAGAGGAGTGCAGATTTCTTGGAGGGTTGTGGGGTTGGAGGAGACAACAGATATAGAGAAGGGCGAGGCCATGGACATATTTGAAAACAAGGATAAGCATTTTAAAATCAAGACGTTACTCAACCCAGAAGCCAATGTAGCTCAGCGAGCAGAAGGGTGATAGGTGAACAGGACTTACAGAGTCATAGAGTCATTATGGCACAAAGGAGGCTGTTTGGCGCATCGAGTCCATGCCGTCGCCCTGAAGAGCAATCCAGTCAGTCCTGTGGTAAGTCAGTCATGGACAAGTCAAAATGCCTCTAATTCAATATAAAGACTAAAGCCATTGCTTTTATTTCATACCACAAACTCCATTCCTTGATGTGAGTGAAGATACGGGTAGCAGAGTTTTGGATGACCTCAAGTTTATGGAGAGTAGAATGTGGAAGAACAGCTAGAAGTGCTTTGGAATAGTCAAGTCTAGAGGTAGGTATGAATCAGGGTTTCAGCAGCAGTTGAGCTGAGATGGGTTGAAGTTGGACGATGTTACAGAGGTAGAACTAGGCAGTCTTAGTGATGGTGCGAATATGAGGTCAGAAGCTCATCTCGGGGTCAAATGTGACACCAAGGTTGCGAACAGACTGGCTTAATCTCAGACTGTTGCCAGGGAAAGGGATGGAGTCAGTAGCTAGGCTACTGAGTTTGGAGCGGGGGGCTGAAAACGATGGCTTCAGTCTTCCCAAAAAAATTTAATTGGAGGAAATTTCCACTCATCCAGTCCTGGATGTCAGACAAGCAATCTGATAGTTTAGCAACAGTGGAGGAGTTGAGAGAAGTAATGGTGAGGTAGAGCTGGATGTCGTCAGCTTACATGTGAAAACTAACGCTGTGCTTTCGGATGATGTCATCGAGGGGCAGCAGGTAGATGAGAAATAGGAGGATGTCAAGGATAGATCCTTGGGGGACACCAGATGTAATGGTGCGGGAGCAGGACGAGAAGCCAATGCAAATGGTTCCCTGGCTACAATTAGATAGATAAGAATGGAACCAGGGTAGAGCAGTCCCACCCAGCTGGATGACAGTGGAGAGGTGTTGGAGGAGGATGGTGTGGTCAACCCTGTCAAAGACTGTAGAAAAGTTATGAAGGATGAAGAGGCAAAGTTTATCTTTATTACAGTCATATAGGATCTCATTTGTGTCATTTTTATTCTTTCATGGAATGTGAGCTTTACTGGTAAGGCCAACATTTGTTGCCCATCCAGACTTGCCCTTGAGAAGGTGGTGGTGAGCTGCCTTCTTGAACCGCTGCAGTCAGTCTGTGCGGGTACACCCACAGTGCTGTTTGGGAGGAAGTTCCAGGATTTTGACCCAGTGACAATGAAGGAATGGTGATAAAGTTCCAAGTCAGGATGGTGTGTGACTTGGAGGGGAACTTGCAGGTGGTGGTGTTCCCATGCATCTGCTGTCCTTGTCCTTCTGGATGGTAGAGGTCGCGGATTTGGAAGGTGTTGTCAAAGGAGCCTTGGTGTGTTGCTGCAATGCATCTTGTGTATGGTACACACTGCTGCCACTGTGCATCGGTGGTGGAGAGAGTGGATGTTTAAGGTGGTGCATGGGGTGCCAATCAAGAGGGCTGCTTTGCCCTGGATGGTGTTGAGCTTCCTGAGTGTTGTTGAAGCTGCACCCATCCAGGCATCACACTCCTGACTTGTGCCTTGTAGTTGGTGGACAGGCTTTGGGGAGTCAGGAAGTGGGTTACTTGCTGCAGAATTCCCAGTCTCTGGCCTGCTCTTGTAGCCATAGCATTTATGTGGCTACTCCAGTTCAGTTTCTGGCCAATGGCAACCCCCAGGATGTTGATAGTGAGGGATTTAGCGATCGTAATGCTGTTGAATGTCAAGGGGAGATGGTTAGATTCTGTCTAATTGGAGATGGTCATTGCCTGGCACTTGTGTGGCACGAATGTTACTTGTCACTTATCAGCCCAAGCCTGAATGCTCTCCAGGTCTTGTTACATATGGACAAGGACTGTTTCAGTATGAGGAGTTGCGAACATCCTCACTCTGACCTTATGATGGAGGGAAGGTCATTGATGAAGCAGCTGAAGATGGTTGGGCCTAAGACACTACCCTGAGGAACTCCTGCAGCAATATCCTAGAGCTGAGATAATAGGCCTCCAATAACCACAATCATCTTCCTCTGGTATGACTCCAACCAGTGGAGAGTTTTCCTCTTGACTCCCATTGACTTCAGTTTGGCTAGGGCCCTTTAATGTCATATTCAGTCAAATGCTGCCTTGATATCAAAGGCAATCACTCTCACTTCAGCTCTTTTGTCCATGTTTGGACCAAGGCTGTAATGAGGTCAGGAGCTAAATGCCCCTAGTGGAACCCAAACTGAGTGTCGGTGAGCATGTGATTGCTGTTTAAGTGGCACTTGATAGCACTATCAACGACACCTTCCATCACTTTCCTGATGATTGAGAGTAGTTTGATGGTGCAGTAAGCAGGACAGGTTGATAAGGTGTTTAAGAAGGCATATGGAATCCTTTCCTCTATTAGCCGAGTTATAGAATATAAGAGCAGGGAGGTTATGCTGGAACTATATAAATCATTGGTGAGGCCACAACCTGAGTACCATGTGTAGTTCTGTTCATCTCATTACAGAAAGGATGCAATTGCACTAGAGAGGGTACAGAGGAGATTTACGAGGATGTTGCCGGGACTGGAAAAATGCAGCTATGAGGATAGATTGGATAGGCTGGGGTTGTTCTCCTTGAACAGAGAAGGCTGAGGGAACTTTGATTGACATGTACAAAATTGTGAGGGGCCTGGATAGAGTTGATATGAAAGGCCTATTTACCTTAGTAGAGAGGCCAGTGACTAGGGGGCATAGATTTAAAGTGATTGGTAGAAGGATTAGAGGGGAGATGAGGAAACATTTTTCACCCAGAGGGTGGTGGGGATCTGGAACTCACTGCCTGAAAGGGTAGTTGAGGCAGAAACCCTCAACTCATTCAAAAGAAGTCTGGATATGCACCTCAAGTGCTGTAATCTGCAGAGCTATGGACCAAATGCTGGAAGGTGGGATTAGAATGGGTGAAACATTTTTCGGCCAGCACAGACACAATGGGCCTAGTGGCCTTTTTCTGTGCTGTAAACTTTCTATGATTCTATGATTGACCGAGTTGGATTTGTCCTTGGATTTTGTGGATAGGACATACCTGGGCAATTTTCCACATTGCTGGGTAGACACCAGTGCTGTAGCTGTACTAGAACAGCTTGGCTAGGGGCGCAGCTAGTTCTGGAGCACAAGTCTTCAGTGCTAGAGCCGGGATGTTGTCAGGGCCCATTGCCTTTGCTTAGATAAGAGCTGTTTTGGTATGGTAGCAGGGGTGGAAACCCGAAACCTGGAAAGCCAATTTGAGAAAAGAACTTGCAATTATAAAACACCTTTCACAACTTCAGGATGTTGCAAAGCGCTTTATAGCCAATACAGTACTTTTTGAAGTATAGCTACCGTTGTAATGTAGGAAATGCAGCAGCCAAATTTTACACAGCAAGATCCCACAGACAGCAATGTGATAATGAATGGTTTTCATTGATGTCAGCTGAGGGATAAATATTGGCCACATCACCAGTGGAACTCTCATGCTCTTCTTCAAATAACACTGTGGGATCTTTTACCTGCGTCTGAGAGGGCTGATAGGGTCTCACTTCAACATTTCAACTTGAAAGACAGCACCTCCAACAGTGCAGCACTCCACTGGAGTGTCAACCTGAATTTTTGTGCTTCAGTGTCTGGAGTGGGACCTGAACCCACTACCTTCTAAATCAGAGACATAAATGCTACCAAATGAACCACAGCTGACACCTTAGAATGCTTGCTACATTAAAGGCACCATCTAGATGCACATTGTACCACTAGAAACCACTCTCGCACAACTAAATATAACTATCAAACAGCTTACAGTTTCAGCCATGGCTTCATGTGTACCATACTTGCCTTTGAGTTGGAAGATTATGAGTTCAAGCCCCACTCCAGAGATCTGAGCCAAGGAATCTAGGCTGTTCTCCAGTGCTGTGAGAGTCCTGCACTGTCAGAGGTGCAGTCTTTCAGCTGAGATGTTAAACCAAAGCTCTACTTGTTCTCTTAGGTGGATGCAAAAGATCTCATGGCACTATTTTGAAGAAAAGCAGCAGTGATCTTTCTGATGTCCTGACCAATATTTATCCCTCAATGAACATCACTAAAACAAATTATCTGGTCATTATCACATCGTTGTTTGTGGAATCCTGCTGTGCACAAACTGGCTGCTGTGTTTCCTACATTACAATGGGGACGACCTTCAAAAGTACCTAATTGACTGTAAAGTACTTTAGGACATCCTGAGGTCGTGAAAGATGCTGAATAAATGCAAGCCTTTCTTTTTTCACTGTATTAAAATGTCCCGAGTTAGGTCGATAGTTTAGGTCATTATTCTTTGGTTACCAATTGACAGTTAGAATTGCACACTTCCTTTTCTTTCGCCCATTAATGTTGTCCTCTTCTTTCCTGAAGCCATTGGCTCATGCCCGACTGGTCAAGCTTCAAGTATGGGCCTAGACAGTGAATGTCAGCAGGCACTGTGGAGGACTTCACAGAACTTTTACGCAGGTGTCATTAAATAACAATGAGGACCTGTGCCTTATTCTTCCTCTCCTTAGCCTGCGGACACTGAGACCAATTGGAGAAACCTGGATGTCAATCCAATTGAGATCAATTAGTTCAGCACAGACAAGAGATTAAACTGGGGCCTTGCTGGTCTCAAAAGTACATTACCAGCCACAACAACAGCAAAATGCATTTATATAACACTTTTAACATACAAAAACAATCAATCCAAGGTGTTTCACAGAGGCATAAGAGGGATCAATATTATCCAAAGGCAACAAGAAGATTCCTCTGCTCTTCTTCAAAATAGTGCCATTGGATCTTTTACATCCACCTGAGAGGGCCTCTATTTAGTATCTCATCCAAAAGAGGGCACCTCCGACAACGCAGCACTCCCACAGTACTGCACTGGGAGCGTTATCCAGAATCCGTGCTCAAGTCCCTAAAGCAGGGCTTGAACACATGACCATCTAACGCATGGCTGTGCTGTCACTAGTGGAAATATTAAATTCCTGTCAGTCTGGTAGGGAATATTAAATTCCTGTCAGTCAGATGCAGAGTGCCCAGTCTCCACAGTCTATCTGTAAATATCAAATTGCAAGTAGTCTAGTAGTAGTGCGTTCAATCCACTTCCTATACCCTAACAGCAAGTAACAAGTTCCTGTCAGTCGAGTCAGGAGGATGCAATTTCCACAGCTCTGTAAGAATCTGATACTCCTGACAGTCTAGTAGACTAGTGCAGTTGCCTAAAGGTTCAGTTTCGTATTTGAGCAAATCATCCAAACGTATAAGTCTTTCCGTTCCCAAAGCCACGCCGAAAACATGAATGTCCATTCTTAACTGTGCAGAGCCATAGGTTAAGAGATACTAGAAGAGATGAGCTTTTTATCAAATTGTTCTGTACTGAGCCAGTGTGATTGAGGACATGAATAGTTACTGCACTCATCAAACCTCAGACAGTTATTTAATTACATGTTGAGGCTAAGAACTGAGAACAATGCAGCTCCTCCCTGAATGTAATGATAACACTCTGTGTTAATTGACTACATCTGGTTAACATTGAGGTAGCAATGTTTTCTTTGAAAAGTCACAAAAGCTTATGTGAAATAATTGGAGCCTCATGACATCAATAGCCTAAGTTTATCTAAAAGTAATATTGTGACTGTAGGTGGCGATTTCACAGGAGTGACTTTACCAATGTGCATTCCTATCACAGGGAGCCTTGCCTTGTCTGCTGGGAACACATACTGGGAATTGCAGACATACTTCCTGTAATATTCTGCCCATTAAAATTGACATGCGATAATCGTGCGGAGCGTTTGCACAAGTTTATGTGTTTGCCATGGCTCAGTGAGTAGCAGTCTTGCCTCTGAGTCAGAAAGTCCCACTCCAGATACTTGAGCACATAATCCAGTGAAGTACAGAGGGAGTGCCACACTGTCGGAAGTGCCTCCTTTAGAATGAGTCGTTTAACCGAGGACCCATTTGCCCTCACAGGTGGTTGTAAAAGATCCTGTGCTGCATTTTGAGGAAAAGCAGGGGAGTTCTCTCCATTGCCCTGGACAATATTGATCCTCAACCAACATCATTAAGGACAGTATATCTGATCATTACCACATTATTGTTGGTGGGATCTTGCTGTGTCCAGATTGGCTGCCACGATTCCTACAACAGTGACTACACTTCAGAAGTAAGGTAAAGCGCTTTGGAATGTCCCGAGGTTGTGGAAGGTGCTATAGAAATGCAGGTTTTTCTTCCTCAATGCCCCACCCTTCCTGGAAATCACTCGAACGAAATACGTCTGATCTAGGTGTTGCCTCCACAGCCCCGTTGTTCTGCGTAGTAGAAAATATTGTTTCGCATTTACTCTCCCTAACACATTAAGTACCTCCAATATCACTACAAGGTCCTTATGATAACATAAGGTGACCTCTGTATTTATTTTAATAGTCAGCTAGTTAGGGTAAATTTAATATGAGACAAAAGAGTTAGGGAAAATCCCAAATTGTAATAGTTACCTCAGTGCTTCCTATTCTGCATCTATGCTCCATTCCATATTGTGCATTACCAATGGGGGGGGGGCAATATTACTTTACTCACTATGTATAATGACTGCATGATATTTAGTTTGGTTCTTTAATTCTGCTTTGGCATATAAGGAGTTAAAACCAACTTTATTCACAGAAGAATGTTCCAGATTATTTTACATTTTAGAACCATAGAATTATACAGCACAGGAGGCCATTTGGCCACCATGTCTGTGCTGGCTCATTGAAAGAGTTATCCAATTAGTTCCACTCCCCCACTCCTTCCCCATAGCCTTGCAAATCTTTCCTTTTCATGTATTTAATCAATTCCCTTTAGAAAGTTACTGTTGAATGTTTCCATCACCCTTTCAGGAAGTGCATTCCAGTTTGCAATTGGGCACAATACTCTAGTTGAGGATAAGCAGTGATTTATAAAGGTTTAGCATAACTTCCTTGCTTTTGTACTCTATGCCTCCGTTTATAAAACCAAGAATCCTTTTATGGTCTTTAAACAGCCTTCTCAGCCACCTTCAAAGATTTGTGTATGTGAACCCCTGGGTCTCTTTGTTCCTGCACCATTTTTAGAATTGTACCATTTGGTTTATATTGCTACTCATGTTTCCTTCCAAAATGTTTAAATTTAATCTGCACAATGCCTGCCCATTCCATCAGCCTGTCAATGTCCTCAAGAAGTCTATTACTATCTTCCTCACTGTTTACTGTACTTTCAAGCTTTGTGTCATCTGCAAACTTTGAATTTATGCCCATCTACCCAAGTTCACTCAATACTATATATCAAATATCCCTTCAGTCTGATAAACAACTATTCACTACTACTGTCTGCTTTCTGTCTCTAAGATAATTACATTTCCAGTAATTTTGTTGGAAATTTGACTGAAATATGTTTGAGGGAGGGAGCCAAGTCACTCAAATCAAATACAAATATTGTACGTGCTTTTTTCAAATATAGCATGGCTTAAATCTACAAAGCCCTGGAAACCAATTTGAAAGTATTTATTAGTATCTGTTGTTTTTCCCCCAAATAAATAAGTCAAACTGAAGAGAAAGCGGATACCTTCCATACTTGGTGAGAAAAGAACACTTAAGTTAAAAACATGAGTATCCTCCAGTAGGTGGCTCACCTCCTGACTCCCCAAAGCCTGTCCACCATCTACAAGGCACAAGTCAGGAGTGTGATAGAATACTCTCCACTTGCCTGGATGGGTGCAGCTCCAACAACTACAAAAGCTCAGCACCATCCAAGCCAAAGCAGCCCGCTTCATCGGCACCCCATCCACCATCTTAAACATTCACTCCCTCCACCAATGGCGCAACACGGCTGCAATGTGTACCATCTACATAATGCACTGTAGCAATTCACCAAGGCTTCTTTGACAACACCTTCCAAACTTGCGAGCTCTACCTGCTAGAAGGACAAGGGCAGCAGATGCATGGGAACACCACCACCTGCAAGTTCCCCTCCAAGTCACACACTATCCTGACTTGGAACTATATCGCTGCCGTTCCTTCACCATCGCTGGGTCAAAATCCTAGAACTCCCTTCCTAACAGCGCTGTACCAGCACCTTCACCACATGGACTGTAGTGGTTCAAGAAGGCAGCTCACCACCACCACCTTCTCAAGGGCAAGTCTGGATGGGCAATAAATGTTGGCCTTGCCAGTGATGCCCATACCCCAAGGATAAAAAAAGCACAAAAGATGCCACCTATTTATTATTTCTCATTCCAATCAGGAGCTTGTGAAGTTAAGAACAGTAAAAACATGTTTTGTTACTAAGACTATTCACCTCTTCACTTGCTGTTTAATATATTTACTTAGCAGATCAAAATATCAATTGAATGAATTTTCAATAGACTTATCAGCAGTAAAACAGCAATTACCTGTGTGCTGTGCCAAGGAACAATCAGCACATTGATGTAGCACACACTGGATACCCAAAGCATGTTAAATCAAAGCATTTATCTCCCTCCACTCATTAAACTTAATCTACAACATAAATGTTACAGTTCAAAGTAAAATGTTATAAACCATTTATTTCAAAAGTACTGCAAATATATACAAACATTCTTTTAGTTGTTAACAAACTTAGGCGAGACTATTCATCCATAGTCATTGCTTTCCAGATAGATGATTAGCCCAGTACCCCATTAAATCAAAGTGATGACCAGGGCAAGTGCATTGAGGTGAAATATTTTAATAGCCAGGCCATTTATTTATGGCATGTTGCCTGCATGGGATCACAAGCATTTTTATAAACAGCCAGTTTTTAAATGTCAGCTAGGTCTGTGTTATCACAATGCCTGCCCTGTGACTAGGCTGACACTCACAGTGTAGTACCGAGGGAGCTCTGCACTGTTGGAGATGCCATCTCACAGATGAAATGTTAAACCAAGGCCCTGTCTGCCCTCTCAGGTGGATGTAAAAGATCCCATGATACTATTTTGAAGAACAGCAGGGGAGTTCTCCCCAGTGACCTAGTCAATATTTATCCCTCAATCAACATCACAAAGAAAAGACTATCTGGTTATTATCTGATTGTCACTTGTGCAACCTCTCTCAGTACAAAATTAGCTACTGCATTTCCAACATTATTACAGTGACTACCTTCATAAAAGTAGTTCATTGGCAGTAAAGTGCTTTGGGCCATCCTTGAGGTTGTGAAAGGCGCTATATAAATGCAAGTCTTTCTTTTTTGATTTGTCTTTATATATTGGGATTTTATGGAAAATTCTGAATTTGCTTCTTTTGTTGTTGTTAGTTCTCTAGTGTTTGAGATTTCTATTATTTGGCTAATAGGAATGTACTGTATGATCAAACAAATCTTTCATTTAAATGGTTCTCCTGGCTCTATGGTACTCAGTTAAACCAACCTGGGATCTTTTCGACTCCCAATTGTATTGTCTTGCAAACTCAAAGCATCTTCCGAGGACCCAGCTATCGGTAGACTTCATGGTCAGGACTAACCGCATACCAAATCAAGCACGTGGATAGTTGATGTTTCAATTAACTGTCAGCGAAAGGATCAAAGGTGCCAAGATCTGTCAGCCTGAGAACAGAAGAAAAATATAGGCCGGTGCCCCACTATTGGTTTTCTGTAACTAGTTCCCAACAGAACGTTCAGTAAATTTTAGGTTAGCTGTCCATTACAGAAGTTTGAAATCAGTGTTTATTAATTAGCACAAAACACAATTTAAATTTACCTTTGAGTGTTCCAAAGATGTGCTTGGATCCACATACCGCCCTTACTCCCCACTCCATGGTCCTCTTACACACTAACCCATAGCCCCTCACTTACACCCCACTCCATAGGCCCTCAATATCAAATCATAGAAATTTACACCACGGAAGGAGCCATTCAGCCCATCATATCTGTGCTGGATCTCTGTTACAGCAATCCAATACTAATCTCAGTGCCCTATGTTTTCCCCTTAACCCTGTATCTTTCCTCTGCTTCAAATATTTTATCTAATTTTCTCTTAAAAGATGCAATGCTTTCTGCCTCAGCCACAACTTCAACAATTTCTCTGCAAAGAAATTGCTGCTAACCTCTCTCCTCACTCTCTCAACCGGTGGAAATAATCTTTCCCTAGTCACTCTATCAAAGCACATCAGGATATGAAAAAAATACTATTAATTCTCCTCTTAGCTTTCTCATCTCCAGTGGAAGCAGACTCAGTATCTCCAACATCTCCTCATAACCATCGTTTCCCATTCCTTATATCTTCCTGGTGAATATATGTTGTATTTTTTCTATGGTACTTTCTATAATAGAGCTTCAAAACCTGCATCCAGTCACTAACTGTGGTTTAGCCATTGTCTTCAACAAATAAGATCATTCACTTTTGAAGTTTTGATTTACTAGAGAAAGACTTGCATTTCTATAGTGCCTTTCACAACCTCAGAACGTCCCAAACGCTTTACAGCCAATGAAGTACTTCTTTGAAGTGTAGTCACTGTTGTAATATAGGAAATGCTGATTTGCGCACAGTAAGGTCCCACAAACAGCACTAAGTATACAGTAACAGCTCCCTCCCTGTTCTGATTATTCCTCAACAGAGCTTCGGATGGGGGAAGGGCCTTTGATGGAAGACAGGGGAAGTTTACACAGTGACAGAGCCCTCAGAGTAATTAGCTCTGTTAGCATGTTTTGTTTATTGTCCCCAGGGTTAAAAAAAACACCTTCTAACTCCCAGCTGATTGATGTATGTTTGGTTTCAATTTTAATAGGGCAAGTAAGATTGTTTGCTCTTGTCTGGGATGTGTCAGATAGCTAGTAATTATCATGCATTAATTGATTAATTAATTGAAGCCGGACCAATCCTAAAATCAAATTGAGATAGATTTGTCCCCTTCTGTTTTGGCAGTTACCTTCCATGTTATAAAACAAACAGTATTAGGGACAGGGCACCACCACAATAACAACTAGCTGCTTTAATGTAGAATGATATCCCCAGGCAGTTTACAGAGGTGCAACAGAAAAATTGAATAGCGGCAGATATTAAGAGGCTCGTATTAAAAGAGACAGGGGATAACTGCTCCACCACAACGCTGCTGTCCTGTGCTGAGTCAGACAAAGGGTGACCCTGAGCCAGAAGCAACAATTCTCTGTGATAGTCATGCAGAGTCCACAATGTTGAGCCTGGGGAACTTAATCTGCTAGATCCAATAAGACAGACACCCTGGGTGTTGAGAAAAGCTGAGTAACACATTCTGCCAGGTGGCATTGAACTGTCAAGGTGACTCAGTGGGTAGCACTCTGGCTTCTGAATTAGAAGGCTGTGGATTCAAGTCCTACACCAAGGCTTGAATGCAAAACATTAAGGATGATGCTGTACTGCTGGACTGTCAGATGTGTTGTCTTTTGGATGAGACATTAAACCAAGGCCTTGTCTGTCTTCACAGGTGGACGTAAAAGATCCCATGTCTCTATTTTGAAGAAGAGCAGGGGAGTTCTCCCCGGTGTCCTGGCCAATATTTATCCCTCAGTCAACATCACAAAAAATGATTAGCTGGTCATCATCATATTGTTGTTTGTGGGATCTTGCTGTGTGCAAAATGTCTGCCACGTTTCCTACATTACAACAATGACTACACTTCAAAAGTACTTCATTGGCTGTAAAGTGCTTTGGGACAACCTATGGTCATTAAAGGCACTAGATAAATGCAAGTTTTTTTTTTGTGAAAGGCTAGGGGCATGCTGATGAGAGGAAGGGAAAAACGTCCAGTGCAGCCCTGTACCAGAATAACTGTTGTTATGAATGCTGGACTTTGTAGCATGATTATTTTTTTAAATCTGTGACTTTTAATGTTGTGTAAAGATGAATTCAGAGAAGCCATATGACCTCACATCAACTCTGCTTAAAGACAAGACAGGGTTCTTGGTTACTGGGATGACAAGAAACCCAAATCAAAGACCCTTTTGAAAAGCAGAGGCAAGGTTGTAACACCTGAAGTACAATGGGTTTCACCCTCCCAGACTTTCAGATTGTAAACAAGGAGCCAGTAGCTCTGAAAATGCAAATATGAGTTGCAAATGCTAACACCTGGAAACAAAGGAAAGCCTGGGTGGTTCTGCTGTGGCCAGGTTTGTGGGCTCTGCATAATTGGAAAAAAAAATGATTATTGACTTTTGGTTTTGGATAAATTCTACAGGCTTGGAGAAGTCTGCAGGCTGTAAGGAAGACCGGAAGACAAAGACAAGCGGTAGCAGCCTCAGGACAGAGAGAGGGAACACCTGCTGTCTGAACACTGATACAGCAAAAGGCTGTGAAGACTTGAAACAAATTGAAAAGTCAAGGTTTGTGGAGGTAAAAAACTAACAGGATCACCAGAGATGGCCTTATTCATGGATGTCCAGGTCGAAAATGCTGGGAAAAAGTGAGCAAAGAGGACATTGACTTTGAGAAGGACTGGGAGATCCAACCCATTGCAACTGGGAGGAGTTTGGCACTTTTAGCTGCAAGGATATCGCTTCAATAAGGACTGTGTAAGGTATAAATGTGGTGTGGGGTTTTCAAGTATTTTTAATAAGTGAAGGACATTTCTCCATTATTTGGCGTACTGTTTGGTTAATGGTGATTTTTAGTTTAGTTGTTATAACATAAGTCTTAAAAATGTGAAATGTTGTGGTGTAATTTGTTAAATTGGTCTGGGGAGTTCTTACCTCGTTTTAAAGTTATGGTCTCACTGAGGTCATAACACTGTCATTTTGTTCTCTTTGTTTAGAGCAGTTTAAATGTTATATTTCATAAAACTGGTCTAAATTTCCTAACCCAATTATTGATATTGTGGCAGCATCGCCGATACAGCAGGTCCGACAGCATTGGTAAGGTGAAAGAGCCTTTGTCAGAAATCTGAGGCCTAATGAACAGTCTACTCTCAAATATTAACCTGTTGTTTCTTCTTTACCAGTGCTGGTGGGCTTGCTGTATATTTCCAGCATTTGTAACTTATTGTAATTATTTCGGATGAACCTACCAGATTAGTGATTTCGACTTAGGGAGATAATAGAATTTTCCTCTATTTAGTAACATGTCAGCTGTGGCTCCGTGATTAACACGCTCACTGCTAAATCAGAAGGTGATGGGTTCAAGTCCTACTCCAGAGATTTCAGCTTAAGGTCTAGCATGACAATCCAATGCTGTACTGATCCACTAATGGGGTGATGCACGGTTGGTGGTGGTGGCTTTCAGATTAAACTAATGCCCGAGCTGCTCTCTCAAGTGGACATAAAAGATCCCAGGGCACATGTTGGAAGCCAGGGCTGATATTTGTCCCTCAAACAACATCAGTAAAATAGATTATCTAGTTATTTGCTGGCTGTGGGACCTTGCTGTGTGTAAATTGACTCTGTGATTCCTACATTACAACAATGCCGACCCTTTCTTTAAAAAAAGTAATTAATTGGAGGGAATTTCTTTAGGACATTCTGAGATTGTGAAAGGCTTTGTAGAAATACAAGTCTCGTTCAATGCTGGGAGATCTCTGGATGATGTAGTTATGATAGAACAGTAACTAAGTAAATAACTTCTTGTGTATGCAGTAGTCACTAGATAAGGATTCTCTATTTTATTCGTGGCTAAATGAGTGTTACTAGAATATTAAAATTTATTGTGTGCAGTTTGACTGAGATTGTTACTAAATTATACAATTTTCTAAAGAAAGTTACTAGATTAGGGAGTTGTATTTGATATGTTATTCCTAAGTAGTGATTTCCAGCTCCAGTGTTACTACCAGAGCTGCAATTTACAAACCAGTTCTCGGACACCGCATACATTAAGAGTTTTCAGCTTAGCCATTTCTAATTTATACTTTACACACCTCCCTGAGGTACACACGACTGCTGATTGATGTTTCATGATAGTTGGGGGCACATTGAGTGAAGTACACAAGGGAGCAAGACCGACATCACTAACAGACCGCTCCTGCTCTTACTTTTTTTATTCTTTCATGAGATGCGAATGTCGCTGTCCAGGCCAGAATTTGTTGCCCATCCTGAATTGCCCTTGAGAAGGAAGTGGTGAGTTGCCTTCTTGAACCGTTGCAGTCCCTGTGGTGTAGGTACAACAACAGTGCTGTTAGGGAGGAAGTTCCAGGATATTGACCCAGCGACAGTGAAGAAACAGCGATATAGTTCCAAGTGAGGATGGTATGTGACTTGGAGAGGAACTTGCAGGTGCTGGTATTCCCAAGCATATGCTGTCCTTGTTCTTCGAGGTGGTAGAGGTCACGGGTTTCAAAGGTGTTGTTACAGGAGGCTTGGTGAGTTGCTGCAGTGTACCTTGTAGATGATACACACTGCTGCCAATGTGAGCCAGTGGTGGAGGGAGTGAATGGGGTGCCAATCAAGCAGGCTGCTTTGTCCTGGATGGTGTCAAGCTTCTTGAGTGTTGTTGGAGCTGCACCCATCCAGGCAAGTGGAGAGTATTCCATCACACTCCTGACTTGTGCCTCGTCTGCTCAGTCTTATTCTCATCTCTAAGAATTGCAGCGATTCAGTTTGGTATAGTTTTGAGTGTGGTAAATAATATTGGTGAGTTGCAGGCACAGAGAGCCATGTGGAAATATGATGTTGTGGCGATAACAGAGACCTGGCTCAAAAAAAGGCAGGACTGGATACTAAATATTTCCGGATACAGGATGTTCAGGAAAGATAGGGAAGGAAGGACAGACGGAGGGGTAGCAGTATAGATTAAGGAGAACATTACTGTGCTGGAGAGCAAGGATGTCCTAGAGGGATAAAGGACAGCATCCATTTGGTTAGAGCTAAGAAACAAATGATGTACCATTACATTGGTGGGTGTAATCTACAGGCGACCAACTAGTGGGGAAGATTTAGAGGAACAGATTTGCGAGGAAATTACAGAGAGGTGCAAGAATTATAGAATAGTTATAATGGGAAACTTTAATTCCTCTAATATAGACTGGGATAGTAATAGTGTAAAGGGCCGAGAGGGTCAAGAGTTTCTAGAATGTGTTCAGGGGAATTTTCTACATCAGTATGTTTCCAGTCCAATGAGGAAAGCGGCATTGCTGGATCTGGTTCTGGGGAATGAGGTAGATCAAGTGGATAAAGTGACAGTAGGGGAGTATTTAGGGGAAAGTGACCATTGCATCATTAGGTTTAGGTTGGCTATGGAAAAGGACAAGGGAAAATCCAGAGTAAAAATAATTAATTGGGGAGGGCCAACTTCAATGGAGGGAGAACAGATCTGGTCCTAATAAATTGGAATAAAAGATTGGTAGGCAAAACTGTAACAGAACAATGGGCTGCCTTTAAAGAGAAGATAGTTCGGGTACAGTCAAGGTACATTCCCTCGCGAGGGAAAGGTGGGGCAAACATATTCGGAGCTCCCTGGATGACGAAAAAGATAGAGAGTAAGATGAAGCAGAAAAAGCGTGCATGTGACAGATGTCAGGTGGATAATATAATTGTGAACCATGCTGACTATTGAAGGTTCAGAGGAGAAGTGAAAAAGCAAATAAGAGACGCAAAGAGACAGTATCAGCGAAGACTAGCAGCTAACAGGGAACCTAAAAGTCTTTCATAGGCATATAAATAGCAAAATAGTGGCAAAAGGAGGAGTGGGGCCAATTAGGGACCTAAAGGGATTTCTGCATGCAGTCACGGGATATCGCTGAAGTACTAAATCAGTAATTGGCATCTGATTTTACTAAGGAAGAAGATGCTGCCCAAATCACGATGAAAGAGGACGAGACACTGGATGGACTAAAAATTGATAAAGATGAAGTACTAGATAGGCTGGCTGTACTTAAAGTTGATAAGTCACCAGGCCCAGATGAAATGCAACCAAGGATACGGAGAGGGTGAAAATTGTGGAGGCACTGGCCATAATCTTCCAATCCTTCTTAGATACAGGGGTGGTACCAGAGGACTGGAGAATTGCAAATGTAAGACCCTTATTCAAAAAAGGACATTAGGGCAAGCCCAGCAACTGGCAAGCCAGTCAGTTTAACCTCAGTGGTGGGAAAGCTTTTAGAAATGATACTTCAGGACGAAATTAACTGTCATTTGGACAAATGTTGATTAATTTTAAGGAAAGCCAGCATGGATTTTAGAGCAAATCATGTTTAACTAAGTTGCTTGAGTTTTTTGATGAGGTAACAGAGAGGGTTAACGAGGGGACTGCGGTTGATGTGGTGCACATGGACTTTCAAAAGGCATTTGATAAAGTGGCACATAATAGGCTTGTCAGCAAAGTTAGTGCCCATAGAATAAAAGCAACAGTAGCAGCATGGATACAAAATTGGCTGAGGGACAGAAAACAGAGAGTAGTGGTGAACAGTTGTTTTTCAGACTGGAGGAAAGTATATAATGGGGTTCCCCAGAGGTCGGTGCTCGGACCCCTGCTTTTCTTGATATATACAAATGATCTAGACTTGGGTGTACAGTGCACAATTTTAACATTTGTGGATGACACAAAACTTGGAAGTGTTGTGAACTGTGAAGATGATAGTGATAAACTTCAAGAGGACATAGACAGTCTGGTGGAATGGGCAAACAAGTGGCAGACGAAATTTAATGCAGAAAAGTGTAAAGTGATTCATTTTGGTAGGTAGAACGAGGAGAGGCAATATAAATTACAGGTTTATAAAGGGGGTGGAGGAGCAGAAGGACCTGGGCAAATATGTGCACAGATCATTGAAGGTTGCAGGGCAGATTGAGAAAGTGGTTAATAAAGCATACGGGATCCTGGAATTTATAAATAGGGGCTCAGATTACAAGAACAAGAAAGCTATGATAAACCTGTATAAAACACTGGTTTGGCCTCAACTGGAGTATTGTGTCCAGTTCTGGGCACCACACTTTAGGAAGGATGTTAAAGCAATTAGAGAGGGTGCAGAAAAGATTCATGACAATGGTTCCAGGGATGAGGAACTTCAGTTATGTAGAAAGGTTGGAGATGCTGGGCCTGTTCTCCTTGGGGAAGAGAAGATTAAGAGAAGATTTGATAGAGGTTTTCAAATTCATGTGGGGTCTGGATAGAGTAGATAGGGAGAGACTGTTGATCCAGAACCAGAGGACACTGATTTAAGGTGATTGGCAAAAGAACCAGAGGTGATAGGAGAAAAATCTTTTTTACGCAACGAGTGGTTAGGATCTGGAATCCACTACCTGAGAGTGTGGTGGAGGCAGATTCAATCGAGGCCTTCAAAAGAGAATTGGATAATTCTCTGAAGAGAAAACATTTGCAGGGCTATGGGGAAAAGGCAGAGGGAGTGGGATTCAGTGAGTTACTCTGGCAGAGAGCTGGCACACTCACGATGGGCCGATTGGCCTCCTTCTGTGCTGTAGACATTCTATGAGCAGGATTTTATTGTGCAGAAAATGGCGGCCGCCCCGCCCAGGACACGTTCCGCCATGATTCTGCTGCAGGTGGCCGCTGAGCATATTCACACCGGCCGCATCCACAATCACGTGGCGGAGGGTGGCATTGGCGATGCTGTTCACAGCGTCACCTGACGCGGGAGCAGATCCTGCTGCCATTTTTAAAAGGCTGCAAGCCCTGCAGACAGTTCAACAAAGTGCAGAGTTGGCCACTTCCCCCCGCTTCCCTATACAAATACTGCAGAGTTGACCTCTTTCCCACCTCGGTGGCACCAGCCTTCCCTGGACAGGAAGGTGAAGGCGTGTGAGTGCAGCGTGTTACGCTGATGATCGGGAACTGAAGATAAGATCACTGTGGGTTGCATTAAATTAATGCAAAGATCTAATTAGCATTTGGAAAGCAGGGTCCCATCGCAGACCGGCAGAGGGGCCGCCACGGAGCTTCCCCGCTGCCGGGATGATGGGGCTCGGCAATCCCGGAGTTGGGTTCCATGGCGGGCCGCTGCCACTCCAATTCTCCAGCCCCACCGCCACCACCACGGATTCTGACGTCGGGCTGGGGGCAAAATCCCGTCCTATGATTCTATGATACTGCCTTGCCTGCACAATAAAAGAAAAATCACAGAGTACAGATACATTCAAAACGACCTCATTTCATTTGGTGATTGAGTGCATATGCTATAAGTTTTCAAGATGCTTTGGACTATCCTTGTGATTCCACATACTGGTCATGTCCTACACCTTGATGATCCTTTAGCTGAGTGAGTGGCAGTGGTTGAATGCTGAACTAACTGGAGAGCTGCCTGGGTCTTAGAAGGCCTACTACCTGCATCGATGACTAACCGTGATGGATGTGCAACTGGGACATCAGCTCTCTGCTTTCTTCCCAATGCAGTGGGCCCAGACTTGCTGTTGTCTCTACTGTCAATCCAGTGCTCCTGCACTTTTCCATGCATACCATTGTTGGAGCCTATCTCCCCATGACGTCTAATGATCTGCCTGAGTATGGAACAGTAGGCCTCTATGGAGGTCCTTGAATGCATCTATGATGGGTGTTTTTAAGCAATGTCCAATCAAATAGATGCCTGCCTTCACTGTTACTTGGATTTGTATCCACAGCACAATGTTCACAACCGTGCCATTTGGAACTCCTTAGATGATGAAACAATCTGTGCTCGCATGCAGCAAGACTAGGACAACATTCAGATTTAGGCTGATAAGCAGCAAGTAACATTTGTGTCACACGTGCCAGACAATGACCATCTCCAACAAGAGAGAATCTAACCATCTCTTCTTGATATTCCATGACATTGCCATCGCTGAATCCCCCACTATCAATATCCTGTGGGGTTACCACTGACCAGAAACTGAACTGGACCAGCCACATAAAACTAAGGCTACAAGAGCAGGTCAGAGGCTGGGAGTTCTGCAGCAGGTAACTCATCTCCTGACTTCCCAAAGCCTGTCCATCATCGACAAGGCACAAGTCAGGAGTGTGATGGAATACTCTCCACTTGCCTGGATGAGTGCAGCTCCAACAACACTCAAGAAGCTCGACACTGTCCAGGACAAAGCAGCCAGCTTGATTGGCACCCATCCACCACCTTCAACATTCACTCCTTCCACCAATGGCACAGTGACAACAGTGTGTACCATCTACAAGTTGCACTGCAACAACTCACCAAGGGTCCTTTGACAGCACCTTCAAAACCTGTGACCACTATCACCTAGAAGGACAAGGGCAAGCCACCAAACCACACACCATCCTGACTTGGAAATATATCACCATTCCTACACTGTCGCTGGGTCAAAATCCTGGAACACCCACAAGGTGGCTCACCACCTCCTTCTCAAAGGCAGTGACATAGTAGTATTGTCACTGGACTATTAACCCAGAGACCCAGGGTATTGTTCTGGGGACATGGGTTCGAATCCCACCACAGCAGAACGTGGAATTTGAATTCAATTAATAAATAAAGAATTTAAAGCTAGTCTAATGATGACCATGAAACCATTGTCGATTGTTGTACAAACCCATCTGCTTCACTAATGTCCTTTAGGGAAGGAAATCAGCTGTCCTTACCTGGTCTGGCCAACATGTGACTCCAGACCCACAGCAATGTGGTTGACTCTTACATGCCCTCTGAAATGGCCTAGCAAGCCACTCAGTTGTATCTAACCACTACGACGTCAATAAAAAAGAATGAAACCAGACAGACCACCCAGCATCGACCTAGGCACCGGAAACGACAACGGCAAACCCAGCCCTGTCGACCCTGCAAAGTCCTCCTTACTAACATCTGGGGGCTTGTGCCAAAGTTGGGAGAGCTGTCCCACAGACTAGTCAAGCAACAGCCTGACATAGTCATACTTATGGAATCAGACCTTACAGACAATGTCCCAGACACTGTCATCACCATCCCCGGGTATGTCCTGTCCCACCGGCAGGACAGACCCAGCAGAGGTGACGGCACAGTGATATACAGTCCTCAACGTTGACTCCAGACCCCATGAAGTCTCATGGCATCAGGTCAAACATGGACAAGGAAACCTCCTGCTGATTACCACCTAACGCCCTCCCTCAGCTGATGAGTCAGTACTCCTCCATGTTGAACACCACTTGGAGGAAGCACTGAGGGTGGCAAGGGCACAAAATGTACTCTGGGTGGGGGACTTCAACATCCATCACCATGAGTGGCTCGAAATCACTACTACTGACTGAGCTGGCCGAGTCCTAAATGACATAGCTGCTAGACTGGGTAGGCAGCAGGTGGTGAGGGAACCAACAAGAGGGAAAAACATACTTGACCTCGTTCTCACCAATCTGCCTGCTGCAGATGCATCTGTCTATGACAGCATTGGTAGGAGTGACCACCACACAGTCCATGCGGAGACCCAGAATTGAACCCGGGTCGCTGGAGCTGTGAGGCTGCGGTGCTAACCACTGCGCCGCCCCATCACCTTCGGACTCAGCAGCAAGAGTGCAAGCACTGAGCCAAGGCTGAAAACTACAAGCAGGCTATCTGATTATTATTGCATTATTGTTTGTGAGATCTTGCCATGTGCAAATTGGTCACTGCATTACAACAGCAACTACATTTCAAAAGCACTTCATTGGGTATAAAGAGCTTTGGGACGTCCTGTGGTCATGAGAGTCACTGTATAACAGTAAATCTTTCTATTTTGACGGAAACCCCATATACCAAATGGAGATATTAATTTCATTGTGTGGAACTTTGCCTGAGACTTTTGCTGGACATTGTTACAAATATCTTTTAAAACAGAACAACTAGCAGCCAAGATGGCCACTCACAATTTACATATGGAAAAACCAAAGAATCAGGCTGGAGACAGATGTGATTACTCAGCCTAGACAGAATAATGGGATGCTCTCTGATTCACTTGTCTAGGATAGCCTTATCAATGGGGGGTCATCAAAAGCCATTGACACCCATTGACTTTGAAAGAGCCAAAAACCTCCTACCAAGTATGTCTGAACAGCTAGGGGGAAGAGCCTTGAATTTCAAAGATCATTCCGGAAGATGCTGATTCAAACACAAAGAGGTGGTCACATCATATGACTGCTTGGGCCACTCTGGAGATTTGAGAGTGGTGACTCAGAAGTCATACAGTAACTGAGATCCAGCAAGAAAACAGCAGCTCTCCCTCTCTCTCTTCAGTAAAGTCGCAGAAAAGCCTCAGCTGCAGCTCCTACGCCTCAAGTCTACAGATCCTTACATTCAGCAACTAAGGGGACATGGATAAAGCCCCTCTTCTGCCTTCCGGAATCAGAGCAGCAAGCCCGAATTGTGCATGTGGCCCAGCGAGGACTTCAGGACTACAATTTCAACTAAAGAGACTGAGACTATGTATTTAAATTCCATTTATTATGGACTTTACTCCAACCTCCCAATTCTGTTTTCCCCTCTGTAATCTATTTGTGTGTGTGTGGCTCTGGTATGAATGTGGGCATGGATGCGTAGCGTATTTTAATAATTTTTAATCAGTTTAGAGTGATAAGGTTAATAAACTTACATCTTTCTTGTTTAAACTCAAGAAAACCTGTCTGATTGGTTCATTTGCAATTATATTAGAGGAACAGGAGCAAGTGCTCACTGAGGTGGTAAGCACAACCACTGTGTTAAAAAGATAAACCCTGTTGTGGTCAAACCGGAAAAGGGGCAAAAGGGAAGCCCGAGACCCCTTCCTCACCTGGTTGTAACACTTGGACGCGGGGCGAGAAATTCATTTGTGTAGCAGCACTATGGAGGCGGTGCGCAACTTACTGGGTGAGGCCTGAAGGCAGATGAAGGTGCCTGTCCTGCCTGCAACAGAACAGCTATCCTAATGTCACACAGCCCAATCAAGTGATGTGACACCAGGATTGGAAACTGCGTTTATGGAAGTCAGGTCACAATGTGTACATCAGGTAAGCAGCTGCAAGATGGGACCTGAACCGTTGCAAATTTAAGGACCACTCCACAAGCTGCAGGTGAGCTGGTTTTCAGTAACTTTTCCTTGTGCTGAGTTGCTCTCTGCTGAGTTCCTGGAGGTGTTTTATGCCCCTTTAGGATAGCTGGCAAGGATGACAGACCCAGGTATGGAGGCAGTTCTTCCATTGTCTCCTGGTCTGCAACAGAACTCGGGAATGGGACAGAGAAGGCACAGTGGTCAAGCTGTGAGAGGATGGAGGGAGGAGGTGGTACAGGAGGAGGCAGGAAGCAGACATCTTGGGAGCCCTAACCAGATGGAATATCACACCATGGATTGTGGGATTCCCCTTCCCCTTCAAACAACTTCCCCATCACAACCTGGACCTGCCAATCACCACCCTCACATCCATTTCACACTCCCCATCACACTATCCCCTTGACCAACATCTAGCAATAAAGGTCAGTAACAAGAATCTTCACAAAATATTTAATTTAACAACACATTTAATTCTACAAGAATAAACTATTCACCTTATGCATCCCCTTGGTGCCTGTCTTGTGGGTGGCTATGCCTGTCATAGTGCTCCTATGCAGTGCTACCTCAGTGGCTGCAGGTTAACTGGTGGAAGGTTTCTCACTTTCACTGGGGGAGACTACAGATGGCCTTGCAGGACGACCTCGAGCAGCTCTGGGCCTCGAGGGCATGGCTTTGGACTGCAGCATCTCAGCATGGGTGGCATGCAGTCTGGGCTGGCTGGCTGAGAGGCAATAACAAAGGCACTGGTGGAGTGCAGTAGTGGGAACACAAATGCTGTCATCCTGAGAGAGGACAACAGGCTCGTACTACATGGAGCCACTGCCACTCCTCCAGGCGGCGCCTCTGCAATCCTAGTGATCTGCTGGAGCACAGATTGCTGGACTGCTGTGACAGCCTGAAAGCCCCTTTGATCACTAAGATCCTCAGCCATGACGGCAGCAGTCTAAGCCTGCATGGCAGCAAGCATGGATCTCGTGACCTTTGTCTGAGCTTCCGCTGCAACACTGAGACATCGGGAGGATTCCACCTGTACTGCTGCAGTGGAAGCTGAGACTGCAGCCACCAGAAGCTCCATCATGGGTTGGTCCACCAATTCTCTCAAGGAGTTGGCCACCACTTCCACGGTGGAAAGGTTGAGCTCCAAGCTCTACATGATGGTCTCTGATAATCCTGAGGTATTGAGCCATTTCAAACCTTCGTTACCCAGTGCAATCTTAATTTTGGTAACTTGTTTCACTGGTTCAGTCATTTCCAGGTCTAGGAAACAGAGATCTATTTGCTGTTGGAACAATTCAAATGCAGTCACTGAGTCTGACACCTTCCAGTCCATAACTGGATATCTGAAAGCCATTGTAATAATAATTCTTTTTTTATATATAAATACAGAACTTTTACACATTGTATTTTTCACAAAAGCAGTTCTTTTGTATTCCCTTTTAAGACTGAAAGACTGTAGCTCTTAGCGTTTGTGATTTGTTTACCCAGCTGTGCAATTTTTTTGTTAGCATAGAGAAGGATCTTTCTTTTTGGACAGTTTTTTTAAAAAGAGGGCTGGGAGCTTGCAGTACTTGCAGCTGCCGCAATTAATTTTTAACTTTGTGAATAACCTCCCACGGCGCTGTCAAGTCCTTTGCTCTCTTTTGGGCTTAGGTCCTGTCCACAAAGCAGAAAAAAATGGGAAAGCTATAACATTTAATGCCTTCAGCTACTACTTTTAAAATTTTTTGACCCACTACCAGATAGGTGAATGCTCTGATCTCCCAGCACATTGCCTGCTGTACTCACAGAGTTCCAACCTCTTGGAGTCCTGGATGTAGTGCTCTGGGGTCTCTTGCTTGCTGCTCTCCTTCTGCATCTTTGGCCATTGAGATAGGCGGCCTGCTGCTCCTGGTTCTCCCTTTTGATGTAGCCTTCGGGAAAAATCAAAAGTTGCCACGATGTGATGTTCGGTGGTCTTCAGAAAAAATAAATAGATCCTGATGCAGCTAGCGTATATTACTTGTCCCTTGGTGTGTGATCTGTTATGAGTCACAGGATGAAAAGTAATATCCAAAATAAATGTCAGGTTTTATTATAACTGAACTGGAACATATATACACAAATAGTAACTGCACAAGCTCATCTAAAAAAAAACTCTTACTATAGCAGGCTCCACCCATAACTGCCTGGTCACGTGTGACTCGACATCATTTCCTCTGATGATCTGAACTTGCAGTCCTTAAGGTGGTCCGGCCTTAAGGTAGTCCCTTCTTAAGGTCATCCCACAACACGCGGGAGCAGCCTGGCAGCCACTCGGCCCAGTGACACAATCAGGGAAATGAAATGGGTATACTAGCATTACTCATATCCACCTTGATTTGAACGGGCATAAGCAGGTCACAAATTACAACCTGTGCCCAGGAAACAGGGCAGACAAATTTCTAGCCTAGAAGATCGTGAGTGAGAACATTCCCAGAGTGGATCCTTCTAGGTCTAGCTAACAAACTGTGACAATAGCATGGGGGGGTGGGGGGTAACAGTTAGCTGTTAACCCACGCAAGAAAGATTTATTTTAAAGAAAAGCATGTCGAGGGGCAAACGGTTAACACAAAACTTGAACAGCTGTTCAAATGGAGAAAAGAAACAGGATTGACTTTCAGCTGTTGCTACAATATCATTTCTATCTTTTAATCCATTATCAAAAGCAATGAATACCTATCATTATTTGTAAACTAATGCAAGAATCTTGCACTTAATTAGCTGGAACTGCAAAATTATTTTCGAAGTAACTTTTTATTTCAAGTAAAATATTTCCGTACAAGCCTGAAGCAGCCTTGAAATCTAGTTTCTGTAATAAACTAAATTATAGGGCGAGTTTATGACTGGTATTTTATTTCTCAAGGAATGTGATTTACACTAATGGTTCTAATCAATGTCAGCCATGGTTCATAGATAGTATTCGTGCCTCTAAGTCAGAGGCTCCTGGGTTCAAATCACAATCCAGAGATTCGAGCATATAATTTAGGCTGACAATCCAATGCAGTACTGAGGGAGTGCCTCACTGTCAGAGGCACCATCCTTTGGATGAGACATCAAACTGAGGCCCCGTGTGCCCTCTCAGGTGGATGTAAAAAAATCCCATGGTATTATTTGAAAGAGCAGGGAAGTACTCCTCGGTATCCTGGCCAATATATATCCCTCAGTAAACATCATTGAAACAGATTATCTGATCATTATCACATTGCTGTTTGTGGCACCTTGCTGTTTACTACATTACAATGTTGACTACACTTCAAAAATACTTCATTGGTTGTAAAGTGCTTTGAGATATTGTGAAAGGCGCTATATAAATGCAAGTTCTTTCCTCATCTAAGCTTCAATCCAACATTTTTCTATCGGTAACAGATTCACAGGACCGGTACCTATTTTGAATTCTTAGTCAATATCATTGATCTCTTAACGAAGCTCAAGAACAGTATAGTTAAAAGGAGCCTGGCTCCACCTGAAGGTTTTCCAGGATTGGCTGTCGGAACCACATCCTTCTCAGCTGTGTTTTGTCTGTATCACATTCCTTAGGATGCAGCAGCAAGTCTCCCCCCTGCACAGAACTATAGAGCTCATTTAAAGGCCAATATATTTCCAATCAGATCTTATGTTAAACCAGCGTGCATCAATTTGACAAACGCACATCAGGAAGCAAATCAAAATTTCAACATCTTAGTGTGTGCTGCGTCTGAAAAGGGATAAGGAAAGCAGAGTTTCACCCACGTGTGTTAAATATTGGTGGTTCTCAGCAGTGTTGATTTTAATGGCACTCAATTTGACTTAGTAGGATGGACCAGCATCCCACTGATTTGGACAGAACATCAGTTAACTAAATGGGACAAGGTCCAAATATAAGAGGATTAAAATCACCAACCATCTATATAGTATATATAACATATAAGATCCATGGGCTTGATTTTACCTTAGGCAGATGGGAATTCGCCACCAATGTAAAAGTCGGCGGCCCCGCTTCCACTTAGCCCGTGGATCCGTCCAGTATTTTACGGGTCCCCGGGCTTTAATTGTCCTGAGGCGAGACTTCCACCCGCTTGAGGGAGGAGGTCCCGCCACAGTGAGCTGCTGGCCAATCAGCAGGCTGGCAGCTCTTAGTCCCAACAGCGCCACCGGGAGTGATGGCCACTGCTGGGACTGGAGCCCAGCCAACAACATGGAGACAGGAGTGAAGGTAAGTTGGGCATGCCTCACCAGGCAGATCGGTCATGCCCTGGTGAGACTAGGGTGGTTGATGGGGGGTAGGGGGCGTCTTGGGTCCCGGGGGAGGGTTGGAAGGCGGGGGCGGCTCTCAGTCGGGCACCCTGTGCCTGACTGCTGTGGCAACCCCCCCACCTCCCTCCTCCCGGTGCGCGGAAAGGCTGGCAGCTATTGCTGGGTGGCCTTTCACGTTCCCAGCATGCCTGCTTGCCACAGGTAAAATACCCATGGGGGCGGGCGAGGGCCCTTAAGTGGCCGTTAAGTGGCCACTTAAGGCCTTGATTGGCCTTGGGCAGGCGGGCCATTCCCACCAGCCTCCCCCCCCCCCCCCACCTGACCGCCATAAAGTTGGCTGGAGGCGGGAGCAGGCCTCCCAGAGCCTCCCGTTCAATTTTACGCTGCCCCCATCTGCCCCCACACCACCATCCAACCTGCTGGGGTGGCATAAAATTCAGCCCTATGTTTTTATAATAAATTTGAGCACAAACCATGAAATGCTCTACATGCAGATTTAACATTAATTATTGCCTATGGGCGGAGCTCAGAAACAAAAAAGGGGCAGCCAGACTACTAGGAGTGTACTATAGACTCCCAAATAGTGAGAGGGAGATAGAAGAACAAAATGTAGGAAAATTTCTGAGTGCAAAAACTATAGGGCAATAATAGTTGGGGATTTCAACTACCCCAATATCAACTGGGATACAAACAGTGTGAAGGGCACACAGGGGGCAAAATTCTTGAATTGCATTCAGGAGAACTATTTTAGCCAGCACGTAATGAGCCCAACGAGAGGGGGCGTAATTCTAGATTTAGTCTTCGGTAATGAAGCTGGGCAAGTGGATGAAGTAACAGTGGGTGACCATTTTGGAGATAGTGACCATAATACAGTTAATTTTAGCATAATCATGGAAAAGGACAATGATAAAATAGGAGTAAAAGTTCTAAATTGGGGGAAGGCAAATTTAAAAAAACTGAGAGGTGACCTGGTGAAAGTGGACTGGATACAGCTACTTGAAGGAAAATCAGTGGCAAACCAGTGGGAGGCATTCCAAAGTGAGATACTGCAGGCACAGTGTAGGCATGTCCCCACAAAGATAAAGGGTGGTACTGCCAAATCTAGAGCTCCCTAGTTATCTAGAAGCTTACAGGGTAAGTTAAAGCAGAAAAAGAAAGCTTATGACGATCACAAATATCTTAATACTTTAAAAAGCCTAGAGGAGTATAGAAAGTGCAAGGGTGAAGTAAAAAAGGAAATTAGAAAAGCAAAGAGAGGACATGAAAAATTATTGGCAGATAAAATCAAAGAAAACCCAAAGATGTTTTATCAGTACATTAAGAGCAAGAGGATAACTAAGGAAAGGGTAGGGCCTATCAGAGATGTACAAGGGAACTTAAGCGTGGATGCAGAAGATGTGGGCAGGGTTCTTAATGAGTTTTTTGTCTCTGTTTTCACAAAGGAGTGGGATGATGCAAACATTGTAATAAACAAGGAATGTGAAATATGAGATACAATAGGCATAATGAGAGAGGGAGTACTAGAGGGTCTGACATCCTTGAAAGTGGATAAATCGCCAGGGCTGTATGGATTGCATCCAGGTTGTTAAAGGAAGCCAGGGAGGAAATAACGGATGCGCTGAGGATCATCTTCAAATCCTCACTAGATACAGGCAAGGTACCAGAGGATTGGAGGTCAGTGAACGTTATACCATTGTTAAAAAGGGTGCGAGGGATAGGCCAAATAATTATAGGCTGGTCAGTCTGATCTCAGTGGTGGGTAAGTTATTAGAATCAATTCTGAGGGACAGGATAAACTGCCACTTAGAAAGGCATGGATTAATCGAGGATAGTCAGCATGGATTTGTTAAGGGAAGATCATGTCTTACTAATTTATTTGAATTTTTTGAGGAAGTAACAAGAAGGATTGATGAGGGTAGTGCAGTGGATGTGGTCTACATGGACTTTAGTAAGGCATTTAACCAGGTCCCACATGGCAGACTGGTAAGAAAAATGAAAGGCCATGGGATACAGAGAAATGTGGCAGGTTGGATCCAAAATTGGCTCAGTGACAGGAAACAAAGAGTAGTAGTCGATGGACGTTTTTGCGAATGGAAACTGGTTTCCAGTGGTGTTCCACAAAGTTGGGTCCCTTGTTGTTTGAGGTATATAATAATGATTTGGACTTAAATGTCATTGAGTCAAAGTTATACAGCACTGAAGCAGGCCCTTCGGCCCAACACGTCTGCGCCGACCATCAAGCACCCATCCAATCAAATCCCATTTTCCAGCACTTGGCCTGTAGCCTTGTATGCTATGGCGTTTCAAGTGCTCATCTAAATACTTCTTAAATGTTGTGAGGATACCTGCCTCTACCACCCCTTCAGGCAGTGTGGGAGGCATGATTGGGAAATTTGCTGATGACACAAAAATTGACCGTGTAGATGATAGTGAAGAGGATAGCTGTAGACTCCAGAATTATATCAATGATTTGGTTGAGTGGGCAGAAAAGTGGCAAATAGAATTCAATCCAGAGAAGCGTGAGGTAATGTACTTGGGGAGGGCAAACAAAGAAAGGGAATATACAATAAATGGAGGATATTGAGAGGGGTAGAAGAAGTGAGAGACCTTGGGTGCATGTCCACAGGTCCCTGAAGGTGGCAGGACAGGTAGATAGAGTGGTTAAGAAGGCATATGGAATTCTTTCCTTTATTGGCCAAGGTATAGCATACAAAAGCATAGATGTTATGCTGGGACTGTATAAAACGCTAGTTAGGCCACAGCTGGAGTATTGCGTACAGTTCTGGTCACCACATTACGGGATGGACATAATTGCTCTGGAGAGAGTACAGAGGAGATTTACAAGAATGTTGCCAGGGCTTAAAAGTTGCAGCTATGACGAAAGATTGGATAGGCTTGGGTTGTTTTCCTTATAACAGAGGAGGCTGAGGGGTGACTTAATTGAGGTGTACAAAATTATGAAGGGCCTAGATAGAGTAGACATGAAGGACCTGTTTCCCCTAGCGGAGAGGTCAATTACCAGGGGGCACAGATTTAAGGTGATTGGCAGAAGGATTAGAGGGGACATGAGGAAAAACTTTTTCACCCAGAGGGTGTCTGGAATTCACTGCCAGGAATGGTGGTAGAGGCAAAACCCTCAACTCATTTAAAAGGTACCTGGACCTGCACCTGAAGTGCTGTAACCTGCAAGGCTACGGACCAGGTGCTGGAAGGTGGGATTAGATTGGGTAGCTAGGTTTTTGGCTGGTGCAGACACGATGGGCTGAATGGCCTCCTTCTGTGCCATAATTGTCCTATGGTTCTATGGTTATATGGTTATTCGGAGAATACTTGGCATCAGGTGGCAGGACTATATCTCCAACACAGAAGTCCTTGAAGCGGCCAACATCCCCAGCTTATACACACTACTGAGTCAGCGGCGCTTGAGATGGCTTGGCCATGTGAGCCGCATGGAAGATGGCAGGATCCCCAAAGACACATTGTACAGCGAGGTCGCCACTGGTATCAGACCCACCGGCCGTCCATGTCTCCGTTATAAAGACGTCTGCAAACGCGACATGAAATCGTGTGACATTGATCACAAGTCGTGGGAGTCAGTTGCCAGCATTCGCCAGAGCTGGCGGGCAGCCATAAAGACAGGGCTAAATTGTGGCGAGTCGAAGAGACTTAGTAGTTGGCAGGAAAAAAGTCAGAGGCGCAAGGGGAGAGCCAACTGTGCAACAGCCCCAACAAACAAATTTCTCTGCAGCACCTGTGGAAGAGCCTGTCACTCCAGAATTGGCCTTTACAGCCACTCCAGGCGCTGCTTCACAAACCACTGACCACCTCCAGGCGCGTATCCATTGTCTCTCGAGATAAGGAGGCCCAAAAGAAAAGAAAGAAGTTCTATGGTTATAGAACCACACGAGAAAAGGCGAACCACCCAGCAGTAAATCTGTGGCAACTGCGTAAAACAAAAGTTTTTAAATGAAACAGGAACAAATGTGGTTTCAATTAGTAACATTTGCTGAGAGGCAATATAACACAATTTGAACAAAATTTGTGTAAGGTTCAATGTGTTACAGCATTACAAAACTGACTACATCATTACAACACTGACTACAACATTACAGCACTGACTACAACATTACAACACCAACTATAGCATTGTAATACTGACTACAGTATTGCAACAGTGATTTCAGCATAACAACACAGACTGCAGCATTACAACACTGACTACAACATTACAGTGATGACAACATTACAACACTGTCTACAGCAGTACAACACAACTACAGCATTACAACAGTGATGACAACATTACAACACAGACTATAGCATTACAACACCAACTATAGCATTGTAACACTGACTACAGTATTGCAACAGTGATTTCAGCATTACAACACAGACTACAACATTACAACACTGACCAGAACATATCAGTGATGACAACATTACAACACTGTCTACAGCAGTACAACACCGACTACAGAATTACAACAGTGATGACAACATTACAGCACCAGCTACAACATTACAGCACTGACTACAGCATTACAACACTGACTACAGCATTACAACAGTGTTCACAACATTACAACATTGACTACAGCATTACAACACTGACAATGCTTCAAAGGTACTTAATTGGTAGAAAAGCAATTTGGGATTTTCTGATGTTGTGAAAGACTCTATAAAAATGCAAGTATTTCTATTTTTTATGCCAAGTACACCAGAATCCCTCAATCAACACTGACAAGTATCAATTATAGCAATTATACCATTTACAACGTCCTATTTAACTCTGAGCAGAGTTTCCAATCACATGTTTGCTCCATCACCAAGGTTGTCTACTTCCACATCCTTAACATTGCCCATCTCCATCCCCGTCTCAACTCATCTGCTGCCTTTGTTATCTCCAGACGTGACTATTCCAATGCTCTCCTAGCTGGCCTCCCTAAACTTGCACCGTCCATAAACTTGATATCCAAAACTCTGCTGCCCATGTCCTTAATCACCCAAAGTCCTGTTCATTCATCATGTCTGTGCTCACTGACCTATAGTAGCTCCTGGGCTGGTAACAGCTCAATTTTAAAAGTCCTCTTATGGTTTCCAAATCTTTCCTTGACCTCACCCATCCCTATCTCTGGAACCTCCTCCAGCCCTACAACCCTCCAAGATCTCTGCGCTCGTCCCATCCTGACCTTATGCACATCTCCGATTTTAATTGCTCCACCATTGGTGACCGTGCCTTCAGCTGCCTAGGGCCTAAGCTCTGGAATTCCTTCCCTAAACTTCTGTGCCTCTCTCCTTCTCTCTCCTCCTCTAAGATGCTCCTTAAAACCTATCTCTTTGACCAAGCTTTTGGTCACCTGTCCTAATATCTCCTTATGTGCTTTAGTGTCAAATTTTTAATAACATTCCTGTGAAGTGCCTTGGAACATTTTACTAGATTAGACTGTAGGCACTGGGGTGGGAGAAATTCATTAATTGGTATCATTGAGGAATGCTGCGCGGGCTGCTTGCCCCTAGGGAATCAACATAGTCTGTATAGTGGTACACGACCGAATTTATGCCTCCATATATTTAGAAATATACCTTATTTGCGTATCCGTATTATGAGTGCATTTTTGTGTTGAATGTGCTTTCTATAGATTCTTAGCTCACTTTGAATTCTGCTTTCTCTGACCTATAGATCCCTACTCATCCTGTGTTCTGTTTATTTCTGATGCCCTCTGTATTCTGTACATTTCAAAGTTAGTGTTGTAACTGCCTAGCACAAATTACATTTTCCTTACTAATGCAGCCATTTAGATAGCAAGAGTCACTCCATTGGGGTTTATATCCAGAGCTTGGATGCCCCATCTGGATAATCTTCAAGTGATGCCATAGACATTCCATTGGGTTTACATAGAAATACACAGAATTTACAGCACAGAAATAGCCCCAGTGGTCTATGCCAATGTCCCTGCTCCACATGAGATTCTTCCCACCCTACCTCTTCTCATCTTGTCATCATATCCCTCTATTTCTTTCTCCCTGATGTACTTTAACACATCTGTGTAATTTGCCTCAACTGCCTCATGTGGTAATGAGTTCCACATTCTCACCACTCTTTGGGTAAAGAGGCTTGTCCTGAATTCTCTATAGGATTTATTAGTGTCTATCCTATATTTACTGACCCCATTTTTGGACTCATCCTCAAATGTAAACAATCTTATTTATGTTCACCCTATCAAACTTCTTCATAATTTCAAAGACATCAATTAGGTTACCCTTCGGTCTTTCTTCCAGAGAAAACCACCCTAGCCTTTTCAGTCTTTCCTGATAGTTACAACCTCTCAATGAGCACCACCTCCAAGGTTATTTTGTTGGCAAACGTAATGCAAGTCGAGGCCAAATACTTCCACATAACGTCACAATGATGAAAAAGATGCTCAACTCTTTATTCTGCTTGCCTTGCCAAAAAATTGGTTTACAAGGTACATTTTCTTTCAATTCAGGGTTTGGGGTCTTGTAGGTAGCAACACTGCCTTTCCACATTGCTTTTAAATCTAAGAACTTGGCTTCCCATTCCCATGGCCTTTAAGATCTACCACAACAGAGGTATTGGTTTTAAATCCAAGAGACCAGTTGGGGCTCTTCAAGAAACACCAATTTTCTGCTTATTTAGGAATTTCTTACAAGAAACAACTTAAGTTTTGGGTCATTATCCTGCTGGAATGTGTTCTAGTGTGGGGCAAACAAACACTCTCCATTGAACTGCACTAAAATCGCACGACCATTTTATCCCTTTGCGCCAGTAAGTGTAATTCCCTCTATCGCAAGCACTCGGAGATATGCAGCTCCTCCTTTCACAATCTTAAATATGATCTCTGTGTTTCAAAACAAAAAGACCCTGTGGGAGTCAATGAATGAAGGGGGCAAGGAGAAAGCACCTGGTCTTCTCGGAGGCAGCACATGTTCATGCGTGCCCATTAAAGGCTTTGGTGGGGACGGTTGCTAGGGAACAAGACCATTCTGAATAAGGAGGAAATGGAGCTGTGCAAGGAGGCTGTGACAAACTGTGAAGAATCAACAGAGATCATTGAGTCAATAATGCTCCAGCCATCGTAAATGTGGGACAAGCTTGATGGTTATTTTTGCATTTCATCCACTCGTACCTCCAGGAGTTGGGGAGAAGTTTCACTGAGTCTTTTCCTTCTTGGAAGTCCTACCTGCTGCAATTCACCTTCCTCAGGAGACTAAATAACGCAAGAATCATAAACAGTGTTAAGTCACACTCGGTCTTTTGGCTTTTCTCCAGTCCAATATTTTTTAATGTCCGCAATGACTTCCTGCAAAGCATATCTAGGTCAGGATCATAACAACTACCTGGGCAACAATGAAGCAGGACATTTTAGTTGGGAGTTTTTTTTTTTGGTTATCCAGCAGTCTGACATACATAGAAACCCATCAGCATGTTTTAAAACTCTCCTAAATAAATGTTGGGAAATCTGCACTTATAAAATCTGTGTTTACCTAATACAGAATGCATTCTCTCTCCTCATAGCAACACACACCATTTGCCTAAATCCAGAGAGAACAGAAAGGAAAAAGGGCTTGCACACATCTGGTGCCTTTTATGACTTCCGGACATCCCAAAGCGCTTTACAATCAAGGAAGTACTTTTGAAGTGCGGTCGCTCCTGTAACTTTGGAAATGATAGATCCAACACGAAGGAAAGCGAAGGTGTGTCCTGAATACTGTTGTGTAACCAGCTCAATCCATGCAGCTTATCAAGATAGAACTATGGCAGGCTTCAGCGATAGGACCAGCCTACCCACTTAGGGCACTGACTTGCAGGGTTAGATGTAGCCAACAATAACTTTCATTTGTATAGCACTTTCATCGTTGCAAAGCATCCCAGGCGTGCAATTAGACAAAAATTTGGTAATGAGTCACATGAAGAGATATTAGAACAGGTGACCAAAGGTTTGGACAAAGATGTTGGTTGTAAGGAGCATCTAAAAGGAGAGTCGAGAGGTAGAGAGGTTTATGGAGGGAATTCCAGAGCTTAGGGCCTAGGCAGTGGAAGGCACGGCCATCAATAGTGGAGCGAAGGAAATCAGGATTGTGCCAGAGGCCTGAATTGGAGAAACCTCATCCCTCAGTGAGAGCTCGACTCCTCCAGGTTCCTTTAGTGATCCTGGCTGGCCAGGCGTCAGCTGGAGTATTTCCCACCAGTCTGGTTCAGGTATCAGATTGCCAAGTCTCCCGCAGGGCATTGATTTAGTTCCAAGTTACCATCAGCAGGCATGCCATCTTGGAACCACGACCCCAAAGAGATCCCGACAGACACTCCCTCCCTCAATGAGGATCACTCCCCCACTTCTCCCTAGGACAATATTAAGCTAGATATTCAGCCTCTACTGTTACCTTCATTCTTTATCCAACTACTGTTAGTGTCCATAATGGCATTGTGTTAATGGTAACAGTTCAATCCACACTTCAGCTGAATAATATTAATAATGCAAGCAACTAATAAAGGCAGAGATTCTCCAAATTGACCTATTTATTTGTCAAATGGTGCTGCTAAAAAGAATTATCTTCACTGTGACTGGCCAGGGGTGCTGTGAAGCATAATTTTCATCTTTACTCTTTGAACTCTTGACCTATCCATCTTGTTCAAGCTCTGCTGTTTTCCACTTCCAACACTCCAATTTCCTGCTTTTCAACCCCTCCTGTCATGCCCCAGGCTGGGGAAGGGATACAGGCAGAGAAACCTGTGCAAGTGAAGCAATTAGACGTTAGCCCTTGCTTCTGAAGACCATCTAATTTATGAGTTGCGTGTAAAGTCTGCCTGCTACCCACCTCGCTTGATATTAATTAGGAGAGGTCAGTAAGGGAGCATAATGCAGCCTACAAGACAGGTCTTTAGGTCTGAGTGCATAGAACTATGGATTGTCCAATGTGCTGAGCAGCAAGTTACGAATCCACGACAAGGAGAGTCTCGCAACGGCTAGAGTGCAAGAACATGGCTCCTGTATGTAAATTAACCTGTACACATGACCCAGGGCTCTTTACAAATTGTAACTATTGCGGACATCATTTCCTCCAACAATTACCACATACCGCAGAGACTCAGACAGCAACTATTCGGCCCATCACACTTGTGCCAGCTCTTTGAAACAGCTATCCAATTAGTTCCACTCCCCTGCTCTTTCCCTATAGCCACGTGTCTTTTTTCCTTTTTCAAGTATATATCCAATCACCTTTTAAAAGTTACTGCTGAATCTGCTTCCAGCACCCTATTGAGCAGGACATTCCAGATTATAACTCGTTGGGTAAACCATTTTCTGCTCTTCCTGGATTTTTTGCTAATTATTTAAAACCTGTGTTTGCTGGTTACCGACCCCCCTGCCACTGGAAACGATTTCTCTCTATGTGCTCAATCACAATCCCTCATAATGTTGAAGACCTCCATTAAATCTCCCCTTAACCTTCTCTGCTCTAAGGAGAACAACCCCAGCTTCTCAAGGCACTCTGCATAACTAACATCCCTCATTCCTGTTACCATTCTGGATATGCTCGCATTTTACCTTTGATCCCGTAAGAAGGGGATGTGTTCATGCTGTTAAGGTTGGTTTGGATGTTGACACCCAGAGGTCAATTCTGATGCACTGTGCCACCCAGTCCCCTCAAACTGGGCACAATTCAAATATAAAGCATAACTATCAAGTCAAGATTATAAATTGCAACTTGATACATGCTCCATGTGTTCCAAGAAATGAAAGTTTTCATAGAAATGGTAGCTGTTCAAATTAGGGCACAATAAGAATTTATGTTACAAAGGAAACGTGAGATGGGAAAATTCGAGTGAAAACATCTAATTTGAACTATTTAGTTGATACCATGTGTACTGGGAGCTGTACCAAATGCTAAATGACGTCAAAATCTTTGAAGTAGTGTTTTGCAAGTGCCCAGATCAAAAGCTTTGTCGGGGTGTGATTTTAGCGTGAAGCAGTTTTTCCTTTCTCCTGTGATTTTCACGTGGATTTCAGCTTTAGATGAAAGGCCTTGGTCTAAGTACCATCATGGGCTTAATCGCTTTTGTTGTGGCTTGTGTAAAAGTCCATTAAAAATATGAATACTTCTCTTCCACACGGAGGCCCATACTCTCCCAGGGACCTGGGCGGAGAGGGAGGGAGACAGGACACTTATTAATGCACCTCTGCTTTTAATCTCCCAGATCTTAACTAATGATACTATGCTGAATGCAGCTATATTGCAGGTGCAGGTATCAACTGTCAATGTTGGAAGTGTCAGATTTCCTTCACTTCAGTGTAAGGAACATCAAACTATTTGATATTGTAAAGAAGAAACAGATGAGGCACGCAACCCAGAAGAATCAAATCTTATTATGTCTTTAAACTACATCAAGGACCAGGAAGAGGGTATTAGCACACTAGGAGTATCAGGGTTCTTTAAATTGTATGGGAGGACTGTGGGGAGGGGGAAGGATTTCAATTATTTCCTTGATGATGCGATAAGCTTTAGAGCCCCTATGTTTTTTTGTTTTAATGTACAACTGTGCTCTAATGGGCATCCAAGATAAGACTGAGTTTCAGTCAAAAACAGCCTGCCCATAACACCACAGAGAAGACACTAAAATCAGAACACTGTGTATCAGATGAATACCACTTTAAGGAACACAGTAAAATCTTTAGCTGCAAATGTTATGGGGTTCTCAACGTTGACTGCAAATCAGGGCCCAGCTCTATGTCCTTGTGGTATTACTGAAAATCCCATATCAGCAACGATGTCATACCTTTCCCGGCAGCCCAGCAACCACCCCCCCCCCCCCCCCGCAAGGCCAAACTACCTCCAAGGCATCCCCCCCACCACAGTCGTAGCCCTGAAATTTCATCTTTCTATAGTTTCTCCCCAAACAGTACTATATGTGTGTAGACTAGTGTCCTGACAACGATCATTTTATATTTTTTATATAAATACTGTATATTTTATAATAATTAATCACTCGGGACCTTCCTGGTCTCTGCATCTCAGCTGCTCACTGGATAAACTTGCAGCAAGTAAAGCAGGAGTCTAGGTAATGTATAATGATATTTTCTGAGCCTTCGGGCAGTGCTGTGTTTATTTTAAGGAATACAGATACTGGTACAGTGTGGCTCAACTTGTCTGGGTATAACTCCATGGGTTTCTGTTTAACTTGTGACCAAACAATCACTGACCTCGTGGCTCCAATCTTCATCTTTTTAAACAGCCTTTCAAGTCCAAATAATACTGCGTGTGTCCGACCCAAACCTGAGCCCGAAAGCCAGACCCTGAAGAGTGTCCTGATCCGACCCGAACCCAACACGTGTCGTCGGGTCCTGTCGGGTTCAGGTCGGGTCGCAGGCCTTTCCCTCCTGCTCTCTCGACCCTATTCCCACTAAACTGCTGACCATCCAACATCGCTTTCTGGCCTCACATTCACGCTGACAAATGTTGTGGGATGACCTTAAGAGGACCACCTTAAGAAGCTGTAAGTGAAAGTCACCAGAGGAGGTGAAGTCATGCCACACATGACCAGGGAGTTGTGGATATAGCCCGACAGAGTCAGTTGTGTGGAGATGTGCTCCTGCAGTAGCTATATGTTCTAGTCAAGTTATAATAAAATCCAATTTTCTTTGGATATTACTTGTAGTCCAGTGAATTTTACAATAGTCCACAGACCAAAGGAACAAGTAATATTATATGGTAGGAGCAGTGGGATTTTTTTTTTTCTGAAGACGATCAACTATTACAACGTGGCAACGTTTGATTTTTTTTTTTGAAGAATACACCAAGAGAGAACAAAGAACAGCCAATTACCTACTTAGAGTGGCAGAACATTCAGGCACAGAGCCTAGACAGGATCCCGGGAGGTGTTGAAATTCTGTGAGTACAGGAGGCAATTTGCCAGGAGATTGGAGCTTTCAACTAACCTGGCAATGGGTCAAAAAATTTGAAAAGTAGTGCAACCATTACTGCTTTAGTTTACCCAATTTTTTGCTTCATGGGCAGGGCTGAAGCTGAAAAAAGTGGCAAGTTCTCAACAGCACCACTGGAGGTCCAGCACAAAGTAAAATGCCGGCTGTGGCAGCTGCTAGCACTGCAGGCTGCAGCCCTCTTTAAAAAAATGCTCCCAGTTTTTAAAAAAAAGAAAAAGCTGTGTAAACAAAGAACCGCTCTCTCAGTTTAAAAAATAACAAGCTGTGTAAATGAAGCAGCTGTAGTTTCTCATTCTTAAAAGGGGCAGGCCTGCAAAAACAAACCTGTCTAAAAAAGGAAACAGAAAGCTGTACCTGTAAGAAATCCTATATTTATAAAACAGCAGGATCATTCAGAAAATGGCTTTCAGGTATCCAGTTGTGGACTGGAAGGCATCGGACATAGCATCTGAATTTAAATTGTTTCGATAACAAATGAAACTGTGTTTCCTGGATCAAGATGTGAGCGAACCAGAGAAACAAGCTATCAAAATCGAGATCACACTGGGCAATGAGGGCCTGCAATGGATCAACACATCAGGATTGTGGGATCAGAAGTAACCTAGCAAGATATGGACATTCCTGGAGGAGCAGCTCAAGGTGAAGGCCAATTTCCGAGTACACAGTCTTGAGCTTATGACCTACTGGCAAAGGCAAGATGAGTCCATTGACCAGTTTGCTGCAAGGTACCAAGACAAAGATTAAGAAAGCGACTTCACAGATATTGAATTAGCAAAACATATTATAGAGCTAGAAATTGCATCAACCCCATGAGAGTCATTCAAAAAGGCCTGCTGGAAAAGAAGAAAGGGCACACCATAGATGCACTTCTTAATGATGGAAGCAAATGTGAAGCCATCATGGCTGGCCCGACAGCTACAAGTTTTTGGGGCGGCTACAACAACTGGTATAGAAACCAAGGCTCAGAAGTCTGCTAGGCCTTGTGGCAAATGTGGCCTGATTCAACCAATTCGCAGTTATCCAGCACACCAGGAC
Organism: Heterodontus francisci; assembly: GCF_036365525.1. Classification (NCBI taxonomy): domain Eukaryota; kingdom Metazoa; phylum Chordata; class Chondrichthyes; order Heterodontiformes; family Heterodontidae; genus Heterodontus; species Heterodontus francisci. Next base: position 117,412,879 of record NC_090377.1, read on the forward strand.
CAGTGCAAAGCTTGTGGCATGCAAGGATATTGGGCAAGGCAGTGCAGAAGACTGAGCTCAGACACTGCACACAGGAATGTGGCAGATCACATGCAGAGAGAACATCTGCAAGACAGGATGGCAAACACAACAAGAGATATGCCAACACACAACAAAAGCCCAACCAGGTACATCAGGTCAGCAGAGAGACAGATTGTCAGGAGACATGGGTGAAGAATGCACTTGTGTGAACTGCGAGCAAGCACTTCACATAGTTAATTTGGATCAACGAGTCAACACTATCACGCAATCTGAGGCATTTGCCACGATCGGAAATATTTTTCAGAAGAGTGGCAAGCATAAGCTCAGAGTAAAAATCGACACTGGAGCAAGTGCAAATATTCTGCCCATCTGTACACTTAAGGACATGTATCTAAAGAAATGGGAATCTATGGTATAACTCACCACAGCTAGGCAGATTACCTACAATAGTCCTCCAATCAAGCACATTGGAACAATAACCTTACAGTGCAGCTACGGAAGCTCTGAATGGCTACCACAAATGTTTTATATTGTAGACACAACTGGACCAGCTATCACAGGACTTCCAGTATGCTGAGATTTACAAATTTTCACAATACATGGGGTCAGCGCCACCCCGAAAGGTACGGAAGGATGCAACCAACACATAGAAACATAGGAACAGAAGTAGGTCATTCGGCCCATCGAGTCTGCTCCACCATTCAATTAAATCTATCGATTTCTGTCTTGAACATGCACAGTGATTGAGCTTCCACAGCCCTCTGGGGTAGAGAATTCCACAGATTCACCACCCTCTTAGTGAAGAAACTCCTCCTCATCGCAGTCTTAAATAATCTATCCCTTATTCTGAGATTATGTCCCCTGGTTCTAAACTCACCAGCCAGGGGTAAAATCCTATCTACATCCACCCTGTCATGCCCTAGAAGAATTTTGTAAGTTTCAATGATATCACCTCTCATTCTTCCGAAACTCTAGAGAATACAGGCCCAGTTTCCTCAATCTTTCCTCATAAAACAATCCCACCATCCCAGGGAATAGTCTGGTGAACCTCCGTTGCACTCCATCTCTGGTAAGTACATCTTTCCTTCGATAAAGACCAGCCCAGATTGTACAAGGTCCAGACACCCAATGGTGTGATTCTCAGATGGAACCGACGTCAACTGAGAAAGCTGTATGTCAACACTACATGTGACAACCCTGAGGTATTGCAGACATGTTCAAAGACAAAGTCTGAAGATGAACATGCAGAAGATACAAGCACAGAGGACGAACAAGCTAACCAGAGTTCCAAGCCACCAGAGTTTCAGAGGAGTCGTCAAGACGAGCTCAGCTCTGGGAAGAGGTTTATGATAACAAGACCAGGACGAGTAAACAAACCTCTGCTACGTTTTAGAGAGTGTTAAACTTGCTCACTTGTAAATAATGTTTTGTTTTAATCATGTATAGTTAGTCCAAACTGCAACATCATTGCATATTGTACATATGTTTTCATTTTTGGAAAAAAGGTGGATGTTACGGGACAACCTTAAGAAGCTGTAAGTGAAAGTTACTGGAGGAAGTGATGTCATGTCACACATGACCATGGAGTTGTGGGTGTAGCCTGACAGAGTGAGACGTGTTCCTGCAATAGCTATACATATATAATGTTCCAGTCAAGTTATAATAAAACCCCACATTTTCTTTGGCTATTACTTGTAGTCCTATGAGTCTTACAATAGCTCACATTCGAAAGGAAAAAGTAATAGCACAATATTGTTAATGGGTCCTGCTCCTCTGGTATTGCTCCCCGCCCCCTCCCCCTTTCAAATCTGTCCACCTATTTCTACTGTGACTATAGCCCTACTTGTCCACCCCGCCATATAATAATCATCACTGGACGCACTCCCTTTGCTGGCAGCTGGGGTCGCTGATGGATAGATGAAAAAGCAACCTCTAGATAGGGTTGCCAACTCTGGCGGATGTATTCCTGGAGCTTTTATCATGTGATCTCCCTTCAACCATCCTGCCCAGTCAAACAGTCCATCTCCAATATTTTTATAACTAATAAACAAAGATGCTCAAAGGAACAAAAAATTTTAATTTCTTTTAATGCCTTTATGATTTTGTTCACCCACAGTTGCTTAGAGCAGCGTCCAGCAGATTAATCTTTAATTGCTGGACACTCCAGGACAATCCTGGAAGGTTGGCAACTCTAGCTCTGGACCACTAAAGTGGGAGCTATATTATATCTACTCCAAGCCTTCCCATTTCATTTATTTGTAAAACTGCAGAGGTAAACTGCTAAATAAGCAATGATCATACCAAGTAATTGTATTTCCTTAACCATTCTAGTTTTAATTGTATCAAATTTGACAAGATGCAAATAGAAGGCAAACTGGATTGCAATTACAGTACTGTAACAATGGTCACACGGTTGTTATGGATAACTGAAGGTGTCTCCATTATTTGCTTCATTACAATACAGCACAACAAATCTTAAAAAAAAGTCAGGAGTGAATATTGACCCCACTGTGTCAGCCAATGAGTTGGAGACAGGGGCTGAACTTGAGTCTCTGAACTCATGACCAAAACTACACAGAATCATAGAATGATACAGCAAAGAAGGCATCCATTCAGCCCAATGTACTGGCTCTTTGAAACAGCTAATTAGTCTCGGCTCCCTTACTCTTTCGCTAATGCCCTGAAAATATTTCCTTTTTGAGTGTTTATCGAATTCCCTTTTGAATGTTATTATGGAATCTGCTTCCACCACCCTTTCAGGCAGTGCGTTCCAGATCATCATAACTTACTGTATAAAAAATTTCTCCCCCCACCCCCCTTGCCTCCTTTTGCCAATTACTTTAAATCTGTGTCCTTTGGTTCCTGCCCCTCCTGTCAGTGGAAACAGTTTCTCCTTACTTACTCTATCAAAATCCCCTCATAAATTTGAACACATTTATGAAATCTCCCCTTAAGCTTCTCTGCTCAAAGAACAATCCCAGCTGAAGTCCCACATCCCTGGTACCCTTCTAGTAAATCTCACCTGCACCTTCTCTTAAGTCTTGACATCCTTTCTAAACTACAGCAAACAGGATTATTTCTCTATAATAAAAGCAAAATACTGCGGATGCTGGAAATCTGAAATAAAAACAAGAAATGCTGGAACCACTCAGCAGGTCTGGCAGCATCTGTGAAAAGAGCAGAGTTAACGTTTCGGGTCACTGACCCTGCTTTTCCTTTCTGTTAACTCTGCTTCTCTTTTCACAGATGCTGCCAGACCTGCTGAGTGGTTCCAGCATTTCTAGGATTATTTTTCTTCTCTCCAAAAATTAAAGTCCAGCACTCAGCGCTGCTTGTTATTTATGTCCCAGCTTGGTTTCAGCAGATTTTGTCGCCTAAAATGGCAATGACTGAATTGCAGTGAGTGGAGGATAGATACATATTACAAATGATATGCATAAAATCAATCGCAGACACTTCCAGCATTGCAGACTCCAGGCGTGATTGAAAAGAAAAAAAAGGCTTACATTTCTACGGCACCTTTCATGACGACCGAGCATCCCAAAGTGCTTTACAGCCAATGAAGTAATTTTGAATTGTAGGCTGTTGTAATGTAGGAAACACAGCAGCCAATTTACACACAGCAGAGCTCGAACAAACAGCAATGCAATAATGGCTAAATAATCTGTTTTTTGTGATGTTGATTGAGGGATAAATATTGGCCAGGACACCAGGGAGAACTCCCCTGCTTTTCTTTACATCAATTGGAAAGGGCAAACAAGGCCTTAGCTGAACACTTCAGCTGAAAGACAGCACTTCTGACAGTGCAGCACACCCTCAGTACTGCACAGGAATGTCAGCCTTGATTTTTGTGTTCATGTCATCAGGTGGGACTTGAACACACAACTTCTGACTCAGAGGTGAGGGTGCTACCCATTGAGCCATGGCTGGTAGGGGAATTATCCAATCATCTCCATTCTGGCCAGGAATCATGGCGTCACTATATGCAGCATTCCTTACAATGACTTATGTGCTAATTGGAGCTTGCTAGTGTTTGGTAAAACAAGCTCATATAAAACAAGCTTATATAATCTGCCCTCATCATGCCAGGATTTGTTTAGTTGACGATATATCGTGGGTTATTTTCTGAAGTTGTGACAGCTTTGCTTTTAGACAGTAATAATACTCCCTCCAGCTAAATTGCATTGGCAGTTCACAATACAGCTTAATCCGCTCAAATACAGAGTACTTAAAGAGACCATGATTAAGTACTGTAGCACGACTTGAAATGGATTTTCCACTAATGATCACAAAGAGGGCATGAATCATCCTGCAAATTATTTTGAGCAGTTCACCTGACAATATACCGTGTCTCTTGTGACAATCAAAGTGGCCACAAATTCCAAAATGAGAATACTTATTTCTCTAGTCTGCTCTGAATGTATGAAAGCAGGACTTGAATTCGCAATGTATTAGTTAAGTTTGGATACATCTTAACCGAATTCCCATTGTTTTGCTGATGTTAATCGCCATGCCTCAGTGTGTAGCACTATCACCTCTGATTCAAAAGGTTATGGGTGCAAATTCCCCATTTCAGAGAATCAACTACAAGTTCCAGGCTGAAACCCCAGTGCAATGCTGAGGGAATGCAGCACTGTCTTGGGTGCTGTCTTTCAGACAAGGTATTAAATAGTAACCTTTCATGACCTCAGCACATCTCAAAGTGCTTTACATGCAATGAAGTGCTTTGAAGTGTTGTAAAGCAGTAAATGTGGCAGCCAATTTATGCACAGCAAGCTCCCACAAATGGCAATGAGATAGTAAACAGATCAACTGTTTTTAGTGACGTTGGTTGATGAATACATTTTGGACAAGACATAGAGGAGAACTCCCCTGCTCTTCAAAACAGTACCATGCAATCTTTTACATTCACCTGAGAGGGCAGACGGGGCCTTGGTACAACGTGTTAACAGCAAGACAGCACTTCCGACAATGCAGCATTCCCTCAGTATTGCACTGGAGTGTCAGCCTTTGTTTAATGCCTTGAACATACAACCTCCTGACTCAGATGCAAGAGTGCAACAAACAGATTGTTAAATGGCCACCGCCAGTAAAACAGCCTCCGAGGTCCTGCTGCCCAGCAGTCCAGGCTTGGGACATGTATTTCTTCCCAATGTCTGGCCAATGACTCCCAGCTTACTGCTGGAACAAACTCCTTTCCCAGAGAAGAAGAACGCTGATTAGAAGTTGTCTTCCAATTGTATCATGAGATCTTTAATACTCAGTTGAACATGAAAACATTTTAATGTTTCATCCAAAGGATAATGGCTCAGAATTTAGCACTCCCTCAAATCTGTGCTGGAGCATTAATCCAGTTTATAAGCTCAAATCTTGCTGTGGGACTTGAATTGACAACCTTATGGCCAGGATAAAGTTGCTACTCATTGACTTTAACTGACATTTATCTTGTATATGTTGCTTAGAATTTAAAGCACAGAAAAAGACTATTTTGCTCAACTGGTCTGTGCTGATGTTTATGCTCCAAAGGACCCTCCTCCCACCCTACTTTATCTAATCCTATCTGCATATCCCTCTATTCCTTTCTCCCTCGTGTGCCGATCTAGCTTCCCCTTAAAGGATACTATTCGTCTCAACGATTTCATGTAATAACAAGTTACACATTCTAACCATTCTCTAGCTAAAGAAGTTTCTCCTGAATTCTTTACTGGATTTATTAGTGACTATCTTATATTTAGTTCTGGTCTGCACCACAAGTCGAAACATCTATGCCCACCCTACCAAACCTTTTCATAATTTTTAAAGGCCTCTATCAGGTCACTCCCCAACCTTCTCTTTTCTATAGGAAAGAGCCCCAGCCTGTTCTAACAGGTACAGCATAACTGTTTTGAAAATAACCACGGCAACAACCAGGAACATAGGAAATCAAGAGCAGGAGTAGGCCATTCAGCCCATCGAGCCTGCCCCACCATTCAATATGATCATGGCTGATCATCCACTTCAATGCCTTTTTCCCACACTATCCTCATATCCCCTTATGTCATTTGTATTTAGAAATCTGTCAATCTCTGTTTTAAACATACTCAATGACTGAGCTTCCACAGCCCTCTGGGGTAGAGAATTCTAAAGATTCACAACCCTCTGAGTAAAGAAATTTCTCTTCATCTCTGTCCTAAGTGGCTTCCCTCTTATTTTGAAATTGTGCCCCCTGGTTCTAGACTCCCCAACCAGGGGGAACACCTTAGCTGCATCTACCCTGTCTATCCCTTCAAGTATTTTGTAGGTTTCAATGAGGTCACCTCTCATTCTTGGAAAATCTGGAGAATACAGGCCCAGTTTCCCCAATCTCTCTTCATAGGACAGTCCCGCCATCCCAGGAACAAGTCTGGTGAACCTTCGTTGCACTCCCTCTATGGCAATAATATCCTTCCTAAGGTAAGGGGACCAAAACTGCACACAGTACTCCAAGTGCGGTCTAACCAAGGTTCTATACAATTGAAGCAAGATGTCACTACTCCTGTACTCAAATCCTCTTGCGATAAAGGCTAACATACTATTATCCTTCTTAATTGCTTGCTGCACCTGCATGTTAGCTTTTCGTGACTTATTGACAAGGACACCCAGGTCCCTTTGTACATCTACACTTTCTAATCTCTTACCATTTAAGAAATACTCTGCACACCTGTTCCTCCGACCAAAGTGGACAACCTCACATTATATTCCATCTGCCACGTTCATGCCCACTCACTAAGTCTGTCCAAATCCCCTTGAAGCTGCTTTGCATCTTCCTCACAACTCACATTCCCACCTAGTTTTGTGTCATCCGCGTACTTGGAAATACTACATTTGGTCCCCACATCCAAATCATTGATATATATTGTGAACAGCTGGGGCACAAGTACTGATCCCTGTGATACCCCACTAGTCACAGCCTGCCAACGCGAGAATGACCTGTTTATTCCTACTCTTTGTTTTCTGCCTGTTAACCAATCCTTAATCCATGCCAATATATTACCTCCTATTCCATGTGCTTTAATTTTGCTAACCAACCTCCTGTGAGGGACTTTATCAAAAGCCTTCTGAAAATCCAAGTATACCATGTCCACCAACTCTCCTTTATCAATTCTGTTAATAATATCCTCAAAAAACACCAACAGGTTCGTCAAACATAATTTGCCATTCATAAATTCATGTTGACTTTGTCCAACCCAATAACTCAGAGACCCAGGGTATTTCTCTGGGGACATGGGTTCGAATCCCACCACAGCAGAAGGTGGAATTTGAATTTAATTAATAAATCTGGAATTAAAAGCTAGTCTAATGATGGCCATGAAACCATTGTCGATTGTCATAAAAACCCATCTGGTTCACTAATGTCCTTTAGGGAAGGAAATCAGCTGTCCTTACCTGGTCTGACCTACATGACTCCAGACCCACAGCAATGTGGTTAACTCTTACATGCCCTCTGAAATGGCCTAGCAAGCCACTCAGTTGTACCTAACCGCTACGAAGTCAATAAAAAAGAATGAAACCGGACGGATCACCCGGCATCGACCTAGGCACTGAAAATGACAACGGCAAACCCAGCCCTGTCGACCCTACAAATTCCTCCTTACTAACATCTGGGGGCTTGTGCCAAAGTTGGGAGAGCTGTCCCACAGAATAGACAAGCAACAGCCTGACATAGTCATACTCATGGAATCATACCTTACAGACAATGTCCCAGACACTGTCATCACCATCCCCGGGTATGTCCTGTCCCACCGGCAGGACAGACCCACCAGAGGTGGTGGCACAGTGGTATACAGTAGGGAGGGAATTGCCCTGGGAGGCCTCAACATCGACTCCGGACCCCATGAAGTCTCATGGCATCAGGTCAAACATGGGCAAGGTAACCTCCTACTGATTACCACCTACCGCCCCCCCGCAGCTGATGACTCAGTACTCCTCCATGTTGAACACCACTTGGAGGAAGCACTGAGGGTGGCAAGGGCACAAAATGTACTCTGGGTGGGGGACTTCGATGTCCATCACCAAGAGTGACTCGGTAGCACCACTACTGACCGAGCTGGTCGAGTCCTAAAAGGACATAGCTGCGAGACTGGGTCTGCGGCAGGTGGTGGGGGGAACCAGCATGAGGGAAAAACATACTTGACCTGGTCCTCACCAATCTGCCTGCCGCAGATGCTTCTGTCCATGAATGTATTGTTAGGAGTTACCACCGCACAGTCCTTGTGGAGACGAAGTCCCGCCATCACATTGAGGATACCATCCATCGTGTTGTGTGGCACTATCACCGTGCTAAATGGGATAGATTTCGAACAGATCTAGCAATGCAAAACTGGGCATCCATGAGGCGCTGTGGGCCATCAGAAGCAGAATTGTACTCAACCACAATCTGTAACCTCATGGCCCGGCATATCCCCCACTCCACCATTACCACCAAGCCAGGAGACCAACCCTGGTTCAACAAAGAGTGCAGGAGGGCATGCCAGGAGAAGCACCAGGCATACCTCAAAATGAGGTGTCAACCTGGCCAAGTTACAACCCAGGACTACTTGCATGCCAAACTGCGTAAGCAGTATGCAATAGTCAGAACTGAGCGATCCCATAAACAACGGATCAGGTCTAAGCTCTGCAGTCCTGCCACATCCAGCCGTGAATGGTGGTGGACAATTAAACAACTAGCTGGAGGAGGTGGCTCCGCAAATATCCGCATCCTCAATGATGGGGGAGCACAGCACATCAGTGCGAAAGATAAGGCTGAAGCATTTGCAACAATCTTCAGCCAGAAGTGCTGAGTTGGTGATCCATCTCGGCCTCCTCCTAACGTCTCCAGCATCACAGATGCCAGACTTCAGCCAATTCGATTCACTCTGCGTGATATCAAGAAACAACTGAAGGCACTGGATACTGCAAAAGCTATGGGCCCTGACAATATTCCGGCCATAGTACTGAAGACTTGTGCTCCAGAACTTGCCACGTCCCTAGCCAAGCTGTTCCAATACAGCTACAACACTGGCATCTACGCTGCAATGTGCAAAATTGCCCAGGTATGTCCTGTACACAAAAAGCAGGACAAGTCCAACCCGGCCAATTACCGCCCCATCAACCTACTCTCAATCATCAACACAGTGCCAGCAAGCGGCACTTGCTTAGCAATAACCTGCTCAGTGACACTCAGTTTGGGTTCCGCCAGGGCCACTCAGCTCCTGACCTCATTACAGCCTTGGTTCAAACATGGACAAAAGAGCTGAACTCAAGAGGTGAGGTGAGAGTGACTGCCCTTGACATCAAGGCAGCATTTGACCGAGTATGGCATCAAGGAGCCCTAGCAAAACTGAGGTCAATGGGAATCAGGGGGGAAAACTCTCTGCTAGTTGGAGTCATACCTAGCGCAAAGGAAGATGGTTGTGGTTGTTGGAGGTCAATCATCTAAGCTCCAGGACATCACTGCAGGAGTTCCTCAGGGTAGTTTCCTAGGCCCAACCATCTTCAGCTGCTCCATCAATGACCTCCCTTCAAACATAAGGTCAGAAGTGGGGATGTTCGCTGATAATTGCACAATGTTCAGCACCATTCGTGACTCCTCAGATACTGAAGCAGTCCGTGTAGAAATGCAGCAAGACCTGGACAATATCCAGGCTTGGGCTGATAAGTGGCAAGTAACATTTGTGCCACACAAGTGCCAGGCAATCACCATCGCCAACAAGAGAGAATCTAACCATCTCCCCATGACATTCAACGGCATTACCATCGCTGAATCCCCCACTATCAACATCCTAGGGGCTACCATTGACCAGAAACTGAACTGGAATAGCCGTATAAATACTGTGGCTACAAGAGCAGGTCAGAGGCTAGGAATCCTGAGGCAAGTAACTCACCTCCTGACTCTCCAAAGCCTGTTCACCATCTAGAAGGCACAAGTCAGGAGTGTGATGGAATACTCTCCACTTGCCTGGATGGGTGCAACTCCAACAACACTCAAGAAGCTCGACACCATCCAGGACAAAGCAGCCCGCTTGATTGGCACCCCATCTACAAACATTCACTCCCTCCACCACCGAAGCACAGTGGCAGCAGTGTGTATCATCTACAAGATGCACTACAGCAATGCCCCAAGGCTCCTTAGACAGCACCTTCCAAACCCGCGACCTCTACCAACTAGAAGGACAAGGGCAGCAAATACATGGGAACACAACCACCTGCAAATTCCCCTCCAAGTCACACACCATCCTGACTTGGAACTATATCGCCGTTCCTTCACTGTCGCTGGGTCAAAATCCTGGAACTCCCTTCCTAACAGCACTGTGGGTATACCTACCCCAAATGGACTGCAGCGGTTCAAGAAGGCAGCTCACCACCACCTTCTCAAGGGTAATTAGGGATAGGCAATAAATGCTGGCCTAGCCAGTGATGCCAACGTCCCATGAATGAATTAAAAAAAAAATCAGATCATTATTATCCAATTGTCCATTAATTACATCCTTCAGCATAGATTCTAGCATTTTCCCAACGACTGATGTAAGGCTAACAGGTCTGTAGTTCCCTGTTTTCTCTCTCTCCTCCCTTCTTAAATAGTGGAGTGACATTTGCAACCTTCCAATCTACAGTAACTGCTCCAGAATCTATAGAATTTTGGAAGATGATCACCAATGCATCCACTATCTCCATAGCTACCTCTTTCAACACTCTGGGATGTAGAATATTAGGTCCTGAGGGCTTATCAACCTTCAGCCCCATTAATTTCTCCAATCCAACCTCCTTCGTCCTTTTGGCCTCCTTGTCTCGAGAGACAATGGGTAAGTGCCTAGAGGTGGTCAGTGTTTTGTGCAGCAGCACTAATACTAATTTCCTTCAATTCCTCATTTCCCCATATCCCTTGAATCTCTAATTCTGGGAGATTTCTGTATCTTCCTCAGTGAAGCCAGACACAAAGTAATCATTTAGCTTCTCTGCCATTTATTTATTCTCCATTATAAATTCTCCTGACTCTGCACATTTGTCTTAGCCAAACATTTCCTTTTTCTGTACCTGTAGAAGCTTTTACAGTCCGTTTTTATATTTTTTGCTAGCTTACATTCATATTCTATTCTCCCTTTCTTTATCAGTTTCTTCATCCTCCTTTGCTGTATTCTAAAATCCTCCCAATCCTCAGGGTTACTCCTATTTCTGGCAACTTTATAGGGCTTTTCTTTTAATCTTATATAATCCTTAACTTAAATAAAAGCAAAATACTGCAGATGCTGGAAATCTGAAATAAAAACAAGAAATGCTGGAAATACTCAAAGTCTGGCAGCATCTGTGGAGAGAGAAGCAGAGTTAACGTTTCAGGTCAATGACCCTTCTTTGGAACTGGCAAATATTAGAAATGTGAAATGTTATCAGCAAGTAAAGCGGGGGTGGGGCAAGAGATAACAAAGGAGAAGGTGTAGATAGGACAAGGTCACAGAATAGCTGACCAGAAGGTCATGGAGCAAAGGCAAACAATATGTTAATAGTGTGTTGAAAGACAAAGCATTAGTACAGATAGGGTGTTAAAGGACTGATAGGGTGTTAACAATCCTTAACTTCCTTTGTTATCCATGGTTGACTGCCTTTACTTTTGGGGTTTTTGTGCCTTGAAGGAATGTACAGTTGCTGTAAACTATGTAATATTTCTTTAAAGACTATTCATTGCCTATGTACTGCCATACCTTTTAATGTATTTTCCCATTAAGAATTTGTAGAGTTCAAAACCAGTAAGTATTTTGCTTAAAAATCAATGTGTGTGTCTTGCTTTTCAATAGGAAAGCCAAGGAAGCACAGAACTCAACCACATGGGCCAACCATGAGCAGAGAACAAGCTACGAGAGAAAAAGGACAGGGGCATCAGCCCAGGAAGAGTGTCTTCATAAATCTCAGCACATGAGGGATCGCTTTCCAAATTATGCACAAATCAATGACAAAAGCATCTCAAGGGGATTAATGCCAATCATCGATTGATCTTTCCCACCAATAAATTGAGCTTACTCTTACATATATGTGAAGAATGCTGAATGAGAAAGATGTTTGTTTTATATTCCTCATTTCATCCGTTTAATTGCAGCAGAGAGAATGATCACTGATAGTTTAGGAGGGGCTTCTTGTAACCCAATTCTACACGGCAGGGATCTAGAAAGAGGTGGGCAGGCTGCATTTTCAGCCAGGTTGACAGCAGCTATCTCCCTCTCACACGCTAGGCACAAACATCTTCAGCAGCCTTAAAGAATGCAACAACAGCAAGGCATGAAGAAAAAAGGGCCAAGCACCCTGAATGAACATCTACTTTGATCTGGAATTTTAAACCATATGCCAAGAGGATGACAACCTTTTGTGTGATGTTTTTCTTTTGGGCCTCCTTATCTCGAGAGACAATGGATACGCGCCTGGAGGTGGTCAGTGGTTTGTGTGATGTAACCATGCCATTTTGGGGGGAGGGGGCATTTGTTCAATCATGCTCCAAAATCATTTTTATCACCAAAAGAAATGGTCGCTTTTTAGGATTTTGAAATATACTGCCAGATGGAGACTGGAGTGTAATACATGTTAAAAATACAACTACCAAGTTTAAAGTTCACTCTCACTGGATTAAATTCACAGTCGTGCTGCCCTGTGTGACAAGGATTTGAATTCAAATGGAGGTTTTCAACCAGCATGCTTCAAACAGATAAAGCATTGGAGGCCATTTGGCCCATTGTGCTGGCTCTTTGTAAGAGCTATCCAATTCGTTCCACGCCCCTTCTCTTTCCTCATAGTGCTGTAAATTTATCTTGAAGTATTTGTCCAATTTCCTTTTGAATGTTACAATTGAATCTGCTACCACCACCCTTTCTGGCAGTGAATCATTACAATTCTCCAAGTAAAAGAATTCTCATCTCCCCTCTGGTTCTTTAGTCAATTATCTTAAAGCTGCGTTCTCTGGTGACCAATTCTCCTGCCAGTGGGAACAGTTTCTCCTTATTTACTCTATCAAAACCCTTCATAATTTTTCATCATTCGAGTTTGGTAGGAATGATTAACAAGATCACCAGGAGTGATTGCATATCCTAAGGTCAGAATTAACAAAGAGATAAAAAAACCCAAGTTGGGAGTTGGCCATATCCCGGGAAGGCCATGAGAAGTCAAGTGTTCACCTGAGCTGGAAATTAAGATCTAGCAGGTTAGCTATTCTGGCTAGAAAGTAACCTGAAAGGAAATAAAGCAAAAGCTGAGATAGTGTCTGCAATTCAATATAGCGTTGTGAGTTTTGTTGTTTTGGATTGTTACGAGATGTATTGTAGAAGTTTAATTAAGTCTGGAATGGTTACTTTTATCAGTCATAGAATTATGCAGCACAGAGGCAGGCCATTCGGCCCATCATGCCTGTGCCAGCTCTTTGAAAGAGTGATCCAATTAGTTCCACTTCTCCATCTGGCAGTATATTTCGAAATCTTAAAAAGTGACCATTTCTTTTGGTGATTGCTCTTTCCTCATTCTGGATCTTTTTTATTATCTTAACTCTGTGCCTCTGGAAACTGACTCTCCTGCCAGTAGAAATAGTTTCACCTACTCATGTATAAGTCGCATTTGTGCTGCAAAAAGAAACCAACTTTTTGATTTGTAATTAACCTAGTCGTACTGGCGGAAGGTTCATCAGTACCGACTATTGAAAGATTGGAGAAACGGCCATTGAGCATGCACGGCTTTAAGGTCTCCAACTGGTATTGCAATATATTTTTGAGCAGATTGCAAGAGGGATGATGTCTACATGTGTTGCTGAACCCTTGAGTATCTAAAACAAAAACAAAATACTGCGGATGCTGGAAATCTGAAATAAGAACAGAGAAATAATGGAAATACTCAGCAGACCAGGCAGCGCCTGTGGTGAGAGAAACAGAGTTAATGTTTCAAGATTAATTCTGTTGTTTTCTCCACAGATGCTGCCTAACTGGCTGAGTATTTGCAGCATTTGCTCATTTTAAAACCTCGAGTATTTAAGGGCAAACCCACATTTGTAACAGGAGCTTAAAACAAACTAAAATTGGTGAGTTGGTTGGTCTTGTTTCGCACTGTGGTGACTCACTACCGCTATACGTATTCAATAAAAGATCACTTGCTGCCAGATGTAAACTGTGGGAAAAGAAAATCAGTCATGATCTAATTAAAGGGCGGAATAGAGTCGAGGGCTTCCTCCTGTTCCTATTGCCCTAGAAGAGAGAAATAATAAATTTTCTGCTTCTGCGGTAAAATGGGATGCGCTCCCAATTTTGCCCAGGTGACCTGCTGAATGAGAAATGTTCCCTGTAAATTAGGCACAAGGAACTTCTATAGTCTCTCATGTTCAGATAATTCGGTCTGGGACATAAGCTCTGGAATTACAGAATGTGTAGCTACAACATTGGCATCTACTCGACAATGTGGAAAATTGCCCAGGTATGTCCTGTCCACAAAAAGGACTAATCCAATCCAACTAATTACCACCCCGTAAGCCTCCACTTGATCAACAGCAAAGTGATGGAAGGTGTCAGCGACAGTGCTATCAAGTGGCACCTACACAGCAATAACCTACCCACTGATGCCCAGTTTTGGGTTCCACCAGGGCCACTCGGCTCCTGACTTCATTGCAGCCTTGGTTCAAACGTGGCAAAGACGGGAGGTGAGAGTGACTGTTCTTGACATCAAGGCAGCATTTGACTGAAAGTGGCATCAAGAAGCCCAGGTAAATTTGAAGTCAATGGGAATCAGGGGGAAAACTCTCCGCTGGTTGGAGTAACACCTAACACAAAGGAAGATGGTTGTGGTTGTTGGCAGCCAATCTTCTCAGTCCCCGGAGATTGCCGCAGGAGTTCCTCAGGGTAGTGTCCTAGGCCCAACCATCTTCAGCTGCTTCATCAATGAACTTCCCTCCATCATAAGGTCAGAAGTGGGGATGTTCACTGATGATTGCACAATGTTCAGTAGCATTCGCAACTCCTCAGATATTGAGCAGTCGGTGTCCATATGCAGCAAGACCTGGACAATATCCAGGCTTGGGATAATTAGTGGCAAGTAACATTCGCACCACACAAGTGCCAGGCAATGACCATCTCAAACAAGAGAGAATCTAACCATCTTCCTTTGACATTCAATGGCATTACCATCACTGAATCCCCCACTATTAACATCCTGGGGTTACCACTGACCAGAAACTGAACTGGACCAGCCACATAAATATTGTGGCTATAACAGCAGGTCAGAGACTGGGAATTCTGCAGTGAGTAACTCACCTCCCGAATCCCCAAAGCCTGTCCGCCATCTACAAGGTACAAGTCAGGAGCGTGACAGAATATTCTCCACTTGCCTGGATGGGTGCAGCTCCAACAACACTCAAGAGGCTTGGCACCATCCAGGACAAAGCAGTCTGCTTGATCAGCACTCCCTCCACCACTGATGCAGAGTGGCAGCAGTGTGTACCATATACAAGATGCACTGCAGCAACTCACCCAGGCTCCTTCGACAGTACCTTCCAAACCCGCAACCTCTACCACCTTGAAGGACAAGGGCAGCAGATGTTTGGGAACACCACCTCTTCGAAGTTCCCCTCCGAGTCAGATCACTGTTCCTTCACTGTCACCGGATCAAAATCCTGGAACTCCTTTCCTAACAGCACTGTGGGTGCATGCAGCAGATGGACGGCAGCGATTCAAGAAGGCAGCTCAGCACCACCTTCTCAAGGACAATTAGGGATGGGCAATAAATGCTGGCTTTGCCAGCAACAGCCACACTTCATGAAATAAAGAGAAAGAATGGTTACAGCACAGAAGGAGGCCATTCAGCATGTCATGTCTATGTCAGCTCTCTGTAAGAGCAACTCAACTAGTCACACTGAACTGCCTTTTCCCCATAGCTCTGCAACTTTTTTACCGCCAGGTGCTTATCCAATTTCCTTTTTAAAGCCATAATTGAATCTGCCTCCACTACACTCTCAGGCAGTGCATTCCAGATCATAACCACTCGCTGCGTTACATGGCTTTTCCTCATGTCACTGTTGCTTCTTTTGCCAATCATCTTAAATCGGTGTCCTCTGGTCCGATGATGGGAACAGTTTCTCCCTTTCTATTCTGTGCAGACCCATCATGATTTTGAATATCTCCATCAAATCTCCTCTAAAGAAAGCAGTCCCAGCTTTGCCAATCTACCTTTGTAACTGAAATCTCTCATGGAACCATTTTAATAAATCTTTTCTGCACCCTCTCCAATGCCTTCACATCCTTACCCAGAATTGGATACAATACTCCAGTTATCTCCATAAAACTCTCTCCTCCTTTAAGACATTCCTTAAAACCTACCTTTTGGACTATGCTTTTAGGTACCTGTCCTAACGTCACCTTCTTTGGCTCAATGCCCATTTTTGTCTGATTACACTCCTGTGAAGTGCCTTGGAGCAATTTCCTACATTAAAGGGGCTATATAAATGCAAGTTATTGTTTGTTATTGTACAGCACACCCTGTTCATACATGTGCATAATGGCCTACATAGAGTCCATGGCATCCTGAATGTGGGGTAATACTTAATCAGGGAGACTGTCCTTACAGGATTTCCTCTCTTCACCTTTTGAGGTTTATATGTGGGATTTCACTCTTTATGGAGGACCCAAAGTAATTTGAGAAATTATAATGAATGCTTTTTAACAGATTAAAAGAGTCGAATTAATAACTTCAACTTCTAACAGTTAAGGCCAAGGAATAGCATTGCTATTCGCAAGTGTCTGATACAATTTCCATTAATAGTAAACAGCTTTGCCTTCAGCTCAACTGAGGGCTTGTGTCATACATTTAGTTGCTATGGTATCACTGAGGACTAAACAGAGAATACATGTCAGCAATATATTACAAAGGTGGCAACAGGGAGGGCAAATCTGTTCTCATTGGAGAAAAGATTAAGCAGAGGCAAGATTCAAATTTTTAATAAATGGAGTCAATAACATGAATGGTCAAACCCAGGCCTGAGAGTGCCATAATAACCTGAAGAAGCTACAAGCTAAATGTAACTTCTTCACTCTTAATGTTGCCTCCTTATGTCATAGACTACCAGCTGGTGCAGCAAATGCTCAGTGACAGCATTCAAAACAGAGTTGTATCAATTCCTGATTTAGCAGGAAGTGCACAGATAAAGATTTAAGATTAAGATAGTTTTTTTTTTAGAAAGTCAACCTAAGTTACATGAACTAAATATATATTGGATGGATGAAATAGCTTACTCTCAATGCTATATCCTTGTGAGATACATCACATAAATAGAAAAACCTGCTGCTTCCCCAGTCATGCAGACCTGATATTCTGAGGAGTCAACTTCGATACCACCATTCAACCTGGAAAGCCAGTTAGTGGGAATGGTAATGGACTTTCCTCTAGCCCCTTGAAGGTCATTGTCACCCTTAAAGAACTTGCCTTTATATAAGCACGCTCCACAATCTAAGAACGTCCAAAATCATTTTACAGTCAACGAAGTACCTTTTTTTTAAAAAAAAGTGCAGTTGTAAGTTTGCACTCTGCAAGCTCCCACAAACAGCAATGTGACCAATGACCAGAAATATTGTCTGGGGAGAGCTTCCCTGCTTTTCTTCAAAATAACGTCATGGATGTTTTAGGTCCACCTGAAATAATGGTTGAGACCTCAGCTTAATGTCTCATCTGAAAGACAGCATCTCCCTCAGTACTTCAGACTTGATTATGTGCTCCAATCTCTGGAGTGGGACATGAACCCACAACATTCTAATTCAGAGGCATGAATGCTACCAACAGCTAACCCTCCAAGTGATTTTTTTAAGCAATTGCCTCAGTGTTAATACTAAATAATGAGTTACTGTTATTCCTGTTACTAATGAAAGCACCAATTAACATCATTATTGCACACATGTTCAGAATTATAAACCAGTAAATGTTACTCCCTGTAAGTGGCGATTGTTCTGTGAATGTGCAAGTCTAGTAGCATTTATCAAAAGAATAAATTGTGTATTAGTTTTGTTTTGAGTCAGGCACGGATTTTCCTTTATGATTTCAAGAGTATATTTTCATTATGGTAATTCTAGGACGCAGTATGAGGTACATAGTGGCAGCGTGGTAATCTATTGTAGACTGCGACAACTGCAGTGATGTCAAGCTAGTTGTCATAGTCCCTTCCCCATCTGGAAATGCAAATATAGAATTGCACTGTATAGCAAATTGTGCAACATTCTAAACTGCAACAGATTATCCCCGTGAAAAAATTAACATGAGTTGCACTAAAATGGGTTTAATTTAAACAGCTGAATTCCTAAATCACTCACTGTTCTTGGAATGACATTAAACTGCATCTGAGCCCCTCGCCTTCAGCAAGATAACATAGTTGGAGTGTTCAGACTCTTAGACCCTTTGAAGTATTATCCTTCTTTCCAGACATAGTTTCATTAATCTGACATTATTAATTCCCACACTCACTCAAAAATGCTAGAATTAAGATTCACACCAAATTGTCATTACTGTATTGTAAAAACAGAAGAATTGTTGTGTGCCAATGACATGATTAATACCTGAACAATTTCAAATCAGTAGTGTAACTCATCATGCTGTAATTCTTTTTTCACTATGTAGCCAGCAGTACCCTTTAGCTCTACTATTAATGCAAGAATAACATTGAGAAATGTCAATTAATTTCAGATGCCCCAGGTTAACTAGCATATTCGTAGAGTGATTGTGTTATGAAATGTCAGTATGTCAAACCAGGAGCTATTATCTAAGAAAGAACTTGAATTTATATAGCACCTTTTACAACCTCAGGTCACGACACACTTTACAGCCAATGAAGTACTTTTTAAGATTAGTCACTCTTGTAATCGATATTTAATAGAATGATAATACAGAGCACTGTGGATTTACCAAACATGTTTTCTACTTTCCACTTACTTTTCAATTAAAACTGCAGTTTAGAGTATTTGCTTCTTCAAAGCACAGGTTTCCAAGTTGGGGTGTTTCGCCTTTAAGGGGCTCTCATAGATCAGTAGGTTTCTATACTTGTTGACTGACTAGAACGTTATTTCCTGGCTAATACTAATGATAATAGTTTCCTTTCAGATAGGGGTCAGTGTCTTTCAGAAGATAGGGCAGGAGGTCATCCAGATAGCATCAACAGTTGCAAAAGAGAAGTTTGAAAACCAATGTTCCATCAGAGGTGACAAATGTTCGGCTCACTTTCTTTCTTTCATATAAGATACAGATGATTTATGATGTTTGTAGCATCTGCAATTTTAAAGCCTGCGAACACAAAAATTATCTTTGTGACTATTCTAAACCAGCCACCAATGGCAGGGTGCGATGGTCTTGACTTTGGAGATAAGATTCTCCCATTTATGAAGAGCTCATTCAAAAGAAAGAATTTATGAATTGCATATAGTTTTCACACTAGTGGAAGTTAATCTAGCTAGTCTAATCCTATTCTCTTGCTCACACTCCATAGCTGTTAATATTTCACTATCACGCAAGTATCTAATTTGCTTTTACAAGTTCTGCTTGCCCCTCCTTCACAAATGCTTTGCGATAGAAAATTCCACATTTTAACCACTCTACAAAGACTTTTTCCTAAACTCCTCTAATTCATTCTGTAATTAATTTAAATGTGTATCTTCGTGTTAGTTTCACCAGTAGTACTGTGATGCCCAAAACTGTACACAATATTCCAACTGCAGCCTAGATTCTTGTACAAGTCTAACACTTGGACGGAACAGTGGCGCAGTGGTTAGCACTGCAGCCTCACAGCTCCAAAGACCCGGGTTCAATTCTGGGTACAGTCTGTGCGGAGTTTGCAACTTCTCCCTGTGACCGCGTGGGTTTTCGCCGGGTGCTCCAGTTTCCTCCTACAGCCAAAGACTAGCAGGTGATAGGTAAATTGGCTGCTGTAAATTGCCCCTAGTGTAGGTAGGTGGGAGGGAATATGGGATTACTGTAAGGTTAGTATAAATGGGTGGTTGTTGGTCGGCACAGACTCGGTGGGCCAAAGGGCCTGTTTCAGTGCTGTATCTCTAAATAAATAAAATAAAAATAAATCACTTCCTTGTTTTGTGAGTACTCATGCCTTGAGCTACAGATCTGAGTTCTCCTTTTGCTTTTATGTGTAGTCTTTATCTAACTGTATCTAAAGTATTCCACGGTGTGTAGTTTTCAAACTAATGGAACCTTACTTAGGACTAATGTTAACTCTGTCAAGTTAAATGAAAGTTTCAACTACAAATGAAACTGAATGCTCAGTGTTGTTCCTTCAAAACCTTGGCACTTCACTTACTAATGAGGAATCAGCAAAAAGGGATTCAGAGTAGCCTTGAAAATTCTCATCTTTTAGGAATAATGAAAGTTTTGTGTAATTATTCCTTCCCTACAGTTGTCAGTAGAACCACCTGGACAGTCGCCGACAGTGAGGTCCTGCCATGTAGAAAACCTACGCAGTTAAACATGTATCTTCTGATGCCATGAAAATTTCGATCCAGTTGTCACAACACACAGGTCAAACTACGTTAGTTAGCAGACTTTTCAGAATTGAGAATCAGGGCAAAGCTAAGCTGGTACAGGCCACAAGGAAACAGGCCACACTCAGCCCAGCGGGAATACACAACTCCTGTACAAACAAGCAGTTACTATATCGAGGCCAAATGACGAGGGTCAAAGTTGACAAAATGAATGAAGAGACACTGAAAAACTCATCAAGCCCCCCTCTCTGCATGAAACACCTAGAAATGTATTTTATTTATTTATATACAGTATACATTTTTACACAGAAGAAAAATAAAACTTTTGCCATTGGGAATATTTGAAACCAGCCAAGAAGTTGATATGAGGTAAATCTGCAGTTTTTTATTGGGATGAGGAAATTATGGCTCCAACTGAACCACTTATTTGTAAACATCAATCCATCCTCCTCTTGTCCTTTAAGACCACCCTCAAACTCCACCTCTTCAACTAATTTTTGGTCACTCTAATATCTCCTTCTTTGGCTCAGTATTCATTTCTTTTCCTTATGCTTTCTTCTATGTTAAAGGTGCTGCATAAATGCAAGATGTTGATGTTGAATAAGAGCAGGGAATAAAACATTCCATGCTTTATACTCTGCACAGACATGAATTAACCCCAAAACAGGTAGGACACAGGACAGAGGTAGCGCAGAGCACTAATCTTACAGGATTTCCTTTGGAAAACCAATACACCAGGTAATAGCCTTACTCTGTTGTAAATAACCACACAAATAATTTAATCCTTCTCACCCGTACAGTCACAGATGACACTGCATTTTCCCCCAAAACATCCTGATTTCTTATGGATCCCAGGACTGTGTTTTTGTTAACTATCCTTTCACTAGTGTTTCCACAGAGCATTAGAGAGAACAGAGAAATCTCCAGCAGTGCAAAATTCACCTAAATTTGTTCAATTCTAGTTTTGAATAAAACCCGTAAAAATTGTAAAGTGGTTAAATTCACCAGTTACAACAGAGAATTCAACATTTTACGCTGCAATGGCTCCATCATGCCAAAGTTTGAATTGAATCGCAACAGAAATATAGCCATAGATTGTCTCTTCAAAGACAACACTTGTTCGTTGAACTTTCTACTCAGGCATGCTGCCCTTGGACAGATTTTAAAAATATTTCAATCAGCATCAGATGCTAGAGAGAGTGGTGAGAATGTGGAATTCACTACCACTATGGAGTGGTTGAAGGCAATACTAGAAATTCATTTCAGGGGAAGCTAGATACATACATGAGGGGGAAAAGAAATAGAAGGATATCTTACTAGGGTGAGATAAAGTAAGATGAGATGAGGCTCATGTGTAGCATAAACACCTTCATAGACCAGTTTGGCTGAATGACCTGCTCTGTGCTGTGAATTCTATGTAATACAATAAATTGTAATTTTGCCATTTAAATAATATGGATTGAACTTTAATTAACTTTGGTGATAAATATTTACAATACAGTTTAAATTCTATTAGACCATTTTATAGGCTACAGTCTACTTGGTCGTCAAAAAGTAACTAAGATTTGCAATAAGCTCAACAGTAAATCTCAAGGAGGTGATTTGAATGGGGGCTGTGACTTCAGTTACAATGGTACGACACTATACCAGTGAAAGTGAATTTTATTACAAGATCCGGTAATTAATGTTTAATTAAACAAAACAGCTCAGCAGCCACAGGCAGGATCTTGTAATAAGATTCACTTTCACTGGTATAGCAATATATCATTTTAACAGGAGTCTCAATCCCCATTCACAACACCCCACCTTGCAGATTTTATTATGGATTTTGTCATTTCGAACTTCGAAAATCTGTTGATGCTGGGTGTCAATTGAAAAATAAAAAACTGAGATTGATAGATTTTTGTTGGGTAAGGGATATGGAACCAAGGCGAGTAAATGCAATTAAAATACAGATCCGCCATGATCTAATTCAATGGGGGAAACAGACTCGAGGGACTAACTGGCCTACTCCTGTTCCAATGATGTGCTGGGTGCACATCACCACTGGTTCCTATCAGTGGAGTCCTGATGATTGGTGATTGGGCTAACACACAAAAGTCCCCTTACATTACACATCAAGCATGGAGTCCAGATCAGCTACAATGCAGAACTTATGTTGGAATCCAGCAACTACTGGTCCAATTTTCAGCCTCAGAAATAATGGCAGGTAGTGACTAGTGGGCTACCACAGGGATCAGTGCTACAACCCCAGCTATTCACAATATATATTAATGACATAGATGAGACAGTTAAATGTAATATATCAAAGTTTGCAGATGACACAAAGCTGGGTGGGAGAGTGAGCTGTGAGGAGGATGCAGAAAAGCTCCAATGAGATTTGGACAGGTTGAGTGAGTGGGCAAATACATGGTAAATGCAGTATAATGTGGATAAATGTGAGGTTATCCACTTTGGTAGCAAAAACAGAAAGGCAGATTATCTGAACGGCGATAGATTGGGAAAGGGGGAGGTGCAATGAGACCTGGGTGTCCTTGTGCACCAGTTGCTGAAAGTAAGCACGCAGGTGCAGCAGGCAGTTAAGGCGGCAAATCGTATGTTGACCTTCATAGCGAGAGGATTCGAGTACAGGAGCAGGGATGTCTTGCTGCAATTATACAGGGCCTTGGAGAGACCACATCTGGAGTATTGTGTGCAGTTTTGGTCACCTTATCTGAGGAAAGATGTTCTTGCTATGGAGGGAGTGCAGCGAAGGTTCACCAGACTGATTCCTGGGATGGCAGGACTGATGTATGAAGAGAGATTGGGTCGATTAGGCTCGTATTCACTAGAGTTAAGAAGAATGAGAGGGGATCTCATAGAAACCTACAAAATTTGAAAAGGACTGGACAGACTAGATGCAGGAAGGATGTTCCCGATGGCGGAGGAGTCCAGGACCAGGGGGTCACAGTCTAAGGATAAGGGATAAGCCATTTAGGACTGATGAGGAGGGATTTCTTCATCCAGAGAGTGCTGAACCTGTGGAATTCTCTACCACAGAAAGCAGTTGAGGCCAAATCATTAAATATATTCAAGAAAGAGTTAGATATAGTTCTTAGGGCTAAAGGAATCAAGGGATATGGGGAGAAAGTGGGAACAGGGTACTGAGTTTGGACGATCAGCCATGATCGTATTGAATGGTGGTGCAGGCTTGAAGGGCCGAATGGCCTACTTCGGCTTCTATTTTCTATGATTCTATGCTCCAGTATCGCATTCCATTTTTCGCACCCCATATTCCTTCTGTTTGTAAATTAAGATTGTCAAAATACTGATAAAATAATGTGCAGTTGTGTTTTGTGGACTGCTGAACATGTAGAATTGGATTGAGAAGGATCCACTATTTTCCTTTGGACCTATAAAAAGCCAGCTAGAACAGGCATGCTTTTTCACTTCTTGAATCTGAAACTAGGTCTCAGAATATATTCTGCATAGCTCTACCAAGTTTGCACTTCGCTCAGCCTCAAAAAACATTTTACTGCAGCATATAACCTAATCATAGAACTAAGGAAATGGAAACATATTCTCAAACTTCTAACACATGGGGCATTGTATTAAACCTTAATTAGCAATATTGTCCCTTCTACCCATGTCTACTGAAAAGCTTTAAAGTAGTGCAACTATGTATTTAGAAGTCTTAACTACTCCATTAACCTGTTGCTACTGGCATTTTGTAAACAAGCTGCATGCATTACTTCCATTCCAGCTTGTCTAATTATTAGCATTGTTGATGGAAAGCTGTAAGCACTGTTGTCATTCTAACTGCTCCAGTTACTAGAATTCTAGGACTGATTATTTCCCGCTACGTCACTCCCCAAATAGTGCACCACTAGCATGTGCATTACTGTTCAACAGCTCTATTGAATAAATCCACGTCGCCTGAACAATTTTAATTTCTGAGGATGACACGAAAAAATGTTTAAATTGACAGTGCCGTCAGAAATAAAAAGTATGATTATTGCCGTGGTATTTTGCACCATCAAGGAGAGGGATGTTACTGTTGGGGTAACAGAACACATATCCATTTGAGGCACCGACTGTCAGTAGCAAACTCCATGGTGAGTTACAGCCAAGCTGCACAGCAAACCACATACTACTCTGCCCCAACAATGTGTTCTTAAGTTCAACTTTGGAAGAACATGTATTAGACATTTGAAAAACATCACACTGGTGCTCTAAGTCTCTAATAAATCCAGAAGGGAATTCAGGCAAAACTTTTTTATCCAGAGAAGAGAATGTGGAACTTGCTATTGTTCTTCAATCGCCTTAACTGTGATGTCCCTTTAAGAACTCAGTATACTGATGAGCTCGTAACTAGGATGTAGTCATGTGACTACAAGCCATCGTCACTCTGCAACTGCAACACCTGGTGGAAGGTTCTGTAAATAGTTTGCTCTGTACTGTACATACTAGTTTAGCTGTTAATAAACCTGTTAGATCTTCAACAAACTGGATTCCATACATCCCATTTATGTTGCACAAAACAAGAACATAATTACAGCTAGCGCAAGGAGTAGTTGATGCAAATAGCATAGATGCAATTAAAGGAAAGCTAGATAAGTACATGAGGGAGCAAGGAATAAAAGGATAGGTCAATAGGGTTAGATGAAGTAAGCTGTGGAGTGCATAAACACTAGTACAGACTGAAAGGCCTGTTTCTGTGCTGTAAATTATATGTAACTTTGGACAGCTTATGCTGGAGTCAGGTTAGGGACAGGAGGGTGGGCACATTCCTACTAACCACTAGCACCTTAAATCAGTTTCTCAAACTGGGGTTCCCATACAAAGACTTTCCAAAGGGAATGTGAAATAACGCAAACAGGACCCATTGCTGCAATAGCACGGGTTAGGCGAGGGCTGTTGATAGCTATTTTGATTTCCTTTTTCCGCTCGAGCAACGCAGCCAAGGGCTTGCATACTGGAGAGTTCCCTGTGAGGCCCAGGGCCTAGTGCACTCACACAGGTGGGCACTTGGATCAAGACAGCTCTGGAAGCAGACATGCAACCGGATTAATAGGGCCTTGGACTGACTGAGAACCCCAAGAGAGGAGACGAGAGACCCCGTGATACTGTGATCCATCTCGCTTAAGTTGCAGATCACAGCATTCAATAACCACCTCAAAACACAAACACAGACCTCAAAGGGCTAAGGAAAGACAAATACCTCTATCATCAATGATGGTTATGTTGGCAGGAAACTGGAATTACTTTTATCAGCATAGCTAATGCATTTGAAATGCTGTTTTGAGTTCTCCATAGTTGGGGTAAGGAGGAATTTTCACCAGATATTTGCTTCTTCATGCTGCTTTTTAGTTTTTTTAACATCTAAAAGCCTCTTGCACAAACCTTCGCTCAATTAAAAGGACTGTCTATCCTAGAAAACATCAGCATGCTGCAACTAGAACAAATGCAAATGCTGGATAGGGACAGGAGGGGTGCCCTGATCACCTAGTAAATGACATCCCCTATGCTGAAAATGTCAAATCGTGCTCCCCTCATCTCTACAAGATACTGAGTGGCTTTAATGAGCCAGGAAAACTTGTTGAAAGTACCCTGCTCCATTGTGTACTGCAAAGGCGAGTTCATACAAGAGATACAAAAACTTTCCATTCGTGCCTGCATCTCTGAATCTATCTGCATTCAACAAAGTTGAATCAAATGCTAGGACAGACAGCCTCCCATCACTGTCCCTAGGATTAAGATGTGAGGTCTTTGAAAACTGCACACATCAGTCCAGTAGAAATGCCACATCCAGTCCCATTTACATCAATACTTAAGAGAAAGAAAACCCACTAAGAAACATTTGGAGCATCTTCTAGGGAGGTTATTTTATCCCTTCAGCTATTTCATCCAAGCAAGTTCAACCTCTATTTGCGTCAGAAATGGAAAATGATTACAGCCGTGAAAGCCACGCTACGCTCCGGTTAAGTTTGAACAGGAGGCCAATAAGTGAGCTGTCCTAATACCAGCCAGAAAAATGGGACAATCCTAACTTTATCCTTGGATATGAAAAGCAGGAGACAAACTGCATTGTGCAAAGAACCAGTAAATACTTCAGGTGATCCAGTACAATTGCAGGGCTCGCTGATCACAATCCAAGGGATTTTCGCACGGTTTGCTGGGCGATTTTGTAGAACTGTCCCCGGTCATCGCGCCACATCTTTGAGGCGTCCACATTGGCCCCGCTTTCATCATTAGGCTCTGTAGAAAAAATGTAAGAAAGCAACAATGACAGCAAATAAAATTACATCAAGTAAAATATCTGGAACCGTGGCTTTACTAATCGAAAAAGAGAGTACAAATGTAAGGAAGTTTTTCTAAACCTTCACAAAACACTGGTTTGGCCTCAGCTGGAGTACTGTGTCCAATTATGGGCACACACTTTAGGAAAGATGGAAAAGCCTTGGAGAGAGTGCAGAGAAGCTATACCAGAACGATACCAGGAAGGGACTTCAGTTATATGGAGAGATTGGACAAGCTGGGGTTGTTGTTCTTAGAGCAGAGGAGGTTAAGGGGAGATTTAATAGATGCCTTCAAAATCATGAAGGGCTTTAGTAGACAGGCAGGATCTGCTTCTGCTGACAGAAGGGTGAGTAAACAGAGGACACAGACTTTTAGTGACTGGCATAAGAACCAGGAAGATGGAAGACTTTTATTTTTACAGAAAAAGTTTGATGATTCTGGAATGCGCTGCCTGAAAGGGTTGTGGAAACAGATTCAATAGCAGTAGAAAGAGAACTGGAAAAGTTTGCAGGGCTTTGGGGAAAAAGCAGTGGAGTGGGACTAACTGGAAAGCTCTTCGAAAGAGCTGGCATAGGCACGATGGTCCAAATGCCCTCCGACTGTGCTGTCAGACTCTAAGATGCTAGAGCATAACTTAAATATCACAAGAAGTTCAAATTTGGGGTCAAAGTTTTACTAAATTCTGACAGCAGACTGGAAAAGGGCTGTCAAAACTGTTATAGACAGAGCCAGATGGTGGTACAGCTATGTTTAGTTTAGTTTATAGTTTTAGTTTAGAGATACAGCACTGAAACAGGCCCTTCGGCCCACCGAGTCTGTGCCGACCATCAACCACCCATTTATACTAATCCTACACTAATCCCATATTCCTACCACATCCCCACCTGTCCCTATATTTTCCTACCACCTACCTTTACTAGGGGCAATTTATAATGGCCAATTGACCTACCAACCTGCAAGTCTTTTGGCTTGTGGGAGGAAACCGGAGCGCCCAGAGAAAACCCACGCAGACACAGGGAGAACTTGCAAACTCCACACAGGCAGTACCCAGAATTGAACCTGGGTCACTGGAGCTGTGAGGCTGCGGTGCTAACCACTGCGCCACTGTGCCGCATGCTACATGCATGCATGTGTATTTATGTATGTTTCGAGGTGATGCATGTGAAGTTCACAATCCAAGGTTTTCAGTCACCTGTTAATTCCTCCTTCAGCTTCTGTCATTCCTCTTTTCTTCCTCTGAATCTTTCCAGTTAGTTTATTCTCCCCCGCTCAATTAATGTTCCACTTTCATTTCCAACGAGCATGTTGAGTCCTTTTATTTCTCTCTCTGCAGCTAGTTCCCATTCCCATGGTTTTATTTTCACCCAGGTTCTGTCCCTCTGTATTTGTTTATTTTGAACCAGTGTCCTTCATTTGCTTACTCTTTCCCCACCCCTATTTTCTCATCTTCCTTCTCCTATAACTTCTTGGAGCAGCCTTGCTGCCTCTACACTGTGCCAGCAGGCTACAGGTAAGGCCCAACCTATTCAACAACATTCAATACTTTCTGGATTGATTGTGGATTACAACTCTCAGTTCCTGCCCATATTAAGCTCAGTTTTTCTGTCACAATTTGTGTGTCATGCTTCTTATGTGAAGATTTTATAATGGGATTCAGCCAGTTGTTTTTATCTTGTAATTGCAGGCCTTCGGGCATTAGGTGCCAGTGTGATCCAGGTCCACCTTGACTACACTTCCTCACACCCCACTTCCTTCAAGGACTCAAATCCATTCCCTCAGTTGCTCCATCCTATCTGTTTGGATGAGGCAACCTTCCATACTTGGCACTTCTGATATGTCTTCCTTTATCCTCAACCAAGGATTCCACACCATCCCCCACCAGGATTGACAGGGTCCACAACTGCGTCTGATCTATTTCACGCACTTCTGCGCTCAGCCCTTCCCCTCCCTCCCAGAACCACGATAGGGTTCCCCTTGTCCTCACCTTCCACACTACCAGCCTCTATATTCAACGGATCATCCTCAGTCATTACCACCACCTCCAGCGTGATGCCATCATCAGACACATCTTCCCCTTCCCTCCTCTTTCAGCATTATGAAGGGACTGTTCCTCCGTGACACCCTGGTCCACTCCTCAGCCACGCTAAACACCACCCCCCTTTCCTATGGCACCTTTCCATCAAGCGCAGGAGATGCAACACCTGCCCTTTTACCTTCTCTCTTCTTACTGTCTAGGGCCCCAAACACTCCAAGTGAAGCAATGATTTACTTCTATTTCTTTCAATTTAGTACACCCTATTTTCTACTCACGATGTGGTTTCCTCTACATTGGGGAGACCAAATGCGAACAGGATGACTGCTTTGGGGATCACCTCCATTTAGTCTGCAAGCGCGACCCCAAGCTTCCTGTCGCTTGTTATTTTAATTCTCCACTTTGCACCCACTCTGACCTTACTGTCCTTGGCCTGCTACAGTTTTCCAATGAAGCCCAATGTAAGCTTGAGGGACAGCACCTCATCTTTTGACTGGGCACTTTACAGCCTTACGGACTCAACATGGAGTTCAATAATTTTGGGTCATAACCTCTGCCCCCATTTTTTTCTTTTTCTGTGTTTTTTTTTGGCTTTTTAAATTTTTGTTCCATCCCTTCCCGCCCTCCTTGTTACTTTCTTGATTTCTTTACTTTCTATTCGGACGGCTGCTATCCTGCCATTTACACCTCATCCAGAAACATCTTTTGTTTCTTTACTTGTCCCATTATGACTCCCCTTGGCTTTCTACCATGAAACCTTTCGTCATTTAATCTGTCCTGCCTTCCACCCTAATCACAGACCTTCCTTTTTGTGCTTTGTACCCGTTCTCCCTTTCACTTGTTCAAAACCTATTAAATTTCTAATTTTCTCCAGTTTCGAGGAAAGGTCATACAGACCTGAAATGTTAACTTTGTATTTATCTCCACAGATGCTGCCCGACCTGAGTATCTTCAGAATTTTCTGTTTTTGTTCCACCTGTCATTTCCCTTTTCAATCTATATTCAGGTGTTTTGGGGCCTCCGGGTTAGTTTTTTTTGGTTTTATTGTTATTTTAGTCTTCAATTTTGAGATCGAACATTTAAAATCCCTTCTCCCCACCCTCCTCTTCCTTCTAGCTCCCCCAGCCACCTGCTTACACTGGGCTCTGCTTCTCCTCCCAACACCTAGCCCCATTCTAATATCTCATGGTGCTCACTCTCCTAGCTGTCCAGCTTATTATTTTCACAGGTTTCCCAACCCAAGCCCACGTGGTCTTCCCTTACCAAATCCCAGGAGATCACTCTTATCAAATGTTTTGGCAAGAGCTGGATCCCCTTGAGGCACACACACACATTACGCAGCGCCTCAAACATTCATTCCCGGCACACCAAGGCTGCAGTGTGTACAATCTACAGGATACACTGCAGTAACTTGCCAAGGTTTCTTCAGCAAACCTGCGACCTCTATCACCTGGAAGGACAAGGACAGCAGGCACATGGTAACACCACCATCTGCAAGTTCCTCTCCAAGTCATATACTATCCTGAGTTGGAACTGTATCACTGTTCCTTCAATGTTGCTGGGTCAAAAACTTGGAACTCCCTCCCTAAATAGCACTGTGGGTATACCTACACCACAAGGACTGCAGCAATTCAAGAAGGTGGCTCACCACTGCCTTCTCAAGGGCAATTAGGGATGGGTAACAAATGCTGACCTTACTAGCAACACCTATATCCCAAGAATGAATTTAAAAACGGCCATCATTAGAGATCTATCTTGTGGAGTGCACTTTGTTCTCAATTCGTTTAAAATAGTTACATTTTTATAGATCTTTCAGGTTATTTTTGAAGTGCAGTCAGTGTTGTTATGTCAGCAAATGCTGATTTGTACACAGAAAAGTCCTACAAACAGCAAAAGAATGAATAATTTAGATAATCTGTAGGGAGAAACCATTTTCACTGGCAGGAGAGTCAGCAACCAGAGGCGAGACATAAATAATTGGCAAAAGAAACAGATTAAAGACGAGGTGAATTGTAATATTTTTTTAAAAACACATTGAAGTGTTATGATCTGGAATGTGCTGCCTGAAAGGGTGATGGAAGCAATTCAATAGTAACTTTCAAAAGGAAATTGATCTCGACTTAAAGGAGGAAAATAATTGTAGGGCTGTGGGGCAAGAGCAGGGCAACGGGACTAACAGGATAGCTCCTCCAGAGTGAGCACAAGCACCATGAGCCAAATGTCATCCACCTGTGCTATGTGATTCAATAATTACAGCAATGGGCTGAATGTTTAGCCCCCGATGGGGGCGGGCAGAGGTGAGCAGCCATGGAAATTCCCCGGCTCCGACCCAGCTCCGGGCCCTCTTCTCAGAGGCGGGATGGGGGGCAGTGGTGGGCGGCAGGGTTACCTGCCTGCATGCAGCGGGTAGCCAATTTAGGCACTTGAAGGCCGACTGTGATTTTCCAGTCAGCCTCCAGCTCTCTGCAGGCGTTGGGAGACAGTGCGGCTGCCTGGAGACAGACCAGAGGGCCAGCACTCTAGGCAGACTTAGCCCTTCATGACTGCCTGTGTTCAGATACTGCTGCAGACTGCCCTAAGGAGGGGCTCCCCCTCCACAGTGGTGGCCCGGCTGCAAAGGCCTTTTTTTAATATTAACTTTAAAAAGGTTGGAAAAGGGTGCTCCTTTTGGAGCCCCCTCTCTCACTTAGCTGCCAATGGCATCCTGCTGCTACTTCCAAGCAGGATCGGCCCTCCAAGCTTCGAGCATCCTTAACTGGATGGTGTGCCCACCCTCTGGCCATTAATAGAGTCATAGAGTTGTGATAGAGTCATAATTGGCCAATTCGGGGAAAATCACAGCAGAGTGACTGTTCCCCACACAGTGCAGGCCTCTGATCCCCACTTGAGCCTGACGGCAGGGTCCTGAAGCCAGGGAAGATCCAGCCCAATGTTCTCTACCCTTCCGGTGTTTTAAATTTGTATGGATAGGCTTGGGTTGTTGGCAGAGGGTGCGTGTCACTTTACTGACTCCTGTTCAATGGAGCCTCTCCACACTATAAACAGGGTAGCTCCACTGAAACACAAGGCCACTGGATCCGTGCTGATGACAGATTACAAGTCCAGGTCTTGATTATAAACACAAAACTATGTCTTATATCTGGAAACAGCAGCACCCCCCCCCCCACCAATCCTGGTCAGAAGATGATCCACTTGGAACTTTACCTGCCAGCATGCTCACAACTGAGAGGAGAATCTTCTCGACACTCTGAACAGGACTCCATCGCTCCGCACTGCTCTCGTATCCCATGGGGTCATCGCCCGGTGCGTGCAGGATCGAAATACAAACCCTCCCATCTGGGTAAACTGCAGCAATAAATCAATGGTCAAATACGGAAGGCGTATTGCACTGCATACATGAACATTTGCAATGCACACTGTGCACATCAACCCACTGTATAGATTCTCGCACAAACAAGCAAGAGATCAATAAATACTTCCTACTAATGAATCGGAGCCACCAGGATTGTTCCAAAATGATCACTTACCATTTGGATGAAACATCTCTCCAGTGAAACGCATTTTTGGTGGACTCAGTGGATAATCATGCGGGAAACTCAGGATGGCTGGAAACACTCCACCTTCAAAACAGGTGTCTTCAGGGCCCCTAAGGAACAGAGCAGTCAGATTTGTGACTCATTTATTATACCACAGGGATCACATCCATCGTCATTCTGCACACCCTCCCCCCACCCCCCATCCCTGCCATTATTTAAAGCTACTGGGACTTCAGCTATAATTGCTTAACTTTTACTGGAGAAAAAAAACATCTTTAGTTTCTTCTCAGCTTTGCCAAACACAAGATCAGAAAGCCAGAAACAAGACTAGGCCACTCATTTCATCAAGCCTATTGCAACCATACCACCTGTCACCTCTGCTTCACCATGGCTCTTCTCTTACCTCGATGATAATGTCAATCAAACAGTGCTCATATCTCTTTCATCTTCAACCTTTCCTCCAGCTTGACACTTGATTCATCTCCCTTCTAAAGGAGTGAACTGACTTCAGGTCGACTACCTTATCATAGAATAGCAGACTTGCAGAGCAGATGATGAGGTTATTGAAAACATTTTGAAAAGTTAACTCAGTCATCAACATGTGAACTGGGAGGCAATGGGGATAGATAAATGAAAGATACAAACACACAAGTCCTTCATCAACAGGATTAACTGCAATTTTTAGTTATGGTGTAAGTAGGCCACTGTTATATATTCAGCCTTGCAAGATGTCAATGGAAAACCACACCCTAAAAAGGAGCAATTCTATAGATATAAAATAGTAAGAAAAGCAGAGGAGCCTAAGTAACATGCTGCCAAAGTCAACAGCAGCAACTTGCATTTATACACCACCTTTGACACAGCAAAACATCCCAAGGCCAAGCAGCTTTTTGTGTTTCTTCCTGTCTGCAGATGACACACTGCAACCATTCTTGAGTAAGCTAAACAGGCAGAGTCCCTTGGCTGTTCAACTGTGGGGACATCACAGGATAGTTGTCCTGTCCACACTCAAGACACATTTTCCACTATGGAGTCACTAAATAGGTTTCAGAAAGAGGCACTAACATTGCTATAGTGGCTGTGATCACCTAAGCCTTGGCTCAGGGATAGCACTCTCAATGGTACTCTAAAGCTTGTGCTCCAGTGAAATACTGAGGGAGTGCTGTACTGTCAGATTGCTGTCTTTCTGATGAGACATTGAACCAAGATCGCACCCGTCCTCACAGGTGGATCTTAAAGACATCTGTGCTAGGGTCACAGTTTTTTTACAATCTATATTAATGACTTAGATGAACGGGCTGAGTGTAATGACGTTGGATAGGCAATGGCAAACATTTAAAGAGCGCATGGATGAACTGCAACAATTGTTTATCCTTGTCTGGTGCAAAAGTAAAATGGGAAAGGTAGCCAAACCATGGCTTACAAGGGAAATTAGAGATAGCATTAGATCCAAGGAAGAGGCATATAAATTTGCCAGGAAAAACAACAGACCTGAGGATTGGGAGCAGTCTAGAATTCGACAAAGGAGGACCAAGGGATTGATTAAGAAGGAGAAAATAGAGTACGAGAGCAAGCTTGCGGGGAACATAAAAACTGACCGTAAACAGTTCTATAGGTATGTAAAGAGAAAAAGATTGGTGAAGACAAATGTAGGTTCCTTACAGTCAGAAACAGGGGAATTTATTATGGGGAACAAAGAAATGGCTGACCAACTAAATGCATACTTCGGTTGTCTTCACAAAGGAGGACACAAATAACATACCAGAAATGTTGGGGAACACAGGGCTTAGTGAGAGAGAAGAACTGAAAGAAATCAGTATTAGTAGAGAAATGGTGTTGGGGAAATTGATGGGATTGAAGGCCAATAAATCCCCAGGGCCTGAAGGCCAATAAATCCCCAGGGCCTGATGGTATGCATCTCAGAGTACTTAAGGAAGTGGCCCTAGAAATCGTGGATGCATTGGTGGTCATCTTCCAAGATTCTATAGACTCTGGAACAGTTCCTACAGATTGGAGGATAGCTAATGTAACTCCACTATTTAAAAAGGGAGGTAGAGAGAAAACAGGGAATTACAGACCAGTCAGCCTGACGTCGGTAGTAGGGAAAATTCTCGAGTCCATCATCAAAGATTTTATAGCAGAGCACTTAGAGAACAGTGGTAGAATCGAGCAGAGTCAGCATGGATATACAAAAGGGAAATCACGCTTGACAAATCTACTAGAATTCTTCAAGGATGTACCCAGTAGAGTTGATGAGGGGGAGCCTGTGGATGTGGTTTATTTGTCTTTCAGAAGGCTTTCGACAAAGGCCCACATAAGAGATTAGCGTGTAAAATTAAAGCGCATGGGATTGGGGGTAGTGTATTGCTATGGATAGAAAATTGGTTGGCGGACAGGAAACAAAGAGTAGGGATAAATGCGTCTTTTTCCGAATGGCAGGCAGTGACTAGTGGGGTACCGAAGGGATCGGTGTTAGGACCCCAGCTATTCACAATATATATTAATGATTTAGATGAGGGAACTCAATGTAATATCTCCAAATTTGCAGATGGCACAAACTGGGTGGGAGGGCGAGTTATGAGGAGGATGCAGAGGCACTTCAGGGTGATTTGGACAAGTTGAGTGAATGGGCTAATGCATGGCAGGTGCAGTATAATGTGGATAAATGGTAGCAAAAACAGGAAGGCCGATTATTATCTGAATGGCTATAAACTGAGAGAGGGAAATATGCAACGAGACCTGGGTGTTCTTGTACACCAGTCGCTGAAGGTAAGCATGCAGGTGCAACAAGCGGTAAAAAAGGCAAATGGTATGTTGGCCTTCATAGCAAGAGGAATCAAGTACAGGAGCAGGGATGCCTTGCTGCAATTATACAGGGCCTTGGTGAGGCCACACCTGGAATATTGTGTGCAGTTTTGGTCTCCTTATCTGAGGAAAGATGTTCTTGCTGTAGAGGGAATGCAGCGAAGGTTTACCAGACTGATTCCGAGGATGGTGGGACTGACGTATGAGAGATTGAGTCAGTTAGGATTATATTCGCTGGAATTCAGAAGAGTGAGGGGGGATCTCAGAGAAACCTATAAAATTCTAACAGGACTTGACAGGATAGATGCAGGAAGAATGTTCTCGATGGTGGGGGGAGTCCAGAACCAGGGGTCAGAGTCTAAGGATATGGGGTAAACTTTTCAGGACTGAGATGAGGAGAAATTTCCTTACCCAGACAGTGGTGAGCCTGTGGAATTTGCTACAACAGAAAGCAGTTGAGGCCAAAACATTGTAGGTTTTCAAGAAGTAGTTAGATATAGGTCTTGGGTCTAAAGGGATGAAAGGGTATGGGGGGAAAGCGGGAACAGGTTACTGAATTGGATGATCAGCCATGATCATAATGAATGGCGGAGCAGGCTCGAAGGGCCGAATGGCCTACTCCTGCTCCTATTTTCCTATGTCATGCATCCATTTTTGCTGATATAAAGCTAAATGGGAGAGTAGTCTGGAAGGCAGGCACAAAGAAGCTGCAAAGGGATATAGGCAGGTTAATGGGAAAGAAGGTGGCAGGATGGAATATAATTTGGGGAGAAAAAAAAGCAAAAGAGTTTTTTTTTAAATGGTGAGAAACTTATAAATGTTGGTGTCAGAGGGATTTGGGTGTCCTTGTACATGAAACACCAAGTTAACATGCAGGTGCAGTAAGCAATTAGGAAGGCAAGTTGTATTTTGGCCTTTATTGCAAGGGGGTTGGAGAACAAGAGTTAGGAGGACTTGCTACAATTGTATAGCAATTTGGTGAGACGACAGGCTGTATTTTACTGACCCCCCCCCACCCCCTGCTTGGATGTCAGGCTTTCTAGTGGGGGTGGGGGGCCGGAAAATGCCTCCGGGAAAGGGCCGCCACGCACCCCGTGCCGGGAGGACCTGGCCGGATATTACCAGCGGCATGGGTGCAGGGGATGGTGGGAAGAGTTGTAGTTGAAAGCTTGTGCAGTTTGTTGGGGAGGCAGGATGGGGGGTGTCAGATGGCAAAGCTAAGTGTTTTGGAGGGGAAAGAGCAAATAATTAATTTAATTGTTATTGGGGGGGGGCAGAAGAGAGGCAAAAGAGATGTATTTATTTATTTTCATTCAATTTCCTTTTAAATATTGAAATTTCCCGGTAGGGCATGGGTGGGCCCCGCCATGTCCTATATGTGGTGTTTTGGTCTCCTTACCTAAGGATATTGTTACGACCGGGTGAGGAAGGGGTCTCAGGATCCCCTTTTGCCCCTTTCCTGGTTTGGCCATAACAGGGTTTATCTTTTAAAACAGTGTTTTTAGTTCACCACGTCAGTGAGTCTTTGCTCACTGCTCTCTAATTGTAATTGCAAATGAACCAGACAGGTTTTCTTAGGTTTACACAGTCTTGCCACTTTAACTCAGTTAAAATTACTAAAATATGCGACGTAACCACGCTAGCATGCATACAAGATAAACACACACAAATAGATACAGAGGGGGCGAAAGAATTAGGTGGGGAGGGTGCTTGAAGTAGAGTTGGCAATAAATGGAATTCAGTTACTGTCTTTTGTCTTTGATGTAAAGATCTTGATTGAAATTGAGGTCTTGGAGTTCTTGCTGGGGTCCAGTGCACAATTTCAAACTTGCTTCTCTGGTACCAGAAGGCTGAAGGTATGCATTGTCTGCAGTCTTGAAGCATAGAAACTGCCACCGTGGTTTTCCTGGGACTTTGCTGGAGAGAGAGACCGAGTCTTCTTCTTGGCATTTAAGTTTGCAGTGATTCCTTTCTGTGTGGCACAATTCAAAAAGCCCCCAGTTTGGCCAGGAGGTAAGTCATGTGACGCTCTGTTTGAAACAGCAGCTTCTTTTTTTTTGGGGGGGGGGGGGGGGGTTGCTAAACTTCAAAGATTTCTAGACACACTCTTTTGGGGGTGGAGTCTGGCTTGTACACAAACAAGAATGTTGATTATCACCATTGCCCAGACCAATCTTGCTAATTGAATCAGTGAGCGCCCCCAATGTCTCTCTATTCTCTCTATTCAACTGTCTCTCGGAATGCAAATGTGCAACCATGTTTTCAGTTGTTCAACTGTGGTCTTTTTAAACAAGTTATGTGCAATGTCCAGTTAAAAAAATGGTTCACGTAGTGTCCCATATAACAAAATGATATTTTCCATTTGGCAGGTGTGATTTCCGTCACAATATACTTGCTTTAGAGGGGGTGCAATGAAGGCTCATCAGACTGATTCCGGGGATGAAAGGGTTGTCCTATGAGTACAGATCGAGTAGAATGCACCTATACTCTCTGGAGTTCAAAAGAATGAGTAGTGATCTCATTGAAACATATAAAATTCGGAGAGCGCTCAACGGGTACATGCTGAAATGCCGTTTTCCCTGGCTGGAGAGTCGAGAACTGGAGTAACAGTCTCAGGATAAGGGGCTGGCCATTTAAGACTGAGATGAGGAGAAATTTCTTCACCCAGGGCGTTGTGAATCTTTGGAATTATCTATCCGGAGGGCTGTGGATGCTTAAGCACTTAGTATATTCAATGCTGAGATCGATAGATTTTTGGACTCTCAAGGAATCAAAGATAAAGGGATCGGGTGGGAAAGTGGAGTTGAGGTTGAAGATAAGCCATGATCTTACTGAATAGTGGAGCAGACTAGAGGAGCTGAATGGCTCATTTCTGCTCCTATTTCTTATGTTATGTTAAAGACCACACACCATTCAAAAGGCATTAGGGGAGTCTGGCAAACATTTATTCTTCAGCCAATGACATCAAAAACGGATTAGCTGGTTATTTATCTCATAGGTGTTTGTGGAACCTTATTGTGTAAAAATCATTTTAGCGTATAGTTAAAACAAAAAAAAATGTTGCACCTATATAGCGCCTTTCACCTCAGGACTTCCCAACATGTTTTATAGCCAATGAAGTACTTTAGAAGCGTAGTCACTGTTGTAATGTAGGAAACGCAGCAGCCAATTTGCGTTCAGCAAGCTCCCACTGACAGCAATGCGATAATGACCAGATAATGTCTTTTGGGTA
This sequence comes from Heterodontus francisci, assembly GCF_036365525.1. Taxonomy (NCBI): domain Eukaryota; kingdom Metazoa; phylum Chordata; class Chondrichthyes; order Heterodontiformes; family Heterodontidae; genus Heterodontus; species Heterodontus francisci. Next base: position 117,451,258 of record NC_090377.1, read on the forward strand.
TTGATTGAGGGATATATATTGGACAGGTAACCTCCCTGCTCTTCTTCAAAATAGTACACGGGATCTTTTATATTCACCTGAGGGGGCAGACGGGGCCTTGGATTAAAGATTCAGTTGAAGGACTGCACCTCCCAACAGTGCCTCCAGTCCCTGGAGTGGTCCTCTGAAGTGACATGATACCAACTGAGTCACAGCTGACACAATATAACAATTACTGGAGTTTACTGGCTATGATGTACTTCTGAGGACATCCTGAGGTTGTGAAATTGCTGTGTAAATCCAAGTGTTATTTTGTTCTTTCAGCACGAATCAGGAATCCAGTCCAAGACCATTGATTGGTCATCTCAATGTGTGAAGTCTGGGAGATTTATGGTTTCAAATTGACATGGACCTGAGCTCAGGCCAATTACAGTTGAGAGGGGAGCAATGATAGTGACTCAACTAATCTCTGGGACAGCAGCAGTGCGAATAAAACACTCTTTGGATTCTTGAATTCAGAATGGCTGCCTGGAAAATTGTCCTTTTAGTTGAAAAACAAAAATATGTCAGTTGATTAAGTGAAGTGTGCCAAATGCATCACAGCTTGCACACACACGACTGTACAGTCTCGGAGCCAGATTCCTGTAAACCCATACAACAATGCATCCGATGCAAGCTTGTCATTCCTCTATAAGAACAGGAGGAGGCCATTCAACCCTTTGAGCCTGTTCCACCATTCAATTAGATCATGGCTGATCTGTACCTTAATTCCAACCATCTGCCTTAACTCCACCATCCCTGAAACCTTTACGCAACAAAACTCTATCAATATTAGCTCTGAAATTTTGAATTGACCCCCAGCCTCAGCAGCTTTTTGGGGGGAGTGCTCCAGATTTTCACTACCCCTTGTGTGAAGAAGTGCTTCCTGACATCACCCCTAATTGAACAGCCTAACGGCACAGTGGCGCAGTGGTTAGCACCGCAGCCTCACAGCTCCAGGGACCCGGGTTCGATTCTGGGTACTGCCTGTGCGGAGTTTGCAAGTTCTCCCTGTGACCGCGTGGGTTTTCGCCGGGTGCTCCAATTTCCTCCCACAGCCAAACACTTGCAGGTGATAGGTAAATTGGCTGTTGTAAATTGCCCCTAGTGTAGGTAGGTGTTAGGGAATATGGGATTACTGTAGGGTTAGTATAAATGGGTGGTTGTTGGTCGGCACAGACTCGGTGGGCCGAAGGGCCTGTTTCAGTGCTGTATCTCTAAAATAAAAAAATAAAATTTTTTTTTAATGTTACGCTCCCCTGTTCTGGACTCCCGCCCCCTTCCCCACCCCATCAGGGGAAATAGTTTCTCTCTATCTACTCTATCAAATCCTTTAATCATGCTAAACTCCAGTTAGTTCACCCCTTCATCTTCTATACTCTAGTCTGCGCAACCTGTCCTCATAATTTATCCTTTTTAGGCCGGGTATCATTCTGGCAAATCTGCGCTGTACCTTCTCCAAGGCTAATACATCCTTCCTGGGATACGGTGCCCAAAGCTCAGCACAGTACTCTAACCCATTGCAGGAGAGCCTCCCCCTCACATGTACAGCCATTTACTTCAAACATCTCGAGTTACCGCCACTGTGAAATAAAGTTTCCATTAAAAGCCAGCTTCGGCTTTGTGAAGCCCGGCCAGAGCCTTTGAAACCCCTTCTTGCTTAGGAACCCAAACGCACTCCCTCATTAACTGCATTTCTGTTCCACCCAGTTACTTCAGATAGAACTTCATTCTCCACCCACTCCAGCTTAGAGGCATTAGAAAAACAGCTTTAAAAGTTCTAATTTCAAGGCTTTTAAAGTTAAAAGCACCTCTCCCACTTTCAAATAATTGTTTTTGATGATTATTTTTCAAGTGATTCAAATCAACAAATACAACTTCTTTAAAACAAAAACACCCATTACACATTCACAACTAGTGGTTATGAGGCGACCACTGAAGTTGTGCCACCTAATTAAGTCTCCAGTAACAGCACACAGTGTTGGCAACAGCTCTGGAGCTGTTAGAGCTGTCACCTGAATTACCAAGTGTGAGAAACAAGGACAAGAAAAGAGTATCAGGCCTATGCACCACTCATCATCCAGATATGGTACAAGCACGTTCAACTCAACCCCATTAAAAAGTCTAACTGGGGTACAGCAAAGGGATCTGGAGGTACAGATATACAAATCACTACAAGTAGTGACACAGGTTAATAAGGCCGTGAAAAATACAATCAAAGCACTGGGGTTCATTTCTTGGCAGATAAAATTGAAAAGCTGTGAAGTTAAGCTTGGTTAGACCACACTTGGGGAGTACTCTGCACAGTTTTGGTCTCCATATATCAAAAAGGATATAGAGGCACTGCAGAAAGTGAAAAAAGATTCAGAAGGACGATGACAGAACCAAGAGATTATATCAATCAGGAAAGGCTGAAAGGGTTGGGGCTCTTTCTCTCTAGAAAATAAGGCTGAAGGATAACCTGATAAGAGATTTTTAAGATTATTAAAGGGTTTGATAAGGTTGACATAGAGAAAATGTTCCACCTGTGAGAAATTCAAAACTAGTGGTCATAAATATAAGATAGTCACTAATAAATCGAACAGAGAATTCAGGAGAAACTTCTTCACCCAGAAAGTGATTAGAATGGGGAGCTTGCTACCACTAAGGAGTAGTTGAGGTGAAAAGCACAGGTGCATTTAAGGGAAAGCTAGATAAACATATGAGAGAAAGGAATAGAAGATTATGCTGATATGGCTAGATGAAGAGGAGTCCAAGGAGACTCATGTTGAAGCATAAACACTGGCATGGACCAACTGGGTCAAATGGCCTGTTACTGTGTTGCTATATTAATCTACGTAAGTAATCTTCTAGCAGAAGCTAAATAGCAGAGGAAGTTTATAAAATCAGCTGGTTCAGCCCAAGCTGGATTATTGTGTCTAATTCTGGGCATTACAATTTAGGAAGGATGTCAAGCCTTGGAGATGCTGTAGAGAAGATTTACTGGAATGTCTTATAACCCATCCGACATCATCATGCTCGCCCATCAACAATGTCCCTGCTAACCGCTGGCTGAATGTTAATTTCCTGAAACGAGTGGTTTGGAGTTGTGTCAAAGGTCATAACGTAAAAATTCTGGAAAAAGAACCAAATGTGCCTTAAACTCACCCAATTCTGGTTTTAACAGAGGCAGGCAGGATGATAGGAGGGAGTCCAACCCACTCACAGGATGCAGATTGATCATTCAATTATTATAATGAGGCTGCATGTCTTCAGTTCAATAGTCATTCGAGTTACAACCGCAGGCAGTTGCAAACAGGAAACTGGACAGCTTAAAGAAGGTGAGGGGGTGGAATCGATGAGGATGACAGGAATGTTTCCTCCAGGCCCTACAAGCTACCATGTAAACCACACTACACCCCCACAAGGCCTGTGCTCTCCCACCGACGACCATCAGAATCCCTGGGTCACCATCCAAGCACCCACTCTCCCTAAACTGGCTACCTGCCATAGGACCACCAGGGATCATTCACAATCAGGGACCCCCCGCGATTCCTCTCACTCCCCCAACATACCTCCTTGCTCTCATAAGAACATAAGGAATATATAGGAGCAGGAGCAGTAGGCCTCTCAAGCCTACTCCACCATTCAGTGAGATCATGCCCGATCTTCTACACCTTCCTGCACTATCCCCATATTCCTTGATTTCCTTAGAATCCAAAAATCTATCGATCTCAGACTTGAAAATACTCAACGACTGAGCATCCATAGGTTCACGACCTTTCGAGTGAAGAAATTTCTCCTCATCTCAGTTCTAAATGGCCTGTTCCTTATTCACATGACTGTGACTCCTAGATCATGGCTCTACAGCCAGGGGAAACATCCTGTCAGCGTCTACCCTGTCAAGCCCATTAAGAATTTTATATGTTTCAATGAAATCACCTCTCATTATTCTAAACTCTTAGGAAATATAGGCCCAGTTTACTCACTCACTCCTCAGCGGACCACCCCCTCATCCCAGGAATCGGTTTGGTGTATCTGCATTGTACTCCCTCCAAGCCAAGTATGCCCTTCCTTAATACATAGATCAAAACTGTACAAAGTACTCGAGATATGATCTCACCAAGACCCGAAAAAATTGCATCAAGACTTCTTTACTCTGACACTCCAAACCCTTTGTAATAAAGACTAACATACTATCAATTGTAATCAATTCTGAGAGACAGGATAAACTGTCACTTAGAAGGGCACGGATTAATTAAGGACAGTCAGCATGCATTTGTTAAGAAAAGATCTTGTCTGACTAACCTGATTGAATTTTTTGAATAAGTAACAAGGAGGATTGATTGAGGGTAGTGAAGTTGATGAGGTCTACATGGATTTTAGCAAGGCTTTTGACAAGGTCCCATATGACAGACTAGTTAAAAAAATAAAAGCCCCTGGGATCCAGGGAAACATAGCAAGCTGGATACAAAATTGGCTCAGTGGCAGGAAACAAAGGGTAATTGTTGATAGGTGTTTTTGCGACTGGAGGGCTGTTGCCAGTGGGTTTCCGCAGGGCTCAGTACTGGGTCGCCTGCTTTTTGTCATATACATCAATGAATTGGACTTAACCGTAGAAGGAATGATCAATAAGTTTGCAGATGACACAAAAGTTGGCCGCGTGATTGACAGCGAGAAGAATAGCTATAGACTGCAGGAAGATATCAATGGACTGGTCAGGCAGGAAAAAAAAGTGGCAAATGGAATTCAACCCGAAGTGTGAGGTGATGCATTTGGGGAGGTCAAACAAGGAAAAGGAATACACAATGAATGGGAGAATACTGAGAGGTGTAGAGAAAGTGAGGGACCTTGGAGTGAATGTCCACAGATCGCTGAAGGTAGTGAAGGTTGATAAAGTGGTTAAGGCGGCACATGGAATCCTTTCCTTTATTAACCGAGGTATAGCATACAAGAGCAGGGAGCTTATGCTGGAACTATATAAAACATTCGTTAGGCCACAACTTGAGTACTATGTGCAGTTTTGATCACCTCATTACAGAAAAGATGTAATTGCACTAGAGAGGGTACAGAGAAGATTTACGAGGATGTTGCCAGGACTGGAAAATTGCGGCTATGATGAAAGACTGGATAGGCTGGGATTGTTCGCCTTGCAACAGAGGACGCTGAGGGGAAATTTGAATGAGATGTACAAAATTGTGAAGGGCCTATTTACCTTAGCAGAGGGGTCAATGACTAGGGGGCATAGATTTAAAGTGATTGGTAGAAAGATTAGAGGGAGGTCAGGAAAATATTTTTCATTGAGGGCTGTGGGGGTCTGGAACTCACTGCCTGAAAGAGTGGTACAGGCAGAAAACCTCATTTCATTTAAAAGGTGCCTACATGGGCACCTGAAATGCCGTAACCTGCAGGGTTATGAACCAAATGCTGGAAAAGTGGGTAAGGCTAGATGGCTTTTATCCCAGCCGCTCAGACACGATGGGCCGTGGCCGCTTTCTGTGCCGTAAACTTTCTATGATTCTATCCCATTTGCCTTCCTAACTTTGCTGTACCCGAATGTTAATTTCTCTGATTCATGTATAAGGACACCCAATTCACGATGAATACCCAACATTTCTCATCTCTCAAATATTCTGTTCTATTTTTCCTACCAAAGTGGATAACTTCACATTTATCCACATTATATTCCATCTGCTATATTCTTGCCCACTTAGCTTATGGAAATCCTTTTGCATCCTCTTTGCGTCCTCTTCACAGCTTACTTTCTCACCTAACTTTGTATCATCAGCAAACTTAGATACGTTACATGCAGCCCCTCATTTAAATCACTGATATGGATTGTAAATAGATGAGGTCCAAGCAA